>NC_041394.2:99744947-100427447 GCF_900747795.2 Erpetoichthys calabaricus | reverse complement strand
GTTTTTACGATTGTTCTGTTTGTATACCAGTTTGTCAGTTCAGCACTCCAGTTGTAATATGACGAATCCGTGCAAGCACACTCTTGAGAATGCAACGTATAGTTGTACAGGAGAAAAGCAATCTTGCCTCAAATCAATGGCAACCTTTTGTAGGTCTATGAACTTAATTTAAACTTTAGGTTTACACGGTGCTTTGTTTCCGAAGTACCTGCACTCATGAATATGTCTGTATGCGTCAGTCGCTCAAATCCCCGCGGTTCACACCGGCGAAGTTCTGCTTTTAAATTTTTATTAAGAAGAAAAGAAAACCTTTTAAAATTGAGGTAAAATATACAAATAACAGTTTGTTAAGGATCTGTTTTTTTGTCAAGCTGCCTTCACTCGAGTGATCACTTCGAGCTTTAAGCCTGAGAAACCACCCTGTAAATGCACACGTTTAATTGCACATCTGTTAATATGTATGCTTACACAGTATTAAAAGACACTCAACAATTGCAGTCATGAATATATCTGTATGTGTCAGTCGCTGAAATCCCCGTGCTTGGCACCAGCGAAGTACTGCTTTTAAACTTTTATTAAGAAGAAAAGGTGTCATTTTGCTTGGCTTTTCTCTACATTAAGAAGAAAAGAAGACCTTTTTAAATTGAGGTAATATATACCACTAACAATTTCTTAAGGATCTGTTTTTTTGTGTAGCTGACTTCACACAGCCTGTCCGCTGTTTTATAAACGAACGTCATATAAGGTCTTCCTTTTTTGTTGCTTCGCCAACGGAAGCAGCCTTTTTATTTAATCCTGTTTTTACGATTGTTCTGTTTGAATACCAGTTTGTCAGTTCAGCACTCCAGTTGTAATATGACGAATCCGTGCAAGCACACTCTTGAGAATGCAACGTATAGTTGTACAGGAGAAAAGCAATCTTGCCTCAAATCAATGGCAACCTTTTGTAGGTCTATGAACTTAATTTAAACTTTAGGTTTACACGGTGCTTTGTTTCCGAAGTACCTGCACTCATGAATATGTCTGTATGCGTCAGTCGCTCAAATCCCCGCGGTTCGCACCGGCGAAGTTCTGCTTTTAAAGTTTTATTAAGAAGAAAAGAAAACCTTTTAAAATTGAGGTAAAATATACAAATAACAGTTTGTTAAGGATCTGTTTTTTTGTGAAGCTGCCTTCACTCGAGTGATCACTTCGAGCTTTAAGCCTGAGAAATCACCCCGTAAATGCACACGTTTAATTGCACATCTGTTAATATGTATGCTTACACAGTATTAAAAGACACTCAACAATTAACGTCATTTACCTTCGTTCCCACGTTTGACTCGTGCTGTAAATCTCTTCCTTGTTTTCACTTCACGTGATTACGTAGGAGGCGTAAAAATTCAGCCAAATTTCAGCCTTCCACCTACATGGGAAGTTGGAGAATTAGTGATGAGTGAGTGAGTGAGTCAGTCAGTTAGTCAGTCAGTGAGTCAGTGAGGGCTTTGTCTTTTATTAATTAGTATAGATATACATATACAAATTTACACATCTACATATATATATAATTATGTACATATATATACATATAAATATATACATATCTACATATATATATACACATATATATACATAAGCACATATATATATATATATATATATATATATAAATATAGACATACATATATACATACATACATACATACATTCACATATATATATATATAGCAAAATACCCGTGCTCGCAGCGGAGAAGTAGTGTGTTAAAGAGGTTATGTAAACATATATATACATATACACATCCACATATATATAAATATATATATACACATATCAACATATATATACACATACATATACACACATACATAAACACACACATATACATCCATCCATCCATCCATCCTCTTCATATATACATACATACATAGTGTGTTGTAACACGGGCTGTGATTGTTACATGGGAGGGAGACGACAAATCACAGCTTCCCGCTTTCTAATCGGGCCTGTGATTGGTGCTTTGACGGATGCCCAGATCCCACAGTATGTCCCCTTAGGAGAGGCGTTAGGCAAGTGTAATTGAATAGCGGTGCTGCAAGTTTAGCTTTACACCTGTTTTTAAGGCTTATTGACTGAAAGGGGCTTTCATGAAAAAACTTAGGGCTTTGCTACAGGATACACCCTCCACAAGTTAAGGAAGTAAAAATAAAGGTATATATTTCTGTTTTATTTAAACCTCTTAAGTTTGTATGCGGGCGGCATGGTGGCGCAGTGAAAGGTGCCAGGTAGGAGACCCGGGTTCGCTTCCCTGCGTGGAGTTTGAATGTTCTCCCCATGTCTGTCTGGGTTTCCTCCAGGTACTCCGGTTTTTCTCCCACAGTCCAAAGACATGCAGGTTAGGTGCATTGGCGATTCTAAATTGTCCCTGGTGTGTGGGTGTGTGTGGGTGTGTGCGCCCTGCGGTGGGCTGGCACCTTGCCCGGGGTTTGTTTCCTGCCTTGTGCCTTGTGTTGGCAGGGATTGGCTCCTGTATTTAGGATATAGCAGGTTGGATAATGGATGGATGGACATTTGTATGCATAGCCCTATTTGCCCGTTTTCGTTTTTTTTTCTTTCTTCAGTAATATTTCAGCAAACCCGGAGCTTGTCAGTTCAAATCCTGGTACTGACACCACTGTGTGACCCTGAGGAAGTCACTTCACCTGCCTGTGCTGCAAAAAATAAAAGTAATGTAACAAATTGTACCTCAGATGTTGCAAGTTGCTGGAATAAAGGCATAAGTAAAATAGATAAATATGTATTATACACATAGGAACTATTCATTTATTTTCAGTTAAGTCATCTGCAGCAAACCTTTATAAATGAGGGTTTCTCCTTTTTAGATAGTGCAAACTGTTTCTTCTTCATTGAGGTTTTCTCTTGGAGAGCTTTTTTCATTTCATTGAAAATTAAAGCAGCAGCTGCCAAAATATGTAGCTTTCTTATTAATTTTTCAACATTGTGTAAAATAACTTTATAAAGTAACATCCATCCATCCATTTTCCAACCCGCTGAATCCGAACACAGGGTCACGGGGGTCTGCTGGAGCCAATCCCAGCCAACACAGGGCAGGAAACAATCCAGGGCAGGGTGCCAACCCACCGCAGGACACACACAAACACACCCACACACCAAGCACACACTAGGGCCAATTTAGAATCGCCAATCCACCTAACCTGCATGTCTTTGGACTGTGGGAGGAAACTGGAGCGCCCGGAGGAAACCCACGCAGACACGGGGAGAACATGCAAACTCCACGCAGGGAGGACCCGGGAAGCGAACCCGGGTCCCCAGGTCTCCCAACTGTGAGGCAGCAGCGCTACCCACTGCGCCACCGTGCCACCCATAAAGTAACATAAAAGGTTTAAATACTGGTTATCCTTTTACACTAAAATATTACTAAAGAGATACAAAAAAAGTAAAATGCATATGTTCTTTTTCTTTAAGGAGATTAAATATTACTGAAGAAAGAAAAAAAAAAACTAAAACAGCCAAATGGGGCTATGCATACGAACTTAAAAGGTTTAAATAAAACAGAAATATATACTTTTAATTTTACTTCCTTAACTTGTGGAGGTGTATCCTGTAGCAAAGCCCTAACTTTTTTCGTGAAAGCCTGTTTCAGTCAATAAGTCTTAAAAACAGGTGTAAAGATATTGACAATAAGCTACGCAAACCCACCAAGACATTGAATCGTTTAAATCAAGTATCATTACATCTTCCTTTCTTAAAGAGAAGTAAGGCAGTACTTATAAGCTTACATATATATATATATATAGACATACATACATATATATATATATCTATATCTATATATGTATATCTATATATATATCTATATCTCTATATACATCTATATATATATATATCTATATCTATCTATATATATATCTATATCTATCTATCTGTTGAGTGTCTTTTAATACTGTGTAAGCATACATATTAACACATGTGCAATTAAACGTGTGCATTTACGGGGTGATTTCTCAGGCTTAAAAGCTCGCCTTGTATCAAACGCGGGAACAAAGGTAAATGACGTTAATTGTTGAGTGTCTTTTAATACTGTGTAAGTATACATATTAACACATGTGCAATTAAACGTGTGCATTTACGGGGTGATTTCTCAGGCTTAAAAGCTCGCCTTTTATTAAAAAGGTAAATGCAAACTGTTTTCATTCTGAAGGGCACAAACCACGTTAGATTTCATGCTCAAGAGTAAGCTCAGCACACAGCTTGGTCATATTACAACCAGAGGGGCGAACTGACAACGTGGTATACAAAGAGATCCTTAACAAATAATTATTGATTCATTTTCCCTCAGTTTAAAAAAGTTTACTTTTCTTCTTAATAAAAATTTTAAAGCAGTACTTCGCCGCTGCGAAGCGCGGGTATTTTGATATATATCAAAATATATCGCGTCATCATGCCTCCCATGTAAGCACGTGAACTGACCCGCTGCCGTTTGCAATGCCATATTTGCGAGATACAAGTTTAATGAGAAGACACAAGGTATAAACGACAGTTTGGTTCACTTTCTAACAGAGTTAAAATTGCTGTAGCGAGAAACTTTTAACTGCCGGGTCTTAGCTAACATTAAATAAACCCGTGGACATCACAACATCACACAAGAGAGCGGCTCACGTGAAGTGACTGAACGCAGCAGGAGTGATCACTTCGATGAATCAAACCTGTGCAAAAAACACATTACACAATTGATAAGGTACGAAAACAATATGAAACCGATTGTGGATTTGCGTACAGCCACTTAAACTTTGTGACGGCACGAGACTTCAGGTCACGTGTCTGCAAAAAAAACTTCATTGAGGCAACTATTTTTACTGGCGGTGGCTCAGGGGAGAGAGTTTTTATTCCTCGCATCCCCGTTATACCCTCTGATCTCCCATTTCAATTCAAACGCCTCCAATTTCCACTAAGGCTCTGCTTCGCAATGACAATTAATAAGTCTCAGGGACAGACCCTACAAAAGGTTGCCATTGATTTGAGGCAGGACTGCTTTTCACATGTCCAACAGCTTGGTCATATTACAACCGGAGGGGCGAACTGACAATGTGGTATAAAAAGAGATCCTTAACAAATAATTATTGATTCGTTTTCCCTCAGTTTAAAAAGGTTTACTTTTCTTCTTAATAAAAATTTTAAAGCAGTACTTCGCCACTGCGAAGCGCGGGTATTTTGATATATATATATATATGTCAATGTATGTATGTACAGTATATATGTATGTCTAGATATATGTAGATATGTATATATATGTGTATATATATATATATATATATATATGTAGATATGTATATATATGTGTATATATATGTAGATATGTAAATATATATATATATATATATATATTTATATGTGTGTGTGTATGTATGTATGTATGTATGTGTGTATATATATATGTATGTGTATGTATGTATGTGTATATGTATATATGTATATGTGTGTGTGTATGTATGTGTGTATATGTATGTGTATATATATGTTGATATGTGTATATATATATATATATATATATATATATATATATATATATATATATATTTATGTGGATGTGTATATGTATATATATATGTATATATGTATATATATGTTTATGTGTGCGTGTATATTATATATATATATGACAGCAACACTCATAACAATGACAACACAATTACATATATATATATGTAGATATGTATATATATGTGTATATATATGTAGATGTGTATATATATGTAGATATGTATATATATATATATATATATATATATATATATATATATGTGTGTGTGTGTGTATGTATGTGTGTATATATATGTTGATATGTGTATATATATATGTATATATATGTGGATGTGTATATGTATATATATGTGTGAAGAAAGAAGAAAAGAAAACCTTTTTAAATTGAGTAAAAATATACCAATAACAATTTGTTAAGGATCTGTTTTTTTGTGAAGCTGCCTTCACTCGAGTGATCACTTCAAGCTGACTTGCTGGCTAACCATAAGCGTTACCTGGTAGGTAACCACCCATACAATCAGATTGTGAATCAGACTACGAATGCTGTGAATGTAATTACCCCGATCTACATGCTGTCAAATAAACGAACCACACGCCGTGGCGCAATTTTAGGGGCTTCGCCTCTAGCGCTGACGTCCGAGGTTCGATTCCCATAAGGGAGTGAAGTGAGTGGGTGGTTACCTACCAGGTAACACACTGCACTCGCTTACGGTAATCGAACCTCGGATGTCAGCGCTACAGGGGCTTCGCAGCGGTGAAGTATTGCTTTTAAATTTTAATTAAGAAGAAAAGAGGTGTAAAGATATTGACAATAAGCTACGCAAACCCACCAAGACATGCAATCGTTTAAATCAAGGCGTGAGTCGAAAAACACCATCCCATAATATTAGTTAACGATTAACACATTTCTATATGTATTGTAAGCATACAATACAACTGATAATATGTTGCGCTTATTTATCTGGTGTACCGACATTTTTGCGCGTTTAACGGCTGAAATCTAACGTGGTTTGTACCCTTCAGAATGAAAACAGTTTGCATTTACCTTTTCAATAAAAGGCGAGCTTTTAAGCCTGAGAAATCACCCCGTAAATGCACACGTTTAATTGCACATGTGTTAATATGTATGCTTACATAGTATTAAAAGACACTCAACAATTAATGTCATTTACCTTCGTTCCCGCGTTTGACTTGTGCTGTAAATCTCTTCCTTGTTTTCAGTTCACGTGATTACGTAGGAGGCGTGATGACGCGATACGTGACTCCGCCTCCTCCATTAGAGTATATGGACAAAAAACAGGTTCCAGTTATGACCATTACACATAGAATTTCGAAATGAAACCTGCCTAACTTTTGTAAGTAAGCTGTAAGGAATGAGCCTGCCAAATTTCAGCCTTCCACCTAAATGGGAAGTTGGAGAATTAGTGATGAGTGAGTGAGTGAGTGAGTGAGTGAGTGAGTGAGTGAGTCAGTCAGTCAGTCAGTCAGTCAGTCAGTCAGTCAGTCAGTCAGTCAGTCAGGGCTTTGCCTTTTATTAGTATAGATAGCAGAAATTATCCTATGGCAGTTTACAAGGACACATAGAATAGCTGTGTATTTTTATTGTACATGTCGTGCACAAGAAGGTTAAGTGACTTAGCCAGGGTCACTCAGAGTGTCAGTGGTGGGGGCTGAAACAAAAGTCCAGTGGTATATAGTGCAGTTCTTTATGCACTGCTCAGCACTGCCTAATTGTTGTGTTTCTTACTGGGCTTTGCTGTGCATATGTATCATGTTCATAAATATCACATGTTTCATATACTTTTGATGCTTAATTTACATGTTTTTTTTATTTGTTTTAGGTGACTGCACTGCTTTTCACATTATTTGATGTCTTCAAATCAGATCTTTTTTTGTGAAACACATCCTGCATTTTACATAAGCACTTCACGTCATGTTTTTTTCTTTTTTCGGATCCTTTTTTCCTGAAAGTGTTTGAAGAATATGTTTTACTGTAGGGTTTAATATTGGCCTATCCCAATACTTTTCCAGTGGTACCGATTTAATTATTAGAACTTGTGAAGTGTAGCAGGTCATCTCATTAGTCACAGGGCTGAGTGTGTTATAACTAACACAAAACCAATTTAGAGCTGCCAGTCATTCTAATAGCTGGCTTTGAACTGAATGGAAGTCTGTGTGGAAACACCTGTGAAGACGGCAAAAAAAGTGAAACACTTCAAACAGAAGGCCGTTAGCTAGGAATATAACCAGGATCAAACCTTAGAAGGGCAGCAACTCAATCTGTAGCACCACCATGCCAGCCACTATAAAATAAAGCAGCTGGAAAACAAAAAATTCAATTCTTAAAGAAGCAAGTTGTGTTCCTCCATACCAAAAGTTTAACTGATTGATATTTACAAAACAGTATATATCAAAAATATAAGAGAGTTTAATACAATAAAACAGCAGTCTTAACAATAATTTCACATTTGTCAAAAGGGACAGTTCATGACTAACAATACACTCTTTCTTTTGTTTATTAACTCAACCATCAGTAAACTGTTTCTTTGCACCTTTGTCTCTAATTTCACTCATTAATCAATTACTTTATTCTTAGCATTATTCAATTGCAATCATTCATGAACAAATGAAAATCAATGACACGATATAAGAAAAAGAAAACACCCTAGCAGTTAGATAAATAATATAAACAGTGCATTAAAAATATTTATATATTGTAAGGGACGGCGGGGATGCCCAGGAGATGGAAGGACTTGGGGACAGAATGTGCACAGGGCATTATCCCCCCCGGAGTGCTACATGGCAGCCTCCCTGGGTTGCAGCAACACCACAGTTTCCCAAAGGGAATCATGGGAATTGGAGTTCTGTGACTCAGCCCTGTTTGGTGCCATGGGTGCCACCAGGGGGTAGTGCTCCCACACCAAGCCTCAGGGACACCAGAAGTACTTCCGGAGATTACTTAAAAGGACTTGACTGCAGCTTCTCAGAGGGCCAGAGTCGGGAAAAAGAGGAATGAAGCTTGCTGGAGGAGGAGTGGAGGCAGAAGGAGAGAGAGACAGACAAAGACAGAGAGAAGCCAAAAAAGTGAAAATGCTTTGTGCTTTATAAATGTGCTAATAGTGCTTTGTACTGTGCTGTGCAAGTGGGAAAAAATTTGGGAAGTGCTTCCCACAGCAGAATAAAAGCCTGTGTTGTCCCTTAACTTGTATCTGCATCAGTCTGTGTTAGATTTGGGGAGCGGGCACAAAGGATGGACGGACAGACATCCCAGCATGACGTCGGAAACGACTTTAATACTGTATATCTGACCTTATTGTCGGAGTGAGCATTACTGGTTTTCCTTCACTTTCTATGGGAATATTTCACACTGTACTCCCTTATTATGTACTATACAGTGCTCATTCACCTGTATAGCTGAACAAATTTTGCATATTGTTTTTACACCCCAAAGCCGAAAGTACTGGCTTATTGCTAGTATTATCATGATATTTCCCTCTTCTTACCCTTTACCTACTTTCTTCAGAGATAAGTGTACTCATCATCAGGTTCATTACCAGGTTGGTCTACTGTTGCACCTTTAGATTAAAACACACATACATAGATATACGCATACACACAGACCCTAACTACAAAAGTACTGTGTGAAAGATGTGTACACATACACATTATTCCCTAGCACTTTATCCCACACAAGTACCATATGAATAAGACATGCACAATCTGCTTTCCCTAGTACTCCAAGAGACTAGGCATGAACAACATGCAATGTCTCAGATCTAAATATTACCTTTGGTCTATAAGAGTATCTCCAGTCATACAAAGATTCAACATCCCTGGCTATAGGTCATTTATCAACCAGTGAATGTTTTACTTTAACACATTGTTCATTATTGGACAGAGCTCTACATCCTCATCTCGATAAACTTTGCAGATTGGATCATATGGCACTTCCTCATTGCTCCATGTGTGCTAAGAAATTTACCTTATCACTTGAATCACTCTAGACATGAAAACAAAGTATAGAAAGTTAAAAGCGATGTGGTATTTAATATTAAAGAGCAATAATACCAGTAGAGAGAACGAAAATGTGGATTTAAAGTCTGGACATATATAGTCTTTAAAAGGCTTTTTTTTGGAAGGATTTTTCAAATGTTGCTAGATGATGGAGTAACAGGACACCATAGCCAGCATAAACACCTTAATGGCAGAAATCCAGGCGTTGAAAGTCCATGTATTGGAGCAATGGACTCAGCTTGCTGAGAAGTAGGTATTCAACCAGACACGTGCTGCACTCAAGTGAGAACAACCGTTAGGACCATCCCATATATTACTACTGTTACACACCAATGATGATGTTGAGAATTTTGTTCTAGTATTTGAGCGTACCACTACCCATCATCACTGGAAGCATGCAGAGTTGGCATACATACTGGTATCATTGTTGAGGGGAGTGGCACAATGAGCCTATTATGACCTTGATGAGCAAGCTGCCACCAAGTATGATCAACTAAAATCTGAGGTGTTGTTGAGATATGCTGTCAGCCCAGACCAGCAGGCAAGAGCATGTCAGGATTGGAGATTTGACCATGAGGAGGCCAGCCCACTCCCAAGCCTATGAATTATGGGGAAGAGTTGGGGTGCTGGTTGAAACCGGAGGACAGAAGGCCTAAGAAAATCATAGAAAGGTGGCCTGTGACTCCCTGATGAACACCCTCCCCAATTTTCTCACCTGGCCGGTCCATAAGCAAGGAATTAAATTAAAACCATGGACGACCTCATCACAGCCCTAGAATGACACTGAGCAGCCTCGCAAATTGAGTTCAGAAAAGCCTGCTGATCACCAAAAATTCCAGACAGGGCATGTTGCCACCCCTGAGCCTACCTGACACAAGATGGAATTGGCGGTGAGACTCCAAGAGAGGCACGATACCCCTCTCCACTGCTACAAGTACAAGAAGGTGAGCCACATCATCCCATTTTGGCACAGCTTTGATGAGTTAATGGACTGCAGTTGGGCGTGAGTACAAAATTATTGTTTTATAGCAAATCCTCTTTTACTTCCATTCAATAAGGTGGTTGTTGTAAATGGGCATAAGATTACCGCACTTATTGATTCCGGCAGTAACATGTCAATTGCTGCTCACCATCACGTGAGTCCAGAATGACCAGTCTGACCTGTATTCATGGGGAAAGTCAGTGGTACAGGTCCACCTCTTATGTCATAACATACCATGGAATAACCCAAAAACTTAGCAGCCCACCTTATCCAGTAATACTAGGGCGAGACTTTTCACACTTTAAAGGTGGATAGACATGAACCACCTTGGGTACACCTCTGGGCCTTATTATAGACATTGAATTTCTGCCTCAAGCTGTCTCCACACCACATCATCAGCCGCTGGCGGAGCTTGATCACATGGAACCCAGTATGATGTGGGCAATGTAACATCATCTCATGCACCATCTTATTGCTGACTTCCATTGTCAATTTAGGCAAACTCCAGCCTAGAACAGCGGAATGGCAATTCCCTTAAGTTTGCCAAGAGTGCGGTGGTCCTCAATAACAGCCAACGTATGACTTATCCCATGCCACCAGGCCCACACTTTCTAATTAATAATAATTCACTATATCATTTACCAGAGGATGAGGGTAAAGAGAGTTTGCTGCTTTGTGTTTGTGAATATAGCAGACCAAGATTAGGAAACATGGTTTAAATTTGACTGGTCACCAAGCTACAATAGAAGTCCAAGGACAATGTGATAGAAATATCACAATGTGTGCAGTCATAGAACAAAATGAAGTCATACACGATCATGCTGTGGTTGAGAGGGCTATAATGCAGCTCAACTACTGTTGTTTCTTGATGTACTTGCCGAGCGATTAATGGTGGGAGAAGCAATGAAGGATCAAAAGTTGGACAACTGTGTCATCATACAGGACAATATGAGAATCCATCATAGCTGTTCAGGAGTGGTCTCAAGCCCATCCAAAGATATCAGTGGTGTGTCTTACACCATACTCTCCATTCCTCAGGATTTTTTTAAAGCATGTGGATGGTTTATGACCATCTATGACCATTGAGTCCATGGATGCAGCCTGTGATGAATTCTCACCATCTGAATTACTGCATAGGCATCAACCCTGTGCGTTAGTGGATATTCTGAAAGAGAGATGGGAGGAAGAGGCCTTCCCGGTTGAACCTTGAAGCAGATAGGCTACAGCAGCAGGAGACCACATTGGGTGCCACTCCTGTCAGCTAAGAACAGGCAACTAAGGTTACAATTCACACAGGTTCATCAAAAATTGAACAATTGAAGATTGGACAAGCGTTGCCTGATCTGATAAGTCTCAATTTCTGCTGCAACATTCGGATGGTAGGGTCAAAATTCATCATCAATCACATGAAAGCATGGATACATCCTGCCTTGTACCACGGTTCAGGCTGGTATAATGATGTGGGGAATATTTTCTAGTATCATTTAAATGCCACAGCATACCTGAGTATTGTTGCTGAACTTGGTCATCCCTTTACGACCGCAATGTACCCATCTTCTAATGGCTACTTCCAGCAGGATAATGCACCATGTCACAAATCTCAAATCATCTCAAACTGGTTTCTTGAAAATGACAATGTGTTCACTGTACTCAAATGTCCTCCACAGTCACCAGATCTCAATCCAATAGACCTCATTTGGGGTGTGGTGGTATGGGAGATTCACATCATGGATGTGCAGCCTACAAATCTGCAGCAACTGTGTGATGCTATTATGTCAATATGGACCAAAATCCCTGAGGAATGTTTCCAGCACACACATTGTTGAATCCATGTCCCAAAGAATTACGGCAATTCTGAAGGCAAAAGGGGGTCCAACCCTGTACTAACTAGGTGTACCTAATAAAATGGTTGTGAGAGTATATATATCTGCTCACACTGGGTTAATTTTATTTTTACAAATTAAAAAAAAGGAACACCGACTCCAGCAGCTGGATAAACTAGAGTGCTTTCTCTGCTTTATATGTTATATGTTTTATATATTTGAATGAAAGCTATTTTATATGCCTGTAAGTCTTGCAGCCTGAGTTACATTCAGGATGTCACTTAGACAAAAGTTCTTTTGGAAGATAAAACTGTGGCAATCCACAAAGCAGTTGCTGCATAGGGAGTAAAAATAAAGCTCCAACTTCCAGATAACAGAAAACATATACCAAACCACATGCTGGGTCCCCTTCTGTGCAGCTGGAAAATCTGCCAAGCCTAGAAGACAACTTAATGGGACAGTATAAAGGGTGAACAAATTGAGACAAATGCGGGCAGCGTCTGTTTTAATGGTTGAATGTATTATTGTGAGTCAAAAATCACTGGAGGATGCACAGCCATGCTGACAACTGGCACAGTACAAGTAATAATAATAATAGTCTTCATGAGGCTACTGTATCAAAAATAAATACACACAGAACAAGTGAAACTGAGGAAAAAGGGCAAAAATTGCAATAAAGAATACTGAAACTGTTTTTAGAAGGCTTTAGAGGTCCCTAACAAAGCAAGGAAGTATGCATTCGAAGAGGCTTAAAGTAAGAGTGACAAGAAGCTTGCATAAATACAGTATATGAGTATGACCATAGGATAAATGATGGAGCCAGCAACCAGTGAAAAATTACACAAGCTCTGAGTGACAGCAGGAGTGTCCAAGGACATGAAATAATACTAACACACTGCTACTTCAAATCAGGCTCTAACACACAGATGTGGCAAGTGGGGAGAGGAGCTGGTAGGGAGTGGGCGTGAGGATATGAGCACAACAAAAATGATATAATCATGAAAATGATAAGTATGTTATTTCTTTGATGGTGAAGCAACAAATGCTACAATCAGCAGGCCCAATTTACAGTAACAAAATTATATTCAGTTTCTGTCCGGACTTTTGAAGACGAATAACAATATCACAGTATACATTGTTCATGCATGTAATCTATATATATAAAATCCCTATGTGCGTCCAGGTGTCCGTGTGTGGGTGTCTTCTGATGAATTGTGCATGCGCGGGGCACGGTGCGATATTACTGTCAGAGAAAGTTAGAGGCGTTTTACGGAAATACAAACCAGTATTACTGCGAGAGGAAATTAAAGATACATAATACAGTGACGCATATTACAGCCACATACAAGCCAGTATTACTGTCAGAGGAGATTAAAGGCATATTACCGACACGCACGCCTGTATTACCGCCAGAGAAAATTAAAGGTATATTACGGACGTACAAGCCAGCGGACGTACAAGACGGTATCCTTCAATAAGGGTGCGCACAAAAAGACGAGCCTCAAAAGGGCGACCTCAATTGGGCGCAGCGAATAAAGGCGCACTCAATTGAGGTCACCTTTTTGAAGCTCGCCTTTTTGTGCGCGCCCTTATTGAATACAGCCGTACAAGACAGTATCACTGTCACAGAAAATTAAAGACACACAATACACGGCGGCAGCCCACGAAGAACGGTCAGCTCAGCAAGTAAACATCAACAAAAGAAAGGCTGAAAGAAAGAAAAATACGACCAACAAAAAGAATGAGGTCAAAGTCCCTTGCCATTTAATATAGACTGTTCCTACTAATGTTTATGCACTACTGTTCTAGCGCCCGTTATTATAACGGGCTAAATGACTAGTTCTAAATAATTTTGAACAGAAATTTGCATATTGGTTTGACCACAATGATGTTCTTTGCCAATAAAATGTCTGCACCCTTTTACTATGTCTTCCAGTGCCAATAACAAATATATTACAGTGTCCATTCTCTTGAAACTGGAAAATATTATTTGAATAATACCCGAACAGATGTTTGCTTTATTTTCTATTCATTGGATAAAATAGCAGTTTTAAAGTAAACAAAGCCAATATGTCTTTTTTAGCATAGTTAATCAGCAAAAGTACATCATTCCCCATACTAATTACAGTATTTATATAACATCTCTATAGTGGTAGTGCCAGGGTGGCAAAGTGAAGTCTAACGTCACCAGGCACAGCACCTCCGATCTTGATTTTCCAGTGCCTTCAGAAAGTATTTGTTTATGATTCAGCATTATGCTAAAATTGTTTAAATTCATTTTTCCCCTCAATAAACAACACTCAATGCCACGGAATGACAACACAAAACATTACTTTATGAATCTGTGAAAAAAGGTCTGCATTTAGATTTTATGATAGTAGAGGCCACAAAAGATTTTGCCACATGCTGTCAATTTGCCAGCTATTAGAAAACAGAACAGTCTTGCTACTCAACATTTCATTCAATCCTTTTCATTACATTTGAAGCATAGGGCTAGTACTTGGGCTGACCATTTTGACTCAACCCAGGATCTTCAGCTCTGACTCTAGACATCAGTATTTGTCTTGTTCTCATTTGTTCTCCTTGGCAATTCCAAACAAAGAAATTAAGTGTAATGCTGGCCTGTGAATTGTGTGCCCGATCCATCTCTACTTTTTTTGTTCTAAATGGTACTTATGATGGATTGCTGCCTGGTTCAATGCCAAAGCTCCTAGTTTAAAATCCCCATCCGGCCAGCAGATGTGTAGGATCTGGCAAAGAAAGGTGTTGATAAAGGTTTGCAGCGTAAGGTCAAGATTCATATCTGTCTCCACGCCTCACTTCCATACAACAGCATGGACTTTATACTGATGTTGAACACTCTCAGTTTAATATCTTAGCTGAGATTCTTGTGTGACAATACTGATTTCAGGGTAGTGAAGGTTTGTCATGCTTTTATGATTCTAGATGTCTTCTTACATCTTTGTTTTCTTGTTCCTCAACAGCTAACAGTATATCCTGACCATAACCATCTCTGGACTAAGCAACTAACATAAAGCAGTAACATTAAAGAAAGGAATATGTACCTGACAGAAGACAAAACAGTCTTGAAAGGTAACGTCATATTCTATAATATAAAATTACTATTTTTAACAATGTTGAAAAATGCATTTTGGACTTGGTGACTGATTTCTAATATTATACTTTATAAAAAATAACAAATATTTACATGTAAATTTTAAAATGCTGTGGAAGATTTATAAATAATAATTTTACAAGTCATACAACAATAAACTAAAATTATACAATATAATAAATGGCATGCCTACCTGATGACAGCCATTTCTCAACTGGGAATGCATTAAAAAGAACACGACTTTTTGTACCGAAAGTGCCATTACCTTATGAAATGGAGTTCATTTTTATCATCCACCATCCAGTCCAAAATGGCACAGTCTGCTATTTACAAACATTCCTTAAATGTAATGTTTATAATCAGTAAATTATCTTCTTCTTCTTGTTTCGGCTGCTCCCATTAGGGGTTGCCACAGTGGATCATCTTCTTCCATGTCTTTCTGTCCTCTGCATCTTGCTCTGTTACACCCATCACTTGCATGTCCTCTCTCACCACATCCATAAACCTTCGCTTAGGCCTTCCTCTTTTCCTCTTCCCTGGCAGCTCTATCTTTAGCATCCTTCTCCCAATATACCCAGCATCTCTCCTCTGCACATGTCCAAACCAACACAATCTCGCCTCTCTGACTTTGTCTCCCAACCGTCCAGCTTGAGCTGACCCTCTAATGTACTCATTTCAAATCCTATCCATCCTCGTCACATCCAGTGCAAATCTTAGCATCTTTAACTCTGCTACCTCCAGCTCTGTTTCCTGCATTCTGGTCAGTGCCACCGTCTCCAACCCATATAACATAGCTGGTCTCACTACAGTTCTGTAGACCTTCCCTTTCACTCTTGCTGATACCCGTCTGTCACAAATTACTCCTGACACTCTTCTCCGCCCATTCCATCCTGCCTGCACTCTCTCTTCCACAATCCACATTACTCTGTACTGTTGATCCCAAGTATTTAAACTCATCCACCTTCGCCAACTCTACTCCTTGCATCCTCACCATTCCACTGACCTCCCTCTCATTTACACACATGTATTCTGTCTTGTTCCTACTGACCTTCATTCCTGTCCTCGCTAGAGCATATCTCCACCTCTCCGGGGTCTCCTCAACCTGCTCCCTACTATCGCTACAGATCACAATGTCATCAGCAAACATCATAGTCCACGGGGACTCCTGTCTAATCTCATCTATCAACCAGTCCATCACCATTGCAAATAAGAAAGGGCTCAGAGCCGATCCCTGATGTAATCCCACCTCCACCTTGAATGCATCCGTCACTCCTACCACAGACCTCACCACAGTCACACTTCCCTCGTACATATCCTGTACAACTCTTACATACTTCTCTGCCACTCCCGACTTCCTCATACAATACCACAGCTCAAGGCACCCTGTCATATGCTTTCTCCAGGTCCACAAAGACGCAATGCAACTCCTTCTGGCTTTCTCTAAACTTCTCTATCAACATCCTCTGAGCAAACATCGCATCTGTGGTGCTCTTTCTTGGCATGAAACCATACTGCTGCTCACTAATCATCACCTCACTTCTTAACCTAGCTTCCACTACTCTTTCCCATAACTTCATGCTGTGGCTCATCAGTTTTATTCCCCTGTAGTTACTGCAGTCCTGCACATCCCCCTTATTCTTAAATATCGGCACCAGTACACTTCTTCTCCACTCCTCAGGCATCCTCTCACTTTCCAAGATTCCATTAAACAATCTGGTTAAAAACTCCACTGCCATCTCTCCTAAACACCTCCATGCTTCCATAGGTATGTCATCTGGTCCAACGGCCTTTCCATTTTTCATCCTCTTCATAGCTGTCCTTACTTCCTCCTTCCTAATCCATTGCACTTCCTGATTCACTATCTCCACATCACCCAACCTCTTCTCTCTCTCATTCTCTTCATTCATCAGCCTCTCAAAGTACTCTTTCCATCTGCTCAACATACTCTCCTTGCACTAATTTAAAATATTCTGCATGTCTGAAATCTCTGTTTCATATGCAAAGTATAAAAATCAGTTCTTTTATGTACTGTATAAAGAGCTGAAATAACATAAGCCTTGTGAACTGAGACATAAATGCAAAAACTAAGATTTTTTTTCCTCTTTTAATGAAAATTTAGAAAACCACAAAACTGCTAGGTAACTATTAATCAATAAAGCACCATGACTATTGCTTCAGAAGGTAAGTTAACAGCAAAATAAATCACATCTACCAATTTATCTGAAAAAACAATGCAAATAGCCGGCACTGGATATTAAGGCAGCACTATAATTGAAACCAAACTCCTGACTGCTCCCCAGGTCGGGGTAACCAATAACTATTAGACAAATGCTTCAGCCCAAAGGAGTACTAACATCAGCACAGTATTTTCCAAATTACTGCTTCATCCCTACGTGATTAAAATAAGAAACTGGCCACATTATGTCTATATTAAAATAATTTTTTTTTGTATTCAAAAACATTGGCTCACATTACATTAATTGGCTGGACACTGTTGCTGATATATGCACTTCTACAGAGTATCATTTTGTTGGCTGTGGATCAGGTTACAAGTACATGGCCATCCACGTGAAGAAGGAGCAGGAACAACATCCAGGAGTCAAACTGGTGGCATTGTCATTTATCTCCTTCTTCACAAGGGTTTTTTTATAGTATTGGTGTGGTTATTTTGATTTTTGTTTACTTTTATTGTTATTATTTGGGATATAACCACATCATAATTTTTTATTTAGTTTCTCTATGAGCAGCAACCATTTTCTGTGTTATTTTCATGGGTACAGCCCTAATGCTGTAGGGAATGACAGCCATTTCCATTCACATGATGTCATTGTGCTACCAATGTAAAAGATGCCAGCATGCAGAGATCAGTACTCAAGGTTTGAATCTGTTAAATAAACAACAATTTTGATAGAGTAGTGAGAGAAAGGGAATACATTTAGAATTAGGACATTTGGCTTTCTTAAATGAACTTCAAAACAGGGCTTTTGTTTTGAATATGCCCCTATAGCGCGATCTCTGTTTCCTTGTCTTAAAATAAATAGAATTTAAGTGCTCAAGACTTGTGAGTTTTCTGTGTTAGGCATAACACACTTCACTGCACTAGGAGGCTACACAACAAGGTTCACTTTACAGAAGCAAGATTCATAAATGACATGAGCTTCAGTCCACAAACTAAGAGTAGGATGGGTTCTAAATTAAATGCCTTACAGCTCACAAAATGTTTGGTTTATATACTTTTCGATATGTGTGGGTATTGGGTGTATGACATACACATGGTGAGACCATTGGGTCAAATAGATTTTTTTGTGTTCAATAGATCTATGTCTTTATTCTTGCCATTTCAAGCATCCAGGTATAGTAGTCATTCCCAGGCTTGTCAACTTCCAGCACTGGCTTCTTGCTCCGCATAATTTATTCCTCCAGGAGCTGTCCACAGCAATGATTAACAATATCTCTTTTGAGCTGTGGTCCAAAGCAGCGGTTAACTTAAAAACAGTCATTAATCCTTGCTGAGGTACTATTTGTGTTAATAATTGTCTGAAACAGCTCTTTTGTTTTCCTCCTTCACTGAGCCACTGACTGAACAGGTGAGGGTGAAAAATGGTGATGATAGCAGGTAAAATAAATAGATATGTGTCAGAATAATCTGGCCAAATTGCAAATTTCTAAGGTTTCTATTTATTTCCAAGTAATGAAGAAATTAACAGGAGAGGGCAGCATAAGGGATCATTGTGAAATATTTCTGCTTCAAGGTACATAGGTCACAGGTTTGAATCTGGGGTAGGACATCTGTGTGCTGATTTCCATAGGATACTCTATTTTATTCCCACATTCCCAACGCGCTAATTTCTGTCTAAAATAAGACTCCTGAGTGGATGTGTTCTTAATTTGATCCATTTGCTGGTGAGGCAGCCCTCCAGGTCCCCTAAATTTAATGCAGCAGGCTTTGAAAAAAGGGAGGATCATTTGCACAATGGAAATATTTTTTCTTCCTTATGATAATTATTAATTTTCTTGGATATATGAAATGAATTAGCAAATAAAGAACTGGAAATAATGGAAATAATTGATGAAAAGAAATAATTTGTCATATTTCGCTGAATTGCCTCTCAAAACTGATATGCTCATCTTCCCATTGTTTGATTTAATGTAGGGTGTAAGAATCTGGATAGCCTTTTTCTTATTTTCCATTTCCAAAAAGGCAACGTCAAAATTATTTATGATGAAGCTTCCTTTTTAACCAAAATTACAAAAGACATCTCAAACTACTGAACTGGTATCCCAACCAAGACAGATTTACGTCTGTGCCCATTTTGGCTGGATTTGCTTTAACTGTTATGAATATATTTCAAAGTAGGATATAAAATAAAACTGAAAAATTTCCCAGGCATAATATGCCACAAGAAAAAGGTAATTTAATTTATTGATGAACTACTAAAAAAAACCTTTATTAAACATATAATTGAAATCATGCAGGACAAATAAGAAATTAAATTAGTACTAGCCTTAATGGAGAAAATATATTTTTAAAAATTAGATAAGAAATTACAATTAAACCAAATAAGTTACACTCAAAAACTCAAAATCTCCATAAAGGAACACATTATCTTTACTCAGCTTCTCTAAAAAAGAACCCAATAATATTTTCATTGAAGTCTGTTAAGAGACAGAAACAAAATGCCATCATTTTGCAAAATACAAAGAAACAGGTCACCAAAAATTGTATCCAAAAATATAAAGGGAAATAGTGAAGAAAATGGATCAAAGTACAAAAGTAGCTTATGCTAACTAATTCCACAGCAGGGTGCATATGAGGAGAAGTCTTAAATAGACTCCTGAGGTAACAGCAGTTATAATTACAGCAGCACCTGAGAGCAATAAATGACGTTAATGAGAGTAATGGATTGGGGGTAAATACAAAATATTAAATAAAACAGATATATGAAAAGAATGGGGAAAAAATAGAAAAAAAATTAAAAATATTAATAAAGACAGAAAGCGGGTTAAATCATGACATCAACCCTCACTCACCCTGCCGTGGCCTAAGCAAGATTAGGAAAGAAGGAAACTTATTTATAACAGAGCAGCTAGAGGAGTTCTGGTTCATTATACTTTTAGAGCCATTAAAAATATTTTTCTTAAATCAAAAGGTACACATATTTGGTTTTGTGTGTTCATTTTGGCATTCATAGATGTAATGAGGGGTCCTTAATGCAGCCTAGTGTTCATGAAAAGAATCACACATCTTTAAATAAAGAATTGCTTGCTTTCTTCTTTTTGTATTATCAGTTAGTCGTGTTTTAAGAGCATCTGTTTTGAAAAGGTCCGCCTACATCTTAACTAATAAGTATATTATGAATACACAAAACAAACAGTGTACTTCTTTGCAATTCAGGAACTTCATCTTGCAAGACCATTATAGAATAAAAATAGTAAGAGAGAAGCCTGAACTGAAATGTCTTCAATTCTAAAAATCAAACTACTCATGAATTTCATTCCCTGATCTATTAGACACATCTGTAGGAATATCCATCCTAGGGAATTGTCATTTACTCCAGAAAGCCTTTCAAATTCAAGTTCTGGTTTATTGTCACATGTACAGACTAATGCATCACCAGTGAAAAAAGCAATGAAAGGGTTATCTTCATAATTACATACAGTACTCATAATCTACTTTGTTGATGTGAATGAACCAATTATTAGAGATGTGGGTGATGACACATAAAAGTTGTGACAGATTAAAGGGTCCCTGTGACCCCTTGAACCCTCAGATCAGACGTCAGACACCAGATAAAAGTCAAAAATGAATATTTATTATAATAATAAGTGCACAAAGCACCCTCCACTCCTCTATACTCCAATAAATCAATAATCAAATAAACAATCAATACAATCCTCCACTCCCAGACACGTTGTCACCCTTCCACCCAGCTCAGCTCAGTGTCTGGCATTTCCCATCGTCCTTTTATATTCCCTGACCCGGAAGTGGTTCCAACCCTACAGTCCATGTGATTCCTTATCACTTCCGGGTCAGATAAAAAGTCCTTTTCTTCATCCCGGAACCACGTCATTTCCTTTGTCGCCTTGCCTACGACGTACTTCCGGGTTATAGGGCACAAACAACTCTCTGGGCCTCCCTGCAGCGTCATCTGTTGGCCCCTGTGGTATCCAGCAGGGCTGTAAAGGAAAACTCCATCGTCCATGATTCCCTGCTGGTATTCGGGGCACTTCCATGCCGCAGGGACAGCTCCATCTGGCGGCCTGGGGGTGTTGGCCAGGGTGACAGGCCGGCCATATCCCACAGTACTCCCCCCCCCCCCCCCCCAGCGAAAAACCGTGGTTTGGAGCGACCAGCCCCGCGATGGTCATCTTCCTCCATGAGGGTCCATCGGTCGGGCCTTGGCAAGGTTGGTGACACTTTCGTGAGAACCTAGGAGGAACATTATAGAAATGAGTATTTAGTCCCTCTGTCCTCCTAGGACAACGTCACCATTCGTGGCCCGGCCTGCGGCATTCATAGCACAGTCGTGGGCCCCCCATTTGTATCCCTTGACGAGACCGAAAACACTTTGGAAAGTCTGGCTCCGTCCCTGTTTCCACTGAGGAGGGTTTGACAGCCGCCCTTAAGCTCTCAGCACACTTTTCTATTCTGTTAGAAGACGTGTCACAGGTGTCTGGTCACACTTATAGGTAATCTAACTTAGACACTATTAAAATATCCCACTACGCCACCCAGTTTTATTAAGAGACTGGGAACTCCTGAAATTTACCAATAATAGCACACAGGTTTCTTTAAATTGGGCGGTGAGTAAACACACAATGAAAGACACAACAGTAATTTCAGAAAAAAGCAACAGTAAGTTCTATTGTACAAGACAATATAAGGTACAGTAATCCCTCCTCCATCGCGGGGGTTGCGTTCCAGAGCCACCCGCGAAATAAGAAAATCCGCGAAGTAGAAACCATATGTTTATATGGTTATTTTTATATTGTCATGCTTGGGTCACAGATTTGCGCAGAAACACAGGAGGTTGTAGAGAGACAGGAACGTTATTCAAACACTGCAAACAAACATTTGTCTCTTTTTCAAAAGTTTAAACTGTCCTCCATGACAAGACAGAGATGACAGTTCCGTCTCACAATTAAAAGAATGCAAACATATCTTCCTCTTCAAAGGAGTGCGTGTCAGGAGCAGTGACTGTCACAGAGATAGCCCTATTGATCTGTTTGCTTTTCTCTCTGTTTGGCTTTTAAGTATGCAAAGCACCGCAGCACAAAGCTGTTGAAGGCGGCAGCTCACACCCCCTCCGTCAGGAGCAGACAAAGAGAGAGAGAGAGAGAGAGAGACAGAGACAGAGAGAGACAGAGTTTGTTTTTCAAGCACAAATCAATACGTGCCCTTCGAGCTTTTAAGTATGCGAAGCACTGTGCAGCATGTCGTTTCAGGAAGCAGCTGCACAAAAGATAGCAACGTGAAGATAATCTTTCAGCATTTTTAGACGAGCGTCCGTATCGTCTAGGTGTGCGAACAGCCCCCCTGCTCACACCCCCTACGTCAGGATCACAGAAAGTCAGCGCAAGAGAGAGAGAGAGAAAGTAAGCTGGGTAGCTTCTCAGCCATCTGCCAATAGCGTCCCTTGTATGAAATCAACTGGGCAAACCAACTGAGGAAGCATGTACCAGAAATTAAAAGACCCATTGTCTGCAGAAACCCGCGAAGCAGCGAAAAATCCACGATATATATTTAAATATGCTTACATATAAAATCCGTGATGGAGTGAAGCCGCGAAAGGCGAAGCGAGATATAGCGAGGGATTACTGTACATTAAAAAGATAAATGAACATAACAGAACCTAAACATATCAGGAATTAATTTCCTTTTTTTTAAAAGGAAAATACACAGTCCACACTCTAAAAGTCTATAAAAACAAGAATTGGAGGATACAACCTTTAGTGGTGCAGAGTCCAGTTTGTGCACTGTTACCCCAACACTTAATTGTTCAACTGTCCATGGATGCACTCTGTTTCCCGGCAGAAGTTGTGTCAAATTGTTGACTCCCTGTCAGCGTCTCTTCGTTGTTCCGTTTTCTTCCACTCTGGGCTCCTTGTGTTGCTGGGACTTAGGCACGCCTCATTTCTCGTCTGTCAGCTTTGCTGGGTCCTTTCATGCAGATTCCCTCTCTCGCTGAACCCACATCCGGCGTCTCTTTGTGGAGCTGTCTCTTCCTCCCTGGAAGTGTTGCCGTCCTTGTGCCTCACGTCGTGCCAGCCAGGTACCCTTGTCTGCCTGCGAGCCCCTGTGCCCTGTCCGACTGTCTTGGCAGCGTTTCCTGTGGACTGTCCCTCCTGCCTTCTGCTGGCCAGGAGTTTATATTTACTTCAGTCCCTGCTGTTGTCAGTCCTGGACAAACAGTTTAATCAATGGCACATCTAAATTGTCTGGGTTTAACAATTAATGAAAACACAAGTTAACAAAATGTATGGTTACCAAACATTAATAAGTACAGATATGCTGCTTAGGAACCAATACTTCCAAACCAGGTAAATACAGGCATCCTCCAAGGCCAGACTTCAAAGCAGTGACTCCCTTGCAAGACAGCAAGTACCATTAATAAGTACAGATATGCTGATTAGGAACCAATATTTCCAAGCCAGGTAAATACAGGCATTCTTCTAAGGCCAAACTTCAAAACAGTGACTCCCTTGCAAGACAGCAAATACCATTAATAAGTACAGACAGCCTTTTAACTTCTCAACCCCCAGTCCCAACAGTGGGTGCCAAATGGAACTACCCAGTGCACAAAAAAAAATGTAAAAGTGTCCCCCTCTGACAGACGTCCGCTTTAATTTCGGGATATCTTGTTTGATCTGGGGCTTGTTCACAGTTTGGGTCTCTCTATTAGCAAAAGAGAGCCCTTGCACTGTCTGAACACCCTTTGATTTTTTATTAGAAGGAGGCAGCGTCTTCAGCACCGTATCGCTCCGGGAGACAGCACTTTCCAGCTGCTCCGGGTCGATCGGTGCTTGCCCCGCCCCTTCTGTCATTATCCCACACTCTCCTGTAGGGCTCGCAGTGGCTTGGCACCCGCTACTTATCAAACGCGGGCCCATTTCACACTGCGTCCCTATATATTGTACGGTACCGGCATTACCAACCTGTACCACCAAATGGGACGCTCACGACCCAGCCGCTGCAAGTATTCTTCTACCTTCTTTATTGCCGCTTCGGTCGTCGCTCCCAAGTCTCTGACGATCTTCTGTATTTCTGTCAGCACCTGAAAAATACTACGTACGGGCTCTATTAATATTTCAAGCTCCCGTATGTCAAGAAAGTTATTTAATTCGGCCAGAGGCAGGTTCACTTCCGGTTGGGTTGCACACAGGCTTCTGGGAATTGGAGTTTTCTACGGCCGAGGACCAGGCCGCCATCTTTGGCTGACTGCGATCTGCCTGTATTAATTTGTCTGCAGATCGACCAGCCATTTCCCGGCCCTCCTTACCTTCTCGTGGGTTGAGCAGTGCTTCGCTCGCCTCCCCCTTCCCCTTCGGAAAGTCTAAGTTCGTCTTCTTTTGAGCGAAGTCGAAAGTAGTAGGACACGGACCTCCTTCTTTCCCCAATCCTTCGGGGTGGGTCATGTGTCCCTCGCCAGCACCCGACATGCAGAAGTCCGTTGTGTTGTCCGTCTCCCCGCACAAAAGCGCCACACCGTCTTCGGGAGATTCTCCTGCATCCCGCAGAACCTCCGGATGATCTTTTCCGAGGTATGTGCATGGTGCAAAATGAGTTATTTTAAATAGGTTATCTATTATATCCCCGGCACATACCTCGTTGTAGTTTTCTTCGTCCGGAGGCCTCTCCCAATCCATGTAGCCGCCCTGTAACTCATCCCGAGTGTCGGCCATGACGAACATGGAACCTCCGCTGGCATTGTTGCCCTGCTTTGCCTTCTTCTTCCCCATGACGGCTTGAAAATAGGGTTTGTGGCGATTTTTCTGTGTGTCTTGACGCTGCCTTCTTGGGGTATTCTGTCCACAGTAAAATTTTTTAAATTCAGGTCCTCTGCCAAACCGACGGCCAGAGAATCCTGCCAAGACTACGGCAACTGTGACAGATTAAAGGGTCCCCGTGACCCCTTGAACCCTCAGACCAGACGTCAGACACCAGATAAAAGTCAAAAATGAATATTTATTATAATAATAAGTGCACAAAGCACCCTCCACTCCACTATACTCCAATAAATCAATAATCAAATAAACAATCAATACAATCCTCCACTCCCAGACACGTTGCCACCCTTCCACCCAGCTCAGCTCAGTGTCTAGAATTTCCCATCGTCCTTTTATATTCCCTGACCCGGAAGTGGTTCCAACCCTACAGTCCATGTGATTCCTTATCACTTCCGGGTCAGATAAAAAGTCCTTTTCTTCATCCCGGAAGCACGTCATTTCCTTTGTCGCCTTGCCTACGACGTACTTCCGGGTTATAGGGCACAAACAACTCTCTGGGCCTCCCTGCAGCGTCATCTGTTGGCCCCTGTGGTATCCAGCAGGGCTGTAAAGGAAAACTCCATCGTCCATGATTCCCTGCTGGTATTCGGGGCACTTCCATGCCGCAGGGACAGCTCCATCTGGCGGCCTGGGGGTGTTACCCGGGGTGACAGGCCGGCCATATCCCACAAAGTCTATGACTAACTTTATTGATTTTTGTGAAGCTTATTGTTTAATAAAGTTTGTTGAATAAAAAGTGTCAGAAAATGAAATGTATTCTGAGAAAAGAGATCCCAACCAATAAAAAAAAAACTGCTGAGCAAAGTTTGCACCACATTTGACCATGCATCATTTGCTTCATGACCACTATTTTCTACTGGTGAAATTTGCCATTTTGTATCTCACTTAATTTTTTCAGCCATTTTATTCTGTTTACAGAATCTTTACTTTTCTTAAACAACAAGTTTTTGGCCGTATACTTGCCTAACCAGTAACGCAATGTCTAACTTTTTTTTTCTACCTGCATCATTCCACTTAAACCCAACTGATATGAGTGACTCAGCCTCTCTTCCACACTATTTGGCCATATGTCCATGACAAAGAGCTGCAGGAGAGAGTAATAGTTATTTTATAAAGAAGTAAAATGTCTATGGAAATCCTAGAGTAGGATGGCTTTTTAAACGCTCATTGTGAATCAGTCATGTCTTATAACAGTAGAAATCTAGTTATTAGATAAACATGAAACCTACTAGAGTTGCTTAGAAGTGTCCAAAGTGATACTGAATCGTGACTGTCAAGAGTAACTAGTGTTGCTTGCCTCTGAGTGCAAAGTTATTTGGTATTTGCACCTAACCTGCAGCATATACTGAATCTGTATTCTCCATACCCAGCGTGCAGCACACCTTATCCAGGTAATACTCTATAGAACATGAAAGGATAACACATCAACTGAAATCAGGGATCTCTGTTGGACCCAAACCAAGATGTTCAGAATCTGATCTCTATAGAAAAGCACATCGATAGAAAATCAGGGGAGATTTGTGGATGACAGACACTAGGAAGTACTTCTTTACAGAGGGGAATGGAATTTCAGACTAAACTGATGTTTTATGTTGTTGCAGAAAATATTTTGCTACTTTTTAATAACCAGCTTGATAAAAAGTTTGAATGCTTTAGCCAGAAGTTAAAAATATGGAGCAATATTGATTGAATAGCATCAGCCCATTGGTCAGCACTTCTATGTTGTTAAACAGCAAGTTGAAAACAGAAGGCACTTACTGTATATAAGTTGAAAATAAAATAATGCAGTTGTTAAAGAAAACAGGCCCAGCAAGAAAAGCAGCTAAGCTTATATAACAGACTGATCTGTAATTATCAGCTACATCAAGATGAAAAAGGTACCCTTAGTTTAGTTTGTTGACCAAGAAATTTGGGAAGCTGTCTTATTTCTTGACTGACTAAGAGAGCTTCAGGCACCACACAGATACAAGCATAAAGAATGACTATTACAAACTAAGTTAGGCTGTAATAAAGCAGTAAATGTGCACTTTGGTAGGCTGACAGAAAATTAGCAGCTACTTAAAATTTGCTGGATTGTGAGGATTTTTTTTTTCATAACAGCTTTTTATCTTCATGTCATTATTATAAAGAATGTAGCCTTTCTCTACTCCTTTTACCCTATTGTTCTGTTTGCTGAAGACCTGTAATTAGTTTTCATTCCGCATGCCTGCTTTTCTGTAATCACTGTGATATTCAGCCTGTTTGCAAAGAGGACTGAAGGGGAAATCCGAATAGCTAATCTGTGATACCTGCTCCCCCGCTACATTAGCAGGTGCTGGCCAGCCAAGTCCTTGAGGACAGCCCATCAATTGAAGAAGATGGTCTTCATTAACAGATTACTACAGTAACTGCTCATGGGATGCATACTCAGATGGCTTACATTTGACTTTTAAAAAGTAGTCAACTTTTAAACAAAGCACAGAGATTGTTTATCTATCACTCCATTTTCTGAACTCTCTTTACCAAGTACAGGGTTGTGGGGAACCAAAGTCAATGCTGAGAGCAATGCAGGAGCCAAACTTGAATGAGATTTCACTCAGGAACACACTCTTCTCACATTCATTTACAGTTATCTTTTGACTGCTTGGGAAAATTGGAATCTTTCAAACAAACCAAAAAGAACACAAAGAGATGATGCAAAATCTACACAGGAGGAAACCCAGCTAGGAATCAGACTAGGGTCCAGGTGCTGTGAGGTTTCAGCACTATCCACTGCACATCTATACCACCCATGTCTACGATAAACTAATTAGAACTAAGACATCATTTATTGTTATTTATAAAAAGGAACATCTCTAATTCATCTCTTTACACAAACAAGAACACGGGCAGGGAAATCAATTCAAGCCACTCGCAGTAATGAGATTTATCATTGTGTTTTAACATGGAGCACATTACTCTGGGTTATGATGGGGTTGGCATATGTGGAAAAAAACCTGTGAACATTGTGAGATTTTGGCTTTGATTTCTTAAAGCCCATGAGTGAATATTTTGGAAATATGAGTTTTAGTTTCCATTACAATGTGAAAAAAATAGAAGGGGTTGCCAGAAATAGTAGTGGCACCAGCCTGGCACCTGATAGGGGATGGGTCATATACAAGAGATCATCCATGAAAAACAATTTTATAGACTGTCTTTGGAACATTCAGTGCATCCGGAAAGTATTCACAGCACATCACTTTTTCCACATTTTGTTATGTTACAGCCTTATTCCAAAATGGATTAAATTCATTTTTTTCCTCAGAATTCTACACACAACACCCCATAATGACAACGTGAAAAAAATTTACTTGAGATTTTTGCAAATTTATTAAAAATAAAAAAATTGAGAAAGCACATGTACATAAGTATTCACAGCCTTTGCATGAAGCTCAGAATTGAGCTCAGGTGCATCCTGTTTCCCCTGATCATCCTTGAGATGTTTCTGCAGCTTAATTGGAGTCCACCTGTGGTAAATTCAGTTGATTGGACATGATTTGGAAAGGCACACACCTGTCTATATAAGGTCCCACAGTTCACAGTTCATGTCAGAGCACAAACCAAGCATGAAGTCAAAGGAATTGTCTCGAGGCATAAATCTGGGGAAGGTTACAGAAAAATTTTTGCTGCTTTGAAGGTCCCAATGAGCACAGTGGCCTCCATCATCCGTAAGTGGAAGAAGTTCGAAACCACCAGGACTCTTCCTAGAGCTGGCCGCCATCTAAACTGAGCGATCGGGGGAGAAGGGCCTTAGTCAGGGAGGTGACCAAGAACCCGATGGTCACTCTGTCAGAGCTCCAGAGGTCCTCTGTGGAGAGAGGAGAACCTTCCAGAAGGACAACCATCTCTGCAGCAATCCACCAATCAGGCCTGTATGGTAGAGTGGCCAGACGGAAGCCCCTCCTTAGTAAAAGGCACATGGCAGCCCACCTGGAGTTTGCCAAAAGGCACCTGAAGGACTCTCAGACCATGAGAAAGAAAATTCTCTGGTCTGATGAGACAAAGATTGAACTCTTTGGTGTAAATGCCAGGCGTCACATTTGGAGGAAACCAGGCACCGCTCATCACCAGGCCAATACCACCCCTACAGTGAAGCATGGTGGTGGCAGCATCATGCTGTGGGGATGTTTTTCAGCGGCAGGGACTGGGAGACTAGTCAGGATAAAGGGAAAGATGACTACAGCAATGTACAGAGACATCCTGGATGAAAACCTGCTCCAAAGCGCTCTTGACCTCAGACTGGGGCGACGATTCATCTTTCAGCAGGACAACGACCCTAAGCACACAGCCAAGATATCAAAGGAGTGGCTTCAGAACAACTCTGTGAATGTCCTTGAGTGGCCCAGCCAGAGCCCAGACTTGAATCCGATTGAACATCTCTGGAGAGATCTTAAAATGGCTGTGCACTGACGCTTCCCATCCAACCTGATGGAGCTTGAGAGGTGCTGCAAAGAGGAATGGGCGAAACTGGCCAAGGATAGGTGTGCCAAGCTTGTGGCATCATATTCAAAAAGCCTTGAGGCTGTAATTGCTGCCAAAAGTGCATCGACAAAGTATTGAGCAAAGGCTGTGAATACTTATGTACATGTGATTTCTCATTTTTTTTATTTTTAATAAATTTGCAAAAACCTCAAGTAAACTTTTTTCACGTTGTCATTATGGGGTGTTGTGTGTAGAATTCTGATGAAAAAAATGAATTTAATCCATTTTGGAATAAGGCTGTAACATAACAAAATGTGGAAAAAGTGATGCGCTGTGAATACTTTCCGGGTGCACTGTACATGTTACTTTGCTTTCTTTGATTGGGTTGGGTTTCACTATTATGGTTCTTTCTTTATAAAAAGAGAAAATCCTATCATAACAGTGTTACTCTATAAGCCATTTTTGGGTATACAGGGGTTTACAGAGTAGGTAGTGAGCCTTATAAATGTACCAAGCATCAGGATATGAATGAGTTAGCAGAAACTGAAGACTAGAAACAAGCCACTGAGTTCCTCGAGGTGATCAGAAGTCAGAAAGTAAACCCAATAAAACTGTTTTTAGGTTGGAGGGCAGGCAACTGAAATTTAGTTTGGAGGCTCTTGTACTGAGGAAATTTCTTGCTAAGTTTGCTCATGAGACTACTTCTGTCCTGACCCTCACATTTGTATCAAACTTTCACTTTTTCAAATTACTATCCCTTAGGTTTTATCAGTCACTGTTTATCTCACATTTGAATGTTCTAACCTGAATTTATTAATTATTGTGAAGTCTGATATTGTCTATGGCTACTTCCTTGTTCACAACTTTGTAATAGTTTTATAGGATAACTGGTTCTTCTTTGTACAGCACTTTTCGATGTTTCTAGCTTATTTCAGAGCTCCGTGGCAAAGGAAGAATATGTAGGCTCCACACAAACAATATGCTGGTGCTGGACTTTACCCAGGGCATTGTATATTTAAGCAGCCATTACCACTGTGCCACCATGCCAACCATTATCAGCATAATTTGCTTTATTCTTGATATTTTATCATTTTTCACTAACTATGACTTTTTATAGAAATTTACAATGCCTGATGAAATACATTATGATGTGAAAACAGATTTTTGAATGGAAGCTTGCAACACAGCATTTCTCCTACAGTATCTGTTTTACAGTGAAAACTGCTGTTGTGACAATTTATCTGGTGATGCTTCATCAGAGTACTAACTTTAATTTTGAAGTCACCTAAGAAGAATACTTTAAGATTTATAACATACCAGCAGAAGTATTTGGCATGGTCTGGTGTATTGGCATAGTTTAATAATGGGTTAAGTTATGAAAGTAAATATGTATGTGTTTTTTTAAATGTTGACCCTTCTGCATTGCTGGCTAAAATGCTAGAGTCACATCCATTATCTACACTACCTCTCTAAAAGCTACCAATTTGTCTGCTGTCATTAGTAGAGAATTTGTTCTTTTTCTGTATGATTGAATTCCATTAATTGGTTTTATTCATTGATGTGATGGAACTACAGACACTACTTCCTTGTATTCCTTGTTTACTGTTGTTCCACAAATACAGTTTTATTCTATTAGTAAATTGGATAGCTTGTTTAATAATTGAGTCATTGATACTGTATGTAATTACTGTTTTTTGTGTTGTTCACTCTATTGAACCCCAATTCATGTCAAAACGTTTGAAAGTCTGTAAACTATGTTTTATTAAGTTAACTGTAATATACATGTAAAATGTCATGTACATTCTCTCAGCTGTTTTGTAGTAATGCATGGTTTTGTGTTATTGGCTCTCCCACAACTCCCTAATGAAATTCTTGAAACTCCATAAAGCCTATATTTTTAATTGCATAAACAATAATTTAAATACAAAATTTCATAAAAGTAGACATGGCCATTTTTGAGTGATGAGCAATTTTTGTGTTGGTCCCCCATCACAGCGCACCTATCCATCCCTGGCGATTCCATTAATTAACTGAAGTGGAATGTAGCCTCCACTATAAGTAGGATTGAACTTATATATATATATATATATATGTGCCAATAATAATACACCAAATTCCTGACCATCAGGTAAACCATTTTGCAATGATAATGCAGTCTTAATTTTGCTCACATTACAGTACATCCTCCCTACCCAATTAGATATTTGAAATGCCTTGTGGTCTACACATTGAGCTGGACCAATGGCAACCTACATGCAAAATTTCATGAAAATCAGCTCAGTGTAATTGGCCAAAAAACAAATTTCAAATGAGGTCCTTATTGTATAAAATGCATCAACAACATAAAATGAAGCTTATAAATTAAAAAGTTAGACAGAACATATTATGATTTTATATAGATAAACACAAAAGTGTTCTTGCTTAGTCAAGTGGTAGGCATCGACTATGTGTATGTCCTTAATTGAAATGTAGACATATATACATCATTAATAAAACCAACTAATTTGTGGATTTCAAAAATCTGAATATGTCTTAATATGCTGACGCTGTTTAGTGAAAGCAAAAGCACTCAAATATATCAGCAGCCTGAACACGAATCTACAACAGAATACATGGTGATAATGATGGAATGAAAATCCCACATTGAAACACATCCAGTTTCATGGAAATATGGAGAATATTTACAGTATATGATTTTGGTGTTACCTAAAAAAGACATGGACACATAGGTAAAAAAACAGCAAAGACAGCAGTCAGTTGCAACACATACATCATCCAGAGAGAGAGAGAGAAATTTTAAAAGGCTGCAAAGCTGTAATTTATTTTGAGTTAAGCAATATATGAGGAAAGCAATAACGCAAAGCCTGTAATTTCCAGGCAGAGCATACAGCTTACAATTGTTCTTAGGAGACACAGCTGGACACACTCAGTGCTCAGAATAAAAATCTATCCATCCTGGAAATGCTTTCTAACACTGTTGCAATAGGCAGATAAATATATTTACATACATATAGTAATAATGCGATCAAGCACATCAACCCCACATAGAATTCGGAAAAAATGATAAGGAAGGAAGGAAGGACATCCCACATTTTCTGACCCCATGTGTTCTACAACAGGCTCGAAAGGAGCCAAAGCCAGTTGAATATGAGGTGAGAGCCAAACATGGACAACTCCATCACAGAACATGCTCACACAGGCCCAGTTTAGTATTGCCAGTCAGCCTGGCCTGCACATCTTTGGAAAGTGAAAGAAACTCTAAATACTAGTAGACAACCAATTATCAGATGTGAAGAATGTGCAAAGGGCCACACAGACAGTGAGCATATCAGGAGTGGACCTCATTTGAACCCTCAGTATAAAAAAAAAAAAAAAAAATGTGAGTTTACTGGTCAGTATTAAATGTAAAAAAATGGTGCTTGTTACTTATGGTCAGAAGGGAGTCAGACAAATAATGACCTGACAGTACTAGTAATTAATTGACACTTCTTTCACTTCTTAGAGAAGGATTTCAAAAACAACGTTTTGGCTGTAAAAATGGTTTAGAAATTTAGACAAATTATTGTACCAAGGGCTGGGCTGTCTTAAGTCTTTCATAAACCTTTGCATATTACTAAGTACATTTCTATTAACTGTTATATTTTTATTTTTTTTTATATTTGAGTGATTCAGGGAAAATATACAGCTTTTTGGTTAAGTTTTTTAGTGGGTCCCCTAAACATTGTAGCCCATAAATGCAATGCCTAATGGGCAAAATGGCCAACCGAAAAAGGCATAAGAATAATAATTCAGTGTTGATTAAAAAGTAAAATGGGTTAATAAATTATGTACAGCATTTTGCATAAAACATGCTCTGTACTCATTTCTATTATTATTAAAATGCAATTAAACAAAGTGCTAAATTTAAAAAGTGAGCTGCATTTTCTGTATTATGCATTTTTTTATTTTATAGCTGCTTTGTGAATAAAATAGTTATGTTTAAAGGGAAAGAACATAGAGTACTGTTATTTTATTAGTAATATTCCCTAGCATTTGGCTGTTTATTCCTTCATATTTCCTGAGAGAACTACCTGCATCTCGCAAAACAGAAATTACAAATCTATAAACCAGGGGTCTCAAGATAAGCCTGGATGATCCCACAGCTGTGACACAACACAAAAAGTTAGAGTTAAATGTTTTTTCTCTTGTCAGTGTTTAAAACTATTTAGTAGTAGTATGTTGTACTCATGTGCTATGGGATAGACAGGAAACATGAGTTTCATTGAAATGCTTTTTAAAGTGGGAGCTACCAGTGGGCCTACAGTATTTGGAGAAAACGATGCTAGTCAAATTACCCAAGCTGTGACACAACATCGAACCTCATTCAATAATATAAAATTATACGCCTTGGAAAGTGGTATGATGATACTCTGATAGACTTTTGAACTTTTTCTGACTTCTTAAAACGACATCTCTAGCACAGAGAAACAAGCTGAAGAATGACTGAAGAAGATCAAGAAGTCTGGCCTGCCTGGAAAATTCAAGTGTTGCATCTATGAACTTGGCCTGCTTCTGAGACTTATGTGGTTCCTTATCATGTATGTAGTCCCTATAACATCTAAAGAAAGAGTGCAGAAAAAGATTAACAAGCACCTTCATTGAAGGCTGGGAATATGTATGAGTTTTACATTCTTTGGGCTCTACATAAGGTATGGACAGTTCCACCTCTCATTGTCTTTAGTTGTAGATGAGTTCAAAGTTGCCAACTACAAACTGTGGTTGACTATAGAAACTCCTAAAACCAACTCCTCAGAGAAGCTGGTATAAGAATAAGATCGAGGCAGAAGTGGGCCACCAGCATGGCAATCAGGTAGAATGTTCTCTCAAGACAGAGATTCATTGAAAGCTATTGCACTATTGCACATAAAGTCAAGGAACTACACATCTCCAATAGCGGTCACAGTCCACTTTTAGGGAAAACAGTACCATGATCTAGGAGGAAGGAAGAAGAGATGAATACATTGAGCTCAGAACACAAGGTGCCTGAACATGATGGTATCTCCCTGAGAGAAACATTACTGAGTTATGGCAGCTGGAGCCTTATCGCATATCCTTTTTGCTCACAGAGGTGTATGACACCCTCACAACTCCACTCAACTTGCACAGGTAGAGAAAGAGGGAGGACCCTATCTGCAAGCCTTGTGGGGATAGAGGAACCAAGACACACATCCTGTCAGGGTGCAAAATGTCATTGACCCAAGGGAGATAAACATAGCATCATGACAAGGTGTTGATAATGCTCGCAGACATCTTGGAGTATGAAAGGAGAAAATAATACCCAGGCAAAACAAAACCACTTCTGAGCACCATTACCTTTGTAAAAGAGATTCAGAGGTTGGTCGTCCAGGGATGGCAAATGATGGTTCACCTGGGGAGAACGCTCCAGTTTCCAAAGGTAGTACTGTCCACAACTCTGAGACCAGATGTCATCATGTGGTCTCCTCAAAGAAATAAAATCACCTTGCTGGAATTAACAGTCACATGGGAGAAGGGCTGTGAGGAACTGTCAGAAAAAGAAAATCATCTACAAACAGCTTGTCCAGGACTGTTCAGACAAACATTGGAAAACATGGCTATCTGCAGTGGAAGTGGATGTTGAGGATACCCAGCCCAATTTGTGTGGAATCTACTGACAAAAGTTGGAATGAGAGGCCATGAGAGGAAAACAGCTATCCAAAGATTGGGAGAAGCGCCAGAAAGGGCCTCCTGTTGTTTCTGCAATAAGAGGAAGGACAGTAGTTAGAAGCCTGGAGTATAATGGTGGTTATTTGGACACCACTGAAGACCTGACAGCAGGATAGTGGTTAAAGGTCGAAACACAATGAGAAGGTTGGGCACCACCCAATTACCTCTCCTTCCAGCCACAGCTACATCCATAAAGATAGGTGTAAGAAGTTATCTATTGATGTAAAACAAATCATCAAAAAATAATTAAAAGGTTGGAAAAAAATAATATTTTTGTCATTAAATTATATTTGGAGTGTTGCAATACATTTAAAACATTTAGTTTGATTTGGATTTCCATTAAAATTGTTTTTTGTATAAATTAAATACCAAGTCAACAGTGAACTTCATATTTAATGTGAATGCAAAAAAGAGGGAAGGTAAAATACTACAAGTGGCAACTCTGAAAATCACCATGTGAATGCATTATTAGTTAAACTTTTTGGTGAGAATATCTGGCGATTTATTGTAGGTGTGCCTGGCAGGTTACCACACAGAGAATATGAAAGAGTTACAGGCTCATTAGAAGGGGAGACCAAAGCAAAAACAAAGAAGAAGAAAGGTCTTAAAAGGAAAGACGTTAAGGGAAAAACCTTACAGAGGCTTAGAAGGTGTTCAATGGTTGATCCTCTTGCAGCACAGACAAAGAAGGAGTTCTTTGGCTGACCTGGGTAGGTTGTCTACACCTGCTCCAAGTGTCAGGTTTTCTGTTCAACCCCCAGGTGATCTCAAGCACAACATTGCTGAAAGCCTCCTGTTTAGTCTTGCTGTTGTAAACTGATGCAATGTAACCCACAGCTAACAACAATACTAAACTATCCTGTGATATGGTAAATGAGTCAATGGTCCGATACTTTTACCATTACGAGGATTAAGATATGAAGTAACACAGCTAGATAAGCAGTGCACCCAATACATAAAATGAAAGTACGAAAAGACATATACCTATTTAAAATTCAGCGAGGTCGTTTTGTGAACAGTATGTAAATTTACTGAAATAAAAACTTTAGATTAGCCAGACCAGATGGGCCTGATCTTAATAATTATGCATGATGTGAAAGGACCATGAATACTGTATTATACAAACATATATCGGATAAAATTGTGCATTAGTAAAAAACTTAATTAATATTTATTAATTTTCATAGCAAATATTCATAATTTACACTACAAGCAGTGTATTAATGGTTTGTACACTTTAGAGCAAAGGCACCCTGTTGCTTTAATTTTGACTATCTTTAAAACATATGATGGCCACATAAAAACTATTGAAAAGTAAAACAAATCATGTACTACTGAATTCTAAAACAAAGAAAAATACCCCAAAGCAGAGAGCTTTCATGAGATTCCCCTTTTATTTTTTATTACCACCACTGCAGCTATAAATCCCTGCACTGTTTTTAATTTACTGTGTTTATTGTTCATCCTAGTAAGACTGCTGTGTTGCTATGCAACAGAAATGATAAGGGAGGGTGTGGAGAATATTGTAACATGGAATATGTCACTGTACTCAAAGGACAATGGGCACACTGGTGTCTTTGTGATCATTTGTGTCATCTTACTTTATAAGTGAATTTAACCAAAGTGCAGCTTCTGATGAAAGAAATCAGCTTTTTTTTACTTTAACAATACTTTGTCTCCCCTATCACAGCCCCATTCGTTGCATCACTCATTCTCACAGTGTGTGTGTGTGTGTCTAATATAATTTACTGAGGTCTTCGGCCCTGCCAGTGGGGCATAATTGCAGGGAGGCAGCTTTAAAGAGGAATGGATTCATGAAAGAGGCAAAAAGAGGTACTGTATATACTCAGCATATTATTTGAGGCCATTTAACTGTTCTAAGCTCCAATCCATCCATTAATCCACCCACTCATCCCTGTCGAAAAGACAAACAATAAGCAGGTGCCTGAAATATGTTTGGTCCCTTTAAATTACATAGTCATAGATAATAAAAAAATAATGATTTAAATGTATTTTTACATAGTCTTGGTTTTCTCTTCCAGTGCTCAGTTGCATATGCATTATCAATTCACCTTGCATACCTGACCAGGCATGACAGACATAGTTCTAAGCTAAAGGTTTAGCCTGCTTGAGCCTGACAGCAGAGCAAGTATTTGAATACTAGATGGCAAAGTATTATTCCAGTTCTAGTTTTAGACTGACATAGAAATTGGCCAATAGAATAATTTCTTCAAGCTATGCTATGTGAAACAGCTGAAAGTGAACTCTACTGATGGAAATGTTATAGAAGAATAACTACTTAACCTGTGTTTTCCAGTTATCCGTGTGGACTGCATTAAAATTAAATACAGGCTGGTGCATGAAAAAGTTACCCACAAGTCACACAGTTCAAACTGAAATGACCTTCATGACACATCTGTCATTGAAATAATCAGCACATTCACTTGTAGGGTCTTCTTTCCTTACAACTCACAATGTCATCAACAGCCTTCTTGGTTTCGGAGCTTTGCTCACAGAACCAGTAGTATGCCACTTTTTAAACAGTTGATGAATTGTGAGTAAGAAAGCTAACATTTGGAACTTTTAGTCAGCTGCTGAGCAAGTTCTAGTTTCAAAGAGGAATGCAAGGAATATAAGTGCATGAGTTAACTATGTTTAAATACTTGGAACGCCTTTTCCAAGTCCACAAAAAAAGAAAAAGGCGTTCAAACGAGTCCCTGGGGGAATCCTGTGGGGGGTGCCCCAGGAGTATGGGGTAACGGACCCCTGATAAGGGCTGTTTGGTCCCTGTACAACCGGTGTCAGAGCTTGGTCCGCATTGCTGACAGTAAGTCTAACCCGTAACCGGTGAGAGTTGGACTCCACCAGGGCTGCCCTTTGTCACCGATTCTGTTCATAACTTTCATGGACAGAATTCATAGGTGCAGCCAGGGTGTTGAGGGGGTCTGGTTTGGTGGGCTCAGGATTGGGTCACTGCTTTTTGCAGATGATGTTGTCCTGTTTGCTTCATCAGGCCGTGATCTTCAGCTCTCTCTGGATCGGTTCACAGCCGAGTGTGAAGCGGCTGGGATGGGAATCAGCACTTCCAAATCCAAGACTATGGTTCTCAGCCGGAAAAGGGTGGAGTGCCCTCTCAAGATTGGGGGAGAGATCTTGCCCCAAGTGGAGGAGTTCAAGTATCTCGGGGTCTTGCTCACGAGTGAGAGAAGAATAGAGCGGGAGATCGACAGGTGGATCGATGCAGCGTCCGCAGTGATGCAGGCTCTGCATCAGTCTATTATGGTGAAAAAGGAGCTAAGCCTAAAGGCAAAGCTCTCAATTTACCAGTCGATCTACGTTTCTACCCTCACCTATGGTCATGAGCTATGGATAGTGACCGAAAGAACGAGATCACGAATACAAGCGGCTCAAATGAGCTTCCACTGCAGGGTGTCTGGGCTTTCCCTTAAAGAGAGGGTGAGAAGCTCGGTCATCCAGGAGGAGCTCAGAGTAGAGCCACTGCTCCACCGCATCGAGAGGAGTTAGATGAGGTGGCTCGGGCATCTGATCAGGATGCCTCCTGGACGCCTCCCTGGCGAGGTGTTCCAGGCATGTCTAAATGGGAGGAGGCCCTGGGGAAGACCTAGGACACGCTGGAGGGACTATGTCTCTCAGCTGGCCTGGGAACACCTCAGAATTCCCCAAGAGCTAGTAGAAGTGGCCAGGGAGGGAGAAGTCTGGGCATCTCTGCTCAAGCTGCTGCCCCCACAACCCAATCTCGGATAAGCGGAAGAGGATGGATCGATGGATGGATAAATACTTGGAGATGAGATGGCTGTTTTTTTCAATAAGCAATTATTCTTACAGAGGAATACAATGAATGTCATGTTATTTAGTAATGCTGTTAGAGTGACATTTTAGCAAATTAAAAACAAAGTTAAAGTGTATTTTAGTTTTGAAGGTATATATATTACAAAAGTAAATTACTGCACAATTGTTACACTAAAATATTGATATTAATGAATCCCCTATAAATATACTAACTTCATTTAATCTGATATGAACTGACAAAATACTTAAAAAAAATAAGTGAAGCAATACCATTATCTGTAACCTCTAGATTGTGCACATTGTCTCTTTGTCAGAGTTGGTGGTATTCCAGTTTCCTGACACATCCCAAATAAGTAAGGAAAGTAAAATTAACCAACTAATTCTAGATAAGATAACACGCATGTTACTGGCTTACCTGAAGGAAGTGAAGGATATAATCCCATGGTATTTATTGAAAATGGCCTTTTGAAGTGGTTCCCAGTGACAGTGCCAGTTCACACTGAGGTCATGAGCGCTCACAGTCCCAGCGCTCTTTCTTCATGAAGAAGCTCCTTAAATTTACTGACAAAGCATGTACCCTGTGAGCCTTTCAGAATATATAAATATAACCTATAGGTCCTGGGTTCAAGCAGGCTGCTTGCTGCTTGTGATGATCGATGCATTTACAAAACAAAAGACGCTGATGAAGAGGTGCAAAGGGATTTAAGGTGGGCCGGGATTACGAATTGTTTTCGTAGGCAACAGGTATTCTAGTGTTAATGCCACTGAATATAATTCTTTGGGGACACTGTATACGTAATTTCAAGGCTGACTGTTTTGTTTTCTCTTATTAATAAGAATTTAAGTAGTATCTACTGGCCAGGTAGTCTTGTTATATCTGCCCTGATTTCTTTGTGTTCAAGCATTATTATTGCATAGATACAGTATTATTATTGTTATTCTCAAAAGGTAAATTCAGTTAGTAACTTGTAATTTCTTGAGCTTTGACTTTATAATGGAGTATATATTTCATGCTGTTTTACTTCTCCTGCATTTTAATACTGAACTTGCCTAAGTAATACTAATTGGTTCTCATATTTCATATATATTCTTAAAGGTGTTTCTTTTCAAACAGACTGCATGCTTTGGATTTGGGGCCAGAGTGCAACACAGGAAGCACGATCTCCATGATTTCAGGTGTGCAGGGATCATTTCTTCCTCCTCTGTGTGGGTTTGGAGTCTGTACTGTTCTGTGTATATTGTTTTTTTTTAATTAGTTTTAATTAATTTAGTGAGTAGAGTGGGACTTTTGGGTTAGGTTTAATGTGGAGTTTATTTGGAACAGTGGAGAGGTTTTACCTTGCAGCAAGCTTTAACGTGGTTAGGGAATCAGTTATGTTTTCTTTCTTTGTAGTAATATATCGAATCCCTTTATTACTACTTCTTAAGTAACCTAAATGTTATTTATATGAACCTGCACTGCTTCAATTCCCCACAGCATAGAGCATAATGTTTAGATACTCTGTACCATAATAAAACCCACCTAAACAAATAATAAGTAGGATGGTGTTCAAATAAACACTACCAGCTATTTGCATCTTCATCAGTGCCTAGCAAAATCTATAATATGTTCATCTTGGTAAGTTTTAAACTCCATTTCAAAATACTCTACATGCTTTAATGATGATGCATGCTGTTTTGTCTTTGCCTTGAGTGAACGTGAACCTTATAAGTTAAAATTGTATGCACTCACCTACTTTTTCTAGTCCTTGATTCTGATCCTCATTACTAAATACGTTACTCAACTTTTCCAGCTTGGCATCATTGCTAATGCTGTTTTAGATCTCAGTCTGGACCTCTCCAGTACCTCTCAAAAAATCTTCTATTAAGTCATTGTGCAAGTCATTCTGTGCTGACCTCCCACAATATACTACTATCATTTGCTTAAACTTTCAACCAGGCATTTTATCTTTCAGTCTAATAACCATAAGTCTTTCTCTTGGATAGACTATATCTTTATTTCATAGAGTTAAAAACACATCGCTTAACTTTTCTACTGTGCCATCAGCAATTCTTGATCATAGCCCTAATAAAAAAAAACTTTGCTTGAATTTGCACTGTTCTTGGCGGCGCTTCAGTACTATCCTATTAAATAAAAGACAGTTTTGCACTGAACTGAAAACCATGCTACAAGAATTTATTTTCATTAACCGCAACACGGCTGCTAAATTGGCCAAGGAAAGATCGCAAAAAAGTCTCAAAATCTGAATTACTCAAACTGGAACAATCTTAGCCTCCAGCACAATATCATCAACATCCTAGACACATTTCTTCTGTCAGAGTTGAATTAAACTAATTACAGATGAAAAAAATTGAATTTCAGTAAAAGAGGGTGTACATTTGTTATTAAGCACATTCTGCAGAACCAAGGTAAATTTTAGTGTTACAGTTAAACAGAAATGAAAAGTTCTCATCTATTTCAGAAATAAGAAGTAGCTGTGACTTCACTCGTGATAGCAAGCTGATAAATACAGAATCCATTACCTTTTATTCTGAATTGTTCCCAGTTTTCTCAGCTCAGGATTATGTCTCCTATCAAATCATTTTCTGTATATTTTAAACACAATCAAATTACTGTCACTGTCAAAGCAGGACCCCAAAATCTTAAAGGTCCTAATTAATAATCAAAAATCTGTCACATGGCCTGCAGTAAGGGCTGAATCCCCAGAATTTAAGCCATTCTTCCAAAAGAAATGCAATATTTTGGGGAATCATTAGTTGACCCTCTCATCTATGGTAAGCGTTTTGTTTGCTTAATCAATACAGATCATGCTACTGTTCAAGTTAAAGTAAAGATCCTTCTTACTGTCAGAATTACTAATGTCTGACTTTAATTTATATAGATGTAATTTTTTTAAAGTTACGTTATTCTGTTATTAATACACTCAGTCCAAATTGGATTCCTACACCATTAGCAAGCATCAGAAAAAATGTTAAAGGTTATTACATATTACTGATGCTGCTTCTGGTTTTTAATCACCAGCTAGCTATCCAGTTATTGCTTGATACGAAAAAGATATCTGACAAACTGAACTGGTTTTATATCAGATGGGCTCTGTAAACAACTTCATATACATTTTCCAAACTAAATATTCATCCCCCATCCACCATTAGTTTTTACCCATTGAATCACATTTTCTTTACTTAGGCATAGAAATCTGTACCAACTTAAATTTAATAGTATCTTACAGCTATCACTCTGCCCTCAAAAAAAAAAATCAATAATTCCCTGAACTTCTAAACTGAACCACTCTCTTCCAAATTAGGTGGCCACCTTTAAAATGAACATTTGATGAGTTCTATGATTTCTCTCTCAACTCCTTTAATTCTGGCCAAATATTAAACTTTTATTGCTAAATAAATCTGGATGAACAAGATTATGACTTAAATACTGATATATTACCACTGGCCGTTTTAGAATTCCGGATCCTACAACCTTGCTTGGTTTCTTTGGAATCTATTCTTGTGACTCTGTTCCCTCTAACCAAGATTTTATTTGCTAATTCTTCTATTAAAAACTGCAAACATTATTTTAGCCTTATTATCTTTTATGCTGTTCAATAGAGTGTGAGAGAGAGAGAGAGAGAGAGGGGTTAGGAGCATGCACTGATGCAGCGCATTGCCGCACCCACCACATGATAGAAGTTAACAGAAAAATGAGCGGAATACTAAATGGAGTAATCAACTCCCCCAACCCCACTCACTATTCCAATTTAATATTTTTTCTCTTTTAACTGGTGTAGTTTCTGTCGCTGAATCCCTCATGGCCTGTGTCATTTGAATGACTTCTTTCTGCACTTGAGCCTATGGACATTTCAGGAACTACAGTATGTACTACAGTGTATTTTACATTACAACATGGTTTAAATAGAGACAAGAGTTTTATTACCAGGTATGAGGAATATTCACATCTCTCTCACTGGCCCAGTAGATCTGACTACAGATCCACATTGTATGGAAAACAGTTGGACAGTTATCTTACCAAAACATCTTGACGATACATTGTTTTCCACTCCTAGTAAATTAATCTTAGGCTGGAAAGCTCTGTTAAATTTTGACATTGAAGATGATCCACGTAAAGGTTTTCCATTGCTGTCTCTGTCCTAGTGTCTATATAAACACAGGAAACTCCAGTTTCTGTTCTACAACTGCCTAAAGAAGGGGCCTGAGCGGTCTCGAAAGCTTGCATATTGTAATCTGTTCAGTTAGCCAATAAAATGTGTCATTTTGCTTGACTTTTCTCATTACAGGTAGTTTTTAATTCTAATTTATTGGAAGATATAAAAACTCTCAACATTTTTACTTTATTGAAAATATGTTTAAATTAGTTTGACAATCCCTGGTGTCTTGTTTTCACAGTTATAAGACATGTCTTTTGATTATAATAAATAAGACTTCAAAATCATATGAATTTGTTGTGCTTTTTTGGCTGAATAAAAAGTGAATTTCTGTAGTTGGAAACCCTATAGTTGTGCATTAAACAAAGCATTCAGAATGTTAGAGAATCTTTTCAGATAGCGGCTTTTTAGTTTTAAAAAAGGCGTTTAGGTAAATATTTTACCAGCATTGATTAGCAATGTGAAAACTGAAAATTTGCCACTGAATTCTGAGCAGTATTTTGAAGGCCTCAGCTTGTAAAGCTACTTTAAGGCTTCCTGATCTTTCTTCTGAGCTACAGTGTCCAATCTGTACAAGTGAGATCTCTTTCCAGCCACATGTCAACCAAGAGGATAAGTTTCATCAGCCTGTCAAACATCTGTGACTTTGTTGTCTTTGTAGTAAGACAGCACAACAGTAATGAATTAAAAAAAGACAAATAGACCTTAAGTTCATCCTATGGTACTAAAAATCATCATTAATATCAGGAGAGCTTGTCTTCCCATTTTGGGTAAATTCTGGGGAGATAAGAACATTTTCTCAAACTCGGTCAAAGAGCTAAATGCTAAATGAGCAATTCTTATCAAGAAAGGTTTTGATTAAACTGCATCGCAAACTCAGCCTGTTCCTAAACAAGTACAGGTGTACAGGTGTACTGGACAAACGCTGAGCTCAGCATTCTGCACAATCATGTTGCATGTATTGCAGCTGCTTTCACCGCGTGAAGTAAAGAAGTAGGGCTGTCTACTCCAAAAAATGTATTTGAGACCCCAATTAATTTTTAAACACCTCCCCAGAAAGAAAAGGCACTTATTACAGTATATAATGTAACCACCTTGCCTAGGCTTCACTGTTGATGAAATAAACTTTATAGAATATGGTCCACAAATTAGACAATAAATAAAAGATACACTTATCTCTAGCTCTTCTGAGTAACTGTTTACCAAGTGCAAAGGAAATACAGCCTCACAGTTTAAACTGCTGATAAAAAAAGATGTGTTAAAGAAGGTTTTTCTATACTTCATATTTTGTCATTAATTAAATAATTTCTTTTTATTCAGTATCTTTGGAAATAACAAACATGTGATTTATGATATGATTTAATGTAAAGTATTTATTCATAAACCCCGGATTAGGGTTGATGTCTCAAAACAAGGAAACTGGGTTAGAATCCCACCCTAGTCATGGGCTAGGCAGAGTACACATTCTCCCATACCTGCTAGAGGTTCACTACAAGTTGTTCAATTTTGTTCTGACATCCCAATGGCAGGTACATTAGATTAATCTCTAAAGTGGCCAGGAAAGTGGATGTGTGTGTGTGTGTGGGTGGGTGTGTGTGTGTGCGTAAAAGTGGCCTTTCATGCCATAGGACCAGATCAAGCATTGATTCTTGTCTAGTGTCTGCTAGACACAGATGCTGCTTGGATAAGCACTGAACCCCCACAGCCCCATAAGTAAGTGGGTATGAAAATTGAAGAAAGGATTAATTAAATAATGTCATAAAATACCTATATATGATTTGTTTGTGATAGTGAGTATGTGTTTGTTGAGGATTATATGCATTTATTCTTTTAATATCATTTTAAAATTAGATGTAACCCTCTTTCTTGTAATGATTGTTTTCAATTATTTTATGTGGGAGAATTTTATGGGCAGTATTCACCCAACAGGATTTGTAAAGTGAAATGATAATGATCAGAGGTCCAGCAGCTAGCAGCCTGACTATAGTTAAATCCTTGAGTGATCTGAGGCCTTATTTCAAAGCCACAAGGGACTGCTTGGACGATTTCACTGCAGGAAATTAGTAAGACAGAAAAAAGTGAAAAAATGGGAATGGACAGACAATTATGCAATCTGAAAGGCTGCATCAACATCTCTATTAAGGGTTCACTGCAATAAAATAGTAAGTGTTTAGCTTTGAAGTAAATGCTGAGCTGAGTGCAACATTAGATTTGCTAATTTTTCCATATTGTAAACAGCCTTATTAAGACTAGTATTTAATAAAGAGAAAATTTCTTATAAGGGACTGTTTTAATGTCATTACAAAACTAATTCTGTCGATATTCATGTATTTTGCTGTTATTTGAACAAATATGGGGGTAATTTCTTGGGGCCAGTGAACACTTTAAATTGTATTCATTTTAAAATTACTGGTAATTATGTATTCATGTTATTCATGTACAGTAACAGATTAGCTTTGCAAAGCAGGGGAAGCCTGTAATAGTATACACTACAGTTAGGTCCATAAATATTTGGACAGAGACAACTTTTTTCTAATTTTGGTTCTGTACATTACAATGATGAATTTTAAATGAAACAACTCAGATGCAGTTGAAGTGCAGACTTTCAGCTTTAATTCAGTGGGGTGAACAAAACGATTGCATAAAAATGTGAGGCAACTAAAGCATTTTTTTAACACAATCCCTTCATTTCAGGGAGTCAAAAGTAATTGGATAATTGACTCAAAGGCTATTTCATGGGCAGGTGTGGGCAAGTCCGTCGTTATGTCATTATCAATTAAGCAGATAAAAGGCCTGGAGCTGATTTGAGGTGTGGTGCTTGCATGTGGAAGATTTTGCTGTGAACAGACAACATGCGGTCAAAGGAGCTCTCCATGCAGGTGAAAGAAGCCATCCAAAAGCTGCGAAAACAGAAAAAACCCATCCGAGAAATTGCTACAATATTACAAGTGGCAAAATCTACAGTTTGGTACATCCTGAGAAAGAAAACAAGCACTGGTGAACTCAGCAATGCAAAAAGACCTGGTGATCCACGGAAGACAACAGTGGTGGATGATTGCAGAATCATTTCCATGGTGAAGAGAAACCCCTTCACAACAGCCAACCAAGTGAACAACACTCTCCAGGGGGTAGGCGTATCGATATCCAAGTCTACCATAAAGAGAAGACTGCATGAAAGTAAATACAGAGGGTGCACTGCAAGGTGCAAGCCACTCATAAGCCTCAAGAATAGAAAGGCTAGATTGGACTTTGCTAAAGAACATCTGAAAAAGCCAGCACAGTTCTGGAAAAACATTCTTTGGACAGATTAAACCAAGATCAAACTCTACCAGAATGATGGCAAGAAAAAACTATGGAGAAGGCGTGGAACAGCTCATTATCCAAAGCATACCACATCATCTGTAAAACACGGTGGAGGCAGTGTGATGGCTTGGGCGTGCATGGCTGCCAGTGGCACTGGGATACTAGTGTTTATTGATGATGTGACGCAGGACAGAAGCAGCCGAATGAATTCTGAGGTGTTCAGAGAGATACTGTCTGCTCAAATCCAGCTAAATGCAGTCCAATTGATTGGGCGGCGTTTCATGATACAGATGGACAATGACCCAAAACATACAGCCAAAGCAACCCAGGAGTTTATTAAAGCAAAGAAGTGGAAAATTCTTGAATGGCCAAGTCAGTCACCTGATCTTAACCCAATTGAGCATGCATTTCACTTGTTGAAGACTAAACTTAAGACAGAAAGGCCTACAAACAAACAGCAACTGAAAGCCGCTGCAGTAAAGGCCTGGCAGAGCATTAAAAAGGAGGAAACCCAGAATCTGGTGATGTCCATGAGTTCAAGACTTCAGGCTACCATTGCCAGCAAATTGTTTTCAACCAAGTATTAGAAATGAACATTTTATTTCCAGTTATTTAATTTGTCCAATTACTTTTGAGCCCCTGAAATGAAGGGATTGTGTTAAAAAATGCTTTAGTTGCCTCACATTTTTATGCAATCGTTTTGTTCACCCCACTGAATTAAAGCTGAAAGTCTACACTTCAACTGCATCTGAGTTGTTTCATTTAAAATTCATTGTGGTAATGTACAGAACCAAAATTAGAAAAAAGTTGTCTCTGTCCAGATATTTATGGACCTCTATGCAGTACTCTATACAGAGTAGTGGTCCCCAAGTTCAGTCCTTGGATTCATGTAGCTGTCGTTTTTATTCCAACTAGTTTTACAATCAGTGTATCATTCTTATTTTAATTGATGTCACTGTTTATTTACTTGGCTTAAAAATATAAAAAAAAACTCATAACTATTTTTATTCTTTGGAATAACCTCAAATTTTTTATTTTTATTTTAATTTACTCTTTTCTGTAATGTTTTCTCCCTTAATCGTATCTAAATGCTGATGAATAGAAATGAGCAATGCAGATACAACTACAAACAACATGGACTGCTAAAATGGGAGCAATATCTGCACTGGTTTGTTCAATTTGTCCATTCAGAAACATTTCTTAAATTATCAAACAAGTGAATTTTGAATTGAGGTTATTGCTCCTATTTAGCTTTTAATGTTGTCAGCATTTGGATAAAATTAAAGATGAAAATTTAAAAAGAAAATGGGAAATAAGCATTTCAGGTTTTGGCAAAAATGCAAATATTTCAGAATTTATTAAAATAAAAAATAAAAAGGACAGCTTGTTAAATAATTATAACAATTAAAATAAAGAATAACACTCTGATTGTAAAATCAGTTGGAATAAAACCCCACAGCAACAGGGACTCCACAAGAGTGAGCTTGGCAACCAACATTTTCCGGCTGAGGACCATGGTCTCGGATTTGGAGGTGCTGATTCCCATCCCAACCGCTTCACACTCGGCTGCGAACCGATCCAGACAGAGCTGAAGATCACGGCCTGATGAAGCAAACAGGACAACATCATCTGCAAAAAGCAGTGACCCAATCCTGAGCCCACCAAACCGGACCCCCTCAACACCCTGGCTGCGCCTAGAAATTCTGTCCATAAAAGTTATGAACAGAATCAGTGACAAAGGGCAGCCCTGGCAGAGTCCAACTCTCACTGGAAACGGGTTTGACTTACTGCCGGCAATGCGGACCAAGCTCTGGCACCGATCATACAGGGACCGAACAGCCCTTATCAGGGGGTCTGGTACCCTTACTCTCGGAGTATCCCCCACAGGATTGCCCGAGGGACGCGGTCGAATGCCTTTTCCAAGTCCACAAAACACATGTAGACTGGTTGGGCAAACTCCCATGCACCCTCCAGGACCCTGCTAAGGGTGTAGAACTGGTCCACTGTTCTGCGACCAGGATGAAAACCACACTGTTCCTCCTGAATCCGAGGCTCGACTATCTGACGAACCCTCCTCTCCAGGACCCCCGAATAGACTTTTCCAGGCAGGCTGAGGAGTGTGATCCCTCTGTAGTTGGAACACACCCTCCGGTCCCCTTTCTTAAAGAGGGGGACCACCACCCCGGTCTGCCAATCCAGAGGCACTGTCCCTGATGTCCATGCGATGTTGCAGAGGTGTGTCAACCAAGACAGTCCTACAACATTCAGAGCCTTGAGGAACTCCGGGCGTATCTCATCCACCCCCGGGGCCCTGCCACCAAGGAGTTTTTTGACCACCTCAGTGACCTCAGTCCCAGAGATGGGGGAGCCCACCTCTGAGTCCCCAGGCTCTGCTTCCTCATTGGAAGGCATGTTAGTGGGAATGAGGAGGTCTTCGAAGTACTCCCCCCACCGACCCACAACGTTCCGAGTCGAGGTCAGCAGCACACCATCCCCACCATATACAGTGTTGACACTGCACTGCTTCCCCTTCCTGAGATGCTGGATGGTGGACCAGAATCTCCTCGAAGCCATCCGAAAGTCGTTCTCCATGGCCTCCCCAAACTCCTCCCATGCCCGATTTTTTGCCTCAGCAACCACCAAAGCCGCATTCCGCTTGGCCTGCCGGTACCTATCAGCTGCCTCCAGAGTTCCACAGGACAAAAGGGTCCTATAGGACTCCTTCTTCAGCTTGACGGCATCCCTCACCGCCGGTGTCCACCAACTGGTTCGGGGATTGCCGCCACAACAGGCACCGACCACCTTACGGCCACAGCACCGGTCAGCTGCCTCAACAATAGAGGCACGGAACATGGCCCATTCGGACTCAATGTCCCCCACCTCCCTCGGGATGTGGTCGAAGTTCTGCTGGAAGTGAGAGTTGAAGCTGCTTCTGACAGGGGGCTCTGCCTGATGTTCCCAGCAGACCCTCACAACACGTTTGGGCCTGCCAGACCTGACAGGCACCCTCCCCCACCATCGAAGCCAACTCACCACCAGGTGGTGATCAGTTGACAGCTCCACCCCTCTCTTCACCAGAGTGTCGAAGACATGTGGCCGAAAGTCCGATGACACGACCACAAAGTCGATCATCGAACTGAGGCCTAGGGTGTCCTGGTGCCAAGTGCACATATGAACACCCCTATGCTTGAACATGGTGTTTGTTATGGACAATCTGTGATGAGCACAGAAGTCCAATAACAAAACACCGCTCGGGTTCAGATCGGGGGGGCCATTCCTCCCAATCACGCCCTTCCAGGTCTCACTGTCATTGCCCACGTGAGCATTGAAGTCTCCCAGCAGAACAAGGGAGTCCCCAGAAGGTATGCCCTCTAGCACCCCCTCCAGGGACTCCAAAAAGGGTGGGTACTCTGAACTGCTGTTCGGTGCATACGCACAAACAACAGTTAGGACCTGTCCCCCCACCCGAAGGCGGAGGGAGGCTACCCTCTCGTCCACCGGGGTAAACCCCAATGAACAGGCTCTAAGTCGGGGGGCAATAAGTATACCCACACCCGCTCTGCGCCTCTCACCGGGGGCAACTAAGAGTGGTAGAGAGTCCAGCCCCTCTCAAGGAGATTGGTTCCAGAGTCCAAGCTGTGCATCAAGGTGAGTCCGACTATATCTAGCCGGAACCTCTCAACCTCGCGCACTAGCTCAGGCTCCTTCCCCTTCAGAGAGGTGACATTCCACGTCCCAAGAGCCAGCTTCTGTAGCCGAGGATCGGACCGCCAAGGTCCCCACCCTCAACCACCACCCAACTCACACTGCACCCGACCTCCTTGGCCCCTCCCATAGGTGGTGAGCCCATGGGAAGGGGGACCCACGTTGCCTCTTCGGGCTGTGCCCGGCCGAGCCCCATGGGTGCAGGCCCGGCCACCAGGCACTCGCCATTGAGCCCCACCTCCAGGCCTGGCTCCAGAGGGGGGCCCCAGTGACCCGCGTCCGGGCAAGGGAAAACGCCGTCCAAAGTTTTCATTCATCATAGGAGGTTTGTTTAACCGCTCTTTGTCTCATCCCTCACCTAGGACCAGTTTGCCTTGGGTGGCCCTACCAGGGGCATAAAGCCCCGGACAACAGAGCTCCTAGGATCATTGGGACACGCAAACCCCTCCACCACGATAAGGTGGCGGTTAAAGGAGGAGTTAGAAACAGATAACATTCCATAAAGTCAAGTCAAATTTAACAGATTCAACCATCACCCAAGAGAAAGACAGAGCAGCCACCAACAGAAAAATACTCTATAAAATGAGCAAGAAAAGAAGTGCATTGTTTTCCCCAAAATGGAAGCTTACTATAAAATGTTATTGATTAGATCCTGCCATATTTTAAAAGTTTTGAACAGATCCTCTAAATGAGAATTAGATTTTTTTCTAATTTCAAGTAGTATAAAACATCGGTTACCCACTGACTTAAGAGTGGTGAGGTGGAATAAGCAAGATAAGTCTATGTGCTATTAGTGTAGTAAAGGAAATTACAGTTTATTTGTCCTTCTCCACTTTAAGGTCATCTAGGAGTACACCAAACACAGCTGTTAATAGGTTAGGAGTAATTGTGACACCAAGGCTGTCTAATAGGAATGCAAATATTTTTGCCCAAAATGTTGTTAATTTGGTGCACGCACAGAATTACAGAAGGAAACACTTTCTCTGCCCTTCTAGCTGGAACTTTGGAGAGCATCTTAACATCATTATTTAGAAGAGAGATTGGTCTGTATAATGCATATTGTAGTAGGTCCTTGTTCTTCTTAGGAAACATGGTAATTAATGCTTGGTGAAAAGTTTGAGGTAGAATTTTTTTGTCTTTAGCTTCTATAAATGTTGCTAATAATAATGGAGCTAACTTATTTGAGAATGTTTTAGAAAATTCCACTGCATAGCCATCAGGGCCGGCTGCTTTATCACTTTTAAGTGAGTTTACAGCATCTAGTAATTCTGAAAGTGTCAGAGATTGTTTGAGTTCCGCAGCATTAAGAGTATCTACCTGTGGTATTTCTAATGGATTAAGAAACACATTAGATTGTGTCTTAACTTCTTTAAACTGAGTAGAATATAAGAGATTAAAGTATTCTCTAAATGTGTAAATTATATTTTTATGGTCAATAATTTTATCTCCATCTGTGTTGTTAATTGCTGTTATTCAATTACGGACTTCCTGCTTGTGGATTTGTTGGGCTAAGATCTCATTGGCCTTTCCTCCGTGTTCATAATAATGGTGTTGTGATTTAAATATACGTTTGACTACTGAAGAAATGGAACAGAGGTTAAATTGTGATTGCAAAACCTGTCTTTTCCTATAGAGTGCCTCATTTGGAGACCTGGCATATTCTAGATCTGTTCTGGTAATTTCGCTGATTAACTCAGACACCTTCATGGTTTCCAGTTTATTTTTGTGAGAAAGATATGAAATAATCTGTACACTTAAAAGTGCTTTCAGAGTTTCCCAGAGTATACCTGCTGAGAACTCTGAGGATGCATTTGTCTGAAGAAAATAATCAGTTTGCTTGGATATGAATTCTGTACAGTTCTCATCAGCTAATGACAGGGGGTTAAGGCACCGGCTACAAGATGAGTGTGTAGGATGCAGTAATTTAAGCTCCATGATCAGAAGGGCATGATCAGAGATAAAGATAAACACAATTTAAAACACAATTGAAGTCTCTGGCGATTATAATTTTGTGAGTGTTCACATTAGGGATAGATGCAAATACATTTTGGAAGAAAGCTGTATCCTTCATGTTAGGCGCATAGATATTAATCAAAATCAATTTAGTATTAGATAAATTGCCCATCACCATGACATATCGCCCTCCAGAATCAGATATTGCATCTGACACTACAAATGGGATAGTTCTGTGTATTAAGATTCCCAAACTTCTGGTTTTCTTTGTATAGCTAGAGTTAAAAATTTGGCTAGATCACTCTCTTTGCAACTGAAACTGGTCCTTGCTTAATAGGTGAGTCTCCTGTAAAAATACTATTGTGGCATTTAGTCTTGTTAAGTACAAGAGTACTTTCTTTCTCTTTAATTCACGATTGAGACCCTTGACATTCCAGGTCACAAAGTTCACTGTTTAATTATGGAAATATTTCTTCTGAACATTTGTTGACATTTTGTAGTCTTAGGTTAAGGTAGTAAATTGTACATATGATAGCTTTGACATACTGTAGATTTCATATTATTGACAAGTGATACAGCAATGGAGCATATTGTTTTGTTGTCACTAACGGTTATTGGGGTATACGGCATAAAACAGAAATAGTATTGCTCTATTTTGTACCTCTTAAAAGGGATCTAAAATAGCTTCTATGCATCATATTCATAACTTTTGAAATTTAATATGTTTCTCATGTCAATACACATTATAATAACGGCTTGGTGATTTGAATTATTATACACGTGAGCCATCGTTTACCTAGTTTGGCTACATTTCATTACTTGATTGAGGGTGTTGCCATTCACACTTTCCCAGGGTCAAGGTTGCCATAAATATACTGTATCTACGTTCCCCTGTGAAGCTTTCTTCTATAAATGCCAATGTTTGTGTGGGAAATTCCATACGCACATTTCAAGTCTTTTTTTGTGCTTAATCAAATTTTTTAAATTTGACACCTAGAAAGAGTGAATCAAGCGGGGTAGCCAAATTATTTAAAAAAGTGCTTAACAGTGGACCTAGAAGAACTGGTACAGTTTTAAAGGCATAGGGCGTTCACACCAAATTTTGAACTCATTTAGATTTTACTGTTCACTGGTCTTAATTGTACTTCTTGACAATTAGAAGTTTTTATTTAATTATTTATATAAGCATCTTCGATTTACAGAATTTTTTATAAGTGCCTAAAACCTTTGCATACCAGCACCTGGGTTCACAAGTTCTGCTTATATACTGTACTTTTTTAATAATGAGTACTAATAGGAAAAAGCCATAGAAAAAAAAATGTAGAAAGGCTTAGTGAATGGCTAAGCTTTCCTCCTTAGTGGTGTTATAAGCTAATCAGATCTCTTAGTCAGTCAGAATCAGATATGACAGCAGGTATCTGGTATACTACTCCCTGCCAAATCATTGATCTTCATTTGTATTGCAACACTTTTCACTTCTTTTTCTGCCATCTAACTAAAATTTTTGGAGTTCAATGTCAATATATATTTAGAAAGGAATGACTTGTACCTGTGTGACCCATGACACCAATACATTGACAATTCCAGGTCTCCTACATCTCCTAAGGGCATTAGCCCACTAGGAAAAAGAGATTTTCACCCTGTTCAGAGGTCACTTGGTGATCACTTTCCTACATTAAAGATGCCATTAAATGACTTAAAGATACTGTCACGTGTGGGTCACAGGAGGTTGTAGAAAACAGGAACTTTATTCAAACACTGCAAACATTTGTCTCTTTTTCAAAAGTTTAAACGTGCTCCATGACAAGTCAGAGATGACAGTTCCACCAGGAGCAGAGAATGTCAGAGAGAGAGAGAGAGAAAGAGACAAAAGCAAACAACAATTCCAAATCTGACAGGTGCCCGTACAGTCTTTTAAGTAAGCGGAGTACGGCGCGAGTGGCTTATCACGCGACAGAGCCACCAGTAAGGTAAGGAGCAAGGTAGTCTGTCAACGTTTTTCAGGGGTTTTCCCAGGAACGTCTGTATTCTCTGAGGGTGCGATTAGCCCCCCAGCTCACAAATACCTTGAAATATTTAAAGATACCCCCAGCTCATTTACAGATATCTTCAGATCAACACATTAGAACATTAAGTGAACATATCCCTAAATCATATGAAGATATCTTAAAAAAGTTCATAATATCTCTAAATATATTAACAATATCTTTAAGTGCATCATTAAAAAAGATATCTACAGTTAATTGAAGCTATCTTCAATTTCAGCGTAATTTCAAGAGATTCATTTCAAGGTATTTACAAGTTAAAGGAGCACTGCATGCTGTTTTAGTGTCCATATTGCAACAAATACATAGCAGTGCTTGAGAAAGTCCACAGGAGAGCAACTAGGCCGATCTAAGGACTGCAAGGTATTAGTTATAAGAAAAGACTAAATGAGCTGAAACTTTTCAATTTAAGCAAAAAGAAAATTAAGAGTGGACATATGCTTCCCCTTGGCCATATTATTCATAGCTTTGGACTGGGTTATCATTTTTATGCAGATGATACTCAACTCTGTTTCAATGTTAAAAGCGAAACTTCATCAGAGCTTTCTCAGCTCACAACTTGCCTCAGTGAAATTAAAACATGGATGAAGGAGAACTCTTTAAAATTAAATTGCAACAAAACTGATCTTCTGCAAATTGGCACTAAATCACAACTTAAGAAAATGAGCTCCTTCTCAGTCACTCTTGATTTTCATCTCTTTAAACCTTCTTCTAATGCAAGGAATCTTGGTGTCATTTCTGATTCCTCCCTTTCTTATTCCACCCACATAAATCACATTAAGAAATTTTCTTACTTCCACCTCTATAACATAGCACATGTTCACTCTTTCCTCTCCTTTTCTAATGCTGAGAAACTTGTCCATGTATCTATCACATCCTGCATCGATTATTCATAACTCCTTACTGGCAGGTGCTGCTTCAAATCTTATATCAAACCTCCAGTTAATTCAAAACTTTTCTGCAAGAGTCTTTACCAGCAAAAGCAAGCAGATCACACCCATCCTGCTTCGCCTCCACTGGCTTCCTTTGCCTTACAGAATTGAATATGAAATTCTATTTTTAACCTACAAAGTATTAAATAGCCTTGACCCGGACTACATCAGTGACCTTCTCCATCATTATGCTCCTGTTCGCCCACTAAGGTCCTCTGATTGTGGCAATCTTGTTGTGCCCTACACTAACCTGCACTCTATGGGTGACACCAGGGCCTTCACCTGTATAGTGCCCAGACTTTGGAATGACATCCCAAAATTAATTACATCAGCTGACTCCATTCATTCTTTTAAAAAACAACTTAAAACTCATCTGTTCTAGAAGGCTTTTTCCTTAACCTAAAACTCTGCCCATTCTTTCAGTTTATCTCTCTGTCTGTGAGTTATATCATAAATTATTTGATTTGTTTAGGCATTTCTTTTACCATTGAATTCAGTACTATACTTTGGTTTATTCTTTCTGTTATTCTATTTAATGTTTTGTATATCCTGTGTTTATCTGTTTATTGTTCTATGCAGAAACTATTTGTATCATTTTGTTTCAGGTATCCTCAAAACTCAACTTGATGTTATTTTGGAGAGATCGGGTCCATGCTCAAACGTTTTCCAATGTTTGAATATATCTTAAAATAATTTAAAGATATTTTGAAATAATTACAATTTAAACATATCTTTAAATCATTTAAAGGTATCTTCAAAATTATATTTGACCACTTTAAAGATATTGTGGCAACCCCTAACGGAAGCAGCCGAAAGAAGAAGAAGAAGGAGAACATTTTATTTAAACAATTTTTAAAATGACTAATAGCTACTTTAAGTGAATTATACAGGTAGATATATATGCCATAGGTACTGATCTAAATCCATCTATTCCTAAATGCCATGTGCAGAGTGATAATGTTAAAATGTATTTGTTACAGATTACTTATTTAAAAAAAATTAACTTGCAAATTATAGTTAAAGGGGGCGGCACGGTGGCGCAGTGGGTAGCGCTGCTGCCTCGCAGTTGGGAGATCTGGGGACCTGGGTTCGATTCCCGGGTCCTCCCTGCGTGGAGTTTGCATGTTCTCCCCGTGTCTGCGTGGGTTTCCTCCGGGGGCTCCGGTTTCCTCCCACAGTCCAAAGACATGCAGGTTAGGTGGATTGGCGATTCTAAATTGGCCCTAGTGTGTGGTTGGTGTGTGGGTGTGTTTGTGTGTGTCCTGCGGTGGGTTGGCACCCTGCCCAGGATTGTTTCCTGCCTTGTGCCCTGTGTTGGCTGGGATTGGCTCCAGCAGACCCCCGTGACCCTGTGTTCGGATTCAGCGGGTTGGAAAATGGATGGATGGATGGATGGATTATAGTTAAAGGAAAGGTGGTGAAATAGGTGTTCACATTACTTCTTTTGTTATATATTACAGATTGCTGACACTATTGTTTCAAAATGTTACAAAAACAAACACCATGTGAGCTCCTTTGAAAATAAATTTTTAGCATGAATTAAAGAGCCGAGACCTGCCAAGAGCTCTGAGTGATCACTAGACATAATAATCTTGGCAACCCATGTGTTGAACAATCACTTAGTTTAATAGGAAATTGACAGTCCTTGACAAACTTAACAGCCTGCTCTGCCATTACAATGTTTTATGTTTTAGAACATTATTCATCATTATAATGTGCAGACTTCTGAATATCAGATGTAGATTAGCAGGGCACCACAGTGTATCAAAAGGTGATAAAGCAGAGTTTTCTGGCCTTGCAGTGACAGGGATTACAGAAAACCCAAAGCGGACCACCATTTCCATAAAGCCTCTCTAATATTAGAAAATGAATGCCAAGACAGAATTTGGTTGCATAGGCAATTTCACAGTTTTCATTATGTATAGCACCTTTCTAAGTGAACCATGTACCAAAACTCTTTTCAGCACAATTTCTAACTATGATACATGGAATTAAAATGAAGGCAGATGAAATGGCCTGCTCAAGGTCACACAGTGAGGTGGTAGTGAACACTAAACCTGCCACCTTGTGGTTCCAACTCAAACAGACTGCCTGCTCAACAGATAGACCAAATTCTGCTACAAATGAATGCCAGTTGTCACATTTCCTGGATTTTAGTCATGGCAGCCAAAAACTGTAGCAGGGCAACCCCCCGTGGAGGGAATGACGTGCCAAGCTGCCATTCTCTGCAGGATTGTTATCCATGTAATTTAAAAAGCTTGACCTTCTAAACTCCTGCTGATGGCTAGATCAGACACAAAAGATGAACTCAGAAAACTCTAGGCATTGTTTTTCCAGCTAATTTTCATGCTGTCGATTGAGCTAAAAAGTGCACACTGACAATCAAAGCAGCGTATATTCCTTTTTGCATGTGTTGTTTCCTAAATGGTGGCCTGAACGCAATGTGCATGTTCCCATATGCAAACCCACAGAGGAATAGTTCACACGAGGCACAGTTGCCTGCATATTTTAGCACAAAATCAATGACTAATCTTGATATTTCTCTAGATTTTTCTTCTCTAAGTGTGTGTATGTACATAGCCTCCTGTACAATCTTAAGTGTTTCTATCTCGCAACAAACTATTTACATATACACACATGTCCACTGCAAGCTTATACACTCACACACATGTACCTGCACTCTCAAAGCACACACCATCATTAATTCTGATAATGGCAACAATTACAGCTCTGTCTGCTAAGGCTCTTCAGTCTCTTTGGCAGGCAGTAATGACAGTAAATTACTGTGGAGAGTGAGTGAGCTGTAGGAACGCAGCATGATGAGAGTTGTGTGTGTGTGTTGGGGGGGTTACACCAGTTAGAAATGAAAGCACTCACTCATATGCTGCTTGCGCATCTGCAGTTGATCTATTTATCTATCTGTTACATTTACATTTATTTCCTTAGCAGAAGCTTTTATCCAAAATGACTTATAAAATAGGTCAACAAAATCAAGTAATTTCAGTCTGAGGGAGCAAGTGTTACAGATCAAGAGAACAAAATTTGCTACAAGTGAAAAGGTCAAAACAAAACATAAGCTACTTACAATTCCCAGTTTTACAAAACCGAAATAAACAGAAATTCACCAAACATGAGTCTTAAAACACTTCTTTAACACATTGAGGGATTCAGAGTCTCAAATGGAAGTGGGGAGATTGTTTTACCAGCCAGGAGCTACACATGACAAGAGTCTGGATTCAAATTGGATACCACACAGAGGTGGCTATCTATCTATCTATCTATCTATCTATCTATCTATCTATCTATCTATCTATCTATCTATCTATCTATCCTGAAAAGCAGTTAAAAACAGACAATTGTGTATTTTGATGTATTCCTCCAATGATTCTATTTGGACAACTTGTATACCATTCTGCTAGTCTTTCTCTCATTTTCCTGCCTCACTCACTGTTAGACAATCAAATCATAGTACAGTTATAAAACAATAATCTGAAATGATTACAACAGTCCTTAAATTTGTAAATAGTTTTGCAAGCATCAGGAAGCCTAGGACAGGTGAGAATGGATTCATGAAAAGCTGTTAAGATTGTTGTGTCTTGTTCCATTTACATTTTTCTTTGTATTTAGCATTTTCCCCTGATACCCAAGGCTGGATTAATATGTCAGTAAAAAATAAAGGCATTGAACTTTTTTATTCAATGAATGTAAAAATCTAATTGATAAATGCAACATCATATCTATAGGATATTAACTTTCTTCAAATAGAAAGTAAGTTTAAATCAAATAAACATTTTTTCAAGGCCTGTGGTCAAAAATATAACACATAACTGAGTGTTTTGTTTCCTCCTTTCAGATTTATTATAATTAATCTTTTGTTAAATTTGACTTTAAAATTTTTGGATTTCCCTTTTAGTTTTAGTTTCTTCTAGTTTAGTATCTTATTATTTTTCTTCAAGTAGTTTGTTGTTTCATCTATAAAAATGTTAATTTAAGTATTTAGTTTTCTTTATTCTTTTATTTATTATTGATCTTTTGAATTTTCAGTTCTTTGAATCTTCAGCTTTGAATTTCACATATTCTTTAATTCAATTAAATAATAAAATTGATTTTGGAAAGGTTTTGCAGTTTTGGCCTTCAATTTTGGGAGTAATGTGTAACATACAGTAAGTAATACTTAACATACAATACAGACAAATTATCTGTACTGTGCAGGCAGGCCTTTCCACTGCCTTTTAAGTGATATACTGTGTAGACCCCTAAAAAAAAATCAGATGCTTAGCCCATGCAACATATCTGTGATAGCATAGTTGTGAATAGGCCAAGGAAAGAGATTTTTGACACAAAATTAGGTCAGTATAGAGACTAAGGCACTCCTCCTAAGGCTAGCAGGAGGATGCTTTTCTTTGTCACTTATCCTGATTTATTTTGATATAATTCATTTCCAGTTTGACACTGTTGTTCATATTTGTTAGGTTCCAAAAATATGTAATCCTCTTGTCATGCAGTTGCTTTAATTGTTTCCTTATGAGCTACTAAAATTAATTTTAATTATTCCTTTGTTCACGTTTCATTCTTCTATTAGATAGATAGATAGATAGATAGATAGATAGATAGATAGATAGATAGATAGATAGATAGATAGATAGATAGATAGATAGATAGATACTTTATTATAACATCAACTCCTTCCATGTCCTTAATAGTTGATGCTGAGGACAGGGTCACCTTGGCTGGGCTCAAGTGGGCACATGTTGGCAGTTGATACCATCACAACAACCTTATTTAAGGGCAAACACTACATATCTTTGTTGAAAAAGAAAGCTTAATTTAAAAAGTTGTTGTGACCCTGCTTTGGGCTTAGAAAATGTACAATGGATGGATGGATGGATTTTTGGGGCTTAAATTAAAAAAAAAAACAGGAAGCTGACCTAGGACCATCTAATGACTTTAAGTTTTGTTTTATATTTTAAGTCTTGGCAATTTAATATAGTTGTTTAGTTTATTGGTCCTTGTTTGTTTTTGGGTATAAGTTGGTCAAGCATCACATATATGATAACTAGGGGGCTTCGCCCCCTGCTCGCTTCACTCGCCAACCCCCCGTGCCTGCCTTGCTTCCGCAGTTTCAGATGCGTGTTGTAGGCGCCTATATTCATTGTATTTGTCCATGCTGGCGCGTTTTTGTAGCTCTGTTAGTCGAGCTGTTTGGTTCTGGAGCCGAGACAGTTTTGCTTCTGCGGTTTCAGACGCGTGTAGTAGGTGCCCACGTTTATTTTCTTTATCCATGCAGGCTCATGTTTGTAGCTCTGTTAGTCGAGCTGGTTTGTACAGTCCCAAGCAGCACATTATTCCTAACTTCACTCCGCAGTAGTGCCACTCACAATATGGCGGTGACGCCTGCGCCTTCACTCCGCAGTAGTGCCACTCACAATATGGCAGTGACGCCTGCACCGTCCGTACTATGTCAGGTTTCACTATGCTGTGTAGGCGCCTTTGTCTTTCGTACTTTCCCACGCCTTCCGTTCTATCTTTGTGGACCTGTGGGGCCTCCATAGCCTCTTCCGTTTGAATCTGGGCTGCAGCGCAGAATCCTCTTTTTTGTGTGTCCGTGTCAGTAGTCGTTAGCTATGGGCGCGTTGTTGCTTCATTTCTCATTCACGTCAAGAGCTCTTTCGTTTTTGAGCGGTGACTCCTTCGTGCGCGGTGGATCACACTTCGCTGGCGGTTTATGAGACGCGCGCTGTCAGCGCCTGCGCAGTACGTCTCCTGCATCCATCGCCGTGTACCTGGGTCCTTGCCATCCGGTTTACCATTCTCAGTTAGTAATATGGATAATACCACATTAGATTGACCTATTTCATGGACAGGTCTATACAGTCACAATAATATGAAATAATATCATATTAAAACTAATCATGAGGATTTCATGGACATATCTATATGGTCAAAATAGTATCTGTAATATAAGATCATGGAACAACATTGGCAGCAGGATTGTATAGTAATGTACTTAAGTATGTTTTGAGAATATTTCTACTTTACTATAAAAATTCCTATCTAATCTACTTTTGCTTCACTAAATTTTCAAATGCAAATGGCTACTTTTAGTCAGAAATATGTTGTTAGACACGTGTTACTGAAATAATAAACCAGAAAATAAACGGGCTACACAAATACGTACAATGCTTTACTCAGTCAATTATCCAAAATGCAGTCTTCCCTGCTCCACCAAAGTTTGCCTACATGAAGAATCCAGATGATTATCAAATGCATGCTGCTGGCACTAACGCCTGACCACCTACACAGTCATTTCAAGTACACCTTGCTGCAGTCTATGGAACAGGAAGGAGCTGGATGTTAGAAACCCACAATCCCAGTCTCAGTTATTTCCACAGTTGATATTGCTGCATTTACAAATTGTCAAGTGAAGTAGGGCCGGTCTCCAGGCTGTAGTGGATTATACCTGTGCATTCATGTGCTGTGGGTCATTCACCTTGTCATGTGTGTTGCTCACTTGTGTTCTTGTATTATCCTGAGCATCACATCTCCAAAACATATTGTGAACTAGTTGGAAAAGTCCAAGATAAATGGAAGGCCATTCCTTTGAATGTGAAACTAGAAGTGATACAAGTCTAAATAAAGAGATCTATTAATCAATATTTAATGAAGGACAATGTCTTATTAAGGTTTGTTCTGATTGTAAATGTTATTATTCAAAAAATTCTTTCAAATTTTCTATAATTTGGAGGCATTTGAACAAAAATAGGGGTCATTTTTGGGGCCAGGGAATACTTTAAAATGTTTGCCATTTAAATTAGTTGTAATTAGGTGTTCACGTTACAAAAGTTTACTTTACAAAGTGTGCCTATCCTGGTAGCGCCCTCCCCACTGAAATGGGATACAACCATTAAGATACATGTCACTGCATCAAGCTGCAGTCACAGTAACTACTCACTATCTGTAGATTTTTTTCCCACAGATTCACTTATCTGCTATTGTAAAAGTATAACCCACTTAGTAACACTCATGGTTTACTTGCACCTATTTGTGGCCATGCACAGCAGAAACATAATTTACAAGACTATCAAACATGACTGACGTGATAATGAGCAATAATTGATCTTTGATGCCCTTAGATGTCCAGGGTTGTATGCATGCTGCACTGAATGAATCCAAATGTTTTCATTCTGACACCGAGAGGCATGGATAAGCCACTGAATCCTATTCATGATGGTGATCGGGGCTTGCAATTGTTTCCCACGAACAAGGAATTACCGGTACGTGCAAGTGATAAACCTCACATTGATTAGGTTTGCACACTCTACTCCACGCTACTATACAATTAATTGCATGGTTTAATGAGGTCCTCAGAATGGCCCTGCTCCAATCGCTTGCAGCCTCTAGCAGAACACCTAGAAGATAATCAAACTTGACTAGAGAGGAAATAAAAGTTGTAACAACATTTTGAGGGGCGGGAGTACTATCCTTACCAGTTTTAGATCCCCACCTCTAAAGATAGTCCCAGTCTTAAACTCAGCATATGCTCATTGCTTGCTCCTCTTACAACACTCCTGACCTTGAACCCTGGCTACACTCACCTCTTTTAGCTCATCTACCTTTAAAGTAAATATAGTGTTAAACACCAATCAAACTCTTCACCTTCATCTTCCTCACCTCAAAGATAGGACTAGATTTGAACTCTACCTTTGTTCATTAGTTTATGTTTCCCTATGTCTCCACTATGGTCGGTCTTGAACTGCAACTCTGTTCATCACCTTCCTCTCCTCTAGCTCTCTAGAAGGCTCAGTCTTGAACTCAGTGTACACTTATCTCTTTTAGCCCCCCAACCTGTATGGTGGACACAGCCCTAAACACAGATTAAGCTCATTACTTTCACCTCCACTACTTAGTGTATCAGATCAACACTGTAAAGAAACATTCACACAACTCAAAAAGCTACTATTTTTCTTGAGCAGATTGTTTAGCTGCTGTCAATATCTGCCGCAGTATTAATGACATCCAATAACTGCTCAATTAAAACATCATGTCAAAGATGAATAAGAGAAAAAAACAAGCATCATACTGTATAAACATGATCATTTCACTCACTGTCTGGATCATCCAGGCCAGGGTCTTGTTGGAGAACATCAGTCACATGGCAGGCTATTATATTACTTAATACAAAGCACAGACGAAATTTTAATACCAGGCAACATGTTAATAACTGAGTATCACTGGGATGTCTACTTTGGCATCCAGTGCTTGGAGAGGGTTCAGTAGTCTCATATAGCCACCTGCTGGAGCAACAATAAAACTACACTGTTACAGTTAAGGGTGAATTGAAGCAGCAATATAAATACCCTCACTGACTATAACAAGGATGAGCAATTCTAGTCATCAAGAATCACAAGGTTCTCTGGCCTTCCTTCTAGGAGTCTTTTAAATCACTTAATTGGTTTAATTTGCTGAATAATTAGGCACATTTTACACGCCTGTGGGCTCCAGATATTGTAAGGTTATTTGAATCAGCTGTGCTTTTTTTTTTAAATTACGTGCTGCTAAAAATAATCTGTATGTCCAAATGAACAAATTAGATCAGTTAAGTTAATTGAGAGTTTAAAGTTTAAATGAAAAGCAGAAGATACGGAAGCCCTCAAAGTCTGATGAATTACATTCTGTTATGCAATAGAGCTAATGCACATTAACTTAGAGGGCTCATTTGTGAAAAAAGGAGGTAATGCAACTCAGGATATTATTATTAATTCAGGGGCAGAAGTGCTGAAAGATATGTATGCAATATAGTAAATCTGGTTATTACAAAGGCCTTTATGTCGACTGCTTGAAAATGTACAATCAGCTAGCAAACATGTACACAGTACATTCAATTTTTATTGAATAATATCATAGGAATGACACAGTGTCTCTGATGAATTTTATCCTGAAAATAAGTATATAGTTTAGGCTGTAAAGGACAGGATTACTGTGCACCACCATGCTTAGACTCCAGGTGTAGTCAAAGCAGATAGAAAATAACCTTCTGCCTTAAAAATAACTTTCTTGAGTCTCTTAAGGGGCAATAAAATGGTGGGGAAAATTGTCAGTATCCCCACCATGTCTGAAAGTCCCAAACAAACACCAAAAGTAAAGTGAGACAATCACAAAACTCAACCAAACATTAGGCAGTTAGTTACAATAATTAAGCACATTTATTTAACAAATTAAAATAAAGATCAACGTGCAAAAAATGAACTAGGAATAATCAGGTATAAAAATTCAGAAAATCCAAAATACATAAATTCAAAACTCCACTGCCTATCCATCCATCTCCCAAACCTGTTTAACAAAAGCAGAACCTTTCCCTTGCAAGCACATGGCTCAAGGCAAGAACAATCCCTGGAGAGAGTACCAGCTCATTGAAGACTAAACATACACACTAGCAATGTCAGTTCTCCTAACAGTGCATGTCTCTGGACTATGGGAGGAAACCAGAGTACCCAGGGGAACCCACAAGAACAGGGGGAGAACATGCAGACTCCACGTAGAATAACAAAGGGCATGACCGACGGTTTCCTTACTGAAAGTCATCAGCACTAGTACTGTGCCACCTCGTCACCCAATGCAAAACTCAAAATCTAAATTCTAAAACATCTAACTATAACAGGAATGAACATGGAAAACAAATGGTTCATTACCAAGACAAATGAGGCACAATCCAGAATCCAAAACAAATTAATGCAAAAAACATTAATTTATCAAACTTAGCCAATATCTGCAATCCTAATTCAAAATCCTAATTCCTAAATCCTAAATCTAAATCAAAGGTGAAACACTTATAAAACAAAAATGTCCAGAATACCACACAATTTAACAAACCTAAGTACATGGGGAATAGAACACTGTTATGAGTATACTAATGCCACTGTGAAACTGCAATGGCAGAAAGAAGCCAGATGCGGCCATGAGACTGATTAAAGAATATTTGGCTTTACCCTCATCAAACACATTAAAATATTTTATGACTTAATTAACAGAACACAATGAGAAGATATTTAAAAAAAATAGTTAATAAATAAAAAACAGCAAAACAAAAACTAAACAGACCATTCCAAGGAAGACACAAATGTAGCAACGACAAAACCCTGTTGTGAGACCCACAGGAGACTGGAACACCACCAAGTCAAAATACTGTACCCACTAGAGTGGCAAGGTTTTGTGCATATCCACTAGAGGGTAGCATTGTGTTTATTGTGAAGATGGCAACTGACATAATGAGATCTTCAGAGAAATGTTTTAAAGTTTTCACCAAATATTAATAATGTGGTTCAGTGTTACCGGATGTCTAGTAGTGCAACTTAATATGTATGTGAGGCAGTGGTGTATTTACCCCAATTGGGCTTATGAAAAGAAGCGTCAGAGTAGAGGTTGACCCCAAAACTGTTTTCCTTTTGTTGAATATATATACTGTATTTATTTAACAGGCATGTTTATTCAGAGATTTATAAATCAGAAGTGGATAATGTCATATTCATTCATCTATAATCAAATTCACTTAATCCACTTTTAAGATTGAAGGAGGTTTTATTCTGAGCAACATCAAATGCAAGGCATGAACAGTTGGCAAAATTTTGAAAGTCATATACATGCACATGTTAGGTAATTTAATAAAATTTGCACAGTGAGTCAGATGTAGTCTTGTGCTTAACAGTGCAAGATTATAGCTGCTAGAATTTAGTTCTATAAAACAAATTGCTGAAAACTCTTACAGAATTATTCCAAAGCTGCAGTGAAAACATCTCTTGAGTATAGAGAGCAAGGTTCAAAGCTCTTCTACGAAAATACTTTAAAGTAAATTATTTATGGACACACACAGTCATAGGTCCCATCTATGTTGCTCGAGTCAACTTATAAAGGCAGATCTGTACTTGAGCCATAAACCTAACCAGCAGTTTATGGTGTCAGTTATTGCAAATTCATAATCTTACCAAAGTAGCCCCATAAACTATACACATAGAAGTTTAATTTAGGTCACTAAAGTAAACCAACTAGCCTAATATGATCACAAAATTTGATGCTATGAAAATGTAATAATCATCTTTAATCAGTGACCTGTGTTAATTGTGTTTACAGTAATCCCTCGCTATATCGCACTTCACCTTTCGCGGCTTCACTCTATCGCGGATTTTATATGTACGCATATTTAAATATATATCGCAGATTTTTTGCTGGTTCGCGGATTTCTGTGGACAATGGGTCTTTTAATTTCTGATACATGCTTCCTCAGTTGGTTTGCCCAGTTGATTTCATACAAGGGACGCTATTGGCAGATGGCTGAGAAGCTACCCAACTTACTTTTCTTTCTCTCTCTCTTGCTTCTCTGATCCTGACGTAGGGGGATTGAGCAGTCGGGCTGTTTGCACACCTAGACAATACGGACGCTCGTCTAAAAATGCTGAAAGGTTATCTTCACGTTGCTACCTTCTGTGCAGCTGCTTCGTGAAGCGACATGCTGCACGGTGCTTCGCATACTTAAAAGCTCGAAGGTCACGTATTGATTTTTGATTGTTTGTTTTTCTCTGCTCCTGATGGAGGGGGTGTGAGCTGCTGCCTTCAACAGCTTTGTGTCGCGGTGCTTCGCATACTTAAAAGCCAAACAGCCCTATTGATTTTTAACTGTTTGCTTTGTTCTCTCTCTCTCTCTCTCTGACGCGCACTCCTTTGAAGAGGAAGATATGTTTGCATTCTTTTAATTGTGAGACGGAACTGTCATCTCTGTCTTGTCATGGAGCACAGTTTAAACTTTTGAAAAAGAGACAAATGTTTGTTTGCAGTGTTTGAATAAAGTTCCTGTCTCTCTACAACTTCCTGCGTTTCTGTGCAAATCTGTGACCCAAGCATGACAATATAAAAATAACCATATAAACATATGGTTTCTACTTCGCAGATTTTCACCTTTCGCGGGGTTGTGGTTCTGGAACGCAACCCCCGCGATGGAGGAGGGATTACTGTACTGTTAGCACTTAGCATCTGCTCAATGCACAACGTCAGAGAGTTTTTCTAATTGAGAAGCCAACCACAGAGAACTCTTCAGAGAGCCAGTAGCAAACATGAAGAGTGTGACAGATCAATTCATAGACTGCAGTGAACAACAGAGGATGGTATTTACCAAGCCTTAATGTAAGCTTTAAATGTAAGCTCAACTGGGAGACTTTCATATCTTCCTTTGAAATAAATCAGTCTTTCTCAATGAATTCAAAGCCTACTGTTGTAGTCACATTCATTGTTATGTTTTATTTTGCCATGTCTATGTTTCCTATGCAGCTCCATTTGGAGGATTATTATCACTATATTATTAAATATAATATTATATATTGTTAAATATCATTATTTTTGTGCTTTTTTGTTTTATGAAAAATGAAGCACGACAAATACTAATTTCAAGCAATGAATTCACATTCAATCTTTTTATTTTTCCAAATAGCATAAACATTTCCAATAAAACAAAAAGAAAAAAGAAAACCTCCAAATTAATCCACATTAGCTTTCAACAAGTATTCAAAACCTCTGTTTGGTTGTGTACCAGTTACACTGATACAAAGCAACAGGTATAAAATGAAACGAAACAAAACAAAAAAGGACTCAAAACTAGGAATGTCAAAACCTGACATCAAAAAGAAATAAAAAACACTGGACAGAAATTGGAGTCATGTAACATAGCTAAGAGGTCTAATACTTTCATGTAGGAATACTAAGCAACAAAAGACAAAGTCAAAAACACAGATCTTATATAACTGAGAAATCAAACAATTATGCTCTGAAATGTAACTAAAACTATCCATAATCCTGGACAACCTGGAAATTTACAATGCTGAACTTTATTCCGCTGTAACAGTGACGTCACATGTTGCACACTTATGTCCTAGTATAACAACCAGAATGGAAACCATGCACACAAACTGGTAATACACAAAATAAGATATAAATTAATATAAACTAACTCAACTCTAAAGGATAAAAATAGATCCCCATAGTAAAAATACCAAAACAAAAACAAGACAAAACAATGAAAGGCACAATTTAGATTGTTGCTTTATAGTGGGGTGGAATGGCCATCCAGTCAAGGCTGGTTCTCACTTTGCTCCTTGCTCTTTCTCCCAGTAACCCATTAGTCAAAATAATACTTTCAAAAAACAGTCCATGGATTTATTAAATGGAATGGGACAGGTGAAGAGGAGAAAAGCTGGCTATATTGGGAAAAGGATGCTAAGGACAGAGCTGCCAGGAAAAGAGGAAGGACTAAGAGAAGGTTTATGGATGTGGTGAGGGAGGACATGCAGAGGACAGGAAGATATGGAAAAAGATGATCCGCTGTGACAACCCCTAACAGGAGCAGTCGAAAGAAGAAGTGTGCACAACAGAGACCTGTTAAAGCACAAGTTCAGTATTTTTCAAGTCAAAGTTATGGAATTATGCCTCATCATCTCTATTTTAAAGCACAAGAATAGACTAGGTATTTTTTTAATCTACTGTATAAAAATGCTCAATTTTGAAATACAGGGTTAATGTTGCAAATTAATATAAACCATGACTGTGCAGAAAAAACACTGACTTGGAAAATATACAACTTATCCTTTAAGGATCGTTGCTTTGTCCAGGGTAGCATCAGATGTTGTGAGGAAAGACTCTGGCCCCTGCAATAAAAAAATTGAATAAACAATTTCAGGAAATGGATGAGCATTTGGTAAATAATTGATATATGAGTTTTAACAAAAGAGTATAATTAATACTTTGTGCATTTTCCTTATGTGTGCAAAATGTATTAATATGTTGTTAATATGAAGATTAGCAGAGATGAAACATAAAAAATGACAGAGAGGTGTTTTATACAGCTGATATTTGTGTAATATTGCCAAAGCTACTGCAAATTATGGGGATTATTTATACTAAAATATACTGCAGACTGAACATTGTAATAACAACCATTGCCAGGAGCAATGTTCTAATTCTTTTGCATAATGTGCCAGAAAATAACCTGGTACTTCTAATGCTATATTAGTCTCAATTGGATTTCTGCCAAAATGGTATTGCATAAAACTGGACTTATGCAGATCTTTTTGGGTAACAGTTATGGCAGAGATCTATATTTTGCTTTTCTTTAAGGACACATCTGGGGATTATCAGGAAAAGCACAGGTATACAAGAAAATTTCTCACAACATACTAAAGTCACAATCAAAAACCAGAACCTGAAAATAATTGTTTTTTCCTTACAGTGAATTATTTTGGTAAAGTCTGTTTCTTGATGCAAAGAGAACTGCCTGAAACGTAACGTCAGCAACACCAAGGAGCTGGTTAATGACTTTCACTGCACCAATAAGCCTCTGTGTCCAGTCACTATTCAGGGAGTTAATATGGAGGTGGTGCACTGCTACTGGTATTTGGGGGTCCGCCTCAGTGAGAAGGTGGACTGGTCTTGTAACACAGAGGAACTATATAAGAAAGGGCAGAGAACACTCTTTTTTTTTTTAAGATATTATGTTCCTTTAATGTGGGCAGTGATATCCTTCACATATTCTACAACACGTTGATGGCCAGTGAGATTTATTACACTGTGGTGTGCTTGGCCAGTAACATCACTTCAGGAGAGGCCCACCAAATTAACATGTTAATTAAAAAGGCAAACTCCATTATGGGATGCACTCTTGACCCGTTGGAAGAAGTAACACAGAAGAGAATGAAGACAAAACTAATGGCCATTATGAACAATGCAGGATTGACTACTTTTAGCTAACTAATTAGTCAGCAGAAGTGTGTCAAGAAATACTACTGCTAGAGGTAAAAGCAAATGTTCTCTTTGTGGGGTTAGTTCAAGGGATTGTTGTGCAAATCTTCTGCACAGAAGATCATTATGTCCTTAACAACAAATGAACAAATCAGAATTCTGTTTGATCCAAAACGTATTCCTTTTACATAGCTTGAACACAAGAATCATGCTATGTCATTCTCTTAATTGGTGTAAGTGCCGGAGAGGAAGGACAGGTATCCTGGCTGGGACAGAGGAAGGATTCATGCCCATCTAGAAGGCCATGATTGAAGGAGCAAGCAAAGGCGTTCATCAGGAGCAGATCATTCCCTCACACGACAGGTGGCAGTATCCATCCAAGTTAAACCCAGTCAGGACAGCCAGAGGGTGGCATGGGAGTTGGGGTCTAGAAATGCAGCCCTATCGGGGTCTTTGGGTAACACCAGAGGGAGCTGTCAAAGGAGGACTTTCTGGTTTCCCTGGGTGACCTGCATAGAAGACAGGAAGCAGTTCCCGGATCTGGTTTAAAAAGAAGCCCACTGCCTCACTTGAAGCCCACTGCCTCACTTGAAGGAGGCAGTGGGCAACACTCAGCAGCAAGTAGAGAGGAGGAAAAATTGGTGAATTTATTTGTATTGTTACTGAGGCAGATTATTGGTGGAATATAAAGCGGTGCTTGTGAATGATAAATAAAAATCCTTTTATTTTATTCTAAAATGCCTGATGCTTTACTGTGTCTTGGGTTTGGGGCTCCCTGGCACCCCCTTGTGGGCACACTGCTTAATGTGTGAGCACTAGTTAATACAAACAGCATTTTTTAATTTCATTTCTGCCATTGGTGGCACAGCATAATCATCATATGCCCAGCAACAATGCAATATTATAATAATATACACAACAAGTATGCAAAATGGCTTTGCCCGTGTGAAACAAATATGCAATATGCATATGAAATGACATAAACAGAATAACATTAAAAATATTTTAAAAAATTAATAGTGCAAAAATAGCAAAAAACAATTATTAATGTGTGTAAGCATGTGCATTATGTGCCTCACAACAATAAAACATTACATTAAGCAGACACACAAATTGGTGGCACCCACACAAATCACAACACAAAATGGAAAAAAATAAGTCACTACGATAAAATATCAAAATAAATAAAGTATAAAACAATCTTGAAATTGCATTACAGAATTTTTTATAAGTACCAAGAACAGATACCATAATTGAAAAATGTAAAACAGATAACATAATGGAAAAATAAATAAACATAAAAGAAACATGAAACAGAGCAAAATCTGGAATGTAAAACAGCCACTAAAATGAACTCAACAGAACAAATTTTGAAACTATAATGATATTTGAAATGCTGAGATAGTATGAACACTCCTTTTCAACTGAGAACGCACATTATGAATGTGCACTGAAAAAGAGTCAAGTGAAAAATAAATATAACAATAAAAATAATTAAATGATTTGCTTTTGATTTGCCTTTACAGTATGTAAGCAAAAGTGATGCCAAAGAGGTGTTATTTGACAGTATATATTGTTTACATCTTATCTCACACCTCCTACACACCTGACCGAGATTTATTAGTTCAATGTTCTCTTCTTTCAGGTTTAATTCATCTCAGGTGTATTTATTTTGCTAACATTTGAACAAAAAGGTTGTTAAGATGAAAGAAAAAAATCACTTTGCTGTCCCAATATAAGCTAGAGTATTTTTCATTTTCTTTGTTACACCTTGCCTGATGAAGGGGCCTTAGCTGCGTCGAAAGCTTGCATTTGTAATCTATTTAGTTAGCCAATAAAAGGTGTCATTTTCGCCCTACTTTCTCCTGTTTCTGACCTCGGACAAGAAAGCTGCTCACATTTTACTTTACATATGTTCTCGCTGCCTTCAGGACGTTCAGTAACCCATAATTAAACACAATTCTCGCGCTCTCAACGCACCTTAAACCCGGCGAAAGAACCCGTAAAGTTTCTAACATCGCTGCACGCTGGCACAGCTCACGTAACCAAACGGGTCCACAAGACATTTTCACGAAGACGCTGTCACCCTCCAAACTGCAGAGGGCGGTAATACACCACAAAGTACGAAACTGTAACCACATCAACGCTGGGTCAGCTGCGCATGAGCACAAGAGGAGACGGCGACAGCGTGCGGCTTTCGTTTTGTTTTTTTGCAGGTGTCTGATGCTCGTTCCATGCTGATGCTATGAGCAGTCGCAGGATTTTTCACGTCGGTATCATCCTGGGCGCCGCCGGCGTTGTGGCAGGCTTCTGGATGATTAGTGACGCCAGCGAGGAGCGCAGAAAGAACATTTTGAAGGTTAGCCCCCGCATTTGACCGATCATACACGCAGCTGCTTTTTATGAAAGGATACATGCAGGCGGCGTCCGGTTTCTTTTCTTTCAGAGAGCTGTGTTTGTGTAGGGTATGACGGGGTAGCTTTATTCTCTATAAATCGATCGGTCAAAAGCACGGCGTCTTTTACATGCAACGGTCCAGAATCTGATTAACAACCATGGGTCTTTTCATGCGCTTCAGTGATTAAAAAATAATGGGTCAAGACCCGTTTCTGCTGCTTAAAAGCACGGGCTTCTGTACTTTACAAAATTTCTTGTGCTAAACTGTTTTTGAAAGATAACAGGCTGAATAAACATATAAAGTCTTTGCTGCCATCTACCGTGGCAAAAAATAGCGCAATTAAAAAGTTCCCCAAGTTGTGCAAGAACACTCCTTGGATTACTAGATCAAAATACAAACTGAAGATTTAATTCCTTCCAGCTCATTAATCGGATTTCAATTCATGTTTTTAATTGAACCCCCAGAATAATTAACAATCTAGATTAGATAGATCACTTTATGATCCCATGGGGAAATTCAGATGCATACAGCAGCAGAAACATAACAAACAAAAGTACATATTCGTAGGACAAATAATGCAGCCAACCAATCGATAAATAAATAGATGTATATTGTGCAGATATTTCAAAAGGAACTTAATGAATTCATCAGGAGGAAGCATTGAATTGCCTGATAGCAGTGGGCAGAAAAGCCTGTGGCTAAAAGTGTACCAACAGAGCACTTCGTGTAGGTGATCTGCTGTTATGTGAGCCTAATCCAGCAGAAAATTTGTAGTACAAGTATTTGACAATTACTTCATCGTTCGTCAGTCACTCATCATTCAGTTAAAGCAACTGGTTTGCAATGCTGGATCAGTACTTCTTTTACATTCAATGTCACATGCACCTCTGTCAGCTCACCCTTGATCTCTTTTTAAATTGCAAACGCTAAAAGTCAACAACATTTATTTCAATAGCAGACTTTTATATTAGATATGTAGCTCAAAGTGCCACATATAAAATAAATATCATTAAAATTTTAAAATATAATTACAAAATACGTTAAGAGCAAAGTGTAATCAAAATATTAAATAAAATGAAGTACAAAAATATAAACAAAATTAATAAATACAAACTTGCATAGTACAGATTAACAAATACTTTGACTAGGAAAAAGCAATTATTTGGAAGATAATTAACAACAACGTCAATGGGCGTGAACTCTAAAGGAAATGTACAGATTTTTTAAATATGTTTTATACCACTGTGTGCATTGCACTTTTTGCATTTATGGCAGCATTGTAGGAGCAGAAAAAGGTTAAATAATCAGCTCAATCAGAAAAAGTTGTTAGAAAGAAAACTAGCAGCTACAGCGTGTTACCTGGGTCTTGACAGAGCCACTGCTGTGTTCAGATTGTTTTAAAAAGATGGGCACACATTTAATTGTAAAGCTTAAATTTCATAATCACATTTCTCTCTGACCATTGTCATATGCAGACACAAATGCTTTAGTTTTGTTGAAAAGGAAATAATATCTGTCACTGAAAAGATATCACCCCATCCATTTCATGTTGTCACATGAAGACTCCGGTTGGGGCCTCCACATCAGTAAGCGGCAGCACATTCAGTTCAGCTAAAGGGAGTTTTTTTTCTCCCTTCAAGTGAACAACTGGGCTTCTGACTTATGAGCTGCGACTGGGAGGGTGCTTTATTACACAGCAGTAAGCTCTCTTTCTCTCACATCCCCATCCCCAAAACATCAAACCCTCTTAATCCAATTCAAAATTGTGATTAGCCAGTGCCTATCATGGAAGTAACTGAGCAAAAGAAGGGTCCCAACTGCTGCATGTTTCCATGGGATCAGTTCAGAGTCACAAATTAGGTTAATCAGCATATCTTTAAGATGTGAGGAGAAACTGCAACACCCAGGAAACCCACATCCAATTTGAGAGAATGTGCAAGCTGCGTACAGACAATGGTGAGGCAATGATTTTAATCCAAACCCCTGAGAAGCAGAAACACTAAACACTTCCATTGTGCTGTCCATAATTATAGCTCATGTGGATTTTGGCACTAAAGGACAGGGGAGAGCCGGCCTTACAGAAAATGAGAAAAACTCACAGTCAAGGTGTTGATAACTCCAATAAAGGCCAGATGGAGGAAACAGGTTTCCAGTGAGTTGTAAGCCTTGACACTATGAAGCATTCCCCAGAATACCCAAGAGGAGCCATGGCCGATCAGGAGGATGCATACATTAGTTTCCTGATATGCCAGTTGGCAGTTACCAAACACTATGGATAGAGGGCAGGTGGTGTAGAAACTATCATGGATGCATGGCCAGAGGGTATTGTGACTAGGTTGCCCCAGGGCATGAACCCAGCATTGACCCCAGAAATAGCATCCAGAATAGCTCCATGGTGGGTTTAAAGTGTCTTGTCCTTCTTGTAGCAAACTGAGCCAGAGTCGGGAGGTGAGTTAGGACAAGGACATGGGAGGAGCTGGTAGGAAAGAAAGCCAAAGCAGTTAAGGAGAGCGTGAAATAGACTTGGCGAATTGTGGATGAGTACTGATGGGAGGTGGGCAGGTCACCCACTCAATACACAAGGACAACACTGTATTTTAGAAGAGGCCCAGTGGAGAGTTAACATTTTGTTTTTTGGCTTCTACTTTTTTTATTCTCCCTTTGTTTTTCCCTGTCTATTTACTTGTACTTACTGTACAATGCACATGCTTTCCACTTGGTTAAGAGTCCTCCATGTTCATTTTTATTCTAAAAGATTCTCCTCCTCCATTAACCTCCATACAAAAGCTGGCAGTGAGCCATAATGACATATGTAAAATAGCTGCTTCCCTAATTGCTGCTTGTCCCAGTTTTTTCTTCAGAGTTTACCCTGTTTTTAACTAAACTATTTATTTTTGTATCACAATGTACAAATCAGATGAAGCAAACTGCAACTGATTTTTAATTCAGCTACCTTATATTTTCTTAAATCCTCATTAAAAATGGCTAATATATACAGTACTGTGCAGAAGTTTTAGGCAGGTGTGAAAAAATGCTATAAACAAAGAATGCTTTCAAAAATGGAAGTGTTAATCATTTATTTTCATCAATCAACAAAATGCAGTGAATGAACAAAAGAGTAATCTAAATCAAATCAATATTTGGTGTGACCACCCTTTGCCTTCAAAACAGCATCAATTCTTCTAGGTACACTTGCACACAATTCTTGAAGGAACTCGGCTGGTAGGTTGTTCCAAACATCTTGGAGAACTAACCACAGATCTTCTGTGGATGTAGGCTTCCTCACATCCTTCTGTCTCTTCATGTAATCCCAGACACACTCGATGATGTTGAGTTCAGGGCTCTGTGGGGGCCATACCATCACTTCCAGGACTTCTTGTTCTTCTTTACGCTGAAGATAGTTCTTAATGACTTTGGCTGTATGTTTGGGGTCGTTGTCCTGCTGCAGAATAAATTTGGGGCCAATCATATGCCTCCCTGAAGGTATTGCATGATGGATAAGTATCTGCCAGTATTTCTCAGCATTGAGAACCCCATTAATCCTGACCAAATCTCCAACTCCATTTGCAGAAATGCAGCCCCATACGTTCAAGGAACCTCCACCATGCTTCACTGTTGCCTGCAGACACTCATTATTGTACCGCTCTCCAGCCCTTCGACGAACAAACTGCCTTCTGCTACAGCCAAATATTTCAAATTTTGACTCATCAGTCCAGAGCACCTGCTGCCATTTTTCTGCAACCCAGTTCCTATGTTTTCATGCATACTTGAGTCGCTTGGCCTTGTTTCCACATCGGAGGTATGGCTTTTTGGCTGCAACTCTTCCATGAAGATCACTTCTGGCCAGACTTCTCCGGACAGTAGATGGGTGTACCTGGGTCCCACTGGTTTCTGCCAGTTCTGAGCTGATGGCACTGCTGGACATCTTCCGATTTCGAAGGGTAATAAGCTTGATGTGTCTTTCATCTGCTGCACTAAGTTTCCTTGGCTGACCACTGCGTTTACGATCCTCAACGTTGCCCGTTTCTTTGTGCTTCTTCAAAAGAGCTTGAACAGCACATCTTGAAACCCCAGTCTGCTTTGAAATCTTTTTCTGGGAGAGACCTTGCTGATGCAGTATAACTACCTTGTGTCTTGTTGCTGTGCTCAATCTTGCCATGACATGAAACTGTCTTCCACAACCTCACCTTGGTAGCAGAGTTTGGCTGTTCCTCACCCAGTTTTAAGCCTCCTACACAGCTGTTTCTGTTTCAGTTAATGACTGTGTTTCAACCTACGTGTGACATTGATGATCATTAGCACCTGTTTGGTATAATTGGTTGATCATACACCTGACTATAATCCTGCAAAATCCCTGACTTTGTGCAAGTGTACCTATAAGAATTGATGCTGGTTAGAAGGCAAAAGGTAGTAACACCAAATATTGATTTGATTTAGATTTTTCCTTTGTTCGCTCACTTTGCATTTTGTAAATTGATAACAATAAACAATCATTATTTATATTTCTGAAAGCATTCTTTGTTTACAGCATTTTTTCACACCTGCCTAAAACTTTTGCACAGCAATAACCTGCCTCAGAATGAGGATAATTCTTTCTATACCATAAGATTCTTTTGTAAAAACTCTGCTTTTATACTAAAGGTGTTCTAGTGCAAGTACAGGGATGTAGGAAAGATCCAGAATGTGTGCTTCTTTATAAATTCACCATCTTCAGGAGCCCTGCTGTGTACAGACGAGACTTGTCTCACTTTCTTAGGATCAGACATTTTTGTCTCTATGAATATTTTAATAGACTTAGGCATAATTTTACAAAATATATTGTTTGGCTTCTAGTAGGTAGCTTTAGTGATGAGCCACAGTGCTGCCATGATCATAGGTTTAAAGACTTAAACCACACACCACAGCAAGGTTTTAGTTTGCTGCCATACCTGAATACATATTAGCTGTAACTTATTGCTAGATGATTAAAATCCAATGAGCTTCTTAGCTGTGCTTTACATGTATTGATTTACATCCAGTCTAGCTAGACCTCACTCTTTCTTTCAACAGTCACACAGAATCAAGGTGATACCCATCAAGGTTATATGTGTGACCTTAGTTGGCCTGTCCTCAAACCACAGGACTTGGGACAGCAGTGACAGGTGATTCTGTTTGGGACCAGCTTCTGCAAATGGGTTTCTCCTCCTTCTAGTTACATAACCATCTGTTGTCGCCCTCAGGGATGTCACGTTCAGATGCTGGAGGGGTACAGTGGCTACAGACTTTCATTTTCATTCTAGCAACTTTCTTGTGCTTTAATTTAAATTGACTTTTTAATTGATTCTCTGGGATCCTGGTCCATCTCAACAGGAGTTGGTCATTCTCAAAATGAGGTGTTGCTTAATCAACCATGCTAGTGATGTTGATCTTTTGAAAGTTACATCTTTAAAGGTGTCTTTAAATTACTTTCAAACCCAGATCTAGATGCACAAGGTTTCTTAGAGTAAACCCTGCATAAATATGTGTATATAAATTGAGATATCCTCACTAGAATGTGACAAACTATACAGTTTAATGGATAGCAGTGGCACTTAAGTCAAATTTCAGTTTCCCTTTGGGACAAAAAGTATAATCTAATCGAAGTGTCACTGCTGTTCTTAGTGACATACGTTTCTCTTCATATTCTAGTTTATTAATAAAAAAAAGCATCAAACAGGAAACACTGATAAACTCGTAGATCATTTTATCAATTCTAATATTAGACTTGGAAAATAATATCCCTAATCCTGCCTATTGGAGTCTACACTGCACCAGTACATACCTTGACCTCTTAGTGTAGTTTATTGTAGTGACAGCAGACTCACCATATTTCCTTTTATTTAATTTTGCATAAAGTTGTTAAGTCTGCTGTACTTATGTTGCAATAAAAAGCCTAAGATGATTTTTTATATATCCAGTGAATCTCTATTAATTAGGCAATTTTTGTAGTCAAGCTTGGTCCAAAAATGCAAATAAAGAACCAAAAGAAACCATTGAATCTTCTTGCAGAGCAAAATATACCTTTGACATCGTTAGCTGTGCAAGAGAGAAGATTTTTTATGAAGCAATCGATCCTTTAGAAGGAAAGAGATTGATTGTGCATTCTCTACCTGCCATTAACTGTGTGGGGGTTATGCAATGTTGCAAGTAAGTTAGATATTGCTGAGAAAAAAGTCTATTTTTGGAATACATTTGCAAAGTAGTGCAGGATGATATGCAAATGTTAGCACCGCTGTCTCACAAAGTCAGGATTCTAAGTTTTAATCCCATACTTTGTCATTGTATTCATGGAATTTATATATTTATCCCATTTCTGGACAGGTTTTTTCTCCAGGTACTACATGTCAACTTAAGTGGCGCTAATTCTGAGTTATCGGACTGGCATTCCATCAGCGATTAGCTCCTGAATTGCCTCCAGGAGTTTTTGGGATTTGTTCTGGCCCCTCCCAACCTTAAATTGTGTTAAGGAAGTTGTTTAGAAGATGGATGGATATTTCAATAAAACTGAAAATCTTACGTTATTTGCAAACTATCGGTAATGCTTTAAGTTACAAATGCTGACTTTAGTGTGTGCTAGTTAGTTTAGAAAAGTGGCATATAGTGAATTAAGTTTTAAGTCTAAGCAAAAGAAATTTTACAGCATGACTAAATTAAGCAAAGCCTGTTTGCTTGGCTTTATAAAAAGAAATGCATTTAAAACCTTATATTTTTAAAATAGTTGAACTGATTCTGAATTGAGCGTCACTTTCCACTGGAACAGTTGTGGCACTGTTAAATGTGCCATCCATAGACCTGGGGCCTCATGTATAATGCCGTGCGTAGAACTCACACTATAACATGGCGTAAGCACAAAAGCGTGAATGTGCGTACGCGCAGAAAAATCCAGATGCAAGAATCTGTGCGTACGCAAACTTTCACGTTCTTCCACTGCATAAATCCCGATCAGCGTGAAAAGTAACGCACATGCATGCGCCTTCTGTCCCGCCCCAACTCCTCCCAGAATTATGCCTCTTTGAATATGCAAATCGATATAAATAGCCATCTGTGAAAAGACAATGGGAAAAGCACGGGGGAAAAATATAAGAATTTCAGCGAATACCAAGTGGAGGCAAAGGAAAAACATACTATTTGTTGGTTTAAACAGTGGTATAATCAACAAAAGAAAGTTGATCGAGTGACATAGTGTCGGAGAAACTCGAAAGCTCAAGTTCACAAAGTCGCACAGTGCCCGAAATAAAAAGAAGTTGTCACATATCAAAGTCGGCGTGAAAAGGCGACTCGTAGCGGACCGTCTGAGTGTCATATGAAAGCTTATTAGGGTACAGAGAAAAAAAATAGGCACGCAGTGGGGAAAAAAGCACGAAATGTCAACTTTAATCTCGAAATTTCCACTTTAATCACGTAGTTTATTTTGTCATTAAAGTAGAACATCATAAACTTCATCTTAAAATTGTTTATTTTACTAGTTTCTCAAATCCCATCGTAACTAAAGTAGCACGTTAAATGCTTTGTTCTGTGTTTGATCTTCTATGTGCTCTATGTGTGTGAATCACTACGTGCTTCCGTTCTTTCTCTTTCTCCGACAGGACACAGAATCCATTACATTCGTGATATTATAGCTCTCTGAATAATTAAAATACTGAGATGTATACGTGATATCTTTTTCATGATGATAGGAATGAAAGCATGTTATTAAACATGGGAACACTGTGGCGCAGTGATTGTTCATATCTCACGCAAGAGGCTTGCTGCACCATGCGCGACCTTCAATGAAGTAATTTATTACAGAAGTACTGTCTCTTTCAAACATACTAACCTCCAATTCCTGTCCTTACTTTTCTTTCTCCAAATACCCAATCACCACACAATCAGCTCTGTAATAGACGTTAAGCCATCTGTAAGCTTAGAACGCCGATTCTTCAAAACCTTTAAGGAACATTGAAATATCTTCATAGTACATGTTTAATTATTCTATCCGTCTATCCTTCCAGTGTCGCATCAGCACCAGCAATAATACAGCGCAAGGCAGGAGCTATCCATGAACTAGCTAGCGCTGCGGCACCGTGTCCTCACATGTTTAATTATTAACAATACTGATTATTTAAATGAAGTTAAAGTTTTATCTGTATACTATAAGCAACATATTTTGCTGCATTTCATCTTAAAAATGATATCTTCATCATAAGTGCTTTATAAAGTGGCACAGGTTGTGCAATATTATAACTGTAGTGCACGTTTACAGTGGGGTAATTGTACTTATAAGTACAAACAGTTCTACAAGGAGCACTTGATTGAGTGCGTTTATAGTTCTTGGGATGAAACTGTTTCTGAAACGCAAGGTCCGTACAGGAAAGGCTTTGACGCGTTTTGCCGTGGCTGAGGTAGTGTGTGCTTGAAACTGTATACCGATAATTCTCTTTCCGATCAGCTGCTGCTGTGATTCTCCACTCAGATACAGTGATATAAATACTCCGAGTGGTGCAGTGAGAGTAATATGGAAAAAGATGATCTGCTGTGGTAACCCTTAACGGGAGCAGCTGAAAGAAGAACAAGATGTAGTGAGAGTAACAACGCTAAAGCAGTTATGGTATTTGGAATACTATGGCTATTCCCTGGACCATTATATTGCTACAGGTTAATTACAATCAGATGCATTACACTAATAAACAATATGCAGTTAATTTCAGTGTATTTATAAAGCCGCGTCAGGAATGTGGGTCTAAGAAAGAAAGGGTAACCACACAGGAACAGTAGCACTGCTTTGACGCTGGGTGCCACCAGTCTGCAAAACCGAGCGGAGAAATTGCGTACGCCAGGGTATAAGGTACCGTGGAAATGTGCGTGGCTTTACGCCAAGTTTAGGTTTTATACATCGCAATTTGAGCGTGGAAAAGTTCGTACGCAACATTTCTGTGCGTACGCACCGTTTATACATGAGGCCACAGGTGTGGTTGAGCATGCAGGGACCAATAATATGGAGGCTAATCTTTTAGAACAGTGAAACTGTTCTATTTTCCCAAAGTTTATCCCCTGCCTTATGTCTGTTTTTGTTATTTTTAAATAATTTTTCATGGTTTTTATGCAATTTGTTATGTTTTTCATTATTTAGTATTTATGTACTGTGTCTTTAAGTTTATATATGTGCCTTATGTTCTGTGGGCTACTGTGACATTACACCTGGGGGACCACTTCCCACTTTTATGTTATGGTGCATGAGGCATCTTCTCTCAGGTTGTCAGTTGAAAGTTCTCTGGAGTTATTGTAAGTATTGCTGTGATCCTTCTGGTTATTTGATTTTTGTCTTGCTTAGATTTGCTATCATATTGTTTGCTTTGGATTGACTTTTAGACAAATCTTTATTTGACCTTTTTTACATGTTTTGCTCTTTTCTCATTTTTAGAACATAAACTCTAAATTTAAAAATATTCTTTGTTTGGGTAGTCTCTAAAAGCCAGAGAGTTTACAGTCTCTCTCCCTTGCAAGAATTTTTTTTTTATGTTTGGTACTTTCTTTGTATTATGAACTTTTTAAATCAGTTCCCCATTTTTAGGGCCAGTGTGAACTGGCAAACTACTTCTGTGCTGGCCATTGAAGGTTCTCACTTGCAATTATGACTTATTTTGGAGGCCTCACACTCTTTTTCCATATCTGGAATTCCTGCATACAGCAGGGACCATGACTACATAATAAATGATGCCGCTGGCATGAAGGTGGTAGCTCAAAATCAAAGAAGTACAAACTCTGTGACAAAGCCATTAGCATCAAGCTTATCCGTAAATGGTTGCACTGTATGCATTTTTATTGCTTTAGTCTTATTTATATCAACACTTGTTTGTGTGTTCAGTGAATGGTTGTGATTGAAGGCGTCAGCCACATCTGGCTGTTCATTATCGTAAAAAGATGTGCATTACAACCACTGTTAATTATTTGCTCAGAGGTTGCATGTAAATTTATGCAAATAGACAGGGAACACTTAGCCGCCTTTAATTAATGACTTTTCCATCATGCTGAGTAAATCAGCGCTTTGTATTTTCGTCAGAAACAAACATGTTCATTAAAAAAAAAAATCTCAGAGTTACCGTTTGAACGTATTGATTGCATTTTCATTATGGTTTCTCTCTGGAGACTCCTGACTCTTGCATGCTACCTCTAATGATGTTGGCTGAATTAAATGTGGCATTTTTGCCAGCCAGACATTCCCCAGTGGCTTATAGCTATTGCAGCACTATCTGGTAATGAATTGGTTCATAACTAGCAATCAAGAATGATAATAAACTAATCTAAACCTATTTGTGAAAAATACATTCAAATAATTAGCTCAGCAGCTGTCACTCACCATACTTCTTCTGCTATACTTTTTGCAAGTTACTGGCTATGTTCTATGACTGGGTGACAACAGAAATAAAAGTAAGGAATAACACATTTACAAGAAGTGTTCATAAACAGCTTTTCATCTGTCATTGTATGCTTCGTCATACTGCTGTCTAGTGGCACATTGTCTCCCTTGAGCGACATTTCTCAGACAGGCCCATGTTTCTTTTATCAATCTGCCTACTTGTTAAAGGCTCGTTAAAAGCTTCTCAATTGATACACTGTAAATTGCTGTCCATTTTGTAGACTGTTCAGCAAACCAGTATATTATAAGCTTGGCTAGAGACTCATTAACCCTTAAGCATCTGTATGGAGACAACTTGTATTAAATGCAACTTTCTCTTGGCCAATGTGGTTTTGCCATCAGCAGTTCAAGAAGGGCAGATGGCTGCAGTTTTTATTCAGATGACAATAATTCCATCAAAATGATGTACATCAAAACCAAGGATAGAGCTAGAACCAAGTAATCAAATATTAACTTGTGGGGTCTGTTACTTTTACAAGTAATCTATTTTACTGGCACTATACAAGTGAGCCAAGCTGTGTACAACTCTGAAATTAATTAATATATTACATACTTGTTTTTTTTTTTTTACTTTTTGAGCATGAAAAGCTGAAACTGAAGCAACATATAAATACTTTTTGCAAGGTACAGTGGATCACTTGACACAGTCTTGTGGCATCCCTTGAAATACATTAAAACAGTTGATCCAGAATAATTAAAATTCATTTTCTTTTATGGATTTCAAAATAAATGTTTTACTGGCATACTAAAAATTAGTGAAAACACATTTAACCATAAAACATATCATGCACAAGGTGTGCAAGTATGAGTATGCAAATAAAAAATATGATTTTATGTTAGTGAATTGGTGTCTTAAAGGTAGTGTATTTCTGGTTGGACTTGTATGTGAACCATGTGTAACTAGTGAGCCTAGCCCTTTAAAAATATTTCACAGAGTAATGTGGAGTTCAACCTGATTGGAGAGTCAAAGCTAGCTCGGTCTATGTGCATTTGACAATGTAACGTGTGTTTAATGTCAGCAATTTGGAACACGGAGGGAGAATAGGAAAAAGCTGTACCTTGTTCTGTATTTGCTTAACAGCGCTGTGAGTGTGTGAGAAGAAAGCTGACCTTTTATCAGTTCAAGCTGGCGAGGTGAATGCCTGCTATCAGATCCATTTGAGTACAAGAACTTTAGCAGCTGTTTTGACAGATAAGAGGCGCATCAGTGTGCACAGTTAATTATTCATGTTTTATTTATTAAAAAATACATTTCATTCTGAAAAGTGGATACTATGTGTGTATGTATATGCATATGTATATACTGTATGTGTGTGTGTGTATATATATATATATATATATATATATATATATATATATATATATATATATATATATATATATATATATATATATATATTCAGTATATATTTGTTTATGTATATAATATAGGGACATTCTGATCAGGGTTTTTAAGGCTGATACCAATCACAGATTTCACGTTGCTGGATCAGCCAATTCCAATACTGATTCAGATTTTTTTTTCTTTATCCCTTTAATAAAACTTTACACTAAGCTCTTCCATAACCAGGTGCATAGAAGCCTTATGTCCTATATTAAAGTGTTAATTTTGGTATTTCTATAAATATAGACAAGTATTAACTGTTCATTTTTTTATTAAAAAAATTACATTCTATTGGCTATTTTTTCAGTCAATATAAAAATACTAAAAGAAATACAATTTAATTAAAATACATACTTTAACTGAAAATATGTACAAAAATATTTGTACATAATATGTAAGGCATAAAGGAAAATAAAATGCTTCTCATAATTACAAGCTGTCATATTGGGTTTTGTTTTGTAATTTACCTATCTGAAATAAAGTTTAATTTAAAAAGTAGTGCTGTCCATTTCTCTAACAAAAAAACAAGAAATATGTATATACTGTACACAAAATCAATTAATTGATATTGGCAATTAAACACATCTTAAATGTAAATATACACGCCTTTCTAGGTTTTTAATCATTTTTAATCATTAATTGGATTACAGCTTTTTGTGTTGTTAAAATATACATTTACTCTATTTATTCAGGTGTTTTGTTTTCTTCAGTGTGCCAGATAGACATTCATAATTCTTGAGGTGTAATTATAAATATGGAACAACACTTTAATAATGCAGTACTTGGTTCTTGCCAAAACTTATAGTGTATGACGAGTACAAATATAGAAACACAGTACAACTCTTTCAAAAAGATACAAATGTATCAAATGTTCATAAGGTGTTTATGAAGAAGACACAAGACTAACAAGCTTAGTAAATTTACAAGTAAAAGACACATTTTGCTGTTAAGCTAACAAGCCTGTTGTTTACTAGAAGCGATCCAAACTAAAACAAATGGTGTCCCATTTTAATTAAAGGACAAAATAAAAAGGTCTGAATTAATTCAAGTAGCTTTTCTTGCCATTTGTCTCACTTCACAAGACAACATTTCTGATTTCTTTTTCTCAGTTTGTTACTCCACTTTGTTTAACATAAAGGTTAATATTCCAATCATCCCTTGCTCTCTTGAAAAACATGCTTCAACTTACTGCTCTTTGTTTACACTACAGGAAGTTCAAGGGAAAAAAAAGATGTCTGCTGGCTAAACTACTGTATTACCTTGCATTAAGGAGCAGTGCAGCTAATTACCATAAAGCTTAGAAAAGTAGTGGCAAAAGAGATCGTTTTTTTGTGATCGGCCAATTCACCGATAGTCTTTTGTAGTGAAAATCGGACAGGCAATCAATTAGAGCATTTCTAATATATAGATACAAATACCTGTATCTGTTGAAATTATGTGAATCTTTAATCCTACCATGATATGGATTTTTGGGCATACCGCCTACTACTGATTCATTTATGTGATCTTATGCATCCCTCTTGGCCTCATTCTCTCTCCACATTTTCGCCCAGTCATGCAAGATCTTTGGCTCCACAAATCAAAACCAGCTTGCATATGTCTCCTTTCTCTGAAATCTGACTATTAGGACTTACTCCCATAAGATTGCTTACAGAGAGAGATTTTTTTCTTCATGACAGGGATATTCCTTTAGAATTCAAAATGGAGGACAGCTTCCACAAGTATTTTCATGCATACAGTATCTCAACCTTACTACCACCATGGATTCTTCACTTCCATCCATATTCATCAAAACTTCTGTGCTTTCTCCAAAAACAACCCAATTAAAAGTATATAACTATACAGCTACTACATGGCAAAGGTCACATTTACGACCTTCTAACACTGCTACCACAGTTGAATAATGATTTTGTCCCCAGCCATCAACTTCTTTTTTTCAGAGCTTTCCTGCATACCATCTTTCCACTTCAGTATCCAGTCTAGGTCATGAAAGTGAACAACATTTCAAAACATTTTACCTTATTCCTCAAAATATATATATATATATATATATATATATATATATATATATATATATATACAGCAATCCCTCGCTACTTCACGGTTTACTTTTCGCGTATTCACGACTTTGCGGATTTTATATGTAAGCATATCTAAATATATAACGTGGATTTTTCGCTGCTTCGCGGGTTTCTGCAGACAATGGGTCTTTTTACTTGCTTCCTCAGTTGGTTTGCCCAGTTGATTTCATACAAGAGATGCTATTGGCGGATGGCTGAGAAGCTACCCAATCAGAGCACGCAATTAAGTTCCTGTGTGCTGCTGATTGGCTCAGCGACGGAGTGCTGCATTAACCAGGAAGTCTCATCTCACTCATTCAGCATAAACGTGCTCTTGCTACTGCATTCAGGGGATTATCACCTTCATCGTCATCATTTTTACTGAGCAGCATATTCATCACCATCATCACGTCATATATAGCTACGTGTACTTCGCTATACAGTAAGTGTAAACTTATCTACCGATTTCATATTGCTTAGCAGTTGTCCCTGTTATTAATAGAGTAAATGGTTGGTTGTAAACAATACAGGGAGGGTTTAAAAACGTCCAAATACACGTTAAATAATTAAATAAATATGGTGTCCCTACTTCGCGGAAATTCAGTTATCGCGGTCGGCCTTGGAACCTATCTCCCGCGATAAGTGAGGGATTACTGTATATAACTCCTGCTTGGTTTAACTTAATAAGGCTTGCTCTTGCTCTTTTCTACTATTATGATGTGATCCACAATTAAAAACAAATGATTTGTGCAATAATGAGATCAATAATCTGTGTGGCAACTGTTTTAATTTGTAGTTTTATACAGTTCAGTGAAGGAGTTTGAATTATAGAGAGCCGGATGACTTGCTTATTAAAACCTCTTACTAAGTCCTATTAAGTCTGTATGTAAGTCTTTGTATATATTCTCTGGATCTAATGAACATGGGAGCAAATGTCCAGCTATCCATTTTCTATCCAAATTGTCAAATATAACCAATTTGCGGGCACACCTAAAATATAGTCACCCCAGTAGTATTGCTCAGTTTATGTTATCTGCTTCCTTATTGTTGACCTATCATTTCCACTTATGACCTTTTAGTTATTTGTTATTTATAGGTGTATCATTTGCAATTAAAAAAAAAAAAACTTTTTTAATAAATAAAACTGCCTTATACTTCTGCTTATACTGAAGCGTTGCATCATTTAAACAAAAATTATATTGCATAAGTCATCCTTTTGACAGAACAACTCTTTTCTACTACTCTGCTTCACCCCTATAGAAACTGAGGTCTTTGCCAACAACAGTCTGTAACAAAAAAAGCTATCTTCCTCTTCATTACCTTGACCAAATTGTGGTGCTAAGACTTAGATTTCTTCATCCATTATTCACTAACAGAAATCTTGAATTAAAACACCTTATTATCACCCTCTTCACTTTTTTCAACCATTTTTTTAGTTGCCAACCACAGCATTAACTGTTGCTTCCCCATCATGAAAATATGTATCCTGTGCCATTCTTACTATGTATTTTTGTACTCTTCCTTTTCCATGTTGTTATTGAGTGCAGCACCCAATCCATTTCACTAAGATTTCCTATCTGCCTACATTCTAAATCCTCGCCCTTGCATTCTGCCCTACATACCATTTCTTACTAAGTGTCTCTTTTCTTCTCAAAACACTCATCCCATACAGCAACTAGTTTACTGCTGACATGAAATGGGTTTGTCACAGCTATGGTGTGATTGGGTCACCATGCTTATTGTTGCAAGCAAGTATTGAAGGCATCTGGATACTTGGAGTGTACTCCATCTGTGCTTTTCAAATGCATTTATTTTTGTGGATGACCTTTGTGATATCAACTTCCCTTATTGACCTTTTACAATACACAGAGGAACAATGACCCTTTACCAACCTCAGGTCAAAGAGATAAGCCTAGCAGGCATCAGTCTAACAGGGCAGTACAGTTAGAATTCAAATATTTCCATTGCCAGGCCCTGCATGCTGTATTAAATTTCAGCGGGTTTTCTTGTATTAATTAATGATATCGGCTGTTGCTTCACTTTTGGCAGTGCATATTATTATTATTCATAATGTGAAGGAAGGAAAACAAAGTACCAATTCTTGGGGGTGACAAGCTAACAGATCAATAGAGTATTGTAGTGATAACAAACTACAACCTACTTGAACCATTTTCACAGCATTTGACTAATGAGCATAATAACAGGGATGCTCCGATCGATCAGCCAACATTGAAATCTGACGATTTTGAAGTTGCTGCTTAGTTTTTTTTTAAAAAAAGGGGCTTTTTTTTTTAAAGATTTGTACTGTGTTTATTATTTGTTGCTGTGTGTCATACAGCATAAGTTTTGGTAAGAAACAAGTACTACTGAATATTTTATAAATACACCACAAGAATTACGAATATCTATTTGATACACTGAAGAAAAAAATACACCTGTATAAATATAGTAAATGTATATTTTAACAGCAAAAAGCTGTAGTGCAATTAATGATTTAAAATGATTAAAATGTATAAGTGCAAGTATATTTACATTTAAGGAGTGTTTAAGTGCCAGTATCAGTTGATTGATTGTGTGAGATTATATATATATATATATATATATATAATCTTTTTTTGTTAGAGAAATGGTGAAAACTACTTTTTTTAATTAAGCCTTGTTTCAGACAGGTACCTTACAGAAAAAAAAATAAACAATATGATAGCTTGTAATTATGAGAAGCATTTTATAGTATTTTCTTTTATGCAATATGTGTTATAGATAAATATTTTTGTACATATTTTATTAGTTAAAGTATGTATTTTAAGGAAATTTGATTTATTTCAGTATTTTATGATCACAGAACAATAAGCCTGTAGCCTTTCACTTTGTTAATAAAAAAATGAACCGTTAACACCTGTGGTCTATATTTTAATTATAAAAATACACTTTAAAACAGGACATGCGACTTCTGTTTGTCTGGTTATGCAGGAATTTAGTGTAAAATGTTTTTTGAAGGGATAAAGAAAAAAAAAAAACTCTGTATCTGCCTTAAAAAAATCAGATTCGAGCAACCCCAGATAATAGCTTCAAAACCATGTGAACGTTACACCAGCATAATGGCTGGTATCTAGTTATGCATAAGATAGCTTGCTGCCATAGGTAAGCACATGGAAATGCATATATATACAGTACAACAGTGGACAAATAATGGCTTTTTATTCTCATTCCAAAGGCTGATTTATCTAATGCAGACAAGTTATGTTATTTAGCTCTCACTATTCACTGCCTCATGGCATTGTTTTTTTTTTTTCTCCTAACAGTGATATCACCAAGATAGTAGATGAAATGGAACAAACCTTTTGACAAAATATGACTGCCTATTTCTAAAATTTTCAGGCATTTTTTTAAATGGGAATGCATTTTGTGCAAAAAATGCATACAGTACATCCATGAGATATAGAATATATGCAGTTGCTTTCAGTATTCTAAACTGCGTTCATCGTGACTCCAGTGATTCACAGTTTAGGACACACATTGAGTGTTGTTATTTTAAAATCGGTATATTGAAATGTGTGAGATTTCATCACTGCCATCTAGTGGCATTCAGCTAAGAAGGTGTCTAAATTTGTCTAATAAGAAACAATGGCATAATCACATCTTTATTATACTAGTTCAGTTCAGTATTTTTCAAATAAAAGTTACTTCTTCACAATTATGATATATATTAATTTGCCACTAGTTTAGTTGTATACTAAAGTAAAGCATTTTTTTTATAAATTAAAAAAATACATTGCCTGCACTTGAATTTATAATAGAGGATATAATTAGAAATCACTGCAAAGAGATGGTGTATGAAATTAATATTAAAAAGTGGATAAAATAAAAAAAAAAGTATGAAATGCACATTAAAAAACGGGTGCATGAATTTAATTTCTAAAAGTGAGTACAAAATAAAAAGGCCCTCTAATATTAATGTAAAAATGAAATTAATGTAAATAAGTGCATTAAATTATCAAAATATTAATACACAAAATAAACATAGAACATGTGTGAAATTGCTATCTAAAAGTGAGGGTGTAACACTTCAATAAATGGGTACATAAAATTAACCAAATAATTTCATTTGTTGAGATGACATTCACGTTGGGAATTTTAAAATTGAAAATATCATCTTGGAAATGAAAATGTATTGCTTAATTTCATGTACCCATTTATTGAAATTTCACACATTCACTTTTTCACATTTACTACATGAAATATTTTTTTTAATAATTCAACACACTCATTTTTGATGTTGATTTAATGCAACATTTTATATTTTATGCACTCACTTTACTCAATCAATAGTATATGTTATCAACATGCGCCATTCTACACACTTTTATGCACTTTATTGTTTTTATATTTGTTTAATATTGTATGCACTGAGTAATGATTTTTTTGCTTTTGAAATTCAAAGATAATAATGTAAAGTCATTCTTTAGGTTATCTTGAAAATACAAGAACCATGAATAAATAATATCTGGGAATAAATGTATAACCTGTTGTTACAGGTTCAGCAGAATACAAACAATGAGCACAGTAGTCTTAGTATATATGAATGACTGCCGTGCTTTTAAGATGTAGCCTTGTGTTTGAACAAAATAAAATAAAGAACAGACGCACTTGAGAATTCGACTTCTTTTCTTTGTATTTCCTGTAGCACCTACCCAGTTCATCACAGATGGAGCAGACCAAACATTGGAATGACGTCCAGTTCCAGATACTGAAAAAGGCAGCAGAAACTGATGAAAACATTACAAGGAATATTGGCAAATAAGACCTTCCTTTCAAAGACATTTAGTTTGTGCCCTTCCTATGACTTTCTGGGCCTTCATTCTTCAGTAGCACCTTGAGCAGAAAAGAAATATAAACCAGGCAAAATCATTTTGGAGTATCACATTTGTTTTTGATGGAGTTTTAAGGATGACTTGGTTTAATGCGTCCATACAAACAATTTCTAAAGATTTAGAAATTGTTAAATGATTGAAAAAAAATATGGTGGTCACCATACCTGCATTTTTTTACTCTGTCATTTGTCAGTAAATGTAAAGATTTTCAGGGCATTAAAAATTAAAAGAGAATTACAAAGTGCTTTTGTGCCCACCATTATCTTATTGCACTTTAGCAAAAGTTGAACTGGTTGAGCTTGCATTTTCAAATATTTCCCAATATTTAAATATTTTTGAAGTGACCGCACTTTAGAATATCTCGAGTGGCATGATTCAAATAATAATACATTTTTACATTTATATAGCAGTTTTCTCACTACTCAAAGCGCTTCAGTGAGTGGGGAGCCACTTCAGCCACCACTAATGTGTAGCATCCACCTGGATGATGCAACAGGAGCCATTTTTGCACCAATGCTTACCACACATTAGCTATTAGATGGTGAAGTGGTGAGAGAGATAGCCAATTAGAAACAGAGGATGATTAGTGGCCAGAATGACTAGGTCATGGTGGGCAATTTATCCTGGACATCAGAATACATCCAACTCTTTACAAAGGATGCCCAGGGATCTTCTATGACCACAGAAAGTCAGGACTTGGTTTTATGCCTCATCCAAAGGACGGCACCATTTTTACTGCACTGGGGCATTGGGATCTACGTTCAGACCACAGGGTAAGTGCCCCCTGCTGGCCTCACCAAGACTTCTTCCAGCAGCACCCCAAGCTTTTTCCTAAATGGTCTCCCTTCCAAGTACTAGTGAGGCCCGGACATGCCTATTAATCATAATAATAGTTCCTGAGGGAATGACGTGATACATGTAAAATATTAAATGTATAAAAATGAAAAAACATGATGTGTCTAAGATAAGCCTTGTTTTGCCACAATATATGTTTATCCATCCATCTATTTTCTGCCATTTTTCTCTTTAAGGCCACAGGGAGCCTATGTGGGCAGTGAGTGATGGGTGCAAGGTATGAACCAGTCCTGGACTAGACTGCAGCCCACAATAAGTCAGACCACTACCCATACTCACACTGAGCCAATGTAAAGTCTACAATGAATACTGTAACATTATGTTTTTGGACCATGGGACTCCATCAGATTCCAGGGACAAAAACTGTTTTATATCCTGCCTTTTGCCAAGCATTCCGTCACAAAGTATTGACTGAAGTGGAGCTTTACACACGTGAGTTGACCATTTACAAGTGTGGGTATGTGCCCTTCGATGGACTAGTATATTGTCCATGATTGCTTACAACCTTGTGCATAATGTTGCCAGGATAATCACTGGCTCCACGTGACCCTGTAATGGATAAGCAGGTTAGGAAATTGATGGTTGATCATTGGTATAAATGAGTATACAGATGAACAGACAAAGGGTTGAAGTGTAATACAAACATAACAGGCATGCAGCAGAGACAAAAAAAAACTTTTTTTTTTTTTTTTTTTTAAATAATACACTGCATATTAAAACAAAAGGTCATTAATCAAAAGATCAATGTCATTAAACATTATTATTACATACAGTAGGTTGAACTTGCTGGCTAAAGGGACCTCTTACCAAGTCCAGTCAATTTTATTTTAGCTGTTAAGACTTATGTACGAAAAAAAAAAAAAATGTTTTTATTCCTACACCCCATACATTTCATATAATAAAACATGTTTTCATCTGTTTATACAGAATTATGTCTTCCTCCATTATGCCTAAATTAAAGTCATTCAGATAGGCACATATATGTCCATCAACTTGGTTTGCCCATAATCAGTGGAAGCCCATACAAACGAAAAAAAGAGTATGCAAACTCCGCAAAGAAGGCACCTCAGCTGGTAAACCAGCTATGGCTCAAGGACTTCAGGTAACATGTGTTTCACCATAATGCCCGTATTATAACAGTTAAAGCCCCAGGAACCTGTGTTAGTTTCCCATTCAGGTTACTGTATGAATTTGTCATGTTCTCCCTGTGTTCATGTTTTTGTTTTTGTGTGTGTGTGCGGTCTTCTCCTATGTGCCAAGTGAATTGTGTCCCATTCAGGATTCGTTTCTGTCAGTATGATGTTGTAGCATCATACAGTAATGCAATAGTTCCCAAGTTCCATCTTGCGGGAACTCTGCAACTCCATTCCAACCAATTGCTGCTTTCAGCTACGCTTAATTTTAATAAACGTTTTTACTTCACAGTATCTACAATGTTATGCCTATCTTGAAATGACCTGAAAAAGAATGACCATTTTTCTAGGAATGTAGCAGGCGTATGTATTACATGAAGACAAATTAAATTTCCATATTTTGCTTCTGAAGATTTTGCTTTTAGTAGCTTAAGAAAAAATATAAAGTTACTCCAATGCTGAAAAAATAGGCAAGAAAGTTAGAGACGGGATGCTTCAGCTGTGTACCCTTTATTAGGTGTTACATATACAGATCAGGAAGAAGGAAACAAAGCCAGTGGAGGTGAAAGACAATAGTAGGTGATAAAATCATCATTTCTATTTTTTGCAGTATGAAAATAGCATTTACCTTTTATTCCCCTCCTTTTGCAAATTCACTCTGACATAGTGATTCAATAGACCCAATGTACTGTATTTTAGCTATTGATTTGCATTTGTGTCTGGGCCAGGCTTTGTTATTTGTCATTACTATAAAGGGAACAATCTCTACAGGCAAAAAAAAATTACAAATAAGAGAATGACAAATGCCACTTATATTTATCGGCAATAAATACAAATCTTTCTCATTTTTTTTTTATAAATATAAATCTGACACTACTGTGACCTTTCTGAACACAGAATAAGACCAGATATTTAAACATGAGATCAATTAAAAGTAGGAATGACTCACAGATTGTGAAATTGGTTGGATGGCTATACCAGCCCGTTTTTTTCTAGGTTTTGGTTCCAGTTCTTATCATTTGGCAATTGTGTTAGAAAGTATCAACACAGGTAAAATAATCCAATTTAACTAGTCTTGAGTTAGAGTGATAGGCTATAAAAACAAAACAAAAAAAAAAACTTAAAGGGTGTATACACTTATAAAAAGGCACTTCACAGATTTGCAGTATTTTGGAGTGACTAAAGCCTCCAACATTCTTGTATCTTTGTGTTTGTGTGAGTGCCGTGCAGATCTTTTGAGTTATAATGTAGGGGAAAAAGCATTGCAACTCCACCTCTTAAAGTCATTCAGAATAAAAGGAGGATTACATAAAGAACCCGAACAGCAGTGTTGCGTGCTGACCGAAGTTGTGGTTTTTGGGGTAAGTGTAGGCTAGGTTTTATGAGTAACACATTTATTTAAAACATGTCCCTTCAAACACTTAAAAGGAAAGCGGAATTCATGGTGTCTACCTGCATTTTAAGTCACTTGTTTAATATATCTCAAACTTATTGGTTTATTGCTCTAGATATAACTTTGCTAAAATAAGCATAAAGACAGCTTTTATTGTGAGGAAATTGTATACACACATCTTGCGTCATGTTACATACATCTTATTTGGAATTAGCTCTGTGTGAGTGTTGGAGTGTGTGTGTGTACTTGCAGGTTCCTGTAATGAACTGGCACCCCATCTACAATTGGTTCTGTACCTGTTGCTGCCTGCAGTTGGACTGAGGAAGTATGAGAATGTTACTTTGACTAATCAATGTCCTTGCACTATGAATGCCTAAACTAGCAATTTTTATAAGGGTACAAGTATGTGACAGTGAATAAATGGACCTCCTGCTTGCGAGTTCTGTCAGTCATGGTATTGAAGTCCATACAGATCATTCCAAACATTGGGAGCACTGCAAAGTTCTGACTCCTATAATAAAATCAATTTATTCCTGGCTTCCAAGGAAGCCCTCTAACTTATCTCCACAATGTACGCTCTCAGTATTGGAATTAAATGTTTTCATTTTAGTAAAGCAGGTCAAATTAATTTACAGATTTACATTGCTGAAGTAGGAAACATAAATCTGCCTTAAACAACAGTTAAAGAACAGAAGTTACAAAGTCAAACTTCCTAGTGTTGTGAGAGATCACTGTGCCAGCATTTTGAAGTGACTGCAAGATGGTATAAGTAACACCCTGCAAGTAAAGCTTTAGAACTATTCTATTCTAATTGAAATAACTGCATAAACTAACCTTGGTATTCTGTAAAATGAAAAGCTGCCTTACCATTCCAATATGTATTGTGTGGAAAAAGCATGGTTAAAATGTGACTACATAGGACAATACGGTTACAGCCAAGAAAAATGAATTCTTAAAGTGTGAAAACTAAGGCATAAAAATTTAGAATTTAATAATAATGTCAAATTAGCTAAAATGTAATAGAGGGAACAATTACCCAATTTATAAAACATTCAACAGTTATGCAGACATAACTGGGACATAAATAATGTAATATATTCTGGTATTTATATAATAAATGCATCAGGCCAAGATCCTACTTTAAATTATATTGATGATCTCTTAAACAATATTAATCCAAAAGTAGCTAGAGAACAAACAGAAATATTGGATACACCCAAAATGGATATATAGTTGTGTAATGCATTAAACAAGTTACCAGTTGGTAAAGCAGCAGAACCAGACTGCCTCCCTGTAGAACTGTTATTTCATTTGCTCTCAACACATAATACATTCCAATCACACAGGTTGAATTAAAGGGAGACATATATCTTTTAACATACGTAGACTATTTCAGCTAATATGCATGTCAAAATAAATTATTTCTAATGTAATTGTGTTATTGGATCCATAAAAGGCTTTTGATTGGGTAAACTGTAAATATTTATTTGCGCTATTGCTGGATAATGTCAGTCACTCGATTAAAGTACCTTACAACTCACCTATAGCTGCAGACTTTACAAATCTGCTGATCTCACAGCCTTCCACATTATATAGAGGGACCAAACATGGATGCCTGCTGTCATCTTCTGTACTTGACTTACACACTGAACCTGTGGCAGAAGCAATACAGGAAAAACATGTAATACCAAGGGATTTCACAATCTTATTGATCATCATGAAATCAGATTATATGGAGATGACATACTATTAAACTCAGCTGATCCTTTTAATTGTCTAAAAACCGTAAGTTTCACTAGCACGTTAATGTTAAATAAAAAAAACTACTTTCAGTATGTTATAAACTTTTTTCTTGTATTTTGCAAAAATACATTTCTTTAACTAGTCAAACAAACATACAATCAGTTCAGTACAAAAACAACAAGAGTTCACTTTGAACAGTATAAACTTAAGTATATAAAATAGGACTTTCCTGTATAGACAAATGCATACATTGTGACATGAACACGCCACAAGTTTATTCCTACACCTTTTGGTTATGCCTGTCTCACATCTATAGTATATAAAACAGAATGTCCCTCTGTCTGACTGTCTGTTCCCTATACAATCCTACACTTGTTGACCGAAAAGGACAAAATTTGTCATAGTTGCTCTTTAGGAAAATATGAACAACATAGACTTCATTTGAACACAAATGTTTGACCCTGGAGGTCCCAGTGTTTTTTTTCCTGTGTGCCACCTATTGGCTCAGAGCAAGTGACACATCCAAACAGACTGAAGACAGACTAGCAGACAAAATAGCTTATCATTTCTTACCTGGGAAATGCCAGTTTCTGCTTCTATCTATTGTAATATAAACTAGAGTACGGTGCAGTTTTGCAGTGGGGTGTTGGGTGAGGCTTGATCAAGAGTAGAAATACAGCTCAGTACATTTGAGAATTGAAGTGTTACTGTTTAACTCCTACTTTGCCAGCTTTTCTTTATATTTTATGCACTAAAACCAGTCCATATTAGCTATGAGGAGGAGTCAGACATGACAGTGTTCATGGTTACAACCCAGCAAAGAGTTATCGCAACTATGGAGTCCAAATGGACCAAAAAGAACAAATTCTGGACTCCAGAGCAGAGCCATTTAAAGAGAGACAGTATGAATGACAGATGGGACAGCTAGCGATACCAGCAGGGCCAGGTACTCCAGCTGGCTATAAATAAAAAGGGGCTGTTTCTGAATTCCGTTACACTTCTGTCTCCATGTTTGTGCGTTTTTAGTGTTCTTTCAGTATTTAACTCACTGTCTTCCAACTATATTCTCATTCATTTGGCTAAAACGCCACTTTATTAAACTGGAAATTTATGAATAAACTTCATATTGCAGAATAACTTAAATTTCCAGAGCATGTTTTGAGGAAAGAAATTGCTGCATTTCTTAAAGATCAATTAGCACATTTTGAAGATAGATAGGCTCTATATTAGTAGCTGGTGCTCATGGCATTTATTAAGAGCATAATAAAAAAAGAAAGAGACTGATAATGCCACCTTGGTCTGACAGAATAATAGTTGGAATTTTTCACTGCGGTTAGAACCAAAAGTATTGTCAAAGCCGTACACCAAACTAAAATCATAAATAAGGAAAATGTTGCAAAATTTATTTCAACCTCTGTGAACCGACACTCCCTCACTTGTGTACGTTCCTGTAAAGCCAGCTTCTCAGATTCTGTCAATTTTTTCAAGGTAGCTTTCTCGCATCTTGCCAGCTTTTATCCTTTGCGGTCTTTGATAGTTACTCTCCACAAGCTTCTTCTCCACATGCTGTTTCTCCTCCTTGTGTGTTTCAGTCTTACTCTTCCTCTCGTTGCATCACCAAAGCCAAACTGACCAATCAGATTACTCAGAGGGACTGGACACACAGACTTTAGTGTTTTATTATACTGTATAGTAGATAAGGACCTCCAAGCAACATATATTTCAGGGATTTTCTTTTTTTGTTAATATTTCTTTTATGTCTTTTATCACTTTGTTCTATTAACTATGAAGGGTATTTGTGATTCAACAAAAAGAAAAGCTATTTTTGTATTGTAAGAGGTTTAATGTGGATTTTTATGCTTGCTCTTTGGATTTTCAGTTCTGGAAGAATCAGTGAAATGGTGATATTTGGTTGTCATTTGGTAGTAATCATTCTGCAGGTGTTGCAGTATTAAAAGTTACATTTAAAAGTAAATTTATTAATAGTAAATTTCATAATTTAGGTAGATGGATAATTATTATGGTGGCATTTTATGGGAAAATATCCTTATTAGGAAATATACTGTATATGCCTCAAATAACAATCAATATAATCAAAAGGTATTTCTGGAATTTGAAGTTAATAAGGTGAAGGACAAGTTTCAAGATAATGAAATTATTTTAGGGGGGTGATTTTAATTTAGTCTTGGATGTTACAATTCATATATTCCCCGTACCTACTAGAAGTCCTTCTGATATGGCACATTACAGATTATGCCAAAATTTGGAAATTATTGATATACGGCGAATTAATCACCCAGGGTTAAAGGAGTTTACGTGGTGCAATAAGATCAGGTCTAAACAATCAAGAATTAATTGTTGGCTAACTTCAAAATCAATAGAAGTACAAATTAATAGAGTTGCTATTGAATAATTAATGGATCACACCAGTTCACAAAGCAATTAAACTTTCTATTAATTTGAGTAAAGATGGATATATAAAAATCCATAAAGCTGATTGGAAGTTTAATAACAGGGTATTGAAAAATGAAGACTTTAAAAGGAAAGTCAAAGAAGTTATACAAATATGCTAGAAGCAACCCGTTATTAATTTCATATAATCAAAATTGAAACTTCATGAAAGAATAAGATAAGGTCAGCCTGCCAAAAAAAATGTAGCAAAGAAGTTGCAAAAGCTAATAGAATAAAGGAAGAAGAAATGATTAGGACAATACAGATCAAACAGCTGCTGGTAAATTAGCCACATTTAAATCTGAATTGGATATGTTATATGCAGAAAAAGCAAAATAAGCTTTTGTTAGGTCTAGGAAAAATGGTTAGAAGAAGGTAAAAATACTTTTATAATTTGAAAAATAAAATGGAGAATATACAAGTGATAATTAACTTAGCATAAATGGACAGGAAACTCAATATCGTATAATAATTTTAAAATACATATCAAATTTTAATGCTACATTATACACCAATAGATAGATAGATAGATAGATACTTTATTAATCCCGATGGGAAATTCACAATAATGCATGTTCTAAAGAAAAATGTGTGAATTTTAAAGATCTTTAAAAAAATAACATAAAAACTGTACATAATGAGTTTGAGTCTGTGAAAAGGAGATAAACATTCTTGAAATTAACGAAATTACAAGTAATCTTACAGCTAACAAATCTCTTGGAAATGATGGCCTCACTGCTGAATTTTATAAAACCTTTCAAGATTGAATTGGTTGAATTTCTTCTTTTGGTTTTCAAGGAATCAATCGATAAGGGAGTCTCACCAACTTCAATGACTCAGGGTTTAATAACTGTAATCTGATAACCAAATAAAGACAACTTATTAACTGGCAACTTATTATTTTGATTAATTTTGATGGTAAAATTCTTGCATCTGTTTTTGCAGAGAAACTGAAAACAGACCTTGACTCTACTATTGACAATTCACAGACCAGTTTAATAAAAGTAAAACAGATATGCAACAATATTCGATTGGTGTTAGATCTTATAGATTACAAGGAAATTATGGCTTTAGGGTCAGGATGACTTCATTTTATTTTTGGACTTTTATAAAGCTTTTGACATAGTTGAGCATTCTTTTATTTTTGAGGATCTCAATTCAATTGGTTTTGGTGACATTTTCAAAAACGAATAAGAACATTGTATAATAAAATTAACAGTTCAGTTAAATCAGCTCATGGAACCTCCTATAGATGTAATATCATAAGCTCACTTTTGTTCTTACTGTTTGCCTAAGTTATGGCTACACGTATTAAAAGAGGTAAGTTTTAGAGTATTTAAATACAGGATAAAGAAATTAAATGATCACAGCTGATGACATGACACTTTTTTATGGAATCGGATGGAAGATGAGAAAGCAATTCAATGTTTACATGTATCTGACTATCTTAAAATATTAACAAGTCTGAACTTTGACTCAGGCGCCGCCGAGAGTGGCAGCCTTTTCAGCAGCTCCGTGTACGACTTTATTTTTCTACTTTTATTTTTCTCTTTTTTAATGATCACTCCTCTATCACTTTATTTTATGTGGATTAGTTCCCCGGACACACTTACTTTTACAACGTAGGCATGGATTTTTACACGCCGAGACTCGTCTATTCAAGTACTCAACTTCGAGCGCTGAGAATAAATGCCAGTGCTGGTGTGGTTCTTATTTACCCGACGAGGTAAGAAGGCGGTATCGTGGCAGCAGAGCCGGCACTAAGCTAAAAATGAAGCGGCTTGCGAGAAAATGGCGTTTTAAGCCTTCGGTGCCTTCTGTGATTCTGGGAAATGTGAACTCAATCTCAAATAAGATCGACGAACTGGCTGCGCTGGTGAAAAATGTCAGAACCATGTGAATTTCCCCTTGGGATTAATAAAGTATCTATCTATCTAACTGATGGCGCTTGGGAAATGTAACACATTATCCATTTGCAAAATTCTGGATTTCCAAAGATTCAAATATTAGGAATATTTAAATATTTCTCCTATTTTTTCTCTCTCTCTCTTTAAGTGGTTGAATACTTTTATCTGAGGGTTTGTCAAGGATAATTTATGCCTTTCTTGTTTTGGACATACCAACCTCACTTATTTGAAAAACTGACTCTGGACTTTTTAATTTCAATTGGAGGAATAAACCCAACGTCTTAAGAGAGACATTATTTGTCATCCACTGCCACAAGGGGGATCAAATGTTATAGATTTTAAAACTGTTAATGGTATTTTTAAAGTAAAATGGATTCAAAATTATTTGAAAAATAAGCACAGTATATGGTATATAATTCCTAATCTAATATTTCAAAACGTCAGTGGTACGTAATTTCAATTAAAATGCAACTTTGGCGTTTGAAAAATTCCTTTGAAACTTGCCTGTTTCCATAAATAGGTTCTCATTACATGGTCACTTATGTACAAACATAACTTTTCCCCTCACTGAAACAATAATATAGATATATTAACATTAGAAATAAAACTGCTTTTTGAAAATTGACTTTAAAATTTTATAATTTGGGTTAAGTAAATACTAAAGTATGTAATCATAAGCAGTTTATTAGCAAATATAATATCTATGTTAACCTTGATGAATATTGTACTATAAAAATGCAATTCCTAGAGAAATACTGACTCTTCTGAGAAGTTGTGGTGAAAAGTCCAATGTAAACATTTGAAGACTTTACAGCTTGCACTAACTTTCATGGAAAAGATATTTTGAACTATGAATGTAGAAATCAATTTTTAAGGTCTTTATTGCAAGATGACCACATTCTTGCTGTAACTATTTACCTGACGAGGTAAGAAGGCGGTATCGTGGCAGCAGAGCCGGAGCTAAGCTAAAGGCGTTACAAGCCTTCGGTGCCTTCTGTGATCCTGGAAAATGTGAACTCACTACCAAATAAGAACGATGAACTGGCCGTGCTGGTGAAAAATGTCAGGACCTACAGAGAATGCAGTTTGTTGTGTTATGTGAATTTCCCCTTGGGATTAATAAAGTATCTATCTATCTATCTATCTATCTATCTATCTATCTATCTATCTACAGTATATTGGAATTCTTTATTTGGAAAACTGATTGACTGGAAAAAATGTGGAGAGTACCCAATAAGTATAATTAATATAGTTAAGGAGGTCACTTATAAATTAATATATCACATTTATTCTGTAAAGACTAGTTGTCCAATGGTTTAAAATGAATACAAATGATAAATGTACTTTTTGTAATAGTACTCTTGAAACTATTCGACATTCACTTTGAATTTGTCCCAGTGTAAAATCTTCCAGATTGAGTTACAAACTTACAATGAAAAAGGAGATTATTGTGGATATTGGTTTTGAATTAAATAGATATTGTGTTAATTTATAACCCCACTGAAGAATATCTTTAAAAAATGCTATTTGTGATTAACTTAATTATCATATTGGCACATTAGTATTTACACAAAATGAAGTGGTCTGAAATAAACACTACGTTTCAACATTTTAAAATGGATGAAAACTTTTATCTACAACCTATTTCAGAATATAAAAAGATGAAAGTAATGCAGACTTTATCCCTGTTTAAATCATTTATCATGTACACTTTTTCATAAACTGCATTTGTCTTTAGTGTGTATCCCTGGCAATGTTTTTGTCTGAGGTTGATCTGTGAGATGTGCTCTTGTTTGTAATATATTTTTATTGTTGCTATTAATCATTAATAATAAAAAAAGGATCCACCACCATCACCAACTTCACACAAATGATATTTGCTGCGGGTACCTGAGAAGATCTGTTTAATTTCCACTGGGGTTGTTTTTGGAAATAATTTTTAGAAATACTTGTCAGGCCTGGTTAATTTGTTTTTATTGTGCATGCATCTCTTTATTTAAATAAAGACATTATTTTCACATCATGGACTCTCTTTGCATAGATCTCCATCAGTTTCATGTAAAGCCATACTCTCAATATTCAACAATCCTATTATGTTGTGTCACTCAGAAAGAATTAAGAATTAACACCCCCTTTAACAACAAACACGGTCAATAGCATGGCTACAGTTAGCCTTTATAAACATGTGGTTTGTCCAGTGTTTCAGTCGTTCATGGTCCACATTATAAGGCAAACAAGAAATGTTTTGGGCATTTATATTGGTATATGTTGCATTCAGGTGCTGCAGGACAGACAGAAGTACTACTTTCACAGTGACAGATTTCATGCGAACGCCTTTCTAAGTGGTAGATCTTAGTGGAACAATTCCTTAAAAAAATTTTTTTTCTTTTTCTTTAACTTGCATTTTTAAGAAGGAAGCTACAAACAATTTAGGTAACCACAGTTTCAGGAAACAATAAATCAATAATAAACTTTTCTTTTTTTTTTTGCAGTTATGCAAAAAATGAATTTAAAGAGTATCAGCATTTAGTTTTGGGCATCAGGACTTGGGAGGAAGCATTGAATTACCTGATAGCAGTAGGCAGAAAAGGTCCCCAAAGGCGCTTCTTAGCACACCGTGGTGGAATGAACTTGTAGCTGAAAGTGATCCAAGGCAGTGCCTCCTGGAGGGGATAGAGAGGATTTTTCATGATGGCATCTGAATCTGTCCACCATCCAACAGCTTCTAGTGTGTCCAGAGTTAGCCCTGTGATGGAACTGGCTATCCTGATATGTTTGTTCAAGCATTGTGCATCTTTTGAGCTCAAGTTGCTTCCCCAGGAGACTGAGGCATGACTGACAGAACATTTCCAACAACCTGCTGCATATATCAAAAGACTCAAGTCTACTTAGGAAGTAGTCTACTCTGGCCCTTCTTGCACAGCACCATTGTGTTGTCACACCAGTCCAGTTTGAGGTTTATATGAACCCCCAGATACTTATAGCTCTGCATTACTTCCATGTCTCACAACCCAGGGATGGTGCCTGGTGTCGGAGGCTCTTTCGACACAACACAAGTCCATCACCAGCTCTTTTGTCTTACTTATGTTGAGTTGTAGGTGGTTCTCCCTGCACCATGAGACTAAGTACTCCACAACCTTCTTGTACTTCAATTCACCTCCATTATAAATAGAACCTACTGTATGATGGAGGAGTCATCTAAAACTTTACCTATGTGGCAAGCGCTGGTATTGCACTGGAAGTCTGTTGTGTAGAGGGTAAACAGGAACGGAAACAGGACAGTTCCCTGCAGTGCTCCAGTATTTTACATCACCATGTCTAACACAAAATTTCTGAACCTTATAAACGGCTGTCTGCTGGTTAGGTAGTCCATTATTCAGGAGGTTGTGGGGGCATCAAGATCCAAAGCCTTGAGTAGTTTTTTCCCCCCAGTCGATTGGGCAGAATGGAGTTAAAGGCACTTAGACAATCAAAGAACATTATCCTGACTGTGGTGCCAGTTTTGCCCAGATGGGAGTAGACTCTTTGGGGAATATAGATCAGAGCATCCTCAATACATATATGTGTTTGATGGGCAAACTGCAGAAGATCCAGATTTTCCCAAACCAGGTGTTGGAACTGTTTCAGGACCATTCTCTCAAATGTCTTCATGATGTATGAAGTAACAGTAACTGGTCTGAAGTCTTTGGGAGTCTTAAAATGCCATTTCTTTGGCACTGGAACTACACAGGATATTTTTCATAGCTGGAGACGCTTTCTACAAACGCAGAGAAAGGGAGAACAGGCGCTGAAGGACCCAACATAACTGGATGGCATGTTTTCAGCATCCTAGGGCTGATTCCATCCAACCGTGCAGCTTTGTTCATACAGAATTTTCCAAGCGCACTACTCATTTGATTACTAGAGACAGATTTCCCAGGAAGTGGAAGGGAACTGGAGACCACAGGTGTGATGTCATCGTGGAGGATACAGATAGTGGATGGGATTCCAGAACCATCTCAACTTGCAACAAAGGCTAGCAGTGTTGGGATAGGAGTCAACTGACAAGAATGAGTCTGACCTGTTGAAGAAATAGTTCAGTTCACTAGCTCTGTTCTTGTTCCCTTCCTCTGCATGCTTTACAGCCTGCTTGTAGCCAGTGATACTCCTCATCCTGTTCTGCTGTTACATGTGCACAAGGTAGTCTCTATAGTAGGCTTTCCCTCACAGAGCTGCTTACTGAGTTCTGATTGCACCTGCTTGATTTCATTCTTTATCTCTAGACCAAAAGACTATCGTCTTTTTATTCACTGAGGCTTTCAGTTGTTTTGTGATCCATGGTTTGTTGTTGAGAAAACAGCACACTGTCTTTGCGGGGACTGTATTATCCACACAAAACCTGATGTAGTCTGTGATACAGTGGTTGAGTCCCTCAATGATGCACAAAGCATGTTCCAGTCAGTGTTCTCAAAGGTATCCTTCAGAGCCTCCACAGCCTCCATTGTCCATTCCTGCACAGTACTTGTGAAATCTGGCAGTTGCTAGACAAGTATGCAGGTATGAGCAGTACCAAGTTATGCTCAGACCTGCATAAAGGTGGAAAGGCAACAGACTTGAATGCCTCTTTAAAATTAACAAATAACAAGTCCAGGATCCTGTTTTCCTTTCTTGTACAGTCTACAAACTAGTAAAATTAGTGAAGGTGGAGAAAAGTGAAACATGGGTTAGTTTCACTAGTTAGGTCACATCTGTTTTCACTGCACGTAAACCTGGGCCAGGGAATCACCCAAAGCAGTTGTTTGTTTCTTCCATCCATTTCTGAATTAAGCATTACTTTTCAATTTGTCTTTCAGTAATCACAAATTCAGTGTTTGGTTTATGTTTTTGTAGGAAATGTAGCATTAAGAAGCAGAATTAAAGTAAGTGTTTTTGAGAATGTAATGGAATCTTTTGTCATTACATTTAATACTTCAGTCTTTTATGTTTTACACTTTTTCAATATTCTCTGGTATATGACAGTGCTGGTAATGGATTGTAATTTGCTTATCCAAATAGTGACAGGGAACAAAAGACTTGAAGGGATGCACATGTAAATAGCATTAATACTGAAGCACAGAAACAGTTTTAGTGTCATTCCCCCCCCCCCCCCCCCCCCCCCCCCCCCCCCAGTGAGCAAAACAAGAAGGCACACTGATGCTATTTTTAGTGCTGGTGCCTCTTCCCACCAAATCCAAAAGATGTTTGCGTTAAGTTAATTGGTGTTTCCAGGTTGACCTGAGTGCATATGTCTTGTAACAGATCACACCATGTTCCTACTTGGTGATAATTCTGCCAGCTCAGACTCAGTCTCCAAGACATTCCAAGAAAAAAGTGAGTAAATGAAGTGCACACATTTCAAACAAAACTTGAAAGCAAAATGCTAACAAAGCATGCTGAGAAACCACATTAACCTCTTTACATAAAACATGGCAGTACTTGTTGCAGTCCCACAAAAAGTAAGCCTGTCTTGTTATAAATGTTTGGATTGACACAGTAAAGATAGAAACTAGTGGAACAAAAGGCCTATTTAATTAGGATGAAAATCCAGATAAAAACACATATCAGTTTGAATGAAGCTCCAGCGCCACATCAGATACCTATTGATGTGGTGTCCACTCTACAGCAGGCAAAAAAAAATACAAATCTGAACTTGATTAGAATATAGTGAGACGTGGTGTAAAGTTAATGTAGGTAAATTAAACAAAGTGTGGGTCACAAGTGGAGGAAGCTCAGTGCAAATTGGCATAATTGACTTGTGACTTGTATACAGTGCATTCGGAAAGTATTCACAGCGCATCACTTTTTCCACATTTTGTTATGTTACAGCCCTATTCCAAAATGGGTTAAATTCATTTTTTTCCTCAGAATTCTACACACAACACCCCATAATGACAACGTGAAAAAAGTTTACTTGAGGTTTTTGCGAATTTATTAAAAATAAAAAAATTGAGAAAGCACATGTACATAAGTATTCACAGCCTTTGCCATGAAGCTCAAAATGGAGCTCAGGTGCATCCTGTTTCCCCTGATCATCCTTGAGATGTTTGTGCAGCTTAATTGGTGTCCACCTGTGGTAAATTCAGTTGACTGGACATGATTTGGAAAGGCACACACCTGTCTATATAAGGTCCCACAGTTGACAGTTCATGTCAGAGCACAAGCCAAGCATGAAGTCAAAGGAATTGTCTGTAAACCTCCGAGACAGGATTGTCTCGAGGCACAAATCTGGGGAAGGTTACAGAAAAATTTCTGCTGCTTTGAAGGTCCCAATGAGCACAGTGGCCTCCATCATCCGTAAGTGGAAGAAGTTCAAAACCACCAGGACTCTTCCTAGAGCTGTCCGGCCATCTAAACTGAGCGATCGGGGGAGAAGGGCCTTAGTCAGGGAGGTGACCAAGAACCCGATGGTCACTCTGTCAGAGCTCCAGAGGTCCTCTGTGGAGAGAGGAGAACCTTCCAGATGGCCAACCATCTCTGCAGCAATCCACCAATCAGGCCTGTAAGGTAGAGTGGCCAGACGGAAGCCACTCCTTAGTAAAAGGCACATGGCAGCCCACCTGGAGTTTGCCAAAAGGCACCTGAAGGACTCTCAGACCATGAGAAAGAAAGTTCTCTGGTCTGATGAGACAAAGATTGAACTCTTTGGTGTGAATGCCAGGCGTCACGTTTGGAGGAAACCAGGCGCCGCTTATCACCAGGCCAATACCATTCCTACAGTGAAGCATGGTGGTGGCAGCATCATGCTATGGGGGATGTTTTTTGGGACTGGGAGACTGGTCAGGATAAAGGGGAAGATGACTGCAGCAATGTACAGAGACATCCTGGATGAAAACCTGCTCCAGAGCGCTCTTTAACTCAGACTGGGGCGATGGTTCATCTTTCAGCAGGACAACGACCCTAAGCACACAGCCAAGATATCAAAGGAGTGGCTTCAGGACAACTCTGTGGATGTCCTTGAGTGGCCCAGCCAGAGCCCAGACTTGAATCCGATTGAACATCTCTGGAGTGATCTTAAAATGGCTGTGCACCAACGCTTCCATCCAACCTGATGGAGCTTGAGAGGTGCTGCAAAGAGGAATGGGCGAAACTGGCCAAGGATAGGTGTGCCAAGCTTGTGGCATCATATTCAAAAAGACTTGAGGCTGTAATTGCTGCCAAAGGTGCATCGACAAAGTATTGAGCAAAGGCTGTGAATACTTATGTACATGTGATTTCACCGCTTTTTTATTTTTAATAAATTTGCAAAAATCTCAAGTAAACTTTTTTCACGTTGTCATTATGGGGTGTTGTGTGTAGAATTCTGAGGAAAAAAATGAATTTAATCCATTTTGGAATAAGGCTGTAACATAACAAAATGTGGAAAAAATGATGCGCTGTATATGTATGTGTGTGTGTATATGTTACAGCCAAAGCGGGAAATGGCCAATGTCGCTGTAAATTGACCGGCCAAAGTCCGATCTTTTCCTCGATTTCGGGATTTGGCCAGCCAGTTTGCAAAATGGCATGGGGCGATCGGCCAAAGTCGGAAGAAAAAAGGCATGAGCAGCGATTTGTTGCGCACTTTGTAGTGCAATTGCATCGAGTGTAGCCTTGGCGGCTCTTGTTCAGAAAGCAGATGCCACTTGGTTGTTTCACAATAATTAAGATTATGTATATAAGTAGATTTCACATTTCTGTTATCATTTTAGCCCAAAAATAGTGACTTAATATCAGGGACCTATTTTATTGACCTTAAGGTTAGTGTTTGGGTGAGGGGAAGGACGTCTCAATTTCGACCGCTTTCTGAACAAGACCCACCTTGTGCAGTTTCTCGTGCAGAATGGATAACTCACTTCTGAATCTGCATCTGAAAGTTTTCAGGCATCTTCGCACCTTGAGCGGACAGTCTTACATAAGCACATCAGATTTTGGCCAAGGAGTTCTCGCCACTTCGCGAAATGGCCGGCCATAGTAGCATATACGCTGGTCATTTCTACTAATTCGGACTTTGGCCACACCTCGCGACCAAAATGCGAAACGGTCTGCCAATTCAGGAATTGGCTGAACTTCGCTTTTTGGCCGTAACATATATATACATAGCCTACACGTAAAATGTACTTCATCATCCCTTTAAGAAACCTTTAACCAATTACCACCCATATCATTCTTCTTACAATTGCAAGGCTTAGGCATACTTTGGAGCTTGCTTAACGTCTTCACCTACAACTTCACCTTTAAACTCCTTGTGTGAGTTTTATAATACTCAGAGTTACAGAAATGTACTTAACTGTCTATTATGTCCTAGGTTTTCATTCTGGACAATTCTATTATTGTTTTTAACCAAATTCTTTGTGCAAGACTTTATTTAATAATGTAATTTTCTTTTTGTAATACACAGTATGTAGATTTTTGGGGCTTTTTTCATTCATTTTAGCAAAATGTGTACTCTAAATATTATAACGATTGCCACAGTTAACGAGATACTTGGGCTTACGTGATATAAATAGCTTAGTTAAACAGCACACTTTAAATTTTAGTAATGCTTGTCTTTGATACATTTTGTGTTTAGAGTAATACAATCTCTTTTCTGTTTTTTATTTACCTTTTGATTAAGTTACTTCTTCCAAAGATGTCAACATGGCCTCCACATTAAACACGTTTGTAGAGGTGTGGCAGCGGACTCACCCCCTCTAAAATGCTTGGTCATGGTCAGGTGGGCGGCCACTCCTCGACGTAGTCGCAAGGCTTTTTACTTGTGACACAGAAATCCGTTTTCTCGTTTCACGCAACTGCGTTTCTCTTCGGACAGTAGTTGGCAGCAGAGCCCGAAAAACACAAAAGCGCCTCCCGTGAGACCGCAGCACCGCCGTCCGAGAATGTCCGAGGTCACCGACAAAGCGCCATCTCCCTACGATCCCGTGGCGAAACGGGAATGTCCCAAGAAAAGCATGAAGAACTGCATGGGTTGCCGCCTGCTAGCCGGTTCGGGCATGTTATTAGCCAGCGGTTACGTCTTCATGGCCGCCAGACGCAATCTGAGGGGTGGCGGATCCACCACCATTGGAACCGTCGCTCAGATGGTATTCGCAGCGGGTGCGTAAGAAGATGTTTTATTTCAGTCTGGGTTATTTTTTAAATTATTTTCGTAAATACTTGTGTGGCATTGTTAGTTTCAACAGCTGTTTTTTTCATTGTGCATGCATTTTTTTAACCTAAAAAATGCTTAATTTGAGCATTTTTTAAATGATCGTTTATGCGTATTTAAATAAAGGCCCAACTCTCACACCACATCCACTGTCACTGACAGACTACCTTTGAATAGTTCTCAGTCAATTTGGGGTAAAGTCACGCCCTCTTTCAATATTCAACGAGCCTATTACGTTCTCTTACCGGTAAAGAATTAGGAAGTAACGCCCCCTTGAACAACAAAGCCAGCCAATAGTGTGGCTACAGTCGAGCTTCGTAAACCGCTTAGGCAGAGCAGCGGTTCAGTCTTTAATGCTCCGTGTTATTAGGCAAACTACAAATGTTTTGAACGTATATACGTTGCATTCAGGTGCTACGGGACGGACGGGAAATACGAGTTCCACTGTGGCAGATTTCACTTGTACCATTTCGAAAGGCGTTCATCTTAACAGAACAATTCGGAGAAACTTTTTTTTTTCTTTAACGTGTATTTTTATGAAAGCAAATAGTTTAGGTAACCACAGCTCATGGAAAAACATAAATAACACTAAAGTTATAATATTTAATATATTTAAGTTAACTAAAAAAGCTATCATAATGAACAACAAAATGAGACGGTAAATAGATTATTATAAACTCTTCTCCTTCCAGCCAGCTTCGTCCACTTTCCCCCCTGCTCCCCGTAATGAAGCGGGGCTGCTGCTTTTATACAGAAATCGGGAGTACTTCCGGTGTCACGACATTGGCCCTCAAGCACTGATAAGGCTGAAGCCCCACAAAGTAGGGACCATTAATCTATTCAGCGTCTCCTGGCGGCATCCACGTAACCCAACAGGGCTGTTCCATGAAACTATACTTCTCAACATGCCCTGTGGGTATCCATAGAGGTGCCGTAACCAAGGGACGCTGCTACCTAGCGTTTTGGGAAAGAAAATAAACCAAATAAATTGTCTTCCCCTGTCCTTCCATTATACTGGCCTCCCAGCCAGGTAAGGTTCCTTGTTCAGTCCCAGCCATGATGGCTTTACAATATATATTATACAATATATACACAGTTTTGGACAAAGACGCATTTTGTCTCCTTACCCTCTATTCCAGTTTAAAATTCCAATTCAAACATGGTTAAAGGGCACATTGCAGACCTCAATTTAAAGGTATTTGCATGCATTTCAGTCGCACCATGTATAAATGACAACAGTTGTTATACATGGTCCCCCCCATTTCAGGGCTCCATAATATTAGGAACATAGCAATGGCAGGTCTGTTAAAGCTTTCATATTTAGTACTTTATTGCATATCCCTTGCATGCAAAGACTGTGAAGAGTATCTTCACTGGTGATGCTCTACCAAGCCACTAATGCAGCCTTTAGCTTCTGCTTGCTTCAGGGGCTTGTCCCCTTAAGTTTTCTCTTCAGCATATGAAAGACAAATGGACTGAAATCAGATGACTGGCTTGGCAATTCCAGAATTTACAATTTTGTACCTTTGGTAAAATTCCTTTGTTGCCTTAGCATTATGGTTGGGTTCATTATCTTACTGTAAAATGAAGCAGCATCCAACAAGAGGTATTTCCTGCCACAGTTTGCTATTGCCATCATTCTTATTATACAGGTTCATCTTTGCCTCGTCTATCCAGAATTCTGCAGGCTCTTTTAAGTACTTTTTTGCAGGCTGAAATCTGGCCATCCTGTCTTTGTTGCCACCTAGTGGTTTGCATCTTGTAGTGTGGCCTCTGTATTTATGTTCGTGAAGTTTTTTGCTGATAGTAGTCTTTGATACGTTCACATCTGTCATCTGAAAACAGTTTCTGATCTGTCATGCAAGAGTTAGGGTTAGTGAGGATTCTTCTGTCATCAACAGTGAAGGTCTTGCTTGGCCTACCAATCCCTTTGTGATTACTGAGCTGAACAGTGCGTTCTTCTTAATGATGTTCCAGACAGCGATTTAGTAATCCTATTGTTCTACCAGTGCCTCCAATGGTTTTATTCTTTGTTTTGTGGCCTCATAATGACTTCTTTGACTTTCACTGCTACTGCTCTTGTCCTCATGTTGAACAATTGCAACTACAGTCTCCAAAAGGGTAGAATCAGGCCGAAGTATCTTATAAATCCACGAATGAAGCAATGAAACACACCTGGAATACTCAGAAACACCTGAAACAGAAGTTGTTCTAAACATTATGGTGGCCTGAAATGGGGGGGAAAGTGTTGTAATTTCTACATGGTGTGACCGAAATGTATGTCTGAATTGTTTGATTTGTAATTTTAAACTGTGGAGCAGATGGGTAAATTAAGGAAAAATGTGTCTTCGTCCCAAGCATTATTTACGCTGTATTACTCAGTAAAGATGTTCCACTTAAATATTTTTTTCATTGTGTGATTAAAGTGTTCCTTTAATTTTTTTGAGCATGTATAATGGAGCTTCCTTAATATCATCATCTAAAGCTTCACGTCTTTGTGTGGGTTTTATACTATTACAGGACAGTACTGTACTTGTTTACTGTATATTAGGTTTTCATTCTGGTCAGTTTTATAGTTCTGCTTAACCACATTCTTAATGCAAAGCCTTTCTTGAATAAAGAGATGTTTCATTTTGTATTAAATAGATTTTTGTTGCCTTTTATCATTCATTTTTAGCAAAATGGTTACTCTTAATTTGATCACGAGAGACACAGTTAACAAAAAAGCGTGGAAGACTTGCGCAAAAGTGACATGAATAGCTTAGGTTAAGCACACACTGAGAAATAACATGTTCATTTACCTAGCACTGCAAATTCAAAAGGGCTCATTTTCACATTGACTACAATTCATTACAATAAGCCCACTTTTCTTTGCTGCTTTGATTAGTGATTCTTGATTCATGATCTTTTCTAAGTTAACAGGAAAATTTGGACTATAACAAACATGAAATATATTCAGCAACTAAGGAAGCAGAAGTCTGATGAAAATATAAAGCTGTAGTGCTCTATGGAATGGTGAAGCATAACATCGTGTTTAGTTACTGTCAAAAACACTGGACTACATTTACGGTACACTTGCTGGATGGTGGTCTTTCTTTAGGATTGACCTGTATTGAGTATGTAGGGGCTTCAGCTAAAGTTTTAATTACAGTATAAGAGTGACCTATAATTTTAAAATATTTTTACAATGGTGAACAAATTGTGTTCCCTCATATATAGTTAGGTCCATAAATATTTGGACAGAGACCTTTTTTCTAATTTTGGTTCTGTACATTACCACAATGAATTTTAAATGAAACATCTCAGATGCAGTTGAAGTGCAGACTTTCAGCTTTAATTCAGTAGGGTGAACAAAACGATTGCATAAAAATGTGAGGCAACTAAAGCATTTTTTTAACACAATCCCTTCATTTCAGGGACTCAAAAGTAATTGGACAATTGTCTCAAAGGCTATTTCATGGGCAGGTGTGGGCAAGTCCGTCATTATGTCATTATCAATTAAGCAGATAAAAGGCCTGGAGTTGATTTGAGGTGTGGTGCTTGCATGTGGAAGATTTTGCTGTGAACAGACAACATGCGGTCAAAGGAGCTCTCCATGCAGGTGAAAGAAGCCATCCTTAAGCTGCAAAAACAGAAAAAACCCATCCAAGAAATTGCTACAATATTACGAGTGGCAAAATCTACAGATTTGTACATCCTGAGAAAGAAAGCAAGCACTGGTGAACTCAGCAACGCAAAAAGACCTGGACGTCCATGGAAGACAACAGTGGTGGATGATCGCAGAATCCTTTCCATGGTGAAGAGAAACCCCTTCACAACAGCCAACCAAGTGAACAACACTCTCCAGGGGGGAGGTGTATCGATATCCAAGTCTACCATAAAGAGAAGACTGCATGAAAGTAAATACAGAGGGTGCACTGCAAGGTGCAAGCCACTCATAAGCCTCAAGAATAGAAAGGCTAGATTGAACTTTGCTAAAGAACATCTAAAAAAGCCAGCACAGTTCTGGAAAAACATTCTTTGGACAGATGAAACCAAGATCAACCTCTACCAGAATGATGGCAAGAAAAAAGTATGGAGAAGGTGTGGAACAGCTCATTATCCAAAGCATACCACATCATCTGTAAAACACGGTGGAGGCAGTGTGATGGCTTGGGCGTGCATGGCTGCCAGTGGCACTGGGACACTAGTGTTTATTGATGATGTGACACAGGACAGAAGCAGCCGAATGAATTCTGAGGTGTTCAGAGACATACTTTCTGCTCAAATCCAGCTAAATGCAGTCAAATTGATTGGGCGGCGTTTCATGATACAGATGGACAATGACCCAAAATATACAGCCAAAGCAACCCAGGAGTTTATTAAAGCAAGGAAGTGGAAAATTCTTGAATGGCCAAGTCAGTCACCTGATCTTAACCCAATTGAGCATGCATTTCACTTGTTGAAGTCTAAACTTTGGACAGAAAGGCCCACAAACAAACAGCAACTGAAAGCCACTGCAGTAAAGGCCTGGCAGAGCATTAAAAAGGAGGAAACCCAGCATCTGGTGAAGTCCATGAGTTCAAGACTTCAGGCTGTCATTGCCAGCAAAGGGTTTTCAACCAAGTATTAGAAATGAACATTTTATTTCCAGTTATTTAATTTGTCCAGTTACTTTTGAGTCCCTGAAATGAAGGGATTGTGTTAAAAAAAATGCTTTAGTTGCCTCACATTTTTATGCAATCGTTTTGTTCACCCCACTGAATTACAGCTGAAAGTCTGCACTTCAACTGCATCCGAGTTGTTTCATTTAAAATTCATTGTGGTAATGTACAGAACCAAAATTAGAAAAAAGTTGTCTCTGTCCAAATATTTATGGACCTAACTGTAGGCCTATAGACCATCTCCATTCCTTTAAAATGCATCATGTAGTTTGAGTGGAGGGAAGAAGAGAATGGCTACCATTGCAGGATAGATAGATACAGTGGTGTGAAAAACTATTTGCCCCCTTCCTGATTTCTTATTCTTTTGCATGTTTGTCACACAAAATGTTTCTGATCATCAAACACATTTAACCATTAGTCAAATATAACACAAGTAAACACAAAATGCAGTTTGTAAATGGTGGTTTTTATTATTTAGGGAGAAAAAAAAATCCAAACCTACATGGCCCTGTGTGAAAAAGTAATTGCCCCCTGAACCTAATAACTGGTTGGGCCACCCTTAGCAGCAATAACTGCAATCAAGCGTTTGCAATAACTTGCAATGAGTCTATTACAGCGCTCTGGAGGAATTTTGGCCCACTCATCTTTGCAAAATTGTTGTAATTCAGCTTTATTTGAGGGTTTTCTAGCATGAACCGCCTTTTTAAGGTCATGCCATAGCATCTCAATTGGATTCAGGTCAGGACTTTGACTAGGCCACTCCAAAGTCTTCATTTTGTTTTTCTTCAGCCATTCAGAGGTGGATTTGCTGGTGTGTTTTGGGTCATTGTCCTGTTGCAGCACCCAAGATCGCTTCAGCTTGAGTTGACGAACAGATGGCCGGACATTCTCCTTCAGGATTTTTTGGTAGACAGTAGAATTCATGGTTCCATCTATCACAGCAAGCCTTCCAGGTCCTGAAGCAGCAAAACAACCCCAGACCATCACACTACCACCACCATATTTTACTGTTGGTATGATGTTCTTTTTCTGAAATGCTGTGTTCCTTTTACGCCAGATGTAACGGGACATTTGCCTTCCAAAAAGTTCAACTTTTGTCTTATCAGTCCACAAGGTATTTTCCCAAAAGTCTTGGCAATCATTGAGATGTTTCTTAGCAAAATTGAGACGAGCCCTAATGTTCTTTTTGCTTAACAGTGGTTTGCGTCTTGGAAATCTGCCATGCAGGCCGTTTTTGCCCAGTCTCTTTCTTATGGTGGAGTCGTGAACACTGACCTTAATTGAGGCAAGTGAGGCCTGCAGTTCTTTAGACGTTGTCCTGGGGTCTTTTGTGACCTCTCGGATGAGTCGTCTCTGCGCTCTTGGGGTAATTTTGGTCGGCCGGCCACTCCTGGGAAGGTTCACCACTGTTCCATGTTTTTGCCATTTGTGGATAATGGCTCTCACTGTGGTTCTCTGGAGTCCCAAAGCTTTAGAAATGGCTTTATAACCTTTACCAGACTGATAGATCTCAATTACTTCTGTTCTCATTTGTTCCTGAATTTCTTTGGATCTTGGCATGATGTCTAGCTTTTGAGGTGCTTTTGGTCTACTTCTCTGTGTCAGGCAGCTCCTATTTAAGTGATTTCTTGATTGAAACAGGTGTGGCAGTAATCAGGCCTGGGGGTGGCTACGGAAATTGAACTCAGGTGTGATACACCACAGTTAGGTTATTTTTTAACAAGGGGGCAATTACTTTTTCACACAGGGCCATGTAGGTTTGGATTTTTTTTCTCCCTAAATAATAAACACCATCATTTAAAAACTGCATTTTGTGTTTACTTGTGTTATATTTGACTAATGGTTAAATGTGTTTGATGATCAGAAACATTTTGTGTGACAAACATGCAAAAGAATAAGAAATCAGGAAGGGGGCAAATAGTTTTTCACACCACTGTAGATAGATAGATAGATAGATAGATAGATAGATAGATAGATAGATAGATACTTTATTAATGTACATTTCTGGCATAAATCTTTGAGAAAAATTAATTTGCATCAAAATGAATTTAGTCAGGATCTTAAATATGTTAACAGTAAAAACAGTAGTGCAATATGAACCTCAATTCAAGATGTACTTTAAAATTTGTGAAATTAAGAACTTTGATTTATTCAGCTTTATTTTCTTCTGTTCAGGGTTGGCCTCCCTAGGAACATTTGTCATTGTAAACCCAGAGAAGAAGTGCAAGAATGAAAAACCTCCAGCCTGATCACACTATGCAACGGAATTCCAGACATAGAAGTTCATTCTAGCTTTCTTCGTCAAGTACATACTTCCACATTGTAATAATACCAGTCATGCTGTAAAAATAATTATGCAATTTTCTTAAATGAATGGGTCAAGTGTATTTACTCCTTGAAAAATGCAGTGCCAGATTTTTTTACTTTATAGTCTTTTATACTGCTTAAGACATTCTAAATATATTTAGTGTCTATAAATATATATATTTAGTCATCAAACAACTCTTGTTAATTAAAAGACAATGATGTGTGTGTGCACAAAACAAAGATTTCACCAGGTTCACACTTAAAGGACAACAGAGTCTTTGAGTCCTATTGAAAATGATTACAATTTCAGCAGCAAAGAAATCTTATTTAATATCTTATACTTCATGTAATGATTTGAAAATGTCAATTTGTAAAGAAACTAGATAGAATCTTGCAAAATAATCCATGAGTTTTAAAGATAACTGGGGAGACTATTGGTCATGAGTGGAGAAAAACACTTAAGAAGTAACTCTGAAGAATATAATTCAGATGGTTATATTGAACTTGTATCCAACAACTGTCAAGGTGAGTGCTTTTTTTAGTTTTTGCATCATCCAGCAACATCTTAATTCAGGATTTGCGTAATAGAATCACATCTGCCAGCTCGATGTTATTTAGCTGCATATTTATCAGAAGAAAATTTAGCTATATGTGGGAAAGAGTGAGTGATGGCTTGACTGTGCCATCATTGGATCGAATTTACATGAATCACCTAGAAACTTTCTCATTTCATATGAACTTCTAATTCTTAGTAACTGCCCATCATTTTCAACCATTTAAACGTCTTGTTGCCTGAAGGATTGACTTGGGTAATGAAGATGGCAATAGGCTATAAATAAGCAGGGAACAATACCCAATTGTCAAGATAGATTGTGTCCTTTACATCACTAAATTGGGTTAAGTGGGTTGGAAGATGCATGAATGGAAAAAATTTGTACCCACAAGACATGCGAACTGCTGGTGTCAGGGACTTCTTCTTTAAACCATAAAGCAGTCTACAGGTAGAGGTTGTCAATAATACATCTTTGCTATATACTTGTTTTGAAAATGCTTGGGTATTTTATGACTTCATAACTGGTGCCTTACATCTGATCACTTCAGGATAGAATATTAACCCCAACACGCTGAATTAAGCAATTCCAATGCATTGTACATGCTTACTTCATTCCATTCAACCATTCAATATCCTGAACAGTTAGAGCCTACAGTATTTTTGCAGATATGAACAGAAGGTATGTTTTCACCATCAAGTTATATTTGTACTCTTTTAAATTAAAGAAAAGGTCATGATGCTTCTAAGAGCCTTAGAAAATGCACATTAGAAATGCAATTAAGCTGCAATTGTACATTTTCATGGAATTAAAAAGATTCCAACATTTAAAATAGAATGAGCTTTATTTGAGAATGCAACTCACCAAGCTCAGATAAGGGAGAAGAATGCTAATGTGCAAATCAAAAATACAGGAATACAATATAGCTATATAAACAGTTAGCCCAGTAACTGCGTAAAAGACAAGAGAGTCTATGAAGAAACTTCCAGACAAAGGAAGGATGAAACAAAATACACTCTTACAGGTCATTTGTATGCTATTGTATTGATGGATTTGTTAAATTTCACACTATTATGCTGTTAAATGTTTCTTCTTACATGTGTATGAAAGTTTTATCTTCTTTATTTCCCAAATAATTGGCTTTGTACTTTTAAAGTCACTTGTTCCATCTGCTTTTCTGATACTGTGAATGTCTAACATAGTCAAAGTAATACAATTAAAAGTGCATTTTACGTAATTTCTTTTCTCAATTGTAGAAGCACAGACAGACTCTGGTTTAGGTTTTCTGATGTTATAGTAATTGGTAAATATTATCCAAGGGAAATATTTATAGAACTTTCTTCAGTACTAGTATATACATCTTTCACAGTTAGGCGTGAGAGAATATCAGGCTTAATTATATTTTAAAAGTTGTGTTCCTCAGAACATTTATTGGGTCTATTTTCATCAGATAGAGACAACAACAGTAACGTTCAAGGAGAATCTTCTTTAATTATCAAATTAATTTTTTAGTGTCACATACTGATCTCCAGTGTGGTCATTCAACTCTTGAATTTCTTTTTAGGTCCATTAGTTAAGTCTCCATAAAGTTAATTCTGATGAAATCAGTGCTTTGGGTTGGGTGTTTTTGGGATTTTTGTTGTTTTCTTTTTTTTTTTTCTTCTTCTTTTCACTTTTTTGCAACTATCAACACTGCCGATGGTACCAGACCTAGATAAGAGAAAAAGTTACAAAGTCAATGTAGATCTCTTCAATTTGTCAAACATTTACCTTCAAGAATCACTTCTGACTTTAAACTCTATATTCAATATTAAAACAGCTAGGTTTAAATAGTTACTTAGGCAGACGCAAAATTGAATTTATAGAGGAAATCTCTATCCTAATTCACACTATCCTTTTGTAAATAAAATTAAGTTATATCCAAAAAATTCTTTAAAGTTTAGGCTTCAGTGTGTGTGTGGTTGTTATTTTTGTTCATTTTTCAGACTGTTGTACTTGAATGAACGGGCTAATAAATAGTTTGACTTAAACACAGATGAATATGTTTTGCAAGTGCCTGCATCTCCTAAGGATTGTGAGGTCTTGACTTTTCAAATGATACATAGCTTGGATCTATAAAATGACTGATTCTAGGTTATGCTATGAAACTCAAATTTCTAAACACAAATGCCTAATATACACTTCTTAGTCACTGAAGACAAATGCCATGTAAGACCCAAACTTTCATTTTGCATTGAGATTCACAAAAAAGACAAACAATAAACTCTTTAACACCATAATGCAGACTTCACAGTAACCATTCAAAATAAAAGAAGAAATTTTAATAATCTAAAACCAGGTCTACATATTAAAAAATAAGAGTGAATTCTTTAAGCCACAACTTGATGTAAAACCTTCAAGATAACTGGGCAAAAAAATTACCTAAAAGTACAAGCTGACAAGAAAAAAATTATTTCCCCAGTGAAGTCTTAAATTGGGGAAAAAATTAAAACCAAATAACTCTTCCTCAACAATTTTAAAATTGAATTTACTAAAACCAACTTAAATAACCTTGAACCTGTGGCATCATTTAGTGCTTTATAAATTTAATATGACATTATGGCACTCTTTTCACAGAAAAGAGAAGAATTCACAAAGAAATTCAAGATCCTAGTCAGTGATAGCAAGATTATGTGAGCAATATACATGATGTTCAAAGTGCAGACTGTACCAATTTTATGGCTTAACAGGCCCACAATATTACGATTATTTGCTTTGGCATTTGTGGTGGTCAGACAAAGAAGCGTTGGAGAAAGCTATTGGCCATCCCACCTCCTGTTTTATGACAATGCTTTTGCTTATATTGCAGAGGATGTAAACGCTGTTCTGTGAATATAAAGACAAACAACATCTAACCCACAAGTGGGGTAAATAAGCATTTGATCCCCTGCTTAATGTGTAAGTTTGCTCACTTACAAAGAAATGAATACTCTCTAATTTTTATGGCAGTTTCATTTTAATCGAGAGATACAGAATATAAAACTAAATCCAGAAAAAAACACATTACATATAAGTCATAAATTGAATTGCAAATCATAGAGAAATGACTATTTTATCCACTACAACCCAGCCAGAATTCTGACTCCCATAGATTGATTGTGGCACACAGCCAATCAATTACAGATACTCCTGATCTTAACTTGTTATGTGTATAAAGCACACTTGTCCACAGAATCCATTTCCTCCATGCCAACCTCTCTCTACCACCATGGGCAAGACCAAAAAGCTGTCAAAGGACATCAAGGACAATATTGTAGACCTGCACCAGGCTGGAATGGGCTACCAGACCACTAGCAAGAAGCTTGGTGAGAAGGTGACAACTGTTGGTGCAATTATTCGGAAGTGGAAGAAATATAAAATGACCATCAATCAAGTCTTGGTCTGGAGCTACATGCAAGATCTTGCCTCATGGAGTACGGATGATCATGAGAAAGGTGAAGGATCAGCCCACAACTACACAGGAGGAGCTTGTTAATGATCTGTAGGCATTTGGGACCACAGTCACCAAGAACTATGCCGTAATGGATTGAAATCTTGCAGCACCCACAAGGTTCCCCTGCTCAAGAAGGTACATGTACAGTCCTGGATGTTCACTGGAAAACTTAAGACGGGCCTGTAAATATCCTTTTTTATATTTCTTCCATTTCTGAATAATCGCTCCAACAGCTGTCACCTTCTCACCAAGCTTCTTGTGATGGTCTTGTAGCAGCCTTGTGCAGGTCTACAATCTTGTCCCTGACGTCCTTTGACAGCTTTTTGGTTCTGCCCATGGTGGTGGAGAAGGTGGAATGGAAGAAATTGATTCTGTGGACAGGTGTGCTTTATACACATAAAGAGTTGAGATCAGGAGTATCTGTAATTGATTGATTGATTGATTGTGGCACACAGCCAATCTGTGAGAGCCAGAATTCTGGCTGGGTTGCAGGGGATTAAATACTTATTTCTCTCAATGACATGCAAATCAATTTATAACTTTTATGTAATGTGTTTTTTCAGGATTTTTGGTTGATATTCTGTCTCTCTCCATTAAAATGAAAGTACCATAAAAATTAGAGACTGTTCGCTTCTTTGTAAGTAAACAAACTTGCAAATTCAGCAGGAGATCAAATATTTATTTCCCCCACTGTATTCTCTTGACCTGGCTCCAGGTTTCCATTCTCCATTATTAAGGGCTACCCGTGTGGGATGTGGTATGTCAATGATGAAGATGTCAAATAAGTTACAGAAAGAATGTTTCTGCAAGCAAAGCGTTTAGCTTAAATGGGAAAATTCTTTGTAAATTGTCCACAGGATAATACAGAAAAATTAAAACCTTTATGGTTTTACTCTTAATTTACTCTCAACACTTTTTGTTCACCTCTTGTACTTGCAAAGTGTTGTCTACCAAAAAAAAAAAAAACACCTTCCCAAAGACCTTTTTCAACATTATGCAAGATGTACTGATTTTTCTAAGAGAGAGTTAGTAACAAACATACCAAGTTCTTGTAAAGGTTTTTCCATATCTTCCTCTGTAAACAGCTTTCTAGGAAATGTCGTCATGAGGTTAAAATCATCTATGCCAGAGGTCTGATTCATTTGCACGTATACTCTAACTGCAGCCAGCTGTTCCTTGGCCTTGAATGTGCTTGTCATTACAGATCCATCCAACAACCGAATCTGAAAAACAATCAGAAGGTCCACTCCGAGCTCTCAAAGAATTCCCAACTGCTTACTAATGATGTTCAGTATACAAACATATACTAAAGCAAAAGATGATTCTCCAAAATGACAAATTTTAATAGTACTGTAGCTTGTACATGTTTTGTTTATAGTGGTACGTTCTCAATCCAAAAATATATTTACATATAAAATAATCCCAAATGATATACGCAAAACTTCTGCCCTTGGTCCCTGCTACACAAATCTCTATGGTTGTCTTATTGTGCTTCAACCTCTTCAGGACACATAATATGGCTAGAATCATTTAGGGGGTTGAATACCAAAAAAGTACTTCTAAATATATCATCTAGGTGGCAAACCTGTAGACTCAAAAGAGTCTCTTTCTGCATGTATACAAGCTGTCAATAAAATAATCCAGGACATAACTTGCAAAGTAAACATTGTTGGGGTATTGCTTATAGGTAATAACAAATGCACACATATGTTTTACAGGATCTGCTTAAATGCTTCATTTGTATGATTTAAACAAAGAATTCCTTTTGATTAGTCGCTATTTTGCATAAAACTATGAAAGTTCTCTTAGCTTAAACAATCCACAGATAAATTAGGATACCTGTATCCGGCACTCATCATACTCGCGCTTTGCTGGTGGAGGACCTTGGCTTGCAGGAGCTGAGACAGGAACAACATCAGCAGGAGATGACGAAGGGGTTCCACCTCCACCAAACTAAAAAAATATATATGTCATTATCATTGGGATAATCAATGGCTCAGAGATGGTACTGGCCAGTACCTGAGAGGAAATTACAGGTTGTTCTCTTATTTTTACTTTTCAGCCAAGTCTTGGAACAGTAAAAAGATTACTATAAAATTAGCAGATGTAAGACATACAAGTAACTGAAAGATTTTTAGTAACTTGTATGTTAATTTATTTGATAAATTCAAGTGGCTGAACTGTACCTCAAATATTCAGCATGGTAAAAGCTAAAAACATACGCAAAATCACATGAAATGCACATAATCCTTGGTTCTCGGTAAGAAGCAGGAAACGCCTAATTAAACTTTTTCCAGGAACCTACTCAAATAATCCAATTTTTTTGGCAAAAACATTTCTGACTAAAAACCAAGACAAGTACTCAGCAATAATATCTATTAAGTAATGTCGAGTTTTGGAGATTTGCAAAATCACAGCATTTGTACCCATTTAAGGAAAGTCCTGGGCACTGTACAATGGCTAACCCTGTGCCCTGACCCCCAAAGGTTCAGTATATCAAGGTTGGTTGTTTAGCTAATAGCTAAGCTCTCCCAACATCTCATATAGTTAATTCTTAAAGGTTGTCAAAGTTTATCCTTCACCGTAGTTTTTTTCAGATTCCCATAACACTTTGTATAAAAGAAATGTTTCCTTGCTTCAGTTATCACCTTAATTTCCACTGGGGTCCTTGCATATGCAATTAGCCATTTAGTCAAAAGAATTTATTGCTGCCTTGGAGAATTTATAATCTATATTTTTTTACGATTTCACCTAACATTTTATTTGCCTTTTTAATTGCTTCTGCATATTGCTCAGATGATGAGAATGTCGTGTCAACATAAACCCTTAAATCCTTTTTGAAGTTGCTTCCTGTAGGACAGTGTCTCCCTTATCTAAAATAGATGTTCTTTTTGCCTACATGTAGCATTTTACACTTTTCTGCATTAAACTATATTTTGCAATTAAAATTAGTCTTCGGTGTGGCAGTGGGTCAAAGACCTTTGGGAAGTCGAAGAAAATCGTGTTGGTATACTTCACTTTTGTTAGTTATCCTAGTAGTCTGCTTGAAGAAATCAAACAGATTGATCTGGCAGTCCATACTGCCTTTCATGTTCACAATACACAGTATGAATTATGCATACATGCTACACTAAAATTTCCCAAAAATTACCCAGGCCAAACAATACAGGCATAAAACAGAGAGCAACACACCTATGAAGAGATAATCACATACTCTTCTCTTACTGTGGCTTCTACAGTATAAAACATTAAAGATAATAACTGTATTTATATCTACAACCCTGTGGTATATTAATATATGTTTGTGTTTTTACCATCGCAACGATGACACTGTTTATTCCCTGTTTGAGTGAGAAACTGTGCACCAATTTTATGCACTGTACTCAAACAGGAGTCCTGTTGCCTTAGCTGCTGTGTGTCTCTATCTGCCGACTCCACAATATCAAAAGCTTTCGCAAACGTCAGATTCATTTCTGATAACAGTCGACGCTGACAAGTCTCACTCTGAGTCCCACTCACAAAACAGTCTCTCAGTGCCTTATCCAAATTCAACCCAAACTTGCAATTTACACAACATTGCTTCAGCTCTAGCATATCAAATGTTGAAAGTGAGACATTTTACTATTTCATGAAAAATATTAGTTCGTTTTGAATTTGATGGCAGCAATATGTCTCAAACGGTTAGGACGGGGGCAACAAAAGGTTGGAAAAGTAAGTGGTACTAAAAAAAAAAACAGCTGGAGGAACATTTTGCAACTAATTAGGTTAATTGAGAACAGGTCAGTAACATGCTTGGGTGTAAAAAGTGCATCTTAAAAGAGTTAGAGTCTCTCAGAAGTAAAGATGGGCAGAGGTTCACCAATCTGCAAAAAACTGTCTACAAATTGTGGAACAATTTCAGAATAATGTTCCTCAACATAAAATTGTGAGGACTTTGAATATCTCATCATCTGCAATACATAATATCATCAAAAGATTCTGAGAATCTGGAGGAATCTCTGTGAACAAGGGACAAGGCAGAAAATCAAATCAGGTGGCACTACATTAAAAAAGGCACGATTCTGTCATGGAAATCACTGCATGGGCACAAGAACACTTCCAGAAACCACTGTCTGCGAACACAGTTCACTATGCCATCTACAAATGCAGGTTAAAGCTCTGTCATGCAAAGAAGAAGTGATATGTGAACATGATCCAGAATTGCCGCCATCTTCTATGGGCCAAAGCTCATTTAAAATGGACTGAAGCAAATTAAAAACTGTTCTGTGGTCAGAAGAATTGAAATTTGAAATTCTTTTTGGAAAAACTTGGACGCCACATCAAACAAGCTAAAGTGAGAAAAAGGGGGCCATCCGGCTTCTTATCAGCGCTCAGTTCAAAATCCTGCATTGGCAGCTTGCACATCGGGAAAGGCACCATTTTCATCATATGAAAATCTCTCAGCCTGCATAATAATTTACTCTGCTTTCAACAAAAAAGGTAACAGTGGTATGTCTTTCATTTCCTACGAACATCTGAGTATTGGGGTGTTTTCCGAACAAAGATATTTAGTGAAGCATTATTTAGTTGTATGAAATTATATTAAATGTGAAAAACTGGCTGTGCAAAAATTTGGGTACCCTTGTAATTTTTCTGATTTGAATGCATGTAACTGCTCAATACTGATTACTTGCAACACCAAATTGGTTGGATTAGCTCGTTAACCCTTGAACTTTATAGACAGGTGTGTCCAATCATGATAAAAGGTATTTAAGGTGGTCAATTGCAAGTTGTGCTTCCCTTTGACTCGCCTCTGAAGAGTGACAGCATGGGATCCTCAAAGCAGCTCTCAAAAGATCTGAAAACAAAGATTTTCATTATCATGGTTTAGGGCACAGGTGGGCAAATTCAGTCCTGGAGGGCCGCAGTGGTTGCAGGTATTTGTTCCAACCCAGTTGCTTATTTAAAAACCAATCCTTGTCAATTATTTTATTTCATGCCTTGCTAGTGCTTTAACTCTGCCATGTCAAGTCATTCTCATATCATAGATATTTTTTTCCTTTCTAAGGATATCATCCAAATGATTTGAAGTCCAAAACAGATGAGTTATTCTGAGTGCGTCACTTTTTTCTCTTCACTTTCCTTCCAAGTATTTAATTAAACCCAATAGTGCATGATAAATACATACAGGTATACATAGAAACAAGATAAATGGAGAAATGCTGGTTTCTTTTGTCATTTGCATCTTATTGATAATAAGGAGCAATTAAAAACCAAGACTACAGCTGTTTTAAAACTAAAATAAGCAATAAGGGTTCAAAATCTTAATGAGCGAGACATCTAAACTGAAGCAGAAGATGTTTTACTTGAGCAATAAGTGCTTCTTATTAAGCAACTGGGTTTGAACAAAAAACCTGCAGCCACTGCGGCCCTCCAGGACTGAATCTGCCCGCCTCTGGTTTAGGGGAAGGCTCAAAAAGCTATCTCAGAGGTTTAAACTGTCAGTTTCAACTGTAAGGAATGTAATCAGGAAATGGAAGGCCACAGGCACAGTTGCTGTTAAACCCAGCAGGTCTGGCAGGCCAAGAAAAATACCGGAGCAGCATATGTGCAGGATTGTGAGAATGGTTACAGACAACCCACAGATCACCTCCAAAGACCTGCAAGAACATCTTGCTGCAGATGGTGTATCTATACATCGTTCTACAATTCAGCACAATTTGCACAAAGAACATCTGTATGGAAAGGTAATGAGAAAGAAGCCCTTTCTGCACTCACACCATAAATAGAGTTGCTTGTTGTATGCAAATGCTCATTTAGACAAGAAAGATTCATTTTGGAAGAAAGTGCTTTGGACTGATGAGACAAAAATTGAGTTATTTGGTATAACAAAAAGCGCTTTGCATGGCGGAAGAAGAACACCGCATTCCAAGAAAAACACCTGCTACCTACTGTCAAATTTGGTAGAGGTTCCATCATGCTGTGGGGCTGTGTGGCTAGTTCAGGGACTGGGGCCCTTATTAAAGTCGATGGTTGGATGAATTCAAACCAAGATCAACAAATTCTTCAGGATAATGTTCAAGTATCAGTCATAAAGTTGAAGTTACGCAGGGGTTGGATATTCCAACAAGACAATGACCCAAAAACCAGTTCGAAATCTACAAAGGCATTCATGCAGAGGGAGAAGTACAATGTTCTGGAATGGCCTTCGCAGTCCCCTGACTTGAATATCATCGAAAATCGATGGGATGATTTGAACCAGGCTGTCCATGCTTGGCAACCATCAAATTTAACTGAACTGGAGAGATTTTATATGGAAGAATGGTCAAAAATACCTCCATCCAGAATCCAGACACTCATCAAAGGCTATAGGAGGTGTCTAGAGGCTGTTATATTTGCAAAAGGAGGCTCAGCTAAGTATTGATGTAATTTCTCTGTTGGGGTGCCCACATTTATGCACCTGTCTAATTTTGTTATGATGCATATTGCATATTTTCTGTTAATCCAATAAACTGTCAGTGCTGAAATATTACTGTTTCCATAAGACATGTCATATAAACCACATACTGCATCTATTACAACAGCATGGTTTTGTAGTAGAATACTTATATGTATTAGAAATTATCATAGTACAGTGGAACCTCGGTTCACGAACGTCTCGGAACACATACAAATCGGTTTATGACCAAAAAGTTTGACAAACTTTTGCATCTGTTCACGACCACACACTCGGTATACAAAACAAGCCAGTTTCCCTTTTGGTTTGTGCGCGCCAATGATTTCCGCACGTGTTCAGTCTCTCTCTGTGCATTCCCTGTGCAGCAAACAAGAAAGACACACACAGACACACACGCACGAGAGAGAGAGAGAGAGAGAGACACACACACACGCGTGGGCACGTGAGAGAGAGGGGGCTGGCCATATAAGGGCTTGTTTTTAAAGAGACAGATTCCAGCATTGTTTTAACCTCGTATTTAATGAAGACTTTTTTCTATTGGATTTTAACCTCCACTTCTGTTTACAGCGATCGGTTCGTAGCGTGCATTGTTGCAATGTTACTTTTCTTGGTGGTTTATTAAATTACGGATTTTTTCCCCTGTGCTTAAAACTCATTAAAAAAAAGTGTTTTAAGCGAGTGGTTCGTAGCGCTATATAGCGCAAACTCTTGCAGTGTTAGTTTTCTCTGTTATTCAAAGTTTTCTCAGTGTTATTCAATGTTTTTACATTTAGTTTACTATTACGCTATATATTCTATGGTATTATTAACTATATTTGTGCTTAAAAATCTTTAAAAAATATATATTTACATACAATTCGTGCGGTCTGGAATGGATTAATTGTATTTACATACAATCCTCCTTCGGTTCACGACCAAATCAGGTTACGACCAGAGTTTTGGAACGAATTATGGTCGTGAACCGAGGTTCCACTGTATTAGTATTACTTAATGATAATATTCCGATTTTTGTTAATGTTAATTAATCAGTGGAAAGCACCTCGAGTTGCAAGTAAATGTATCATAAGGTGCTGAATAAATAAAGTTTTTTTTTTTTTTAAAAGAAGAGTCCAGATGCTGAACTGGCCTACCTGCAGTCCAGACCTTTCACCAAATATAAACATTTGGCGCATCATGAAACGAAAAATACGACAAAGATTAAATCCTAAATCAGACAAGAATGGGTCAACATTCCTCTCCCAAAAGTCCCGCAACTGGTCTCCTCAGTTCCCAGTTGTTGACGGACTGTTGTTAAAAGAAGATGGGATGTTTGTTTCACAGTGGTAAACATGGCCCTGTTCCAACTTTTTTGAGACATGTTGCTGTCATCCAATTCCAAATGACCTTATTCTTTTCTTAAAATGGTACATTTTATCAGTTTAATCATTGCATTCTGTTTTTATTTACATTTTACACAGCATTCCAACTTTTGGAATATGGGTTGTACAAATAATTATTTGAGTCACCTGGCAAATATGTATGATGTCATGTACACTGGCTTGGGTTGCCATGTATCAAACACTTAATCATACCTTCTTGGCTCTTTCTGCTTTGTCCCTCTCAATCTTTTCTCGAACCCGTTGCCTGTAGTGGAGAAGCAGAGAGACAGTTTAGCTGAAGGTAAGCAAAGACAATGTGAAGCAAAAATATGTTCATGTAATATAACAAACTTTTTGTGACCAACACATGACTTTTTCTTATTTAGCAATTTTCATCCCGCCACAATATTTTTAGCTTTGTTTATATCACATATACAGTATATATAGTCACCCATTCTGACACTTGTTCACGAACAATATTTTGTCATGGAGGTAAAATTGAGCTTCCTAATTTTTCTTCAGTAAGATAATCAATTAGAATTACTTGGCTAGCTTTTCTTCCATTTTTTCTCTCCGTCGCTCATCTGCCAGTTTTTTCATCTCTTCATCCTGCAGTTTCTGTTTGATTTGGAGCAACTCTTGTCCTTGACGGCGTCTCTGTTTCTCCCGTTCAATTTCTTCTTTTTTTTCCCTTTCTGCCCGTTCCTGTTGTTTAATCCGCATTAGCTCCTCTAGCCTGCAAGCAGAGAAAATACAACACATGTATTACAAGTGTTGAAAAAGAAACTAAAACTTAGTAATTGCACCTAACATATAAGCTCTTTGGTGATGCAGAATGTCATTCTCAAACATGCATAAATGTCACAGGTTAGCCAAAGCACACTCCCAGTGCATCTGATAAAGGGGGAGAAACCACCTTAGCAAGGGTGCTAAGCCCATTACAAGGCCCAGTCTCACACACACACCCACACTCAGTTTCACACAGGGCCCACTTGTAATCACCAATTAACTTACCACATATGCAAATGTTGGGGGGAAAAACCTACAAGATGTAATGAGTAATGTGCAAATCGAACCAGACAAGGAAAGAGTGTGATTCAAACCCGAGTCCACGAGGCAGCAGCGCTGATCAATTCATCACCATTCTGCCCTGTCATTAATCAAGCTTACCAAAAATGGATTTTATATATATATATATATATATATATATATATATATACACACACATTCACACACCCATACTCTCTCTCTCTCTCTCTCACACACACACACACACATACACACACACACACATGCAAGGAGCCAACAGTGGGCCATTTAACTTAACATTCATGTTTTTTTACAAATTGGAAGAAAATCAAACTACCTATAGGGGAAAAAAAAACAAACAGAAAAAAACAGATTACCAAAAACATGACCATGACTCTGGCACCCCCTTGTATCCCCATCATATACCTCTATCCTCAACATCTCAGGGTGGCCTAAAACACATCTACCTCCTATTTCATATGACAGTCTGAACAGCTTTGTTCTGCATATCCATTAGCACTCTAGTAATTATCTTGATTGTCAAATATGGATTGTGCCTTCATTTCAGTATTTCAAGCAATTCATATAAGGCACAGCCTATATAAGCATTATTACTGAAATGAATAGCTTGATGTATAAAGTGGATTTTCATTACTGTAAAAAAAAAAAGATGCAAGTAATTTCAGCTTTTATTAACTATACGCTTTTACATTATACACTTACCTATATACCTACCATGATTTCAATAACCATACATTATCAAAACAAAACTGACTAATCTACTGATTCCAACAGCAAAATGGCTTCTCATATTGTGCCTACCTTTTAACTTGCTCTCGTTTTTCTTCCTCTGTCAGAGGACGCTTAGGTTGCACTGTTCCTTCTCCTTCCTCAGCAATTGACCCTTGATGGATAAGACATTTTTATTGATTTGTTGGACCTTTTAAATGCCAAAAAGCAAACAAAGTCACTCATCTTTTTTCTAACATGAACAATTTGACGGCATTATCAGATGCTCAATGAGAACCAAACTGCAAAATTCACAAAGATTGAAAACTATGTATATACTTAGTTATATCCATAAGTATTTGAACAGTAGGCACAACCTACTTAATTTTAAGTCTTTGTGCTGCCAAATGGGTTTGAAATACACTAATCAAGATGTGATTGCATTGTAGACTTTCAGCTTTAATTAAAGGAGTTTAACAAAAAACATCATACAGGCCATTTAGTAATGATGGACATTTATTTACAGTCCCCCAATTTTCAAAGGTTCAAACTAAAATCATCATATACTTAATTGATTGTTTTAAATGCTGGATGGAAAAGGCTGCCTGAAATCTGGAACCCAGAATGATGGACATTACCGAATGCTTGGTGTCCTCTCTAGTGATGCTTTGCCAGGCCTTTACTGCAGCTGTTTTCAGTTGCTGCTAGTTCATTTGTCTTTCTGCCTTCAGTTTTGCCTTCAGCTAGTGAAATGCATGATCAACTACTGGGCTGAACTCAGGTGACTGACTCAGACATTGAAGAATATTCTACTTCTTTGCCCTGAAAAGCGCTTAGGTTGGCTTTTGTAGTATGTTTTGGGTTACTGTCCATATGTACTGTGAAGCACTATTCTGTCAGTTTTGCAGCATTTGGCTGAATCTGAGTAGACAATACAGCCCTATACACTTCAGAATTCACCCTGCTGCTCCTGTCAGAAGTCATATCATCATCAAACACTAGTGACGTAGTTTCACTAGCAGCCATACATGCCCATGTTATAATACTACCTCTGTCAAGTTTTATGAATGAAGTGGTATGCTTTACATCATTAGTTACTCCTTTCCTTCACATTATTCTGGTATACACCAATCAGTCACAACATTAAAATAACCTGCTTAATATTGTGTATGATTGCCATGTGCCATCAAAACAACTCTGACTCATCGAGGCATGGACTGCACAAGACAAAGCTTTGAAAGTGTCCTGTGGTACCTGGCACTAAGATGTTAGCAGAAGATCCTTTAAGTTTTGAAAGTTGCAAGGTGAGGCCTCCATGGATTGGATTTTGTTTTCCAGCACATCTCATAGATGCTCATTCAGGGCAATACCATTGTCATGAAGGGGTGTAGGTTGTATGCAACAATCTTTAGGTAGCTAATATGAATGCCAGGTTACAAGGTTTCCCAGAAATACACTGCCCAGAACATCAGACTGCCCCTGCTGGCTTGCCTTCTTCCCATTGTGCATCCTGCGGTCACCTCTTCCCCAGGTAAACGAAGCACAGACGCCCAGTTGTTCACATCTATTATAAAAAAAAAAATCTTGGGAGGGAGATGAGAAGTGATCTTCTCGGAAAACAATTTGAGAGACACTTTAACGTCATGAGAGACAAGGCAGTGAGACAACATTTAAAACAAGTTCACTGACATCTAACCTAGCAGTTGTTGGAATACTTTTGGCAGACACACTTCATGTGCTCCCAGCTCTTAAAACAACGACAAGCGACAAGCAGAACATGCAGCTCACCAGCAGTAGCAAGCCAGCAGATGATCCGACCACTTCTCCGTAGCGTGTGTTCAGCCCCCTTCACAACGTGAGCGGCAGAGACGCAAAGTGGCAAAAGGACAGCTGTCGTACAGGCTTTTAAATGGTCGATGCACAGCACGACAAGCAGAACACGCAGCTCGCCAGCAGATGATCCAAACGCTTCTCCTTAGTGTGTGTTCAGCCACCCCCCCTTCACAATGCGAGCAGCGTTATACGTCCTGCGAGAAAGATATTTAACCACGCCCAGGGCCAGAATTAAAGGACAAGTAGTTTTTACAAAAGTTTTAAAGTAAAAGTGAAAAATAATGCATATGTAACAATTCCCATAAATTGTATATCTGGTAAACCAAACCCAGGGGTGGGTGAGCGAAGCGAGCAGGGGGCGGAGACCCCTAGTGATCTAAAAGAAAATGTGACTCATCAGACCAGGCCATCTTCTTCCACTGTCCATGGTCCAGTTCTGATGCTAACTTGCCAACTGTAGGTGCTTTCAGCAGTGGAGCGGGGTCTGCATGGGCACTCTGACCAGGTCTCTGGCTTCGTAGCCCAATACGCAGAAAGCTGCAATAAACTGAGTCTGTCATGGCCAGCATTCAGTATTTCAGAAATATGTGCTATAATAGCTCTTCTGTAGGATTGGATAGGACAGGTTAGCCTTCACTCCCCACGCACATTAATGAGCCTTGAGCACCAATGACCTTGTCACCTTTTCGTGTCATTCCTTGGACAATTTTTGGTAGGTATCAATATCAATGCAAGACCTGCTGTTTTGGAGATGCCATGACCTAGTTTTCTAGACATCACAATCACAATAAAGAAAATGGCAGCATGCGTATATGCAGCAGCTTCTCAAGGTCCTGAAAAAGTGCATGTTGTCGTTATTGCTATGTTTGTCCTGAATCTCTCACGTTATGGTATGATCAAGAGACGCTGCCAACTATAAAGTGCAATCTTGAAAAGTCTGGGTAACATTATAGACTTCCCATGCTGAAAGAGGAGCTGCACAGCCCTGGACTGCTGTGGAGATCTCTGGAGTCATCTAATAGAACTGACATGGGTAGAATGTGCAAGAAGCGGCGTGCACAGAGATGAAAGTGGGGGAAGAGGGCAAGATTAAAAGCAAATGTGAACAGACCACTGTTGCTCACTAATGTTCGCTCCTTAGAAAATCACATGGATTATCTATGGCTGTAACTACATATGCAGCACTATGTGTGAGACTGATGTCTTGTTGTTTTGATTGAAACCTGGCTCCACAACAACATCTCCAACGTGGCAATCCAGCTGGATGGGCTAACATTCGTTCATGCTGATAGGAAGGCAGAGAGCTCTGGTAAGACCCAAGGTGGAGGATTATGTGTGTATTCACTGCTACTCTGGTGGTGGCTGTATACACTCCTCCCAGTGTGAACACCTAGGAGGCCCTGTGGCAGCTCTACAGTGCCATCACTGAACTAGGGACTGCCCATTCAGACAGTTTTATTGTGGTGGCTGGAGATTTCAAACATGCAAATTTAAAACTGTTCTGCCTAAACACCACCAGTACATCCATTTTCCAAATAGACAACAAAGTAAAACACTGGACTTGGTGTACACAAATGTTAAAGAGGCTTACACAGCAGCTCCTTGTCTACATGTTGGAGATGTGAATCACATTTCTGTTATGCTTTTTCCAGCATACAAAACAGTACTGAAATGCAGCAACTGTACGGAAGCAGATCAGAGTCTGGCCAGAGGGTGCAACCACAGTATTTCAGGACTTTTTTGTAAGCACTAATTGGAGCATTTTCAGAGAAGCTGCCACATACAACGATTTTCTCATTGATATCAACAAGTACACTGATTCTGTTCTTGGCTATATAGAGAAGTGCAGCTCATCAAAACCTTCACAACTCGGTTAAATCAGAAGCTGTGGATGACATCAAAGGTCCGGAAAAAGTTTGAGAATCAGAATCAGGGCTGCTGCCTTCAGATTGGGGGACAAAGCAGCCCTCAGGCTGGCAAAAACCGACCTCTTCTCAGCCATCAAGAAGACTAAGCTGGAGTACACAGATAAAATTCAGGTAAAATTTTGTGACTCCAGAGACACAAGGCACATGTGGCAGGGGATTCAGGCCATAATGGACTATAAAATAACACCACAGGGTGAGGTCATCAATGCCTCCCTCCCTGACAGGCTGAATGAGTTCTATGACAGGTCTGAGGTACTGAATTATACACCAGGGAAGAAAACTACCCCCGATGGTGAGCATGCACTTAACATTATGTACAGCTAATGAGGAAGACACTGAGCAGCGACAATCCACATAAAGCTGCGGGACCTGGTAACATACAGTTAGTAATTGGTAGTCCAATTACTTTTGAGCACCTGAAATGAAGGGATTGTGTTAAAAAAAATGCTTTAGTTGCCTCACATTTTTATGCAATCGTTTTGTTCACCCCACTGAATTAAAGCTGAAAGTCTACACTTCAACTGCATCTGAGTTGTTTCATTTAAAATTCATTGTGGTAATGTACAGAACCAAACTTAGAAAAAAGTTGTCTCTGTCCAAATATTTATGGACCTAACTGTACCTGGTCAGGTTTTAAAAGACTGTGTTGCTGAATTAGCTGGTGTTTTTACAGACAACTTCAACATCTCTCCAAGAGACTGTCGTACTTGCACAATTTAAGATTGTCACTATCATTCCAGTGCCCAAGAAAACAATTGTAACCTGACTCAAAGACTACCAACTACTTGCCTGCAGCACTGACCTCTGTCATAATGAAATACTTCGAACGACTAGTCATGGGTCACATTAAAAGTTAGCCACCCATGTTCACTGGACCCCTTACAGTTCACGTATCAATCGGTCCACAAATGATGCAATCACACTTGTCCTACTAGTGCTGGAATGCTGGAAGGTATACCGGTTCATACCGAAAACCGTTTTTTATTTTTGTTATGATATGGATTTTCCTAAAACAGCAATACCGGTTTAAATAGCCTAAACAATGTTCGGAATGTGGCGCAGCGGGAAACTGCTTAAGGGGGGGTCCTTTTTCACTGCTACACCGCTAAACACGCATGCAACGGAGTACATGCGTTAGTGGAGGCATTGAGCAGTGAAAAATGACAGACAACATTCCAAAACTGAAGCTGTAGCAGACGGTAAAGTTGAACATGATGACACAGAAGAACTTTTGCTGAAAAAAGGAGTCGTGTCTGTTGTCTGGAGATACTTTGGTTTTAAAAGGTTGGATGTCGACCAAACAACTATTTATTGCAAATGCTGTAGAGCTAAAGTTGTCGTCTGAGGCAGCAACACAAGCAACTTTACCGCACACATGCTTTGGAGTACCATGAATGTACGGAACTAAGATTGGCACCCTCCACGTCCTCAGGTAAAACTGAAAATGCTAGAGGACACTCGAGTCAGACGTCACTTGTAGAGGTACTGCCTTCGACAAAAAAAGCAAGCAGTGGATCGAGATAACCAATGCCATTACAATCCATATAGCTGACGTGTCAGTGGACAGAGATTGTTAACAGAAAGTGTAGTTGGTTTACAAAAAATATTTACTATTCATTCCTTTTCTAAGACATGTTCAGTGCAATACAACTTTTGACAAACACCTCTGGATATTTTAAGACAATTGAGACAATGGAACTGGACATTCTCTCATCTGGAGGGATAAAAGCTGACACACAAATGCTGGTGAATATGCCTTCTTCGTATCTCACCGTCACTTGATTTTTTTTTATTCAGTTTTATTGAGTGTTCCTGCTCATGCTGAATTAGTGTGCACCTTATGGTGTATGATGTCAAAAAAAAACAAAAAAAAAACAGACGTAGGTATATATGATATTTGGAATTATTCATTTTATGACCTGTATAGTACATTTCGGAAAACTTTGTGGCCGGATCTACGAGTTTTTTCGTAGACTCTGGTAATTCTAGTGTTAATAAAATCATCAGCAGCTAATAGTGAAACATTCTATGCTCGGATTGAACACTTCACTTTGAAACTGGATCTTGGACTTCTTGTCAGAAAGACAACAGACAGTATGTGTTGGCACTAAGACATTGAGCACCATCAAACTGAGCACAGGGGCTTCCTCAGGGCTGAGTGATCAGACCATTGCTCTTTACTCTGCTAACACATGACTGTATTGCCAAATCCAGCAAAAATCAGCTCATAACGTTTGTTGATGATACAACGGTAGTAGGACTCATCAGTAATGAAGATGAAGCATTTTACAGAGTAGAGGTGTGACAGTGAGCTGGTGTGGGGACAACAAATCACGTCTAAGAATGTCAATAAGACAAAAGACTTGATTGTGGACATCTGGACAAAGGCTGAATATCCCCCACAGCATAACAGTGGCTTTCCTGTACAGAGGGACAGCAGAACAAAATTCTTGGGCATGGACATCACTGAGGATCTCTCCTGGACTCTCAATACCACACACCAGGTGAAGAAAGCTCAGTAGTGTTTGCACTTCCTCAGGAGGCTTAAGCGAGGGAGAATCCCTCCTCCTCCCATGTTCTACCAAGGCACTATTGAGTATCCTGACGAGCTGCATCACAACCTGTTTCAGAAACTGCAGTGTGTCTGACAGAAAGACTCTGTAACATGTAGTGAGGATGGCTAAGACGGTTATTGGGGTCTCTCTCCCCTTTACTGGGGACACTTTTAAAGACAGTGCAAGAAGAAAGCCTCTGCATTATGACAGACTCCTCACACCCCCATCATGAACTGTTCGATCTCTTGCCATAAGGCAAGAGATATCACTCTAGAAAATCAAGAACAGCCAGAATGTGCAATAGCTTCTTTCCCCAGGAAACAACACTGCTAAATTATCTGTAACATGCACATAACAACCCAGTTTTTATACACAGTTAATTATTTTTAGCCGTAGACTTGACTATTTTACGTAAGTATTGGTTGGACTTTGTGAATTTAGCACTGCCTTGGTTTTCTTTTTTTGTGTTTTTTTCCCTTTCTGCACATTTTCTGGTCTTGAGTAACACAATTTCATCCCACTGTATTTTAGATATTGCTGGAATGACAAAAACCTGAACATGAATTTGGCCCTTGTCAAAGTCGCTCAGAACCAAACGCATGCCCATTATTGCAACTTCCTACAATTCTGCTTCAAGAACTGACTGTTCACTTTCTGCTTAATATATCCCACTCCTTGTCAGGTGTCACTGTAATGAGAAACAATGTTACACAATTTATCTATCATTGGTTTTAGTGTTGTGGCTGAAAAGTGTATGTTGCACTTAGTTTCATCTGTCAAAAGAATATTGTCCCACAACTAGGCAGAATTTTTTTTTAGATATTTTCTGGCAAAGTCCAACTGGTCTTCCTGTTCTTGAGGGATACCAAGCAGTTTGCACCTTGTGGAAAACCCTCTGTATTTACTTCCCTGAAGTCTGATTTTAAAATTTGACAGTGAATACACCTACATCCTGGAGAGAATTCTTGACTTGGCTAGATATTGTGAAGGGGTTTTCTTCACCAAGAAAATAATTATGTGATCACGATTGCTTTTCATGACTATACAGGCCTTTTGGTGTTGCTGAGCTGTCTAATGCATTCCTTCTTTCTCACAATGTACCAAATTGCTGATTTGACCACTACTAAAGATTCTACGCTCTCGTTCTGCATGTTTTGTTTCGATTTCTCAGCCAAATTATTACCTGCTTTAATTGCACTGACAGCTCTTTGGACCTCACATTGACAGTTCACAGCAACAGTCTACACATGCAAATTCTACACTGAGTATCAGTCAACTTCAGACCTTTTACCTACTCAATTATCAGTCAAATAATGAGGGAACCTGGCCATGAAACAGCTTGTCGGTCAATTCTGAAATTACTCTGGAGTCCCTGAAAATAAGGGGACTGTGTATAATAATGTTTGCCAGTCTAAAACTGCTCACATCTTGATTGAGTCATATCAAATACACTGTGGTGGCACAGAGAACAACAATTATGCAAACTGTGTCACTGTCCAAAATATTATGGCTCTAACTTTATATTGTCCCAGCTCATTTGACCTTTATGCCCTGATTCATCCTTTGCGTACAGGGTAGACAACTAATTGTGGGGCTGAGAACTCCAGACACAAGTAACTGACCTCTTCTACGCTAGACAAGAAGACTGGAACTGCTTTTGTCAGGACACACCCAGGGAAGGAAAAGCTGAAACACAATATGTCCAGCACAGCCCAGGAAGGAATTTAAGACTATCTCTTCACCTTACACCATTGACTGGAGATATAAAATGCCTCAACTCAAGGTGAACAAGCGGTGGGAACTCTTAAGAGTGATCTCAAAGCAGCCCATAAGCAAAAACTAAGATGAATTATTTCTTTTGAGTCCAGATGAACATAAGAAAGAGGGGTCAGGGACCCATTTGTTGTATATAAAATAAATCAGTTGGTATGCCTGGGATCAAATAAATAAGAGTGGTATCCCCGACTTTCCCAAATCTCCCCAAGCCCATCAGTTACAAAATGTTCAAGCCACACACCTTCAATTGGGTCCATGGAGTCAGGAAGTGGACTTGACTCCGAACCTAGAACATTCTCTGGTGGTGGTACATACGGCTCATCGATATCAGGATCATTCTCATGTTCCATTAACCTAAATATAAAAAGAAAATTAATGAGTTAAAAAGTGACAGCACATTCAAAAAGAAGGATGTATTTTTTCTTTTTAAACAGCTACAAGTACAGTATGCAAATATAGCTATATTTTAAAGTTCTAATAATTTCTATTTTATTACACAGAAATATTCATTTTCAAATTTTTTCTTGGAATGTCCCCATTTTATGGAGAGTGTAATTCATGTTAGGGATTACTAGTCGGAGCATCTAGGGAGTGCATAGCCTTTAACACCACGAAGGATGCATAGATTAATGTATACAGTAATGTATTAATGTATACAGTCCCCTTCACAATTATTGGCACCCGTGAAAAATATGAGTGAAAAGGGTTATATGAAATTCACTTTTTGGGGAATTACCTTAATCCCACACAGAAAAAATTTGAGAAATCCAACCTTCACTTAAATTACATCAAAAATTCCATAAGGAAACAATTACTTTTAATAAAACCCCATTTTCCACAGTTATTTGCACTCCTATAAAGTCTTGTGAATGGAGTGTAACTGAAACATTTCTTCTGTCAGCATCTTAGTTTTTTAAGTTTATTAGTATGTGTAGAGAATTTTCAAGAATAATCCATGATTTCTTGTCTCCAAGATGACCCAAGTTTATTTTGCAGAAAAAAAAATAACATCTTGGGGTCACCAAATCTCTAAAACTACCATCAGATGCCACCTCCATGACAACAGATTATTTGGAAGGAATGACAGAAAAAAGCCTTTCGTGCATTAAACCACCAATGTCAGCTCCTGGAGTTTGCTAAATGCTACCGAAACATTGAATAGAACCATGTTCTTTGTTCAGACAAAGTGAAAACTGAGCTTTTTGGCAACAAATGCTCATGGTGGGTTTGACATAAAAAGAAGGATGGTTATACTGAAATGAACCTGATCCCGAATGATCAAGTATGGTGGAGTGTCTGTGACTTATAGGGCTGTTTTTTTTTCTAAATACCATAGGAGCCTTGTTAGGGTACATGTCATCATGGATTTTAAATACAAATCTGGCTGCCTCTGCCAAGAAACTAAAACTGAGTAATCATTGGATCTTCCAGCAGGACGATGAAACATACATCTAAATCAACACAAAAATGGCTAAAGGAACAAAATATCAAGCTTTTGCAACAGCCGTCTCAGGCCTTGGACCTAAACACCACTGAAATCCTGTTGGGTGAGCCAAAGAAAGGGGACCCTGGATGATCCGAAGAGACTCAATAAAGAGGAATGGTCTCAGATTGCCTGTTATAGATTCTCCAACCATATGGTGAAAATAACTGTGGCACTTGTGGTTTTGTTAAAAATAATTATTTCTTGATGAGGAATTCTTTTTTCTCAGAGTAAATTTACTTCAAGTAAAGGTTAAATTTCTCTCATTTTTTCAGTGTAAGATTAAGGTAATTCACAAAAAGGTGAATTTTTTCACAACCCCTTTTACTCATCTTTCCCTGGGGTGTACAATTTATTCAGAGCTCCTAAAGAACAAATGCAAACTGGAAAATATTTTAATTAAGAGTATTCATCTTTGTAAGCATTCACTATATACAAGTTATATTAATTGGCTTTTTTTTTTTAATTCACAGGGTTCCAAAGCCAATCCACACACAGTTAGGGAGAAGCAAGAAACCAGACTTGGACTGGACACCAGACCAGACCATATTTGCACACATACACATACTGATGTTCACACAGGGCCAATTTAGAATAACCAAATAAATCATACACAAAACTAACAAATGTCATAATTTACTGAATCCCAACAGCAATACATGGTCCAGGAGAAGCATGCAATTATTAAAAAACAAAGCCAGTAAACCAAAATGAGCCCTGTCTTCTCCCTATTCCCTATCAATCAAATACAACATTTAAAGTTTAGGTAAATGTCATTCATTAAGATTAATGCATATTCAGCAGACACCTATCTATCTATCTATCTATCTATCTATCTATTATAAAAAGAAATCCTGTCCTGGAAAGCAAAAAGCAAGTCTACGATACGTGATCTTCTCGAGAGACATTTTAAAGACCCACGAGACCAAAGACACACCCTACTTACAATCTATCAAATAGGAAAATAGGCAGCAAAACATTCAGTCTTGTGAAGGATTTTAGCACACACAGATCCAGGGCTCTCAGCGCATATATAAAGCATATAAGGACAGTACGTTATAAATTAAATGTCGACATATAAGCGAAGAAGAAAGCAGCGTGGAGAAAAGAGACTCAAATGCGTTGGACAGAAAAAAGAGCAAAAAAGAATAATCGAGGTGCAAATTCAGAAAATAAGGAAAGTAATTATCAGCCTGGAACAAGTGGAATTGAAATAAAAGCACGTCCAATCTGGCTCAGAATTAAATGACAGTGAGTAAAAGACAAAGTAGAACTTCATAAAGACGTTTACAAACGTTGACACTAAACACATGCAGAGCAGGTTAGAGACTATGAAACCAGGGAAATTAGAAAGGCTCAAAAAAAAAAAAAAAAAAAAAAACGGCGCTATACACATGTGGAGAAAGTTATAGGATATGAAAGTAGGAAAATTAGAAAATATAAAAAAGTAAAGATCGCAGTAGCGCAAACAAACAAACTGCCTCATTTAACTATGCACCAGTCTAACTTTGGTTTTGCACAATAATTACTACACTATTGCACCTTAACACTTAATTCTACTTTATTCACATAATTTTGCTTATTTATTATGTTCTACTATACTGTTATCTTTCAATCTATGATTTTTTGTTAATCTAACTGATATTCTTCTAACTTTGCACAGATTTTAATAAGCGGATCAGGATGCATTTCACTGCGTGTTGTCCTGTATAACTATGCTTGTGACAAATAAAGAATCTTGAGAATTTCACAAACAGAGTTTACCGCACATGCATTTATTGGTTACTTTGTTAATGTATATATATTTATCTTTCTGCTTATTTAAAAACCTAAATTTACCTCAGGAGTCAAAAACGTTCTGTCTAGCCCTTGTACAAAAACCTACACAAAAGCTGAGGTATCACTTTGGTAACCCCATGTACTTTTGGAACTGTGAGAGGAAAATAGCACGACTTTACAGACAGGAGTCCAATGCAGAACTCTACTTACTTAGTTACTTTGTAAAAAAAAAATTATTAAATGCTGATGATGTAGATCGTTTTGTCTATGCTGAAATTCCAAACAGAGAAACCTATCCTGACCTCATTAAAAAGATTCAGCATATTGGGACTCGCAAGATTACAAATACTGTTTTTACAGAAGTTCTGAAATAAAAGTGAAACTAATGAAATAGCAACAATTCAAAGAAAAAAAAAATCTTAAAAGTGTGTATCCGGAAAACCAAATACGGGGGTTGGCGAGCAAAGCGAGCAGGGAGAGAAGCCCCCTAGTTTTTTACAAAACAAAAATATAGCAAAAAATGTTTTGGGACACGTATACAAACTTTTTCCCTTTAGCATCTCTCATACAGTAAAAAGTAAAGTAAAAGAATAACTACATCATTACTGTAAATGCAAAATAAGCCATAAAATATTTGTTAAAATAAAATAATGCAAATACTATAAAAATATAATAAATTAACTTTTTGAATCTTTGAACTCTGTTCACTTGTACCATCTCCAATGTTGTTTATTATAAGAGACCAAACAAAATTTAAAGTAACCCCGTTATTTTAGTGCATCTCTCGATGCAAAGTCTAACCTGCCACTGCCAGTGCCTATCCCAGCACTACCAGGGTCAAATTAGGAAACAAGCCTGGATGGGACATCAGACCATTACAGAGCATGTATATACACATACACACACGCACGCACACCAGCTCAGCTTAGACCTATGGTGTGTCTGTTTTTTTTTTTTTTTCGTTCTTCTTTATAAACATAATCTTAGCTCAATTTATTTGAACCAGAAGTAAGAAGTAAACGATTATAATCATAAGTATTTTCAGCTCTTTGCTTGTTTTCCATTTCCCAAAATATTTACTCATCATCATACAGGAGATGTAAAGTGTGCTTTTATTTCTGGTGTTTATATCTCTTACTGGTTAATTTCGGTATTACCTGCTGTTTTACAGAGTCTACTAATAAAGAATGCTTTTCACTTAATGTGATATAGAGGGAGAAGCAGATCCCCAATAAAAACTTGCATTCATTTTTTTGTAAGTCTGTTTTCTACATTGTTATCCTGCAGTATAACATAATTAAGGGTTGGAGAATACATTACTCCCCAGTTTTTGTTACACTATGCAAGATGTGTTACCATGTGATAATCTACTTGGTGGCATGTTCCAGTCTGTGGTGCCTCCAATATTCACAATCAGTCTGTCAGTGTTCCACATCATGGTTCCTGCATTGTCATTGCAAGTTTTTATTCTTTTTCTAAAACTGGAAATACTAAAGATTGTATTTTTTTTACAAAAGATCCTTGTTTTCCAAGTCTTTCTCAGCAGTCCCGTCATTTGTATGATGATCAACGTAACTTGTTCAATTCACCTTCACAAGCACAACTTGTGCCGATTGTCCTCTAATGTGTTCCTACCTCAGAGTCTGTATCTGTAACCCATAGCTGCAATTAATACAGTAACAAACCCTACAACCGTGTCTCATTTTTGTATTTTTCAGATGTCTACTGAAATTGATTCTCATAACTTTCTTTAAAGCAAAAGGCATACTGTTAAGCACTAACATGTCCTTTGTAGTATAATATGTCAGTACCAAAAGAGACTTCAGCTCGCCTAAGATGCATGCTGAAAAGAAGTCAAGACTTGGGTCCAATATATGTAGCACATAAGCAGAAAATTACAATTTTCAGATATGAACACTTTTTTTTTACATTTAAGAGACAACATTACTTAAAAACACTGGATGATCATGAATCCTAATAGTCTTTACCAACCACTAACGGAACTTTAATTAAGTTTCATGATTTACATGAACACCAGGTCCTGTAATACAGGCATGTCAAACACACGGCCCACAACTGAAATCTGTGCGGCCTGCATGACAGATCCTAGTTAGCACTAAACAAAATTATTACTATCATTTGTGACTGAATCATTCTGCATCTTTGGTGTTACTTTTTGACTTTTCTTACTTCTGCCTTCTGACATAAGCGCGTTTTTCCATTGCATTACGGTACCGGAAACGTCATCTGCTAGTATAGCCACGAGCCATGTCCAAATTTAATGAGCCGCGACGTCGCAACTGAAGTGCTAGGCTGCAGCAGCCTGGCAGCAGGGGCGGCCTTAGGCATGTGCAAACTGTGCACCTGCACAGGGCCGCCACGCCAATATATATTGAATATAAAACAGAAAAAGAAAATAATGACACAGCTGACGGCAATGTGGCCGAAAAACATTGTGTTTCTTGTTAATTAGTACGCTGTACTTACTAGTGTCGCTCGAGTCGGAGAAGTAAGCTATATGTAGTATTAATAACGTTCTGCCATAATGAGAATATCATGGGCCGCCACTTGGTTTTCAAGTTACGGACACGCGCATATAGAAGCGTGTCATGAGCACGAGGCGGCTATGCAGTGTCCGCAACGGACGTGGCCATCTGCCGTGCATAAGATACCATATTGACATTGGCGGGCGAAGGGGCCACCGATTCTTTCTCTGCCCAGGGCCGCCATGAGCCTAGAGCCGCCCCTAGTAGGCTACACTACTTGCTGAGACTGGCCACTGGGCAGAACTGACCATCATGAGTAGTAATAGCTCGCATATTTTCATGTTTTTTTGCTCTAGTTTTATGTAATTTTGCTAGTATTGTAACGAACAGTTAATGCAGACTACAGCTGAAGATCTGAAGTGGACGCGAGAAGTTGGTAAGTTATTAACAAATTTTTGTGATTTTGAGTATGTAAAATTAGTGTAGGTCAGGGGGCTTTTTGCATATCGGCTTATTTTACAATATAAACTTTGAAGTAAACTTAGTAAAGTAAAATTTGATTTCTGGAGGATTTGTTTTCCAACTAGAATTACTGAGCAATGAATTCAGTGAGCGTTTTCGTAATTTCAGTTCACACGAACAGGGCATTGCGCTGTTCTCTTACAACGTTGAGAATGCGCCTGAGAACATCAAAATGGAATTGACTGAAATGCAGTCAGATTCTATTCTGAAGGCAAAATACAACGAAGTTGGTGTGCCAGGCTTATATGCTTACCTGCCACCCTCGTATGTGCAGATCCGTAAGTTGGCATCGAGAGTATCCGTAAGTTGGCATCGAGAGTACTGTCAACATTCGGAAGCACTTACCTTTATGAACAATTGTTTTTGTTAATGAAAGCTACCAAAACCCCACATCACTCAAGACTTACCGTCGAGCACCTTTCATCCCTCATAAAAGTTGCAGCTGCACAAGATTTCAACCCTGATATTGACGAACTGGTTACTAACAAGAGATGCCAGGTGTCGGGACAAAAGAAATAGATCTCACACTGTAAGACTCCAATATAAGCAATGAATATAATATAATAATATAAGGACCTAGCTAAGAGGCAAAGACTCTAATTGTACGCTGTTGTACGGAGATTGTAAGGAAATAAATTGCTTTTCTTTAAACTTTAAGTGTTACATTTTTTTAAAGTTTTCAGTATTGGAAAGAAAGCTGCAGTAACTTTGTATAATAGTATAATAGTATTTGTTACAGTGTGGCCCGCTGACGCACATATGGCAGTCGAAGTGGCCCACCAATGGTAGTGAGTTTGACATGCCTGCTGTAATAGAAAGTGAAATACCCTTTTCCATCTGACTCTGCCAGTTGACACACTATAACAATTTATCTTAGTTAAAGCACTTGTATGTTCCCTTTGTTCCGAGTGACAAATTTTGTCATTCAATATTTTATCCCATGGGAACTGAAATTGCAATTTTGTTAATGTGTAACTAAACAGCAAAGGATTAGTAGTAATAATAATAATTTCACCAATCCATCGCCCTCTCAATTCCTTGGTTCCCTGTGTATGCCAGAGCTTTTTCACTAAAAAAAAAAAAAAAAAAAAAAAAGTTAATGTTTTTAATAAGTAGAGAGAGAGAGAGAGGTTGTTAATTAAATTACTACCACATTTACATACTTTTTAATAAAACACTAATTTAAAAAAATGTATCCCTTATAAATGAAGAAGACTTCGGTGTAATAATTAAATGGTATTAAGTGGAACACATATCTTGACATTTTATGTTTTCTTATAGATTAAACTGCAAAATAAAACAATGCATGTACATTCTACTAAGCTTTATTATCTGCTATAATACTATGATATGGGTTATGAAAGTACTCCACAATACCATTTGTTATCCAGAGCAATATATATAATAAAGTCAATAATTTTATTGACTTACGCTCGGTTCTTATTAAAACCCATCTCTAGCAAACTTTCCAAAACTGTGCATTCAGCCATTGTGTTGACCTCTCTGATAGGTGGAGAGAAACTAGGAGAAAAACATTTTGATTAATTTAGGATTATATCTTTCCTCCACAGAAAACATTTTACTACATGTTGCTATCTGCATACACAAGTGAATATTCCATATTAGAAAAGATAGACTGAAATGAGGAAAACACAAGTTTCATTGCTGCAGTGATGAAGTAATGGACACCGTCATTACAGTTGATTTAAACAAATTCTTTAATCCAATGTCAAATAATGCTTAGAGCTAAATATACTATTTGCACACAAAACAGGTTATTTTCCTTTCATTGCTGGAGTGTATTTTACCAATAAGTTACTAATAAGGTTATAATAAATGTATATAACACTGCTATAGTTTTTAAAGCTCTTGAGAAAATTAAGTTTAATAGTTTTTCATATAACACAAAATCAAATTAGACATCATGATGAAATTCAAGTAGCCTACACAAAGCTTTATGGGATTTATATTCTATTCAGGTACTGAGGTTTCAGCATTTATAAAATGACAAATAAACCATTTATTCAAAGAGTAGGTGGGTATCACAACATTTTTAATATCTTTGTTTGTAATTTGAACATTACTGATTTCAAACTGAATGAATAATCTAAACATAAAGCCATTGGAGAGTTCTGGATGTTTGAACAGTATTTAAAAAGAAACCCTTTTTATTTCACTAACTAGAAGTCAACAGAACATGTAGAAGGGCAAATTCAAGACAGGTACAAGAGCTTCTTCACAAACTGGATTGTTAAGCTCTGTGCTTTAATACAACAATCTCAACTCTTCAAAGAAAGACAAATGCATCATTTAATGGGAAAACTGAATGTATGGAAAAAAACATAAGGCGTGATTATCACATAGATGAAAAAGGGTTTATTACGGTGTTATCTATATCAGAGATCGTTATGAATAAAATTAATTAAAAGCTTTAACTTAGTATGCAAACCCTTTGCGGTTTAAATTAATCTGCATGAGAGAATGACGTGACTCTCTCCTTACTTAACTAATCGATCTCTAAGTTGGAGTCACCTCATCCTCTCATCCAGATTCTACACTGACAGCCTTCTGTCAAAGTATCCCAAATTCACACTGGCACAATATTTCTATTTAATTGAAAAAGAGGTAATGATTCGGTTCAATAGACGTCCTTCGAATCGGATGTATATGGAATAACGAACTGTGAATGCATCTAACGAAGTAGAATTACATTCCAGTCGCTTTAAGGACGAAACAGAAAGAAAAGAAACACAGGGAATTGTTTAAGTTCACGTTTAAACAAACTGCCGCGTCGACTCCCGCACACTAGCCACATTTGACAAGAAGTAGAAGATGCACCGATTCCTCTACCTTTCTCGCTCGGCAAAAACAAGCCTCTGACCACAGCCGTCAACTTCCTCGTGACTCTCTCCACCAACTTGCCGGTATGTATTACAATGGCACCTAACGCTAAACCCCAAACGATTCTAACATTGATATATTAACGCGCACACAATCGCCGACTCACGAGCTTGTGTTTTCAGTTTCACATGGAGGATGGACACTGCGCGAACTACGGAAAGCACGAAGGCACAATCTGCGTAAATTAAAAACGCGAAAGCCGATGTCGACTCACTCGGGTGTAGAGCCGGACAAAGGAGGGGGCCACCTCAAGGCTGTTGTTCTTGAAGATACACTTTGAAATAAAACGACACTCCTCTTGTTCTCCCAGTTATGAATAATGCAGCTGGAAAAGTACGCTAGTCAAAAATGACAGAAAGAACCTCTGAAAAGACAGCAACACCTTAGAAAATATTCCTACCTTCGTAAACGAGGACAGCTTGTCAGGTTCATAATGATTTTATTATTCAGTTCCTTCAATAGAATACTGATTTTATAAACGTATTAAATGTATGTATGTAAATTCTGAACTGTAGGAGACTAAAAGTCCATACAAGTAACGAATATAATTGACCGCATTGGGCCTGCTATTGTATCCCCTGAACGTTACCCTTTTTTGTCAACTGTTAACATACAACTATTTAATTCCTTACTAACAGTAGCGCTGTTTCCTTCTGGGATTGGTTCAAGGCAGGAAAGCATTCTTAATGTCTAGAAGAGTCCATTCTTACTAAACCTTGTTAATTTCTCTTTTGGCGCAGACTGACAAACCAATGAAAATACCCATCACAATAAAGTCAAAGAAAACCTTTTTTATAGCCAAACGTAATACGTATAATTTTTTTTAGGGTGTTTATAAAATAAATCAGCAATATTTGTTGTATCCTTAACAGGTTCTGGATGAGCAAGTCAGATTATACCACCTTTTCTGAAAAGGGTGCGCAAATGGGTAGACATTGACAGGCATAAGGACATTACTATGATGACACAGAACATTACATTAAATGTTCCTACAGATGCCGGTGTAAGGAGATGGTAAGCTCTTCATACAGTATGCACTGTCTGTTCCTAAAAAAATATTTCAGCAATCCAAAGCAAAGGTAAGAGCTTGAGCAGTATTGGTGCATTTCTGTTCCTGGATGACTGACTGATTGATTGATTGATTGACAGACAGACATACAGACCGATCAAGCATAAAAGCTTTCTTTGTCCCCAGAGGGAAACTTGGCCTTTTACAGAAGCTCGATAGACAGACAAACACACACACACACACACACTATTGCCTGAACGCACACCAGAATGACTAAAAGAGAAAGAAATTTAAAATGAAAGTAAACTTCTGGCTGACAGTCACAGTCAGGTGTATGGCTATTGGCATATTTCCTAACACACTCCTGTTAAATAATTTATTAGCTGAAAGTACTGTGTTAGTGTCTCAGAGAGAGGATGTACTGCATTGTTCATAATGGCACTTTGGTACTACCTCAAAACTAATTTTTTAATTCAGTTGGCCTCTGTTGAAGTGATGCTATCAACCTGAACCCAGTACACCACAGTGTAAAAAATGGCACTGGAAGAGTTATAGAAGAAGTGGAGGAAGTCACTACTCACATTTAAGAAATGCCATCTGCCCTTTCTTATGTTGTTCCTCTGTGTTATGAGACCAGTCCACCTGTCATTGATGTGGACTCCCAAGTGTACCATCCTTATATCCACTCCCTGAATAATGACCGGACATACAGGCTTTTCAGTGCGGAGAAAGTCAATAACCAGTTCTTTGGTTTTGTTGATGTCAAGTTGTAGATAATTCTTTCTGCACCAAAAACAAAGTTCTCCACCTGGCTGCTATACTCTGTCTCTCCCCGCTTATCAATGTACTCTATAAGTGCAGAAATCATCTGAGAATTTCTGCAAGTGACATGACCTGGTGTTATACTTATAGGATGAGGTGTAAACAGTGAAGTGAAAAGGAGACAGGACTGTTCCTTGTGGTGCACTTGTGGTGCTCACATCCATATTTGAAACACAGTCCTTGAGTCTCACAACCTATGGTCTGATGGACAGATAGTCCATTATCCAGGACACCACAGGCTTCTCCATCTGCCTATCTCTGAGCTTAGCCCTTAACAGGTATGGCTGGATAGTATTGAATAATAATAATAATAATTCATTTTATTTATAAAACGCCTTTCCCATGCTCAAGGCACTTCACAGAGTTTAAGAAAGAACGGCATACAGTATATAGCATTGTACTAAACCAAATAAATAAATAAAGAAGACTAAGATAGTAATTCAGAGAAAAGCCTAACGGACAACATAATTGATGGTCTAGCACACACACACAGGTTACATGAGCATCTTGACATAGAGGTAAACTGAAAGAAGGGTAATAAAGTCAGGTAGAGCTAAAAGCCTTCCTGAACAGATGAGTTTTGAGTTGTTTTTTTAAAAGAATTCATGGAGTCAGCTGATCTAATTAATTTAGGTAGGTCATTCCAGAGTCTGGGAGCTACACAGCTGAAGGCCCTGTCACCAATGAAGTGTAGATTAGTGTGGGGCACAACAAGATTGCCAGAATCAGAGGATCTTAGTGGGCAGACAGGCATTGGGAATCTCAAAAAATATAATCCTCACAGTGCTGCCAGCATTGGCCAAGTAAAAATAAGATTTGTGGAGCAGACAGATAATTGCATCATCCACTCCAATCTTTCTCTGCTAGGTAAACCACACTGGGTGGAGATTGTCTACTACAAGATGACTCATAATCATCATGTACCAGCCTCTCAAATGTCTTCATAATGTGAGACAAAAGTGTCATTGGTCTGTAGTCATTATGTGAAGAAATGGCTGCCTTATTTACAACAGGAACATTGCTTTATGTTTTCCACAGCAATGGCATTTTCTGGAGCCCGAGGCACAGACTGAAAAGGTGATAGAGGATACCACAAATTTGGTCAACACAGGCCTTAGAAGTCGAGTACTGACTCCTTCTGGTCCTGTGGCTTTTCCTATGTGTAGCTTCCTCAGTTGTCTCCTTATTGGGTCTTCAGTTATAGACAATCCATACTGATGATCAATGGTGGACTTGTCACTGGCCATTCCTGTTGACATGGTGGAAGTTGTTGATGTAGTAAGGATGGTATGAAGGGACTGGTCTTTGGAAGAAGGTAGCAGTGGGAGAGAAAATCTATTAAAATTGGTTTAGGGTGTTATCTTTGTCCATTTCCTCTTCTAGCACCCTAGCCCTGTTTGAGTCCAGTAATTATGCCCAATCCTTTCCAGACAGCTGTCATTATTCTGAAGGACTTTGTTTTCTCATTTTAGCTTTGTAAGTTTCCTTTTCTTCACTCAGTTTTTTCATCAGTACTCACTGTGCATCTTTCATTTGACGGATTTGAATGCTCTCTTTTTCTTATTCAGGAGACCTTTTAGCTCCTTAGTAATCTAGGCCTTTTTGTTTAAAAAGCAACACATTGTCTTTGATGGTACCACAGTGTTGATGCAAAAGTTAATATAGTCGGTGATGCTGTGACTATATCACTCATTATCAAACCCATGTGATTGACACATCATTTCCCAGTCTGTCATTTGGAAGCACTCATTCAGAGCCATTTTAGATTCCAGGCTCCACTTCCTCATTATTCTGGTGGCAACAGGTTGCTGTCTAATAACAGGCTTGTAGCTGAGAATAAGATGAATCAGGTTGCGATCAGATCTGCCTAAAGGGTTCCAGTAGTTTATATTTATAGGCATCTCTAACAGCAGGTCCAATTTTTTTATTTCCTCGAGTGGAACAAGACACACACTGATAGAAATTTGTCATAGTTCCTTCCAGTTCGCTGACGACACTGCTATCGTGGGCTGCATCAGGAGTGGGCAGGAGGAGGAGTATAGGAACCTAATCAAGGACTTTGTTAAATGGTGCGACTCAAACCACCTACACCTGAACACCAGCAAAACCAAGGAGCTGGTGGTGGATTTTAGGAGACCCAGGCCCCTCATGGACCCCATGATCATCAGAGGTGACTGTGTGCAGAGGATGCAGACCTATAAATACCTGGGAGTGTAGCTGGATGATAAATTGGACTGGACTGCCAATACTGATTCTTTGTGCAAGAGTGGACAGAGCCGGCTATACTTCCTTAGAAGACAGGCGTCCTTCAACATCTGCAATAAGATGCTGCAGATGTTCTATCAAACAGTTGTGGCGAGCACCCTCTTCTATGCGGTGGTGTGCTGGGGAGGCAGCATTAAGAAGAAGGATGCCTCACGCCTGGACAAACTGGTGAGGAAAGCAGGCTCTATTGTAGGCATGGAGCTGGACAGTTTGACATCCGTGGCAGAGTGATAGGCGCTCAGCAGGCTCCTATCAATTATGGAGAATCCACTGCATCCACTAAACAGTGTCATCTCCAGACAGAGGAGCAGCTTCAGCGACAGACTGCTGTCACTGTCCTGCTCCAGTGACCGATTGAGGCGATCGTTCCTCCCCCCACACTATACAACTCTTCAGTTCCACCCGGGGGGGTAAACGTTAACATTATTCAAAGTTATTGTCTGTTTTTACCTGCATCTTTATCACTCTTTAATTTAACAATGTTTTTTGTATCAGTATGCTGCTGCTGGAGTATGTGAATTTCCCCTTGGGATTAATAAAGTATCTATCTATCTATCTATTTACCCCAATTGAGTGTGGTTTGACTTTTCTGCAATAAATCAGACTTGCAATAATAAATGTAAATTAATTTTAAACCTTGCCGTGTTCATGGGTGATGTAGAGGCAAAGTGATTAAAGCTTCAACTCGATAAACTATTTGCTACTACAAAATATGCCTATTAGGTTAACTGTAGATACTGAACTGACTCATCCAATACTGGTTCCTGCCTTATGCTGAAAGTTGCCAAGATAGGCTTCATCCCCATGTAATGCAAACATTGAGTCGATAAAACGAAGGAATTTATGTGGTATTGGTGGGATGTCTTCCACATCTTTTAAAATGACTCAAAAGACTGAAAAGTTCCACCCTGTTATTCATAACATAGTCAGTACAAATGTGAGCACTAGATCCACACTGCAACAATGAAGAAAATGTTTTCTTTCTTTCTTTCTTTCTTTCTTTCAGTTATAAACAGATAGAACTACGCTGTATCTTTAACAGTGAATTGTGGATTAGGGTCACCGCCGGCTGTTGTGTGGGTGAAACAAAAAAAATGAAAAGAAAAAAAAACAATGACAAAGAAGGGCTGTGTGCATCAAATGTGAATATAGCACACTGTGTGCAAACTTGTGCAACCAGTGCAAAAGCCATAAAGGCGATCTGCCAGCTCCGGCTCACTTGTACAGAGTTCATTGTTACTGTATATGAAAAAGCCGTTCGTTTGTATCCGACAGAGACTGGAGAGCTACGGTGGTCTGCTTTTCTGTAGCAGGTTAAATGAATCGTAGAGGTAAGCAGCTGCTTTTCAAACTGCTGCTGACGTTTCTGGTGTTTGTAGGCCAGGCAGCAGTTAGTCGACTAAGTGGTTCAATGGCCCTGTTGGGGAGTTCTTTTCACATCTTAGCTGATGCCATGGCTATGGCAACAAGTGTGCTGAATTCCCTAGTAGCTTCAATGAGACATTCTTCTGTCAGAAGCCGGAATACCTTTGGATGGGCCCGGGCAGAGGTGATGGGGAAGCTGGTGAATGCTGTGTTCATTACAACTCTGTGTTTCATAATTACTTTGGAAGCCTTAAACCGATTCATGAAGCCGAGCCCACTTGGACGACCCTTGGCTCTGCTGTTGGCAGGAAGCATGGGTCTTATAATGACCCTGATTTGCCTACTGATGTACTGGAGTGATTCACAAAGTTCCAAGATGGAAAGATCGCTGAGAAGTGCTAGACGGGACACAGCAAAGATGGACAAGCAGGACAGGGCACATGGGCTACAAGGTTGGTCTTTCTTTGTCTGTTTCTTAACTTCTTTCCTTCATTTTTTCTTGGCTGTTCCTGTATCTTGTATTCAGAGTATCGGTGTCTCCTGTGTCCCACTTTACTGTCTGTGAACAAGTCTTTCTGGTTTTTTGTAAAGGACAACTTGGCTGCCGCTATCCTACCTTGAGAGCTGTGCACGGTCCAGTTATCATCATCTTACCGTCTGATTTCAAACACCACTCTGCTGCTGCCAATGGAAAGTTTTTCACAGGCTGGCATGGTGCCAGGGCATGCACAGAATTTGATTTAAGCTTGTGCCAAACGTGTCCAGAAACAAACAACAAGACCCTCAGAAGCCTGAGGCATTGAACAGCAGCAGCAGCAGGCCCACACAGAGGTTTTTTTTTTCATAATTGGTTTGCGACAGCCCTTCAGAGCATGCAGAGGTGAAAAATGGTTTTGTTGTATTCCCTGGGCCAAGTGCCATAGTGTAGCTCCAAATCCTTGCTTTTTTCACACATATAGAAACGTGGTTGTAATTGATTACACAATTTATACATGATATATTTTAATGCATCCATTATCAAGTTTGGCTGGTTAATTAGTTCATAGGCTTATACTTGATTACCTGGTTTTATGAAATACTTATGTTCTCAAAGGATCACCACACCTGCAACAAGGGTCTGGTTATTTTGTGTGTCCAATATTGACGGAATAGCATCCACATCTCTTAAACTGAAGTGTGTTCGGTAAGTGGATAGATTACTTTCTGCAGTGCATATGAGAGACATTAATAAAATAAGAATCAACCATTACATGACCACTGTGACTCAGCATTGCTCAGTTAGGCTGCTGCTCACAAAATACCTGGGAGATTGTGCACAGGGGTACATGTAAGGATTCAACAGATAAATGGGTACACAGAGCATTTCTTTTATTTAAGAGTTATAAAATATTACCTTGGACAGCTGCAGCCTAGAATTAGGCTACAGCTGTTTGATAAAGATGGATGGAATTGGGAGAGGAATTCAGTTAAAACCTAATTTAGAGTAAGAAAGCCATGTTTGCAAATGAAGTAAAAGACAAGTTAGCTAAAGATCAATTGTAAAATCTTTAATGATTTAAAGATTTACAAAAGAACATAGAACATAAGTAATTTGACAAATGAGAAAAGACCAAGCTCGTTTGTTTAGCTAATAGCTAAGCTGCCCCGATATCTCATCCAGACACTTCTAAAAGTTTGTCAAGGTTTCTGCTTCAACCACATGACTAGTAGTTTGTTCCAAATCCCCAAAAACTCTCTGCATAAAGAAGGGCTTCCTGACTTCAGTCCTAAATGCACTTTCCCTTAATTTCCACTGATGTCCTCAAGTATGAGATTCACCTTTAATTTAAGTTGAAAGAATTCTGCTGGATCTTCTTTATCGATGCCTTTAAGGATTTTCAATACCTGGATTAGGTCCCCATGCAGTCTCCTCTGCTCGAGACTAATCAGGTTTAATTCTGTGAGTCTGTCACAGTAGGACATGTCCTGAAGTCCCGGGATGCTCTTGGTTGCTCTAATCTGCACAGCCCCAAGTGCTGCTATGTCTTTCTTGTACCGTGGTAACCAGAACTGCACACAAGTACTCCAGATGTGGTCTTACTAGTGCATTATATACAGTAGTTTAAGCACAAAGTCCCTGGATTCACATTGAAAGGTTTTTTATAATATAACGTACATTTTTTTTGCCTTTTTAATCGCTTCTGTGTATTGCTTAGATAATGAGAATGTTATGTCAGCATAAACCTAAGTCCTTTTCAGAGGTTGCTTACTTGAAGGATGGTGTCCCTCCCCTTGTGTTTATAATTGATGCTTATCTATCAATCCATTTCCAAACTCCTTAATTTTGTTCATGGTTGCAAAGTTTAGAGCGTATTGCGGCCACATTCAGTACATGGTAGGAACCAGAGTGTTGATATCACATTCAAGTAAGAATTTCACTGTAACCCATTGCACACACTCGTATTCACTCACATTCACAATTTAGACTCATCGTCTAAGTGAAAAATCATTTCCTTGACACGTGAGAATAAAAGCAGAGGAACTAGTAGAAAAACATGGGAAGAACATTCGAACTTCACAAAGGCAGTCACTAAGTTTGCTGGAGCTGTGAGACAGCAGGACTATAACTTGAGAATTTCTGAATTGACCACATAGAAGTACACCCTCGGAATGAAGTGCATGTTTGTTTAAGACAGGAATAAAAGGTAAAGTGGAAATTAGCCACCTATACCTCTAGCCGTTTTCTGTATCAGCTTATCCAATTTAAGGTTGTACAAACTGTAGCCAATCTCAGCCACACTGAACACAAGGCCCTAACCAAGCTTTAGTCCATAGCAATGCACCAGCATTAACTCATACAGAGCCAGTTTAAAGGCCATTGTGGCAAACACATGAATAGCATGAACAGACAGTGACATGTTTATTATTCAAACCCAAGAACTTTAAGGCAACAGTGCTAACCATCCATCCATCCATCCATCCATTTTCCAACCCGCTGAATCCGAACACAGGGTCACGGGGGTCTGCTGGAGCCAATCCCAGCCAACACAGGGCACAAGGCAGGGAACCAATCCAGGGCAGGGTGCCAACCCACCGCAGGACACACACAAACACATCCACACACCAAGCACACACTAGGGCCAATTTAGAATCGCCAATCCACCTAACCTGCATGTCTTTGGACTGTGGGAGGAAACCGGAGCGCCCGGAGGAAACCCACGCAGACACGGGGAGAACATGCAAACTCCACGCAGGGTGGACCCGGGAAGCGAACCCGGGTCTCCTAACTGCGAGACAGCAGCGCTACCACTGCGCCACCGTGCCGCCCACAGTGCTAACCACTGTACTGTATTCCTATGTAACGAAAGCATAGAAATTCCCTGCCATTAACCAATTAATTAATGAACTGAAATAATTCACTAGATTTCTGAGTAGTAATAAATTAACAAATTCTATAACTGGAAGATTAGAAGACTGGAAGATTTATGATTTAAGCTTAATTAATGAAAAGGTGAATATGTAAAACGAATCATTAATCAATTTGCAATGTGCCCCTATAAGTTCATCCATTCTTACAATGTATTACTAAATCAATCACCAGCTCTCAGAAAGCTAGAATCTTTACTTTGGATATTTCTTGTGGGACATGAACCCATCCTGGACTCACATTCAAATTACCAATAAACATGACACACACCTTTTTTGATTTTTTTGGAATTACAATATTCAGGGAAAACCCAAATGAAAAAGTGAAAAGTTCATATAGTTAGTGGTCAGCCTGAAAGCTATACTTAGGTCTTTGGAGTAGTGAGCCAAAATTTATGCACCTGGGCCTCCTTCTAATAAATCCTATTGTGCTTTTTCTGTTCATAAAGACCAATGTATAAGAAGAAGAAATAACAAACCCCTATGTTATATAGAACTTTTCTGGTGTGAACACAATCCCCAGTTATAAGCACCGAACTTTAGTACAACTGCTTAGTTATACTGTATATTTCTACAAGTGGCAGTAGAAGGCAGTATTTGAGCGGGCATCTGTGTGGCTTAGCCACTAGGTTACTCTGCCACTCAACTGAATCAAATACACTTCCTTAAGTTTGGAATTCTAAATACTGTTGCAAAAAATCATTGATCAGAGAAAAAAATGAATGAAGTCCATTTTCTCTTTCCATACACAGACTCCTTGATCAGTCATGCACAAGCCTCTGATGAACAACCCACCAAGCAAGCCTGCCCTGGAGACACTGTCCATCAAGTAAAGACAAAGCCAGCTGTTGTCAAGCCAAGAGGTATTTCACCGTGGGTGAGGAATGTTCTGGGGTCCTTAAGTGTGGTCTTCACTTCTCTGCTGTTCAATGCATTTTGTGGAGAAGAAAGCATCTGTTACAAAAATTGTGTGTCTGCAGTAGAACACTGCCACTTGGTCCACAGACACCCTGTCACAGCTGAGGTGACTAAGCCGAGGTCAGGGGTCTGTTGGCCTCTGTATGTTGACCCCACGTTATGTCTCATCAACGTATTTATCTTGATTCATTCTATATTTCCTGCTATGCAAGAAGCCACACTTATCCTTCTACAGACAGTGCCCAGGCACGTGGACCTTACCAAGCTCGAAACTGATTTGTACAACATTTCAGGGGTCTTAGGCATTCATGAACTACATGTCTGGCAGTTGGTGGGAAACCGCTCTGTGGCTACACTGCATGTCAAGTGTATATGCTCCGAATCGTATCTGGACATGATAAGAAAAATAAGAGCCTGCTTTCAATCTGTGGGCATTCATGCTGTCACTGTGCAACCTGAATTTGTCTCCCAGGAAATTCAATTATTTAATGTGGACTCCAACACCGGTGAAAGTTTGTCCTGCGAATTACCATGCTCAAAGCAGTGCACAAGCAAACAATGCTGCACAGGACCAAAACTGTCACCAATGACATCAAAATGTGACACTTCAGGACTAGATCCGTGGGACTTGCTGACATCAGAGGCCACATGCAGCTCAAGGTCTTTTCTGGATGCTGACTTTATTTTAGGCCTCAGGGAGACCACATTGTAGCCATAGGTGTCCAAATGGTAATGAAAATGTTACGCAAGCAATACAGAAATACGGTTAATTCTGAGTGTATTTGGACTTAATTTAAATTGACACATTTGACATTTATGGCCATCAATCTGCACTCAATAACCCATAATGAATTAGTGAACACATGGTTTCAGAAAAGTGTTCCAATTTATTAAAAATCAAAAACGGAAGTCTGTCATTTATATAAGTATTCAGACCCATTCTGTACTTTGTAGAAGCCCCTTTGGCACTTACTCCTTTGAGTGTTTTTGGGAAAGTCCCTACAAGCATTGCACCCTGGATTTGGGCAGATCCTCTCAAGCTTCATTAGAGTGGATGGGAAGTGTCTGTAAACTGCCATCTCCAGTTTTATCCACTGTGACCACAAGGGGGCACCAATGAGCTCCAGAACCTCAAACACAATTGTACTCCACACAGTCCCAGGTTCAAATAAAATATTTTATTATAAATAAGCTACCAAATGAGCAGTAGTGACCAAGCACAAGTGTCTCTCTTTTCTTTCCTGCTGCTCCTCCGTTAAGTGTTGACCACTGCCTCCTGACTCTGACTCCCTGATGTGAGACAGCGGACTCCTTTTCAAGATGAACGCAGTAATGCTTCTGGTGCCACAGTGTGTCTTCTTGGAAGTATTTCGGGGTTACATGGAAAGCAGGGAGGTTCTCCACTGACAGCCCCCTGTACCAGCACCCAGGGGTCAGGGTGACAGGGTTGTGCTTCCGGACTCCAACTCCCAAGTAACCCTGTGGGTGTCCGAACTTGGACGCTTCCAGAGGATCACTGCCACCTGCTTGTATGGGGGGATAGAACTGTTCCCAGCCCCTGACTCCTGTGGGTACATCCATTATATTATTCCAGCTGGACATAAAGTTGTTTTTTCATCCAGCTGGCCAACCTGTCTGTCCTTCCACTCTGGCCTTCCATCTGGGTAAGAAAGTATCCTCCGTCATGGCTGGGATGCCTGCTCTCCCTCTACATCTACACTACACGTATTTTATGTGTACATATAAAGTCTGGACTTTGGCTGGGCCACTCAAAGACAATCCCTTGGCCCAACACCACTCCAGCACTGTCTTAGCTGTATGCTTTTGTGCTGAAAGGTGAACTGTTGCCCCTGTCTGAGGTCTTCTGGTTTTCTTCAAGGACCTCTCTTTATTTGGCTACATTCATCCTTCCCTCAGTTCTCTGCTCATTTTTCCTTTCCCTGCTGCTAAAAAGCACCCTCCAGCATGATAATGATGCAACCACCATACTTCACTGTAGAGATGGCATTAGGCATGGGAAGAGCAGTGCCTGGTCTTCACCAAACATAGTGTTTGGAGTTCTGCCCAAAGAGGTCAATTTTTGTCTCAATAGAGCAGAGAATCGTTTTCCTCATGCTGTTAGATTCCTTTAAATGAAATTTGGGAAACTCTACTCAATCGTGGCAATACCTGATTGATGGAGTGCTGCAGAGATTAGTGTCCTTCTGACAGTTTCTCCCATCTCAGCAGAGGACTTCTGAAGCTCTGTTAGAGTGACCATTGGGTTCTTGGTCACCTCCTTGACCAAGGCCCTTCTTGCCCGGTTACTTAGTTTGGCTGGACGGAGAACTCTAAGCAGAGCTCTGGTGGTTCCAAAAGTCTTTCATTTCACAATTATTGAGGCCACTATGCTCCTGGGAACACTCAAAGCTCTTGACATGGTTTTACACCTTTGCCCTGATCTATGTCTCACCATAATTTGATTGTAGAGGTCTACAGAAAGCTCCTTGGTTTGGTTTTTCTCCAGACATACAATGTGAATCATGGCACCTTATATATATAGGTGAGTGCCTTTTCTAAACGATATCCAATCAATTCATTTTGCCACACGTGGACTCCAATCGAGTTCTAGAAACATCTCAAGGATAATTAAGGCAAACAAGATGCACCTGTCCACAATTTGGAGTGCCACAGCAAATGGTCTGAATACTTATAAGAGCGTGTTATTTCAGGTTTTGATTGTTAATAAATTTGCAAACCTTTCTGAAAACACGTTTTCACTTTATCATTATGGGTTACTGAGGTTAGGTTGATGGGCACAAATAGCGAATGTATCAATTTAAAATTAAATCTACAAAACAACAAAGTGCGCAGATAGTGACGGGATCTGAATACTTTCTGAAACCATGGCCTGTACTGATGGCTCAGATTTAGTGCATTTCTATTGGATACACAAAGACGTTCAAGTAAAGACCAACATAATAAATAAGAGGGACAAGATATTATTGAATGGAGGTGCAGTGATGAGAACACACTTGTAATTCCATTAAAAATAATGATGAGGTTCTCATGAGGATCAGGTCCTATTTTGCTCAGATTAACGCAGGGATACAAATAATTTAAAGAGATTCCCAAACATTTTTCACATTGGTAACCCCCGAGTCAAGTAAGCAGGATGATCAGAGACATGAAGAAAAATGCTGGATGGTTGCTGTTAACAAGAGGGGAATTCATGAGGCAGGTTTCGCAGGAGCTTCGGCAACAAAGAAAGTGCAACTCCTCGATGTTTATGAGATTTCAGAATAGAACTGAGAAGGAAAAATATTATCAGTAAAGGGAAGTGAAGGCAGAAGCGCAAACTCCTGGATGATGACGACGTTCATGCTGGAGTTTGGCAGACAGGCAACTCTGAATTCGTAAACTGCATTAATTGAAAATTTACAAATGTGGTCACTTGACTGGCCATGCTTCTTTTTTATCTTAACAATAAAGTGGATTCTTGTTGCCTTAGATTTTGAGAGAAAAATTAGATATGTTTATGAAATATTGGCTGTTTTTGAAGTGAACATAGGGTTAGTTTTATTCCCAAATAAGTTCCTCTGGTAAAATAAAAGTAACCCACAACCTGGAAGGGCTTTTAATGTATTGAAAAAAAAAACCCAATATTTTAGCAAAAAATGTATGCATTTTGCACATTTTCAGTATACGACTGGATGAGTTAGATTATGTGACATGAGCAACGTGAGATTTTTTTCAGGCACGTTTTGTTATTGTTTGCTGTTGTTCGCCATTGCTCTACACCTGCTTCTACTAAAGCACACACATTGTTAGCTCTGTTCTACATTAAAATGTGAGATTAAATTTCTTTCTCTGCCATCAGTACAAACTACGTGGGTAAAATAACATTTTAAAAGAATATAATTTTTGGGTGGAGTGTTCCTTGAAGTTATAATATTTATACTCCTCAACACAGCTCATCGCGCAGCCTGTTTGTGAGTAAAGTTTCCATGTTGGTTTATTAATTGTTTCCCATAAATAAAGGATGAGAGTGAGAAGATGAGTAGATACCAATATGACAAAATGCATAATATAATAATGGTGCCTTTATGGGGCGGCACAGTGGCGCAGTGGGTAGTGCTGCTGCCTTGCAGTTGGGAGACCTGGGTTTGCTTCCCGAGTCATCCCTGCGTGGAGTCTGCATGTTCTCCTCGTTTCTGCGTGGGTTTCCTTCCACAGTCCAAAGACATGCAGGTTAGGTGCATTGGCGATCCTAAATTGTCCCTAGTGTGTGTGCCCTGCGGTGGGCTGGTGCCCTGCCCGGGGTTTGTTTCCTGCCTTGTGCCCGGTGTTGGCTGGGATTGGCTCCAGCAGACCCCCATGACCCTGTAGTTAGGATATAGCAGGTTGGATAATGGATGGATGGATGGTACCTTTATGACATGATTTAATCAGTTTATGTCCATGTGGCTCTTTTATAAAGCACTACAAGTTCATTCTATTATAAAATGGAGACACTTGTATAGTTAGCAGTGGACCTTCTTGGATTTTCAGCTTTCAGAGATGTCATTGTTGTGATGTGTAATGAGCACACATTGTTCTGATGCCTGTTGGCTTATTGTTACCAATTGGCTGCATTTATAGATACGACAAATGAATCCACAAAAGTGTACCAAAACCATCTTCAGCCTTTCGGAAGGACAGAAATTAAACACGAGTTGACATGTCTAACATTTCTAAGTTCTGTATTTTTCAAGGGAGAGTTATTTCTGCACAAATATATATGCATTTGACACATAAAATTGTGTTCTAAAGTTAAGCACTTTCTAGAAATTTAAACAAATATCTTGCATGTTCTGGCACTTTACATTGCAGTCTATAGGACACAGAGAAAAAGCTTCAAAACGTATCAATTACGTCCATTTTTGAAGCCAAGACAGTTGTCAAGTATTGATCCACATCTTGGGATTACACACACATTGTAAAATAGCCATTACACATCACTTTTAACAAAAAACAATATTAACAGATTCAGCTATTTTAAAAGAAGACCAGCTGTATGTGACAGCTCAGCACTTAAGTCTTAATCAACAACCTCTAAGCCCCCCGGAAGACCAAATCACAGTAAACTTTTCATGCCACGTGGTTGGTTTTGTTTGAATTTACTTACAAATTAATGGGAGAATTTGCACAAGCGAACAGAAAACATATCTTACCATAAGAAAAATAATACCAGGACTATGAGATAAAATGAGTATTTCCAGATGTTTCTTGTCACAAACATGCATCAGAAACAAAGAAGGCTCGGATCAACACTCAACAGCTGTCTTGGACGTATTCAGTCAGTTGTTAAGCTTTTCTTTCTTTCCCCATACCCGCCATTGTAAAGCACCAAAATGGGAAAGATATTTTTTGACAATATGAAAAATATGAAACTTATCCTTTAATGTAAAGGCCATGTTTGTTTTCCAATTTCAATGTTTCGTATTTGTGGATCAACTGGATATGCATGAGAACAGGTGGTGTAACCTTTCGATCATTCTGTCTGTTCAGTCAGGCTTTTGTTTTTTCTATTGTTATTAGTATTTTGCTGTAGTTTAAAATGTTTCTTGTATTTGTTGTTGGGGGGTGGTGGTGGGAGTTCTCCAAAAGCTAAAACCAAATTCTGTAAAATATACCACTAGAGTGTCTAACACTGGATAGTCAACCTTTTATGGAAAATTCTTAAACATTCAGCATGAAAGTAAAACTCTTTGTAAACTAATACTGTAATAACATAAAACCAAAATATATACTGTATATATAATACACTTGAGGTTTAGCTTCAAAAAGCAAACTGTCCGTGTCAATTTACAAACCTAATTCTTATTTATTTTTCTGCCATTCATCTGGAGCCAACCGCAGACGGGCATTGCAACAACTGAAAAGGGCATTACACAGTGGGACAAAATGGATCAAAAAATTAAACGGTAAAATTAAAAAAACTATTTTTTCCCTGTGTGTGCCCACCTCTGCGAGAAGATGTGGCTGTCCTGCTTACCGGTCTGCCCTCATGTTCATACTCCATGTTACAGCTAGAAAGCGGTTATTCTGTTTCGCAAATTCCAAGCTCCCAGCTCATCAGAGGAGGGTCTTAAGGACATATTGTAGACATGGTGGTATTGTTACATCCACAGAGCATTGTGGAATTGTAACATGTTGCCTCTCCAGCAACATGATAATCAAAAATGTATTAAAATAACTGCATTCCTGTTACTAAACACAAGTAAGCTTACAGTACTTGCTGTTGTGAGGTCACTTCTCCATTCACTTGTCACCTAGTGGTTGCAGATGGTACTGCACCACAAGCCCCTAAGCCATTACTGTATATTATTTAAAGACTCTGGAACATCCTGAGATGCTTTCCTCCTCTTCAAAGGTTATGGGTCAAAGTTTTTCATTACAGGCCATTGCTGTCAATGCCCTAAACCAGGGGTAGGCAACGTCGGTCCTGGTGAGCCGCAGTGGCTACAGGTTTTCATTCCACCCAATTGCTTAATTAGAAACCAATCATTGCCAATCTCAGACCTTATTTAATTTTATGGCTTGTTAGTCTGTGCAATGTAAGGCTCTTATATCGTAGATTTTTTTCCTTTCCAAGGATATCATCCAAATGATATGAAGCCTAAAACAGATCATTTTCAGTCTGTCACATTTTTCTATTAAGTGTTTTATTAAATCAAACCGTGCATGATGAACACACACAGATGTAATTGGAAAAAAGCTAGCTGGAGAACTGCTGGCTGCTTTGTCTTTTACATCTTATTGCTAATAAGGAGCAATTAAAACACTGAATGCAGCAGTTTAAGATTGAAATAAGCAATTAAGGTTGGAGAACCTTAACAAGCGAGACCACTAAAATGAAGCATCAAAATGTCACTTAAGCAATATGTGCTTCATCAGCAATAATTGAGTTCTCGTTAAGGAACTGGGTTGGAACAAAAACCTGCACATACTGCGGCTCACCAGGACCGACGTTGCCTACCCCTGCCCTAAACGTATCACACTGTTCATGAAGTCAGGTCACATCCTTTTATAGCGGTCATATTGCAGCTTTCATCACAGCTCTTCCAAACTAAAAGTGATTCCTAATGGACTGTCAACCATCTTACTGAACTCACAGTGTGACCGTCTGCTGTTCTCTCGTTCCCCATCTATTGCTTAGTTTTTTTCACTACACTGTTTGGATATTGTCCTCTCATTTTTTTCTGTGCACTTTGTTGTGTTTTTTTGGATTTTCACAGATTTCCAGCTGGCCCTTCCATTATTTCCCTCTCTGTCTCCAGTTTCTTTCTGTGACATTGTCGTCAGCCATCGCTTCAGTAAGAGCTGCAGTGATGTCAATAAGCCAGTAGTTCATAGTTATCAAAATTACTCCAAAGAAGTAAAGCCCAGGGTGCAGAGATGGTACAACTAACTGCAGAGTGACAAATTTCAGACATGCCCTGGTAATGGTGGGCGTCACTCTGGCTGATAGCACAGCCTTCTTGGCAGCCTATTCGGCAAATATCAGAACTGCCTACCCAGAAACTTGGGGGTGATTTTTTTTGTGTTTTGTGTCACAGGAACAGCACATCAGAGGGAATGCAAATGGCCGAAGCTACGCTCCCACATAATGGCCAAGTGAGAGTCACTAGCGTTGTGATGTGAAATTTTTCATATAAGTTCATAAATATTTTGTATGTCTTTATTTGTAACTTAGGCAAAACTAAGTCAGGAAAGTGAATTTTTACGACAAAGTTGGAGGAAGTGCTTGAAACAAATGTTTCTCTGCTAGAGTCTCTTTCTCATCCCCCACACAAAGCCAAGTTGCCTAACTGCCAAGCTTTACCTCAGCAAATGGTTTTGGGGGGTTGGCAGATGTGAAGATGTTCTATTCCCCCATTAGTCTGAAGTATGGCTGTTTGGGACTGGCTAGTATCAGAAGCCTTTAAGTACCATGATGTCCTATTGGCTCTAGGGGTTGGACAGAGAATCTATAAATTTGCTTGCTTAACCTCACACTCTTTCTCTCTTACTAATATCTGATGAAGGAGCATCTCACACCATGAAATGAAAAAGACAATACAATGAAGAGCACAGCTCGGCAGCCATATTGAGACAGGCAGGCATGCGGCCTGTTCTGAAGAAAGCTGACCACCAATGATGCCTTAACTAGAGACATTTTTAAGTAACTAACAAGTCTGTGTGCCGCCTGAAACTACACATCACCATTTAATCAGGTTGTATGGTTGCCAATATTCAAATGTACTTTTCATATTGTTATTATTTATGAATATTACCAATAATACATTGTTTAAATTGTAACTTAACTCCTGCTTGTCTTTTACTACACCTATTTAGCTGAGGTTATAGATGAAGAAGGGAAGGTAGGGAGAAGTTATATACTACAGTACCTTATAAACAGTGGTAAGTCTGTGAGATTTGAGGTATTCTTACAAAGGCTACATATTAATAATACAAAAGGGGAAAGTAGAGTAAAATATTACTCTACCAAGACAAAACAACTAGTAACACGTGGAACAGCAGGAATTGGCCTGGAGACAAAGGCAAGGCAAAGTGACAACACTGCTGTGCAGCTCTCAGATTGACTTTTTGTGGTATTTCTTCATCCTGTTTTACATCTTGTAAATGTAAAGTTTTAGTGGCATACCTGGACATTCAAAAACTCCTTATCATCTTTGTGTAGATAATTCCTGGTTTGTTCATTGGGGAGCATGGAGCCATAGCGGATAGCAATGCTGCCTTACCCGCCAAGATATCTAAGCTCAGTAACAGGTCTGGTCGCTGTTTGTTTGAGGTTTATGTTCTCCATTTTTCCATGCTGGTTTTCCCACACATCCCAAACCAGAACGTTAATTTAATTGTCAGCCCTGAACTAACTCTATGAGCGTGCCCTAGCAGGAATTGGTGTTCCTGCCTCATGGCCAGTGTTGACAGGTGTGATCACCAAGGGACACTCCAGCTCCCCAAGCACTCAACACAAACAGGCTTGGACAAACTTTTGCCACAAACAAGAGTTTCATTCGTGGGAAACTCTTCATGAAAGTGTTTAACACAGCACCAAGCACAGATATGTTGGTTCAGTACTTCAATAGGGCTCTGTCTTTTCTCTTTTTCACTCTCTCTCTGCCTCCTTCACTCCTCCCTGCAAGTGTCGTCCACCTCCTCCTCTTTCCAACTCTGTCTCCCAGAATGAAGTGGAGCACCTCTCGTTATACAAAACCCAGGAGAATTTGCAGTGTCCTAAAGTCCCGTCTGGGTGAGGCAGGACCCCAACCAAGTATCGCTCCCCAGTTCCCACAGTACCCCCCGATAGCACTCATGGAACCCAAGATGGCTGAGTCAAAGAACTCCAGTTCCCAAGATGCCCTGTGCGAATCCATGGCACTGCCGCAACCCAGAGGCCTGCCATCTAACAATCTGGGGGAGACAATGCCCTGTGCACGCTATCTCCCCTGGTCCTTCCACTCTGAGAGCATCCCGGCCAGATAAGGTTTCTGGCCATCCCTCACACTACTTGCCTATTTTTATTTTTGTATATCACTCTTTACCGAGTGCATGTTCACAGAACTGTAACAAATTCTCAAGTAAATTACCAACTTTCCAAATGACTAATTACACAATTCTTATACAGTATATAAAGATGGACGCTGGCACATGCATGTTGCTGCTGCTGTTCCGTTATCAATACTTTTTGTTAAAATTCGTGTTAAGCTCCTTGAGCATGAGAAAGGCGCTATATAAATGTATTATTATTATTATTATAAATGCATCCTAACAACACCTATTCATTAACACTGCTGTTGAGCTACAGTCAGTTGACAAAAAATGAAAGTGTGGATGTTCATCCATTTCTCAGGCTACTTGATGCAATTATATGGTGATGGGGCGCCACAGTCATTCACATATGCTTTGGGAAAATGAGAAGGTACGGATTAGTAGTGAATGTGGCAGCCATCCTTTACATAAGACATACACTGGGCAACAACAATTTATTTCTTGTAGAGTCCAAAATCACACAAGGAATATACCTGAATGGGGTCTAACAAGGTTTTTGACAGCCCCAGCCAGCCTTGACTCTACAAGATAATGAAAAAACTCCCAAAAAAGCTGGAATAAATCTTGTGAACGGCAATTAAGAGAGAGACTCCTTTCCAGGTAGGTTGGGTGTGCAACAGGTATCAGAACATGGGGTAAATACAATGCACAAAAACTGAACACAAGTAATCCTCTTCCCAGAGCTAGATGGCCACTCTACCATTGCCACCTCAGAAATACAATACAACTGCACAAAAAACTTTGTTCTCGCACAGCGTGCCTCACCAAACTGTGCCACCTTCTAATTTTGAATTATGGGTCTCATCTGTGCCCAGCAGTAACTTAATTACTTATATTGCTTACTTTTCTATATGCTTAATCTTTCAAAAAAATGTGTTAATACTTTTTGGCAAAAAATTGCACAAATATTTTTCAGTGTTTAGATTGCGGCTCAATATTCACCCTATTTAGCATGATGGCAGTACTTACCTTAAACTGTTAATCCCCATGTGCATGTGGCCATTATGATGACTTTAATTCTGTTCCTGTTTCATTGAAGAAAGTGACCTGCAGACACAATCCTGTTTTTCATTTTTTGTTTTTTTGCTACAAATACATTATACAGTATATTGCTGTCCCATCCTGGGATGGGGTCTGCACCTGACCCAGCAACCCTAAACTGGTACAGTGTGGTAATGCAAGTCTGTTTCCTTGACTAGACTCACAAAGTGGCAGAAAGAAACATAACACATTAATATGTAACATTCTCAAACACATTTTGATTAATTTCTGTGTCCAAGGCGCTGAAGCTTCACAGCATCAGGCACAAGGTACAAACCAGAACTGTGCAGTCCACCCCAGATCCCACCCACACTCACAGAGGGCCTAATTTAGACTACCAACTCATCTACATCTGATGGCATATTACACGAGTTCTGGTTGTGGATTACGTCAGACATGCCGACTACATGTGCTGATCACGTCACTGAACCATGTCAATTTAAATAACTGAAAATCGTTTAAAATATTACATTTACTGTCACACTGCTGATGTTCCAGCAGTTGTGCTCGCCCCTTTTCCTCATAGCCAATAACAGGCTGTCTGATGGAGCTGGCACTATACAGAAAGTTAACAGATGCAGCAAATTCAGCAGCAGTATTGGTTCTTTTTTACACCCATTCTGTCATGGCACATTAAACATCAGACAGATAAGTTTATCTTCTATTTTTGAGGTCCTAAAGACCCACATACTCCTAGATGAACATTCATTGGTGTTCAGCTCTCAGAGCACAACTAAGGACAAAAAACAAGTCATAGACTACCACCTCCAGCTTGCCAAAATTAAATGAAATCTGAAATATCTTGAGCTGAAAAACTGACGGATGGGTCATGTAATGTGACATTGCCTTAACGTGCAGAGCATTCGAGAATGCGGCAGGAAGAAATCAACATCTCGGAAGAAAACCCACACCAATGCTGGGAGAAAATGCAAACTCCACACTGACAACAAAAGGGCAGGAGATCCAAACCTGACCATTAATTACAGCAGCACTGACAGTCTATATTGTAGCTGTATATATTTAATCTCTCATTAAAGGAGCTTACTTTTTTGGTACTTAAAGCCCAGGCCTTGAAAGCACTTTAACATTAAAGGGTCACCAAAGTCAGGTCTGTCAGTAACACAAAACAAGGTTGATGCTGTATGGACACAGCTAGCAAAGGTGGCTTTGTTAATTAAATCCCTAAGAACACTTGGTAGTTATTGTGCAAAAACAACGAAAAAAATGTACATACGTGTTTCAGAAGGTAAACCCTTACTGTCTGTGGAACTTTGACCTTTTATTGCAAGAGGCAATTAAGGACAGGTTCTCCTCTCTCAGAGTCACTACCTAATTAAAAAGAAAAAATGACAGTAATCTGATAATCCACAAATTAATTTTTTCCAGGATTAGTTTGCAGGTTGCCCATGTGATCATGCATGCCTCAATGCTACCACAAATCCAACACTTGTTTTCTTAAAGAAACAGACAAGACCAGCGCCAAATGCAGTTAAATATCACAAAACAAAACAACCAAGGACAAAGTGGTCCATACATCCTTCTGTGGACCGACTTGATCTAATTTAGAGTCGTAGTGAGCCACACTTCAGGCTGCAGCAGACACAAATAGGAACCAGCCATGGATGAAACACAAGTCTGTTACAATACACCTTCACATACAGTGCCAATTTAAAAGCAAAATTGGAATACCTGCAAGAAAAACTAATCCAAAACACAGGTAGAACATGCAAACTGCAAGCTGACTGACTGAACTGGAATTCAAATCAAGTCTCCAGGCGCTCTGCGGCAGCAGTAACCACTGAGAAATTGTACTGCCCACAAAGTGATGTGGTATAGCAGGTCCACAGCTCCCATCAAAGGCCAGTTTAAAATAAATAATCACAGCGCTCGCAGCTTGGTGGTTGTGTGGCTGAAGCGGTTCTCTGGGCGATTCGCGATGTGGGCGTTTTTCACCTTAGTGCACAGGTGAGAAACGGTCCGCATCCGTGATTGTTCCTGGGGCTGCTGATTTGCCACAGCTGCCATGCCATGGCTGGGGGGGGGTTTGAAGCGGGGGTTAGAGAGACAACAGGTGAAAGAAAGCCGGAGGTTGCAGGAAGCTGCAGCAGCAGGAGAGTCAGTGTGGGAGAGCGAGTGAGTGTAGGCTCGCGTGCAGCTGTACAGGTAGCCTGGGTGTTAGCCCGACATCCGAGGAGTAGCAGTAGTGGTCGCTCCTGCAGAGTTTATTCTGAAGGGTGGGAGTGACCGGAAGGCGGATGACTCGCCGCGGAAGGCAGCAGGAGTTGGGACTTGGGGTATGTATTCCCCAGCGTGGGCGCCCTGGTCGCTGTGGAACCCAAGTCGCTGTATGGAGGAGCCTACCGGAGCCAGGGGTCGGTAAGGCGATCCAAACAGTAGGACAGTGCAGAGAAGGTCAGCTGCATGTAGAGCGACTCCCCTGTTGAGAAGCCCAGATGGGAGAAGCAGGGGGGCCGCCAGTATTAGAAGAAGGTTGCACCAGATTTTTAAAAGGACAGCTTCCAGCATGGTTTTAACCTCGTTGTTTTAAAGATTGTTTTTTCTAATGGATTTTAACCTTCACTTTTCACATCTGTTTTTATGGATTATTTATTTAAGGAAGATTGTTTTGAATCACTGCACTTTACTTAATTTGAACATTGTTTTGTGTTTTAAATAAAAGCACTTGACACTTTTTGTACACCATCCTCTTGCTCTATTGTTGTGCCTCACTGCCTAGCTCATCGGTAGCATTACCGACGGTGTTGGGTTTAAAGGCTCCCAGACAGAAGATGGGAGCATGCACGAACCCGCATCGTCACAAGTGACAGTCACCAAGATGATCCATTTTAAATTCAGTTGAAAGTGTAACACAAAAGACAGTCAACTTTCTTCCAACGCTGAAATCTGTCAAAGTTGCTTCTTCTCAGTTTAACTTCTTGAGCTCCAAGTGTTGCAGTTATTATTCAACATTCTTCCATGAGCTACTCTCTGACAGGGCATCCACTTCCCTGTGTTTTTCTGTTCATTTCATATCTTCATTTATTTTGCTGATAGACCTCACAGCATCAAGAAATTGATTTGCTAACATACAAGGGGCATAAACCTGACACTTGTTCAGCAGTTTGCGGCATCAGCGGATGAACCCCATGTTATTAAAATGCACTTTTATTTTGCAGTACTCTGCCATAACATACCAACAGCAAATTAAGTACTGTCCAGTACTTCTTCATCCACATTGACACTAGTTGATTTGATGTTTTGCATTTCTGATTCAACAAGGATAACTAATATTGGCAGACTTTTGGTTAGTTCATTGCTCAGATGTTACAAATCTGAATAAATGCTGCAATTTAAAATGGTTAAAAACACACACACACACAGACAATGATTCTACCACTTTCTGTTCCATTTTCCCTAGCATAATAATTGGCAAATACTTTATTATTCACTGACAATTGTTTGTTATTCTAGTGCACAGGTTTCATTTAAAGTAACCGCTTAATTAAGTGAATTCCAAAAGAATCTACACTAACTGGGTGTAATAAAACCATACCAATAAAGCTGGACTGAGTAAATAATATAATCTCATTTACTTTTGCAGTTTCAAAAACAGGTACTACTGAGCATTTCTGGGCGCAAATGTCAAGTGATGGCTTTAAAGCCAAAACTTAACCATTGATTAAATGTCTGGAATAAAACCATGCTTTCAGGGATTTTGCAGAATCAAATTTAGAAAACCACTAAAGAGGTAATTCTAATGTCATCTGACAATGTGTAACATGAAATGAAGATGATATGTGTAAAGAAATGCATTAAAAAAACAATACACGAACAATGTTGAATTGCTTCAATGTGTGCTTTATTTTGTTTAGGGCAAATTAAGAGTTGGCATTTGGTCCTTTCTTCTTGCCAAAGCCCTGCACCACATTCACAAATCGTCTGTTGTACTGCATGCGTCTCTTGGCACGGCCAGTCTTCTTTTTCCTTTTTTCTTGTTTGTCAACCTGAAGAGAGGAAGTAAACTTATGATGCACTTTTATCCACTCTTTGCTGCTTTATACCTCAACACGCCAAGTCTGCTTCTACCTGACATTTATTCACAAAAAAGTCAAATAACACAAAAATTACAAAATAAAATGTTCAAAGCTAAACTATGTTTATACCCTATAGCCCTCGCCATCTCTTTTCAATGAGTTTTTGAGTAATTCACCATTCATGTTCACCATTTACAATGCTTCATATTCTGAGCCATAAACTAATGAAGCACAGTAGTTCTGCGAATATTTACAAGTAATGTTCCTGGCTAAGACAAATGATACTATTCTAATTTATTTTAAATAAAATAAATAAAAAAAAAAAAAAAAAACATTGTGTTTGAAGGCAAAAACTGATGTTCGAGTATAGAAGAACAGCTCTGTAACACAAACTAATTTCATTATCATATTACTCCTCATACACTGTGGAGTATTACAGTATTTTACAAATTCCTTTATGCAAATCACTAATCATTTGCTTCTTAATAATATACCATTCAAACTTACTCTGGGACATTTTTTGTTTTTTTTCAAATCCTACTCTATACTCCTGGTGCTACAGCTGTGCTAGCGGCTCCCTAGCTCCAAAAAGTATCTGCTCCTAATTCAACTTTGGTTGACTCTTGAACACAAGATCACCAGCTTACTACAGCTTTTATGAAAAGAACTGTTGAAAATCCAAACAAGCAAAAATGTATTTATTTCTCATTAAAGACAATTGAAAACAACCGATATATTTCTGATTTTCCTTTTGCCATTATAAAGGTAAGAAAAAAAAATCATTTTTTAAGAGCCTTTTCAACGTCAATTCAATTTAGCTGCCTGAGCCAATTGACACACAATACCCACAACAATGTATAATTGGAGAAAAAGAGAAGCTGAATGTTGGTGGGTTATGCATGCTATTCCCTAACCATCTGTTCATGCTTGCAGAATTTAACTGCCACCCAATGCTGCAAACTATCAAATAGGGTCATACAACCACAATCTATTGTGAACCAGCTATTGTTTCTCCTATTTTTATATTTTCAAAAAACAGCTAGAAAAAAAAATTGATTAATGACTCTGGTAAACTTGTTTCAGTGATCACAAACATGTCTTTTTTTTTATTTTTAAAATGTGCAATAAAGGAACAATGAGGTCAATGTGAGCTGCGCTGCTTCACTTTCTCTTTAATTATGTTACTTTGTGACTGTGGAGAATCACGTTTTTCTGAACAGCTGTGTTGTCAAGTGTTAAATTAATTTAAAGGCTGTAGTTACTGTATATGCAACAATTCACACTGTTCATAAGCTCCTCTACCAAGAACCAAAAAATAATAAAAATAAGGTAAGTGCATACAGTACAAATTCATACTGTGTGAGGCACCCAGAATATTTAACCAACATTCAAATGTATTCAAATACTTCATTATTTTCAATATGGATATTAAAATCGTAATATTTGGCTAAACTGCCAACCGTACATACAATATGTTATTTTTATTAAATAGCTGATTTTTTTGGCTTACCTTTGGGGTCTGGCCTCTTACTTTACCTGCACGTGCAAGAGAGCCGTGCACTTTACCTAAAGTGATGAAAAAAGAAACAAAATAATACAAGGTCCATTCAGAAATGTTCTACAAATTAAAAAAAAAAAAAAAAAAATCACACAAGAACTTGATTAAGAAATGTACAAGAATTGAAATCCACATTAGATAGATAGATAGATAGATAGATAGATAGATAGATAGATAGATAGATAGATAGATAGATAGATAGATAGATAGATAGATAGATAGATAGATAGATAGATAGATGGATACTCCAGCAGCAGCATACTGATAAAGAAACAATATTCCAAGTTGTAAAAAGTCCAGCAAACGCGTCCACATAAAAGAAAGTGGTAGGAGTGATCATTAATCCTATTATAAAACATATTCACTTGAATACAAAAATAACACTTTTCCAGTTTATATTCTGCAGCATAAAAAAAAAACCTAAACCACAGTTACAGACATTCTGGAACAGTCAATAATCCCAAAACAGACCTGAACTTAAAAAAAAATATTTACCTCCCAGAATACGTGCAGTGACCTCCAAGGTGCTCAGCTCACTAACACCACACTGGCCTAGGACAGCTTCATCATTCAGAGGTGCACCAGCCAAAAGTACAACTTGATCCTCAGGAGAGATACCTTCTAAAGCTTCAATATGAGCCTAAATTAGGGGAGTTAACATGTATTTTCTTAAATGAAGATTCAACATTCCAATATTTTTTTTACCTTTACATAGGAATCTTTTCTTATAATGAAAGAAAATACCTAGAAGCTAATTCAGACACTGTTGCACTTCTACCTTCTTCAGTCTTTAGAGTGTAACATAGTTAATTCATCTTTACACTAAACAGAACTACATCTTGTACTGCTACAAAATTGCCATAAAACCAAGGATCTTGCAGTTATTTTTAATATCAACACAATTACTTGGGAAAAAAAAATAAGAAAATCAAATTAAGGTTGTAGTTACTGGCATGTTGCTAAAATAGGCACAGACTTACTTTAATCTGTGAGACAGTCTCTTGTCCCGACACCTCAAGGGTGTGCAAGTTCTGAGCACGTACAAACAGCTGCATGGTTGCTCTGCAAAAAAAAAAAAAAAAAAAATATAAATATATTTACATTTAATTTTATCTTCATATACAGTGTTCTCCCAATAAAAACATCTTTAAACTTAAGATATTTTTCAATAATAAAGCATTTAACAATAAAATTAGGTCACCAAATATAAACACTTATAAAGGACATATTGCAATCATCAGTCAGTCAGTCAAAGCATTCCGCTTACTTCTTAAAATGCAGAAATTACCTTCCATAGTATAATCACTATGCCCACGTAGCTGTCTCAAATTAAGAAGATAAGACAATCAAAAACATGCTGCTACAAATGTAGGCAGCTATAATTTAAGGGAAAGTACAGTGAACACGGTATCAGTTGGTTAGATAAATCTTCAGCTAGCCAGCAGCACCACTGAGGATGCACTATAATAACAACATGAATGGCCTTGTTGAAGCATAATCATGTGCCGTAATACACGATTAAATCACTAATTTCTCATCTGCCTAAATGAAAATGACAATTATAAGAGGACACAAATCCATTTTCATTCAAATATAAATGGGAGCTTCCATTAGGACCTGACCTGATTCTTCATTTTATTGCTGTTAACAGTTATGAGTGATCATTAACCCCTTAACCACCCTCTGCCGGATATATCCGGCATCGTAGCTTTATTGCTGACGCCTTACTGCCGGAATTATCCAGCACATTTGCCTGTGGTTATGTGAATGCCTGGCGCGTAGTATAACTGACAGTTTGGCGTGGGTATTATTACTACGTTGTATTTCGACAACTCTGCGGTTGTATTGGCCGATCACGTGATGTGATTCGAAAGTGAAAGCTGTGAATATGGCGAAACGTAAACTGACTTCAAGTGAGGTTTTGCGGCGATTTTGGACAATAATTCTGATCATGATTGTAGCAGTTCTGAAGAAGATTTTAGCGACAATGATGATCAGCAACGTGCGCTGCATGATACTGTGAATGACGGCGCATCGGATGATGGCGATGAGTGGGTGTATCCCCAGCATCTCAACTGGACTGCTGCCCGAGGTGAACTACCTTTTCTGCATCCGTTTGAGGCAACGTGTGGCTTTATTGTTGATGTAAACAATTACACTGCTGAGCAGTTTTATGAGCTGTTTGTGTCACCTGATTTGATCAGACATTTTGTTCATCAGACAAATCTGTATGCAGCACAGTTTATTGAGAAAAATCCCAATTTACCTCCACATTCCCGTGTTCGTGCTTGGGTAGACACTGATGAAAACGAAATGAAAAAAATCATTGGGATTTTGATGTTGATGGGAATAATCAGAAAACCAGATATTGAGATGTACTGGTCTACAGATCCTATGTATGCAACACCTATTTTTGCAGCTATCATGACACCTAACCGATTCTCTTTGCTGCTGAAATTCTTTCATTTGAATGACAACAGAAATGAGCCAGATAAGAAAGATCCAAACCGCGACCGCTTGTTCAAGCTACGTCCTTTGATTGACCATTTATTTGAAGCATTTCAGTTGCCCTACATGCCAGGACCGTCAGTTGCAGTTGATGAAAGTTTATTGTTGTGGAAGCCTGAGAAAAGGTACATTTTGTGTTTTATTATGTGTTTGCCCATTTCTAGAACTTGCACAACATTTAGTGGTCAATACTGCTTGAATAAATGTAAAAAATGTAAAAAAAATGTAAAAAAGTAAAAAAACAAAAATTGTTCAGGTTTCGCCTGGCGTGGGGAATATTTAGGGAGTTGGCGGTTAAAGGGTTAAATAGACTCATTTTAGTCCCTCATTTTTATTTTTTTGCATAAATATAACAGATATGACCTTAAAATAGAATTTTCAATTGTGAAATGTAGGGCAACATCTGTCAACACAGAGTAGCCAAATAGGATGCAGGCAACTAGGAGGGTGGGTCCCGACTTAATAATTTGCAACATGGGACACCAGTTTAATGTGGTGAGTGGGATTAGACCGTCATAGAATAACATATAGGACTTAACTGAGCGGGGTCACTCTTCATCTTCAAGTTTATATGTAAAGCAAAAATGGAATACAGGCAACCTGAAAACATACACATTACATACATACACCTTTAATTACACCTCCTCCTTCAATCAATGCATATCGGCACCCAACAAAAATGCAGAGTGCATGTGAAACTGTGTGTTTTGCCTGAGTTAACTAAATGAATATTGCTGACACCGAAAAGGCTCTTTAAAATGCTTATTTTAAAACAATTAAAACAAAAAGCAAGGTGACAAATAATCATTAAAAAGAAAACATCTTTTGCTTGTTGTTATGGATGCTTCCAGTCCTATCACATAAAAGAAGTAAATTATGGATATCAGTTTCAAGAGTGAACTGGATCAGAAGCAGGACAACATTTTAGGGTGCCAGGTTAAGTGTTTGAAAGCCTATTTTATTACAATGTACAGGGTGGTCCAGATATATCTAGGCAATTATTGCATTGCATTAAAAGTTGCATAGTTAGATCTGGACCACCCTATATAAATCCAAAATAGAGCAATGAGGAAAAACATCCTAAAATGCAAACTGTCAATTTCACCAATTGCAACGTAAGCCAACACTTCCACATTAAGGCCAATTCTGCTACTGATGTGCAAAAACATCTGTAAAATACTGTAATATACTGTGTGAAAAATTATGAAGTAAATCAATCAACTTTTATATTCAAATATCAGTTTTTATCTTTGAACAAGGTTTTTTTTTTTTTTTTTTAAATACTAGGGGGCTCTGCCCCCTGCTCTCTTCGCTCGCTTTCATGGGAATTGTTACATATGCATTATTTTCACTTTTACTTTAAAACTTTTGTAAAAACAAGACTTGTCCTTTATTTCCGGTCCTGGGCATGGTTACATGTCTTTATCGCAGGACATACAACGCTGCTCGCGTTGTGAAGGGTGTGAGGCTTAACGCATGTTAAGGAGATGCTGTCGGATCATCTGCTGCTGCTATCACGCTGCCCGTCAATCATTTCAAAGCCTGTACAGCAGCTGTCCTTTTGCCACTTCGCGTCTCTACCATGGGGGGGGGGGGGGGGGGGGGGGGTTTGGGTGCTGAACGCACACTAGGAGAATTGGTCGGATCATCTGCTGGCTTTCTGTTGCTGGCGTGCTGTGTGTTTTGTTTGTCGTCGTTTTAAGAGATGGGAGCAAGTTAAAGTGTCTCTCACGGGACTTCAAATTGTCTTCCGAGAAGATCACGTAATAACAGAGAGACATCTGGATTACAATCACATTCGATCCGTCACTTACACATCATTATCATAACTAAAGTAACATGACAAACACAAATCAAATTAGTGAGAAGGAAAAAAAAAAAAAGCCAACAACCAAAAAATGTGAATATTATTTATTTGAATATTTAAAAAGATAGAGTCTGACAAAGGTTTTAATAAATTTAGACCACAACCATAAAGAGCCAATTCAATTTCAGTACAACAAGGCCACGTCAAGCAATGACAGTATGTACTGTATTTTTCGCTCCATAAGACGCACTTTTATTTCCCCAAAAGAAGGGTGGAAATGTCTGCGCGTCTTATGGAGCGAATATTGCGTCACAGACCGTGATGTGTATTACCTGACAAAAGTCGACATCCAGGGGTGGAGGGCGACAATCAGCTGTTAATGGCAACAAAACGGTATGTTACGTTACAGGCATTCCCTCTGTGCTTGGAGGAATGTTAGACTCATTGACTCGCCATCTAAATCTTGCGTGTGCATGAGTTACAAAATGTAAACAAAGGCAAGATGGCATCGACATCTCACAAGAGAACGAAGCAAGTGCAGAAAACAAAATACTCAGCAGACGATGTTTTGCGCATTATTGCCGATTCGGACTGATTTTTCAGAACCTGATTTTGTTGAGAGTGATCAGGAGATCGAGCAAGCGAGTGAGGAACTGGAATCAGCTGATCGGACACCAGCCGATGCCGCTCCAGCTGAGCGCATTCGTGCAGCCGATGCACCTACGGCAAGGTTTGTGTGGGAGGAATACCAAGACATTGATCCTTGGGAGCCAAACTGGCTACCGGACTTCACAAGACAGCATGGCTTGCTGTTGGACACGACAGATTACCAGCCGCTGGACTACTTCAGGCTGTTCTTTCCTGAGGCTGCCTTTCAGTTACTGTCAGATGAGACAAACAGGTATGCAGAGCAATTTTTTTGAATCGCGGGCTGCACTTGCATCGCATTCTCATTTTGTCAAAGTGGGAACCCACAACAAAAGACGAGATGAAGGGCTTTGTGGCATTACAAATATAGATGGGACTAGACTGGCGATATAACTTCATGGAGCATTGGTCCCCTAGTGGCTTTGGACAGGTTATGCCGCATGATGATAGGTATGTGCTCCTGCAAAGTGATTGTGAACAGCTGAGCTTCATAAATTCTGCCACTAGTGATGAGGAGTTCTTGGGGTTTCCAGAAAACAAGAGTGCTTGAACCTTAAAGTCTCTCCTCATTTGTTAATGGCAGTGATGATGGTTCTTAATACCATTGTTGACTTTACATGGTTGAAATATTCTGCTATATTTTATTAAATATATTAGTACACCACTTGTTTCAGAATATTTTTGTTTTCCTCCTCTAAACCTAGATGCGTCAAATGGTCAGGTGCGTCTTAAGGAGCGAAAAATACGGGTAAGTAACAGTGCATGGTTGCCTGCATGTTGCTAAAATAGGCACAGACTTACTTTAATCTGGGAGACAGTCTCTTGTCCCGACTAACAGTGGCAGCTATAGATGAAATCGTACTTATCACAGAAAAATACTGGTTTGCTGCTACAACTGATTGTTGGATGGCCAGCCACCAGAAAATCTATTTTTTATCCATTACATTCATTGCACCAATTGTAATGATTAGCTTGTCTCATGGTTCCTTTTGTAACACTATTTGAGTCCAAAGCTTTAAAGAAAGCAACATTTACTATTCTATGCTTACTATACTATTCTAAGTCAGGACTTTTTAGAATTGATGCCTCTCTCTTTGGCAATACTGTTAGCACTGGATTTGCAGCAAATACAGATGTTGCCCTTCTGGGGATTCACTTATTAGCAATGCTCAAAAATATAACTTGCTAACTGGACTGCCAAAAAATACAATGTGCAAGACTAATTGTTTGCTTTACTGTACCAGCTTAAATGTCAGAGCAGGATTTCAAGAATTACGCATTTTACTTACAGATACCACACAGGCTAAGTTAATATAGTGGAAAAATCCCACTGCTCTTTCTTTCACTTCAAAAACAGAAATAAAAAGGTAGTTATTTCCAAGTGTATTAAGTGCACATTGTCAAGAGCAAGTTATACCACTAAAGGGGAAGTGTGAATGTAAGGGGTGAGCATTTCAGTTAACTTTGTATTCTAATATACAAACATAGCAGACTGAGAAAAATAAAAAAACCTTTCAGAGTATTTATGTTGAAAGGGGGTGGTGGTTGCCTCAGTTATTGGCCAAAGATTAATTATTACTATTATTATTTGTCTGCAAGTAACAGTGTATCTTCATCAACCCGTACAGGAGGAGGTTGGGTGCATGCGCGGATAGCACGCTGTCGCACCCACCACTTGATGAACCACCTGGATTGGGACCTGAATGCAGCCCTTATAGACACTCGAAAAAAATCACAGTAACTCAGAATGCACATCCCAAAAAAAATGTGTAAAAAAAAAATATATATATATATATATATATATATATATATATATATATATACTAGACATTAAGCCCGTTACAATAACGGGTGCTAGAACAGTAGTGCATAAACATTAGTAGGAACAGTCTATATTAAATGGCAAGGGACCTTGACCTCATTCTGTTTCTTGTCTTAATTTTTTTTTGTCAAAAATATTTTTCAAGAAACCTAAAGTAAAATAATAATAAAAATAAAACTGAAACATATATGACAATACAGTAAGTATAATTAATATTACATTTATCCTCTCCTCTGTGGCTGTTGATTGATGTGTTGTGTCTGTTTGAAGATCTCTTATCCTGCCTCTCTTTATTTTAGCTTGCTGTGGCGTCTCTCCAGCAAGTACTGTGCAGTTCCCCAGCAAGTATTTTAATCTGTGCTGACGTGCTGCTGATTATTGTATGTGTGGCGTCTCCCCAGCAACGGATTTTATGTGGGCGAAAATAAATCTACTTTTAAAAGTCATCCTATTGTAATATCACGAAAATTCATATATTTAAGAAAACCCCTTCAACGACTGACACTTTACCGAGCCAAGCTTCTTAATCGCAAATCTGACATCCTCAGAGTGAACACTTGCACAACAACAAACACTTATCCCTACGCTTTGGGGAAGCTGGTCTCCACGTCTCAGTACCCGATTGAAATTTTCATGCCTTATGTTTTAGGTGTTACCTCATTTACCGAAATCCGATTGGATTGGCCGCGCGATATTTTATAGGTCCCGCCCTCTCTGTCTTGTGTGACGCGTCAGGCGGCCTTTGAAGCATCTGCTATAGGCCGGTGACGACTCTGCCACTCATTCCGCCCTTCCCTGTACTTCCGCATTGTCTGTTATATGCATTTAATTTTCTATCACAACAGTGGGCAATCAGCAGAGTCTCCCCAGGAACTGATGTAATGTGTGGCATGCAGCTGATAATTGTGCCTGTGGCGTCTCTCCAGCAAGTACTGTGCAGTTCCCCAGCAAGTATTTTAATCTGTGCTGGCGTGCAGCTGATTATTGTATGTGTGGTGTCTCCCCAGCAACGGATTTTATGTGCGCGGCCGCAAGTACCCAATCTGCACTCTCCCCATTTTATTAAAGAGGATATGGAAAGATTAGTCATCATAAGTGGTAACTACAAAACCTCCGTAACACATGAATGCAACAGCACCCTTGTGTAACTGGGAGCTCTGATAGTCATTTAAATGTATACAACCATGCAAAACATGTGACTGTGATACCTCCTTTAGTAAGACTGACCCCTTTAGACTGATTTATGGTGCACAATCAAACTGCTTGAAATGTCAGGCTTAAGTGTTCTACCAGCAAATAGTGGCCTTTTCTCTTCACCAAAGGGGTGATCAGTTTCCCCAAGTAGAGGAATTAAAATACTTTGAGATTCTGCTCACAAGTGAGGAGAGAGAGACGTGATCAAGAAACTGACCTACAGATCAGTGCAGTGGTAACTTGTTACATGGACCATGCATTGGATCGTGGAGGTGATGAAAGAGATGAGCCCACAGATGTGACTTTCTGTTTACCAGTCAATCACCACCACACTCACAGGCAGTTCCCAGTAACTTAAAGAATAGGACTGTGCATACAAGCAGCAGAAATTAGATTCCTGAACTTGAGAGTAGAACTATTCATTTTTCATATCAAAAGGATGCAGATGAAATTATCTGAGCATTTAATAATCATCTCTCAACTAGCCAATACCCCCAGAGGTAGTTAAGATGCTGAGGACAAGGTGCCCTGGCCATCACCAGTTCAGTGTACAGTATTCTTCTAATGAAACCCTCACTAGGACAAATGAAATTAAAATTATGAATGAAATGAGCAGCCAGCAAAAGTATATTTTCAAAAAAAAGGTCATTATTAAACTAATATATGGATTTTTATAAATACTTCAAAATATTATGAAACCAAAAATGGACTACAAATGTACATGTTTCAGAAATCAATTTTTAAAACTTAAAATGCAGGTAGCAAGATTTTGTCAGCTTTATGTACTAATTCCAACCGAGACAATACATAAAGAGACTAAGTCCTAAACTACAACTTATTTCATCAACAAGAAATAAAACTGCAAACTGCGGTGAAACCAGTACAGTGATTTTTCGAAGATCTCATTGAGATCCTCAATGAAAAAGTCTCGTATAATCAAGTTTAAATTTTGGAAATAAATCCTAATTTCTCATCCAAACGGTCAAATAACAAATATAAATGTGAAAACTGGCTATTATTCAGGAACTCTAGTCTGTTAAAACAAGCAACTGTTTTTTGGTTTTGTTATTTAGCTTTTAATGGGCAGTACAGTATAATACACGAATGTAACTTTTCCACGCATCACACTGACTGGGCCACATAGATGTCACCCTACAGGGGATACGCGGTGCACACAGTGAAGGCAATCAGATAGTGAATACAAGGTGCCAGCTGTTAATTAACTGGCAGATTAAATCTGTTGTTAACTGAGATACTCAATGAAAACTTGTGCTGTAAAAGCACAATCACCAGCACGTGCGAGTCCCCGCTGACAACATGATTTTACTGTAATAAGGATAACTCCTTATACCATAAAAGCACTGCTGCTAATATTGCAAGTATCTTATGTGATAACTGGATTAAAATATCACGCATTTATCTGCATTCTCAAGCAAAGTGCCATAATTCTGGGCACACCACACTCACCAACACGCGAGCCGCTCAAGATGGAGGATCGGAAAGGGGGGAAGGCCTCGCCGTGCGCGTGCTTGAGGAGTGTCGCACGAGCATACGCTCCAGTTTCGCGCACGTCCGGTGTCACATGACTACCCACTGAGTAGGGAAGCTTGAGCATTATTCCTGCATAATGTAGTCGAAGAAGATCAAGATTTTTTTTTTATTTTATCAAAAAGATGTTTTATTTTATATCTTTTTATTCTAAAAAAATGGCAAATGTGATGAAGCCAGTAAAATACATCTAATCCCTCCAAACACCACAGACAAGTGCTGCTAGAAGCTAATTGGCTCTACTGAAAAAGATTTCGGGCCCCGCTCAGGCAACCTTGTCCAAGTCTCCGGAATAAATTGAGCAGGGTGATGTACAGTTTAGAAGAATTAATACATAATTTATCAAACAGTACAACATTGCGGTTTATTATAGTTTTTTATACAATTACGAGTTCCATTTGTTTATCTATAATGTTTCCTAAAATACAGGTCGCAATTGAGAAACAAAAAATGGGTCAAACTATCACTGTATTTTGTAGTCTTGGCTATTTGCAAACATTAATATAGCGACGGGTAGACTAATAAATAATTTTCGCTAATTTGTTCATTTTTTTATTTCTGATTCATGTTCTATTGCGAATGGCAATGTGTTATTTTAAACACGCGTCCAGTCATCCTCTTTTAAAACGGTTTAATTACGTTCCTCCCTAGGCACTATCATCTTGTTCCATGAGTTCTTATATCATTTCTATGCCGATGATATGCAGCTGTACTTGTCACTCGCTCCACAGACGCGGTTTCAGCTATAATCTCTGAATCTCGCACTAAAATTGCAACCTGGATGAACGAGCACCTTCTCCTCCTCAACATGGCAAAGTCGGACCTTCTTGTTATCCCAGCTCGTCCGTCTATTCATCACCCAATCGCTGTTCAGCTTGGCTCATTATTGCTAACACCCAGCTGTCCTTCAGTGATCAGATTGCTGTAGCCCAGGGGTGGCAAACTCCAGCCCTGGGGGGTATTTTTCGTACGTCGCTTAAACCATCCGAGATCAGGTGCCTCATCTTGGATGAGTTAATGCCGGTGAAACTCATCCAGATAAGTCGGTTTTTCAAACGCACCTGTGTATTAGATTAGTGTAGCTGGATCTAATCATACGAGATGAATGCGCGCGCCCGCGCTGAGTGAAAAGCCCATATATATTGAGTCTAGAAAACATGATCAGCAAGTCTCTGATAGGCTGCAACAAAATGACGAAAGAACGGGCGCATTTTTTTTCACACACGCGGCGCAAGACCTTTTATTCGAAGGACACGAAGAATTTCAAGATTTAATATACATAAGGGGTAACACTGCAAAAGCAGCCCAGACCAGAAAAGACGGCTGGCAAAAAGTGGCCGAAAAAATTAAACGCGTGTGCATTGTACTTACTGAATGCAGCGTTTCATTTCCTGTGTGTCAGATTAATTATTATTTAATATGTCATAATTCCAGATCAAACGTGAGCACAAGGAGAACATGGGAACAGGTTAAAGTGAAGTACAAGAATATACTTCAAACTGGTAAATATTGGTATATAACTATTTAAAGAATTGTTGACATAAAGAATCATATATAATATAAAAAACATTAATTTTAAAGCTAATAAGAAGGCAGACAAGCAAAAAACAGGTGGAGGTCCACGCGGTCCAGACCTAACCCCTGCAGAAGAGTTGGCTCTCCAGCAAAATGCCCATCGCCCTGTTTCTGAGGGCATTCCAGGGGGAAGCTCCTCCTCAGAACCAGTGGCAGGATGCAGTGGTCACTTCATTTCAGGTAAAGGATGGTCATTGCATATTTGTCCTCCATGTGTGCTTTAGGTATGTTCCATATAGCCCTCTTTTTTGTTGGGTCAGTTGCAGGGAATGTCATATCCCTTGAACCTGTGTCTGACCAACGAGATATTAACGAAGGTCAAATATTTGATGAAGACACTGTGTCTGATTATTCATCAGGAGGAGAGGTACATTTTCCAAATAATGTTTGATCAAACTCCACTCTGATCAGTCCCATGTGCCCCAATCACATTTGGAAATCCTGGTTATGAGAATGTTAGGCTGATTGTGAGATTCTTTATGGAACTGTGGGTGTTTTAGCCTGTGTATTACCTACCTGCAATGGCATGAAACGCCTCTTTTATTGTCTGCACACGCAGGTGTCCAGGAAACACTATGAAAACCTGAAGGAAATGTTTCAGAGCCAAACAGACTTTACGAATTGTGTGGCAAACTGCACTTTTCGATAGATGTTCCGCATCACCTACAGTATATAAAAAAGTGCCGCTTGCAAGAAACCTCAAAGCAATGCATACTGTCTGTGTGATTGTGAGAGCCCGACTTCGCCGAGTTTGACTTCGAATATACGGAGCTAATAAATCTTTGAGGTACAATATTCCCCCTCGGCTAAAGCGGTATCTTTCGTACAGAATTTCCTCCGGGGGCAATAAAGGATCTTGCCGATCGCGCAAAACCCTCTTTATATGAAATTCTCTTCGTATAATTTGCGCACCAATATCAATTGGTCGCTCATTCATGAACGGCGAAGCCCTGACTGGATGACTTCCACACCGTCACTGATCACGTGTGTAAACTAATCCATGTTTACGCAGAACAAACCTGCTCCGAGCAGGTTTGCGGATTTGGATGTGTTGCTATGACAACACTTCCAGCAAGAGTTTCAAAAAACCGACAGATCCAGGATCAGGCCAAATCGTCAACAATTACATCCGGCTAAGCGAGTAATCCACGTACGAAAAATACCCCCCTGGAGTGCCGTAGTGGCTGCAGGTTTTCATTCTAACTAGCTAACTTCTTTTGCCTTCATTTTAATTAACTTGATTAGTTGTTTCTTTTTCTTTAATTAGCTGCCAAATAATAATGAGAAGCAAAACAAGGTGCCCATCACACAATATCTGAAAATAAAGAAAGGTGAAGGTCTTAGTAAGGTTGATCTCTCAAGTCCCCAAAACATTTTGACCGTGTTAGAAGAAACAGAAAATCAACAGTTACGCAAATGTCTGCAGTGTCAGAATGAGAGCAGCAACAAGCCATAGAATTAAATAACAAGTTTAATTAACAGCAAGAATTGGCTTCTCAATAAGAAACTGGTTGGAGTTTGAAGCTCCAATTTAGCTGGTCAACTGTTGACTTGTTTCACATTTGATTTCTGTTTGGCTGTCATTTAATGAAGAAAATAATTAATTCAGAGCACTGAATCCTTAAAAACAGGCCTGTTAAAATGTTGGGAAAAAGAAGTTAATTAGCAGTGAAAACTGGTCACTGATTAGGAAAAGGCTTAGAATGAAAACCTGCAGCCACTGCGGCACTCCAGGCCTGGAGTTTGCCACCCCTGCTGTAGTCTCTGTCAGTCTTGCAGACTAACTCTATACAACATCCATTAAGATCAGATTGTACCCGACATAGTATGTAGCACAACCCCTGCTCCAGGCTTTGGTCTTGTCACATCTGGACTACTGCAACTCGCTGCTAGCAGGAGTACCGGTATGTGTCACCAAGCCACTGTGGGTGATTCAAAATGCAGTGGTACTTCTGGTGTTCAACCAGCCAAGGCAGGCACATGTCTCTTCTCTTTTCAGATCACTACTTTGGCTTGCTGTAGCGGTCCACTGCATATTAAGTTCAAATCATTGATGCTTGCCTACAGCGTAGTCAATAGGTCAGCATTTATATCATACCAGTAACGGCGCACTGCACGGTAATGTGCAGTAAATACATTTGACTTGAGCATTCCTAGTTTTCATCCTCTTTCTCTGTATGTTTAGCATTCGTTTGCTCAGAGGTTAATGTGCTTGCTCTTTGCTGAGCAGCTCTTCTTTTCTCCACCGTAGTGGCCCACTTCTTCTCTTTCTTTTGTCGGCATCTTTTCACATTAAAACTGATTAGTTCAGAGCTTGTGTTGCAATTACTTAGTACGTTTTCTTTCATTTTTCACTTAAGCTGGCACTTAAATCATTCCTGAGGCAGATTGAAGACTTAAGATATGAAAAGGTAGAGGAAGTGACGGCGATGGTGGTAGGGATGAGAACGGCGCCCATACACATGCGCTGCACGGCCGCCCTGATGATCGCTGCCGAGAATTGATTCTACAATAAAATAAAAATAAAAAGAGGAATAACCTTGGAGGTCAATCATCACCCTGAAAGCGGATAGTAGACGTCACGTACTATATGTCTACCAAATTTCAGGTCAATAGTTCAAACGGTTTGCAAGCTACAGGTGATTTAAAATCCTGGACAGACAAACAAACAGCCATTGTAGCGTATTATATAATAAGATTAGAGTTGTTCATTTCTGAGGTCTGGTTGTTTACTCGATTATGCTGATGTCTTTTGTAAATCACTTTGAAGAAACGCATCTGCTAAGCAAATAAATGTAAAGATAAATTCAGCCTAAAACTGAATGTCAGGCAGAAGCCAACTTCGAGTGGAGCACCAGCCCATCACGGACAATTTATACTAACAATTTAAACTAAAAACCAAGACTTTGGGATGTGTGTGAAAAACCCACAGAGAATGTACAAACACCACAAAGACAACAATCAGAGCAGGATTTGAACCGTCTCTTCTTGAACTTAAAGGCGACATGCTGACAATGATGCCAGCCAACTAGCTCTAGGAGTAATGCAGTATAAAAGTCTCATCCCATTCTTAAGCCCACTTAGCCGAATTCAGGGTCACAGTGACCCTGAGACAATCCTGACAGCACTGGGACCAAGGCCGGAAACAGCTGTAAACTCTTAGAAATAAAGGTGCCAGAGTGGTTTGGTTCCTGAAAGACTCATCCACATGAAGGTTCCAGAAAGAACCTTTTATTTATTTAGATACATAAATGCAGTAAATAACCGTGACTAGATGGTAACAGATTTGCAAATTTCCAAGAGCTCATGATTTCAAAAAGACTGTTGCTGCATACAGTAACACAAGCTAAATCCAGATTTTCTTAATCCATTAGTGTCCTGCTAGGTAGCCCACCATACATTAAATCTTTTTTTTCTGCATATTAGGAAGTTTATCAAAGCACAAAGAATCAACTTCATATGCAAAGAACCCTTCACAAAATGAAATGGTGCTTTCTCAAGCAATAATCTATGAGGAACCACACAACCAAGTGAAGAACCACATAGTGCCATTAAAGAACCAGCATTTTAAGAGTGTGTAGACATAGCTTGCTCACACGCACACACACGGGATAATTTGGAATTACCAATTAACCCCAATCGGAGAACTTTTCAGCCCCAAAATCAAAACTGAATGATGTACCTACTGTCTACCACGATACCACAGTCATCTTCTTCTTTCAGCTGCTCCTGTTAGGGGTTGCCACAGCGGAGCATCTTCTTCCATATCTTTCTGTCCTCTGTATCTTGTTCTGTTACACCCATCACCTGCATGTCCTCTCTCACCACATCCATAAACCTTCTCTTAGGCCATCCTCTTTTCCTCTTCCCTGGGAGCTCTATCTTTAGCATCCTTCTCCCAATATACCCAGCATCTCTCCTCTGCACATGTCCAAACCAACGCAATCTCGCCTCTCTGACTTTGTCTCCCAACCAAATATAAATATTTGTATTTGTTCATTAAATCAGCTCTCTGTATATTGCTGTCCACCTTAATAAAAGGATATTTGTCAGTGTGTCCACCTAGTTGCCATGTCTCTGTCATGCTCACAGATGGCGCATCACAAACATTAGCACTGCTTTTGTAAATCCCATACCAAAATGGCATATAACAAAGACTACAAATGTAACCGTTGAGGTCTGTGTTGATTACATACAATTCAATAGTTACTTATAGAACAATAACAAAATCCTTTTGTTGGCTCCTCTCCGTGAAAATCACGAGAAGCTGGACTGCATTTTACTGAATCTCACAGGATTCAAAATGAAAAAATGACTCAAACTCATACACAGTTACACACTCACATGGAGCAATTTAGAGCAGTGGTCTCCAACTCCAGTCCTGGAGAGCTACTGTGGCTGCAAGTTTTCATTTTAACTCTTTTCTTGATTAGTGACCAGTTTTTGCTGCTAATTATCTATTTCCCTTTATTTTAATTGACTTTTCTTGAGACTCTGACTGCTGAATTGATTCTTTTTTCCTTAAATGGCACCTAAACATAAATTTCATGTCAAGTTAGCCAACAGATGACCAACTAAGTTGGGGCGTCAAACTCTAACCAACTTCACTTCATTCAGTTTCTTAATTTGAAGCCAATTCTCGTTGCTAATTAAACCTGTTATTTAATGCCATGGCACTCATTTTCAAAACTGTTGATTTTCTTTTTTAAGAGCACTGTCAAAACGTTTTGTCCACCTGAGCAGATCAACATTACTGAGGCCTTCACCTTTATTTATTTTCAGTTATTGTGTGATGGACGCAGGTTGTTGTTTATGTGTTGGTAAATTTTGTGTCTTAATATTGTTTGGTTGCTAATTAGAGAAAAACGAAATAACTAAGGGGTCTGAGGCTTCAAGAGCAAGTCAATTAAAATAAGTTCAAAAGAAGTTAATTAGCAGCAAAAACAGGTCACTCATTAAGAAAAGGGTTAGAATGAAAACCTGCAGCCACAGTAGCTCTCCAGGACTGGAGTTGGAGACCCCTGATTTAGAGTGATCACTAGACCTGACGCTATGCCCAGTAGATCCTAGCGGGAAAGCTCATTGAATGGTGGATGCTACAAAGACTTGGCAAACCTCTGACTGTGTGTGGCCAGACAGAGCTGCAGCTCGATCATTAAATCTGTTGATGACACCACCACCATCATAGGCCTGATCACCAACAATGATGAGGCAGCTTACAGAGATGAGGTTTACCTGTTGACGCAGTGGTGCCAGGTCAGCAATCTCACTCCTATAATGTCAGCAAAACCAAGGAGCTGCTCAGAAAGCAGAATGTAGACTACACCGCCATCCACATTGGAGGAGATGTTATTGAAAGAGTGACCATAACTGATGAACTGCAGTTCATACAACACATTCGGGCTCATTTCAAAAAAGGCTCACCAACACCTTTACTTCCTCAGACATTTTAGGGCTGCTGGGATTCCTCCAATTTTTCTCACAGGTGCACAGTGGAGTCCATCTTCACTGGCTGCATTGCATCCTGGGACAGCAAATGGTCAGCTCAAGAATGTAAAGCACCAGCTGGTGACAGTGGCTAGCAGCACCCAGCTGCCTTTAATTAATAGCTCACTGCCTTAGAATGGCAAAAAGTATAAAGACCCCTGCCATTCTGCACAGCCGTTTTTCACATTACTGCCTTCTGTTAAACAGTACAGAACTATTGGTGCACACACACCAGCAGATTCAGGGATACTTTCTACCGACATGTCATACGGTTGCCGAACAGTCAATAATAAAACAAAATAGCATCACATGTGCTATATGAAGATTTTATATACTGTATGTAAACAATTGAAGCCAAACATTTACATACACTTGGGGTGAATTCTTTAAAACTCACTTAGATAGATACTTTATTATTCCCCAAGGGGAAATTCACATACTCCAGCAACAGCATACTGATAAAAACAATATTAAATTAAAGAGTGATAAAAATGCAGGTATAACAGACAATAACTTTGTATAATGTTAACGTTTACCCCCCCGGGTGGAATTGAAGATTTTTATACTAACAAACTATAAATTCAGCATATCATTTAAGAGATTTACTTTGTGCAGAGCACAAGGAATTTTTTTTTCCCCCAACAGTGTTCACAAATGAGAACATTTCACTTTTTATTGACTATATCAAGATTCCAGTAACTTAACTGTGCATTTAAACACCTTGGAAAACGCCAGAAAATAATGTCAAGCCTTCAGGTTATTAGACAATTAGCTTCTGATAGCCAATTAGCCTAACTGAAGTTAACATGTGGATATATGTTAAGGCCTACCATCAAACTCGCTGCCTCTTTGTGCTTCACATAATGGGAAAATCAAAAGAAATCAGCCAAGACCTCAGACAAAAATCTGTGGACACTCCACAAATCTGATTCATCCTTGGGAACAGTTTCCAAACATCTGAAGGTTCCACATTCATCTGTACAAATAATAATACACCAGTATAAACACCATGGGACCACACAGCTGTCATACGGCTCAGGAAGGAGATGCTTTCTGTCTCCTACAGAAGAACGCACTTTGGCATAAAAAGTGCAAATCAATCCCAGAACAGCAACAAACGACCCCATGAAGATGCTGGAGGAAACAGGTAGACCGGTATCTATATCCACAGTAAAATGAGCCCAATATCGACATAACCTGAAAGGCTGCTCAGCAAGGAAGAAGCCACTGCTGCAAAGCCACCATAAAAAAGCCAGACTGCACTTTGCACATGAGAACAAAGATGTTACCTTCTGGAGAAATGGAGAAAGGGCCTGATTCAAAGACACATGATATCCTATATGGTGTTCCACAAGGCTCTATCCTGGGTCCGCTGCTCTTCTCAATCTACATGCTTCCGTTAGGTCAGATTATCTCAGGGCACAACGTGAGCTACCACAGCTATGCTGATGACACACAGCTGTATTTATCAATAGCACCTGATAACCCCCATTCTCTAGATTCACTAACACAATGTCTAACCTGTATCTCAGAATGGATGAATAGTAACTTTCTCAAATTAAATAAAGAGAAAACCGAAATCTTAGTGATTGGCAATAATGGATACAATGAGGCTATTAGAAATAAACTTTATGCATTAGGATTAAAAGTCAAAACAGAGGTAAAAAGCTTAGGGGTAACCGTTGACTGTAATCTGAGTTTTAAATCGCATATTAATCAGATCACTAGGACAGCATTTTTTCACTTAAGAAACATAGCAAAAGTTAGACCTCTTATATCATCGAAAGATGCTGAGAAATTAGTTCACGCGTTTGTTTTCATTCGACTAGATTACTGTAACGCACTCCTCTCAGGACTACCCAAAAAAGACATCAATTGTTTACAACTAGTGCAGAATGCAGCTGCTAGAATCCTAACTAGGAAAAGAAAATCCGAGCACATTTCTCCAGTTTTGATGTCACTACACTGGTTACCTGTGTCTTTCAGAATTGACTTTAAAATTCTGCTTATGGTTTATAAAGCCTTAAATAATCTCGCTCCATCTTATATATCAGAATGTCTGACACCTTATATTCCAAATCGCAACCTCAGATCCTCAACTGAGTGTCTGCTTAGAATTCCAAGAGCAAAACTTAAAAGAAGTGGTGAGGCGGCTTTCTGCTGTTATGCACCTAAAATCTGAAATAGCTTGCCAGTAGGAATTCGCCAGGCTAATACAGTGGAGCACTTTAAAAAAACTGCTGAAAACACATTATTTTAACATGGCCTTCTCATAACTTCACTGTAATTTAATCCTGATACTCTGTATATCCAATTCATTATAATAACTATTCATTCAAAATCTGTACTAACCCCTACTCTCTCTTCTGTTTCCTTTTCCGGTGTCCTTTTGGTGGTGGCGCAACCCAAAGCACCATGATGTTCCAACAATGATGGATGGATTAAAAGCCAGAAGTCTGTATGACCATCACCATCAAGTGACTCCGTGAGAACCCTAACTACAAAGAGGACTATTTCATTTATGTTAGGTAGAATGCCCAGAGGGGACTGGGCGATCTCGTGGCCTGGAACCCCTACAGATTTTATTTTTTTCTCCAGCCGTCTGGAGTTTTTTTTGTTTTTTTCTGTCCACCCTGGCCATCGGACCTTACTCCTTTCTATGTTAACTAATGTTGTCTTATTTTAATTTTGTATTTTATTTTTCTTTTCTTCATTATGTAAAGCACTTTGAGCTACTTTTTGTATGAAAATGTGCTATATAAATAAATGTTGTTGTTGTTGTTGTTGATGAATCCAAGATTGAACCGTTTGGCCATAATGACCACCGTTATGTTTGGAGGAAAAAGAACACCATGCCAACCATCAAGCACGAGGGTGGGAGTATCATGTTGTGGGGGTGCTTTACTGCAGGGGGAATGATGCACTTCACAAAATAGATGGCATCATGAGGAAGCAAAATTATGTGGATATACAGTGGTGTGAAAAACTATTTGCCCCCTTCCTGATTTCTTATTCTTTTGCATGTTTGTCAAACAAAATGTTGCTGATCATCAAACACATTTAACCATTAGTCAAATATAACACACGTAAACACAAAATGCAGTTTGTAAATGGTGGTTTTTATTATTTAGGGAGAAAAAAAAATCCAAACCTACATGGCCCTGTGTGAAAAAGTAATTGCCCCCCTGAACCTAATAACTGGTTGGGCCACCCTTAGCAGCAATAACTGCAATCAAGCGTTTGCGATAACTTGCAATGAGTCTTTTACAGCGCTCTGGAGGAATTTTGGCCCACTCATCTTTGCAAAATTGTTGTAATTCAGCTTTATTTGAGGGTTTTCTAGCATGAACCACCTTTTTAAGGTCATGCCATAGCATCTCAATTGGATTCAGGTCAGGACTTTGACTAGGCCACTCCAAAGTCTTCATTTTGTTTTTCTTCAGCCATTCAGAGGTGGATTTGCTGGTGTGTTTTGGGTCATTGTCCTGTTGCAGCACCCAAGATCGCTTCAGCTTGAGTTGACGAACAGATGGCCGGACATTCTCCTTCAGGTTTTTTTGGTAGACAGTAGAATTCATGGTTCCATCTATCACAGCAAGCCTTCCAGGTCCTAAAGCAGCAAAACAACCCCAGACCATCACACTACCACCACCATATTTTACTGTTGGTATGATGTTCTTTTTCTGAAATGCTGTGTTCCTTTTACGCCAGATGTAACGGAACATTTGCCTTCCAAAAAGTTCAACTTTTGACTCATCAGTCCACAAGGTATTTTCCCAAAAGTCTTGGCAATCATTGAGATGTTTCTTAGCAAAATTGAGACGAGCCCTAATGTTCTTTTTGCTTAACAGTGGTTTGCGTCTTGGAAATCTGCCATGCAGGCCGTTTTTGCCCAGTCTCTTTCTTATGGTGGAGTCGTGAACACTGACCTTAATTGAGGCAAGTGAGGCCTGCAGTTCTTTAGACGTTGTCCTGGGGTCTTTTGTGACCTCTCGGATGAGTCGTCTCTGCGCTCTTGGGGTAATTTTGGTCGGCCGGCCACTCCTGGGAAGGTTCACCACTGTTCCATGTTTTTGCCATTTGTGGATAATGGCTCTCACTGTGGTTCGCTGGAGTCCCAAAGCTTTAGAAATGGCTTTATAACCTTTACCAGACTGATAGATCTCAATTACTTCTGTTCTCATTTGTTCCTGAATTTCTTTGGATCTTGGCATGATGTCTAGCTTTTGAGGTGCTTTTGGTCTACTTCTCTGTGTCAGGCAGCTCCTATTTAAGTGATTTCTTGATTGAAACAGATGTGGCAGTAATCAGGCCTGGGGTTGGCTACAGAAATTGAACTCAGGTGTGATACACCACAGTTAGGTTATTTTTTAACAAGGGGGCAATTACTTTTTCACACAGGGCCATGTAGGTTTGGATTTTTTTTCTCCCTAAATAATAAAAACCATCATTTAAAAACTGCATTTTGTGTTTACTTGTGTTATATTTGACTAATGGTTAAATGTGTTTGATGATCAGAAACATTTTGTGTGACAAACATGCAAAAGAATAAGAAATCAGGAAGGGGGCAAATAGTTTTTCACACCACTGTATACTGTAGCCACATCTCAAGAACTCAACAAGGAAGCTGAGATTCAGTCGCAAATGGGTCTTCCAAATGGACAATGACCACAAGCATTCCTCTAAAGCTTAAAAACAACAAAATCAAGGCATTGGAGTGGCCATCACAAAGCCTTGACCGCAATCCGACTGAACATTTGTGGGCAGAACTGAAAAAGTGTGTGCAAGCGAGGAGTCCTACGAACCTGTCCCAGTTATACCAGTTCTGTCTGGCAGAACGGGACAAAATTAAAGCAGCTTATTGTAAGAAGCTTGTGGAAGGTGACCCAAAGTATTTGGCTGAAGTTAAACAACTTAAGGGCAATAATATCAAATATTAAAGTGTATGTAAACTTGTGACCCACTGCAACTCTGATATGGTCAATAAAAAGTACAATAATCTGTCTATGAACATTGTTGGAAAAAATTACTTTTTCCCTGCCTGAAGTAGATGTCTTGAACATTATACAAAATTTATAGTTTGTTAGTATAAAATCTGTGAAGGGGTTATAAAGTGAGTATTAAAAATCCATCCTGTGTATGTAAACTTCAGACTTCAACGATAGATAGATAGATAGATAGATAGATAGATAGATAGATAGATAGATAGATAGATAGATAGATAGAGATAGATATTCACTGTACAGTACTTGACAATACACTTAACTTCAACTTGTTCAGAAAGGGACAGCTGTTGTAGCAATTTGTCTCACAGCCCTCCAGCTGTTCTTGGGTTTACAGGTAGTATACTCCAGATATACCTCTCCCCACCTCAACAGGTCTTCAGGTAGTGAGCACCAACCATTTTGCCCAACACAATTCATTCTAGTAAAAAATTGAAGGAGAAAAAACAGGTGGCCAACTAATTCATGCACCCAAGCAGCAGGAGGCCACTGACTCACCATCTGCAAGGACAAAGGCTGTAGTAACTTTGGCTACAGAGTGAGCCATTCATTGTTTTGTATATAATAAGGACAGTGGTATGCAGCACTTCAAAGCTTGAATCATTTTGAGTTATTTTTGTCTTCCTATTGCAAGCACTTATTGTGCTAGGTGAAAGGTGCCTCTTAGCCATTTTGTTTGATGGTGATTTGGCTGGGTCAGCAGATGTGCATGGATGGCAAGTTTGACAAAGACTGGTAAGGTGAGTAAACTATCTTATTAATGGCAGACTTAGAAACAGGAGGTGGAATTTGTTCTGGTCAGCTATATCAATGGAATAAGGGCAGCATATACTGTATATGATAAGTTATTAAATAGAGGTAATAAAGACTGCCTTGGGCATTAGATCACTATTAGGTTGCCCCAAAAATTTCTATACACAGCATTATAGATTCTACAAGTGTCTGGACCTCACCTGGAGGTAGGCAATGCCATTCTAGCATTAACACTCTACTGAATGGTGGAGGAAAACACCACTTCAGAACCTCTCAGATTTGCTCAGCTGGGTCAGAATCTTGGACAACCATGACATATGGAGTACTTTTAAAAATCCTTCATTGACCGCTTGTGCCCTGTGGATGAGGGTGTTGACATCCAGGAAAATTCCACTGCAATCAGAAAAAATTCCCAACAAGATAAATCACTTAAGAGTTCTTTTTTATGAATTGACATTAACCTTCCCCTCTAAGGGAAATGGTGCACCTAAGCCATGCTGTATCCAGCAGGGGGCGTTAGCTCCCTGGGAATGAGTTCTTTTGTAATTGTGGCATGTAACATAACCCGAAACTACAGGGTGGGCCATAAGTTTCCATACATAGGAAAATAAAAATTTTTTATGAAAAACTCATTTTTATTTATAACACTAGGGGGCTCTCCCCCCCCCCCCCCAACCCCCGCCTTGCTTTGCTCGCCCACACCTGGGTTTGGTTTACCGGATATACAATTTAAAGAGATTGTTAGTTTCATGGGAATTGTTACATATGCATTATTTTCACTTTTACTTTAAAACAGGACATAACGCTGCGTTGCCTATACAGCAGCTGTCCTTTTGCCACTTCGTGTCTCTGCCGCTTGCTTTGTGAACGGGGGTGGGGGAGGTGTTGTTGGGGTGGGGTTAGGGTGTCTGAACTTGCACACAAGGAGAAGCAGTCGGATCATCTGCTGGGTTTCTGCTGCTGGCGAGCTGTGTGTTTTGCTTGTCACTTGTCATTGTTTTAAGAGCTGGGAGAAAGTTAAAGTCTCTCTCATGGGACTTCAAATTGTCTTCCGAGAAGATCACGTCTCGTTTCCCTCCCAAAGATTTTTTTTTTTTTAATAATAGAGAGATAAGTTCCACATGACTGCCATTGTTTGAAAACACATTTCAATACGTGTCCACCACTGCTGATGAACACGTATTAGCACAGCTGGAGTTATGCTTGTAATGGCGTTGGTGATACGTTCCCTAAGATGATTTATGTTTCGTATCTTTTCCTGATACTCCATGGCCTTCAAATGCCCCCAAAGATAAAAATCAAGTGGGCCATCCGTATGATTTAAATTTGTTGCTCTTTATAAAAACACATTTTTAGGATCTGAAATGTAAAAAATAAAATGTTAAAAACCATATGTAAGGAATGTTATGGCCAACCCTGTATATACATATAATATAAAAAGGCGATACCCCTCCCCTAGTGATACTGCGGTAAGAAATCACATAGGAGAAATAACTTTGCTTTGTTTAATGTCGACTTACACAGGTGTGCCAGGCAATGTTCCAAGGTTTTATACTCTTTCTTCATGTGCCCCCACTTACATGAATCATGCAATTCCAAACAAGGCAAAAGAGGATACAGTTTTATGCTTACTTTGACAGACAAAAATAGTATACAACAGTCCTCAGTCTGACTACCCGTTTCACAGTTGTGTCTATCTGTCTTGTCTTATATTATAATGCTTGCTAAATCTGGCTCTGTGTCAACTGTCGATGTCGGAAGAAAAAGGCAGATTTATAAGATGTATTTGCACAGAGTACAGTGGCATATTAAACTTATGCTTATTACAATTGCCAATAAAACATACTTCACACCATAAGAGATGCACTAGAACCGTTCACTACAGAGAGAGACGAGCACTCAGGTCTGCAGACTTCTTGTGGCATGTGCCACACATCTACTTGGATCCATTACTTGCACGGACAGTGACAGATGACAGAACTGACCACATTACAAATTATTTTATTTATAGTACGCGTTTCATGTACCACAAACCAAAAGACAAATTCGAGTAGTGAGAAAAGCACTATATAAATGTAATGAATTAATTATTATTACCTAAAAAGTCACTGATGTTCCCACTTTTAAGCCCTGAAGGGCAACCCAGTGAATCTGTGAATTTCCCCTTGGGATTAATAAAGTATTTATCTGTGACTGACTTGGCACGCAAAGCAAGATAGGATTATAAAAGCTCTCTTATTTCAATGACTACCCACATTGCACCTGCTCACAATGTAATTTATATCCTTTGATTAACAATCTATTTCATCACTTCCCTATATTGTGTGCTACTAAACAATAGAAGGAGGGTACAAAAAATTAGTTATCTTCCATATCTTCTTTCAGCTGTTGAAGTTAGTAAGAAACTAACTTTTTTTACAATGATGAACAGGCTTCCCAGTGCTGGTGTAACTAGATAGTTTTAGTGTAAAGGTCCCTTGTAGGCCATATCATGGGTAGCTGACGAAATAATCTGTAAATCTTTTTAACAATAACTTAGAAAAAATGTCTTTCCTGATCAAATCATGAGAGCTTCCTGCATAGTCTTTTAGGTGAACATACAGTTGAAAATGCAAGTAAAACAATCAAAAATGTTACAACAATGATCTAACAATTCATCATTATCTTCAACTTGGAAGCCTTTTTACTTCTCTGGTAACTTTACTCTAAATCGGGGGAGTCAAACTTAGATCTTGGAGGATCACAGTGGCTGTAGGTTTGCATTTCAGCCACTTTCTTCATTAGTACCCAGTTACTACTGCTAACAAAACAGGCTTCTTTTGCCTTAATTTGAATTGACTTGCTTTTTAACCACCTTGGTGTTAAACGTGAATGTCTTTCAGGCTTTGAATTCTATGTACTGTAAATACAACTAAACCTGAGAGTCTCTTGGGTTAAGCTGTTATGATCCAATATAAAAGTATTAAACCTAATTAGCACTCAAAACATTATTTTGCTGCCATCTAGTGGATAAAATAACACACAGCCAAAAAATGCATATTCTATGCGTTTTACCATTCTGAGATAACTCATCAATATTCATGAGTGAGGCAGAACCTTCAACCAAAACACACTATGGGGTGTAAAATGAGATGTTTTGAACAAGCTGAAACTGAACCATTAGCTGAATTAAGTCACAACAATGTGTTATTCACTCAGCAGATGCTGACAAAGATAGCGAAACTGATGCATACAGCACTGCCTGATGCCCTACAATACGCCTAGTGGCTTCAGTCCTGTAAAGCTGCACCTGGGTGTGTGACAAAAAGGCAAAATGATTGTGAACAAGAAAGATGTTATTCCCCAAAGCACTATTCACAACACGGCAACTGTCAATGTTCGTGTCAGGAGAAAAGTGGAAGTCACTAAGCCTTGCACTGTGATAGCCTACAATAACACACGTTGTGTATCAATTGTGTGGATCAGACACTCACATTCTACCCCCTCAGTGGCAAGAAACTGAAAGAAACATTCAAAGAGCACAAGGAAACATGCTTCTACTGTCCCGATTGTGACGCCAGGCTCTGCGCGTTGGTGACTGTTTCAAAAATATCACATGACAAACACGTAAAAAACCTGCATCAGTACAGCAATTGACACTAGAAATGCCCTTCTTACTGTATTCATCTTGATATTTTTGTATTTACATGCTTCTGTTACATGTGATTAAATATCTTCTTGTTAAAAAAATGTAATGTATTTGGCTTGTTTTTTTAAGGATAAACAGAACATTAAGGACGCTATGGCTCAAACCCCTTGATCCATTATTTATTTATTTTAAACTTAACTGGCAGTCAAATAATAATTAGGTGCACAGTGAGCCAAAAAGTCTGTTCAATTAACATCAGTTATTGCTCACAAACTTAAATAAGACGCTGTAATGAAAACCTGCAACCACGGCGACTCTCCCGGATCAGAGATTGACACCCCAGTCTAAATCTTTTCATACAACAGTAAAACATTCCAGACATGATGATCTCTTGATGTGTTTAAAGGTGATGCATACAAATAAAAAAAAGACACAGTATACAATTGTGTGGAAAGAAAAAAACAACATACCACTTTGTGGATAACTTAGTAACCACTGTTGTGTTAAGGTGGATTGGGACTGGCAGCAAATTCATATGCAAGAAGAAAGGCATGCAAAACAGTCTGGCTCATTCTACCACAACGTTCTTAGTCAATGACAGCCATAGCTTCAAGATATACTATTAACATCAATTACAAGAAACTATCCTAGGCATCAAAGTTTTAGCAATGCTCTAGACATGCTGCTCTATTGTATAGCAGAATTTATTTCAAATAAAAATCACAAATATACTTACAGCTTCCAACTTTCGTCATGCAAAAGGCAGACAAAAACATACACTTGATGTAAATACCCTAGTATAAGTCAGGAAGGGCCAGATCCATAGATAATAATCAGCCAGGTTTATGCTGGGAAAAAAACACTGCATTAAAAAATATCTAATTAGTAACATTTTTCTTACTTCTTTTTAAAAAAAATATGACTTTTTAAATTCTGTTTCATATTAGGAATATCAATTAATTAAAAGCTTTAATTCAAATAACTATTATTAATCATCCCCGCTGCCATTTGTCTTTGAAAGACTAGATTTTCACTGTACTATATATACATATGACAATATACCCGCTATCATATATATATATATATAAAATTCACTAAGCCGCTGACAAGTAGCCACCCATAGAAAGCATGCCGGAAGGGGCGTGGATTCACTAAACCGCCGACAAGTAAGACGCCAATGCCGCATGCAGGAAGGAGCCACGCCCACCAACTCTAAGACCATTAGATACGACGACAACTCGCAGAGCCACGCCCACCAACTCGGACGCGACAACTCGGAAAACACGCCGTTATTTATGTTCGTCTGTGCTACAGTACACATGCACCTCTGGGCCACGTTGACTTTTCGGTTACGACGCACGACCGCGTGCACCATAGCAAACTGTTTTACACGCTACATACAGCAATTCGCATCCGCGACAAACATGCGTCTTCTTAGATGGTCCTGCAGGAACACTCCTTTTTCCCCGGCCCGCGTCTAACCTCGCTCTCTAGGCATTCACACTGCCTGCTCATGTGCCCGGACGCAAAAACTCACCGACCACCCAGTTAGTCCCTTTCGTCTGTGCTAGGAGTCCACATGCACCTCTGAGCCACGTTGACTTTTCATTATTCTTTTCGGTTACGACACCCGACCGCGTCCACCATCGAAAACCATGGGGAAGGAACAACGAAGCCCCGCCCAGAAACTCTACCCCTCCTCACAGAGTTTCCCAAACTCGGTCCTGGTGAACCCCTGTGGATGCAGGGTTTTGTTCCAACCAGATTCCTAATCGTTAATACCGGTGAAACTCATCCGGGATAAGTCGGTTTTTCAAACGCAGCCGTGTAGCAAATTATTCTAGCAGGATGTAATAATCCGAGATGAATGCGCGCCCCCGCGCTGAGTGAAAAGCCAATGTATATTGAGTCTAGAAAACATGATCAGCAAGTCTTTGATAGGCTGCAACAAAATGATGAAAGAACGGGCGCATCTTTTTCACACAAGCTGGGTGTGTGGGCGTTAGTTAGTTAATTACTCGAAGGATTTCAAGATTTAATATGCACAAGCAGTAACACTGCAAAAGCAGCCCAAACCAGAAAAGACGGCTGGCAAAAAGTGGCCGACAATTTAAACACGTGTGCATTGTACTTCCTGAAAGCAGCGTTACGGATTTTGCAAATGTTCATTTTTTTCCCCCTCTGTTTAAAAACAATTAAAAAAGCAGTGTGATTATGCGGCGTATAGTACGCCGCGGGTTGGTATGCAGCGTGTAAAACTGTTTGTTGCGGATAATTTGCCTCTTACTTTAACACAAAGACAATTTCCTGTTAGATTTGCCTTTGCAATGACAATTAATTAGGCACAGGGCCAAACTTTCAAAAAGATATGCATGTATCTGCCAAAACCAGTGTTCAGTCACAGACAGTTGTATGTTGCTATCTCCAGAGTTCCATCTTTTCATTCATTTACTGGTATGCCTGCAGGAACACGTGCAGCGAGCGAGCGAGACACACACACACACACACACATACAGGCGAGAGAGAGAGAGCGAGCGAGCGCTGGACACATAAGAATTATAATACTTCATTACATTGATACACCAGTGTTTTCAGTATTCAAAGCGCTATCCACACAGGGAGGAACCGGGAAGCGAACCCAAAATCTTGCACAGTCTCCTTACTGCAAAGCAGCAACACTACCACTGCCCTACAAGGCAGTTAAAGAATGCACCGGGCTCGATTTTGTTTTCACTTCTATTTGAACAACTGTGTCGTTCAGGAAGTGTTCACCCATCGATACATAGTTATGCGGCGTATGCTACACTGCGGGTTGGCTAGTGGGTCATACGCTCACACTGATTACGTCCCTGCCCTTTGTACACACCCCCTCGCTACTACCGTGGTCGGGTGACTTGGTGGATTATATATAGAAAAGCAGCCAAAACCGCAAAGAACAATGAAAAGTCTATGTGACTCACAGGTGCATGTGGACTGTGCAAAGAGGAAAACGACTCAGGTGACGAGTTGGGGGTGGGCACATGAGCAGGCAGTGCATACTAAACGAGAAATCAGCAGACTAGCATGACGGAGGGGGCGGAATGGGCGTCCTTCCCCTCTCCTCCCGTTCCGCCCTCCGCGCCCGAGCACCATCCACCCTGATCCCTCGCTCTGGGAGGAGAAGGCGCGATGGCAGTCCGCCAGTTTTCAATCACGGACAATTGTATGTTGGTTCGTTCCGTGCATTGTTACAATGTTACTGTTCTTGGTGATTTATTACATTACCGATTTTTCAAATGTTAATTTTCTCCCTGTGCTTAAAAATCATTATAAAGGTGGCCTGATTATGCGGCGTATGGTACACCGTGGGTTCACAAGTAAAAATTAATCCACAGCCAGAAAGTTAAGTCAAATAGGAATATGATTCAATATAGGAAGCACAACGGTGCAGTGGTTAGTGTTGCTGTGTCACAAATTCCAGCAGTTTGGGTTTAAATCCCATGCCTGGTTACTGACTACATAGAACCCACACCACTGCCAAGTGTCTAAGTTGGTTTTCTCTCACATCCCCAAAGACACACAGTTTGGGTCTAACTTGGCCATGTGAGTCTGGGTATGTGTGTCTGAGAGCTTTACAGGAACCAACTAAGGGTTAACTCCCATTTTGTGCCCAAATTTGCCAGTACAGGCTTTGGCCTGCCACAACTCTAATTCAAACTAAGCAGCTTTAAGAATGTTAAGGGTCAGCGTTAAAATATGCAGAATGAGATGAAGAAATTAATAAAAATGAACACAATTAGGTAGTGTGGCACAGTAGGTAAGGCTTTGGACCTCAAACAATGAGGTTGTGGGTCCAAATTCCACCACTGACTCTGTGACCCTAAGCAAGTCACTTCACCTACCTGTGCTCCAACTGGAAAAATAAAAACAACTGTAACCAATTGCATTTCAAAGGTTGTTAAATCGCTTTGGATAAAAAAGAATCAGCCAAATAAAATGTAAATGCAATTCTAATTCACTTAAATTAACAGTTTACTTTAGGGCATATTATTAGAGCACTGACTTTATCTACATTTTGTTTATTTGATGTTTGTTCAAGTAAAACTGATTATTCGAAAATAAACATTACCACTGAGAAAATAACAAAAGAGATTTGATACCTTACATTAGAAAGCAAACAAGTTATGAATACTGTATATGGAAGACTTTCAAAAGTTGGTAATATGTAAATAACCAAATTAAGAAACTAGACACAAAAATGAATCTTTTTTTCAGTTACAGCAAGTAGGAACCTTTTTAATTTAACTCTGAATACAAAGTATTCATTTAAAGCACATTAAAATAAACTTAAGGCTTAAATCAAAACAATTAAAATATATAGGTTTGTGCTATTAACAAGAGAAAAAAAAACAGCAGCAGATTTTGGATTTGTCATTGATGGTGATCAGTTTCCTTAATCTCTCTACCATGAGCAGTGAATATCTTCGGAAACAACACAATAGAAAACAGTGACAAGAACAGAGAAAAGGTCATTTTGTTTAAAGAACTGAAAGTGTCAACATTCGTACTTCTCCAGTTTCTTCATTGTCATGTGGCTCCTCAGTGAGGGGGGGTTGTATTTGCTAAATACAAGAAAACCACAGTGTAGCGTTGTTTAAAAATGAACCTTGACATTTGTTTAAGCCTTAATGAAAATATCTTAATGAGACAGCTTCATAAAAACAACAGAGGCTTAAAACAAGGGGAAGTTTCAATAAATGTAAATTACCGTCCTTCAGCAGTGACATGGTCCAAGGTCATATTGTTACACCTTACTTTTTAAAATTTTCCTCTGCATGTTTTACATAAATAAAGCTGACTCAAATCCCTTTTTTGCAATAGCAGTAAGAGTAAAACCACCACTAGATATACAATTTATGCAAAACTGTAGTATACAACATGACATATACCATGATGCTACGGTCCAATAATGCTACACTGGGCTTTCCTTCAGTTATTAAGGTGCTTATCAGACAATGTCTCTGCAATATGCATTTCAAAAGGAAAACTCCCCTCTATTTTTGTTTTTGTGATGATGAAGGATCCAAGTCTCTCACATATTTCCTGCAATGAATAAACCAAGCAATGAAAGGGTCTTGGAATGTACAGGAGATCAGAATGTAGAGGCAAATGCATGGAATCAGCCCGGACTGGATACTGAACTGGTTACACATGGGTCTAGAGTTGTTAATCCAGTTTGCGAGCGCCCAGTTTCAAGGGTCCTTTGGCAGCTTTTTTCTCCGCTCTTTTGGCTTCTAGCTCTTTCCTTCTTTCATCTCGTTTCTTCTTAGCCAGGTCTGCTTTGCTCATACCTTAAGCAATAACAGACAAATGGAAATAAGATGTATAAATTTAAGAAAGGGAGGATATCGAATTTCTTACACTGAATTCAAAATCATCTTATTTACAATATTAAATATATCCAATAAAATATAGTATTTTCCCAGTACAAAAGGTTTTTCTCATATGTTTTAAAAGAATAAATAATTAAAAATAAGGAAGTGATCATCTAGGTCATACTGCATGTATTAATCTCACCGTGTCTTTTTAAGGATTATGGATGTAACAAATTAAGCAGACTTCTTTTCCCCAATGATTTACATGTTATTTTTTTTTAAATCAACAATGACTTCCTAAGTGCTCTCATGACAGCTAATGGGTACGATCACTTCAGTATGTCTTGGGTCTGTGCTGGGTCTCAGATCAGTGGTCTTTGTCAGGTACACCTGATATGGAAGGTGCTCAGGGTCATAATGTATTTGATAAAATCTCATGCAGAACAGCAGCAGTAGGCTTAGTGTGAAGTCACCTTGGAGTGCTGAGCTTCCTACCCACCAGCTGAAAGGTAGGATTGCGCTGTACTTTCTGTCTATTGATGGCAATAAGTAGAACAGTTCTGGGTGGGCTAAATTTTGGAAATTAAAAATATATGTATTGAGCAGATGAGATACTTTTAAACTCACTATATGCAACCCATGAATGTGGGGTTGGATCACAATGCTAATTAACAGGTCTTTCACTTTTTACCCTCAAGTGGAGAGTACCACTATTGTCATGTTTCAGAAATAAAACATAGGAAATAACACAATAGGGAGTAAAAGGTTTCCATGGAGGGAACATTTTTGTTTTGAAAATGGACATATTTGGTATGGTTTAAGGCATTTTTTCACATATGCACTGATGCCTCATAGACCCCATTTTAAATCACAAGAAAAGGCATGGTATTTTTTAAAATCCATTAAAAAATACTTTATTAAACAAAAAAAATTCAGATGGCAAATTATTTTATACCATGACAACCCTTAAGTATCTGGGTGAAATACTGAGACATCTTAGCTATTAAGATAAATATGCTTGATAGACTGAATAGTCACCTTCAGTTTGTCAAAATCTGTTTTTATTATGTATAACTGTCCAAAAATTACCAACTTGAAAAATACTGCACTTACTCTTTAAAACAAATGACAAAAGGGCATAAAGCGACACTGTAAGCCCGGTTTTTGGCTAACTGAGCTGCCTCCTTACATCCACATACAGTGGTGTGAAAAACTATTTGCCCCCTTCCTGATTTCTTATTCTTTTGCATGTTTGTCACACAAAATGTTTCTGATCATCAAACACATTTAACCATTAGTCAAATATAACACAAGTAAACACAAAATGCAGTTTGTAAATGGTGGTTTTTATTATTTAGGGAGAAACAAAAATCCAAACCTACATGGCCCTGTGTGAAAAAGTAATTGCCCCCTGAACCTAATAACTGGTTGGGCCACCCTTAGCAGCAATAACTGCAATCAAGCGTTTGCGATAACTTGCAATGAGTCTTTTACAGTGCTCTGGAGGAATTTTGGCCCACTCATCTTTGCAAAATTGTTGTAATTCAGCTTTATTTGAGGGTTTTCTAGCATGAACCGCCTTTTTAAGGTCATGCCATAGCATCTCAATTGGATTCAGGTCAGGACTTTGACTAGGCCACTCCAAAGTCTTCATTTTGTTTTTCTTCAGCCATTCAGAGGTGGATTTGCTGGTGTGTTTTGGGTCATTGTCCTGTTGCAGCACCCAAGATCGCTTCAGCTTGAGTTGACGAACAGATGGCCGGACATTCTCCTTCAGGATTTTTTGGTAGACAGTAGAATTCATGGTTCCATCTATCACAGCAAGCCTTCCAGGTCCTGAAGCAGCAAAACAACCCCAGACCATCACACTACCACCACCATATTTTACTGTTGGTATGATGTTCTTTTTCTGAAATGCTGTGTTCCTTTTACACCAGATGTAACGGGACATTTGCCTTCCAAAAAGTTCAACTTTTGTCTCATCAGTCCACAAGGTATTTTCCCAAAAGTCTTGGCAATCATTGAGATGTTTCTTAGCAAAATTGAGACGAGCCCTAATGTTCTTTTTGCTTAACAGTGGTTTGCGTCTTGGAAATCTGCCATGCAGGCCGTTTTTGCCCAGTCTCTTTCTTATGGTGGAGTCGTGAACACTGACCTTAATTGAGGCAAGTGAGGCCTGCAGTTCTTTAGACGTTGTCCTGGGGTCTTTTGTGACCTCTTGGATGAGTCGTCTCTGCGCTCTTGGGGTAATTTTGGTCGGCCGGCCACTCCTGGAAAGGTTCACCACTGTTCCATGTTTTTGCCATTTGTGGATAATGGCTCTCACTGTGGTTCGCTGGAGTCCCAAAGCTTTAGAAATGGCTTCATAACCTTTACCAGACTGATAGATCTCAATTACTTCTGTTCTCATTTGTTCCTGAATTTCTTTGGATCTTGGCATGATGTCTAGCTTTTGAGGTGCTTTCGGTCTACTTCTCTGTGTCAGGCAGCTCCTATTTAAGTGATTTCTTGATTGAAACAGGTGTGGCAGTAATCAGGCCTGGGGGTGGCTACGGAAATTGAACTCAGGTGTGATACACCACAGTTAGGTTATTTTTTAACAAGGGGGCAATTACTTTTTCACACAGGGACATGTAGGTTTGGATTTTTTTTCTCCCTAAATAATAAAAACCATCATTTAAAAACTGCATTTTGTGTTTACTTGTGTTATATTTGACTAATGGTTAAATGTGTTTGATGATCAGAAACATTTTGTGTGACAAACATGCAAAAGAATAAGAAATCAGGAAGGGGGCAAATAGCTTTTCACACCACTGTATATTAATTTTTAATTAACCAGCCTCAGTTCATTTTTGGTTTACAAAACATTAAATCAAACCTGACAGCAATAGTTCAACAAAAGGACATCTTACTCAAGCGCGCTTGCCATCATCACCACCCAAAATATAAGAATGCTCTTACCTTGTAGAAGGAAACTTAAAAGCATAACAAAAACTCAAAAAAGGTAAAACAAACGTTGAAGGAAAAAGTGCTGAACCTAAATTTAAACTAGGCAAGGTCCTGTGATTTAGCAATATTGAGTACTATTCAGTTATTACAATCAAGAAGTGATAAAACAATACAGCAGAAAAACATTGTGATATGTTATTCATCACTTACCCTGATCAGCTTCTAAAGATTCCCAGTTTTCATCTGTACCCCAGTCACCTCCTGTGTCTGCACCCCATGACTCGTCATTCTTCTGGGGAAATCATTTTTTTACATTAATATGTTACATGGGAATAATGTAAATGATAATGTTCTATGTTTTAATCAAAGTGTACATACAATATCATTTTTTCTCAATTGCTTTTTCAGACATTCAATGTTTATAAGTTACAAAATCATTACGAACAAAGCAAAGTGGAACCTGAAGATAAATGGCTTAAATTATAAGCTACTTTATGAGCAATTCTTGATGCAGTATCACACTTATCAGTAAGTTTAAACTCAATTTAATTTGAATTATAATTCATAAAGTATATTTTGTTACATAAAATGAGGTTGTCTTATGGTGTGTTTCATGGCTGTGGTCACATTTGTTAGCTCCCTAATGATTTTAGCCATCTTTTAAATTAAATGAAAAAAGAATAAGCAACTCATTTTAAGTAGGACAGTGGTTGGGTCAAAAAATTTCAAAGGGTGCCAGAAATAAAATCACAAAGCAAAAAAAAAAAATCATAAAGCTACAAACCATTTATCATTCCTATTAGCAGCATTACTGAATAAAATTTAGAGACCATGGAACCACATTAAACCTTTTTTGTAGGAGAAAAAAAAAAACAAACAAACCATATACGTAATCAACATTTGCCAAGCTCAACTGAAAAACATTACAAAAATGATTCCATACATCTGACGTGGAGGGTTCTAGAGAAGTGGTTTCAGGACACAAAGCCAAAAACAACTGTACAGCTGAAGGATCAATAGCAGTGAGAAAAATAAACTTTTGATTTTTGCATTTGTTTAGTAGTTGAAACTGTGTTGCTAATGTTTTTGCAATTGCAAGATACAAATTGCAGACAAAATGCTGTAGTGGAAGAAAGGTATTGGCAATTGTATATGTTCATAACTGTGCACTTTGTTTGCATTCTATGTATAATCTACAGTATAAAACACCAGACCTAATGTGGAACCCACCTATGGGATTTCAGATGGTGTAAAATGATTCTGTTTCAGAGACTGAAAAAAATTAGACATTCTAACTTTTACTTAATTTTGACAAATCAACTATTTGTGAATAAGTAACAATTTCCAGTCACTAACAAAACATCATTAATTAATAAAAAGGTCTGTCAACAACAACTCAAATTAGCATGCCAGGAGTCTGCAAACATTGTTATAATGCCAACCAATACATTTGATCATATAGTACTCTACAGTGCTAAGCACAAAATAAAGTCACACTGAAATACTATACATGGTAGGAACTAAAACGCAAACTGCCAAAACAGTAAACACTAGAATGTTTTGTATTATTTTCATGCACTATACTTTTCTGCTTACAGCTTGCAATTAAAAATGAGAGAAATTGGTTCAGTAGGCATTGACTGTACAAATATTGTGAAAAACTTAACAGTGTAAACAAAGTGCTATAATCCCAGCTTCCAGCCATCCATCCATTTTCCAACCCGCTGAATCCGAACACAGGGTCACGGGGGTCTGCTGGAGCCAATCCCAGCCAACACAGGGCACAAGGCAGGAACCAATCCTGGGCAGGGTGCCAACCCACCGCAGGACACACACAAACACACCCACACACCAAGCACACACTAGGGCCAATTTAGAATCGCCAATCCACCTAACCTGCATGTCTTTGGAATGTGGGAGGAAACCGGAGCGCCCGGAGGAAACCCACGCAGACACGGGGAGAACATGCAAACTCCACGCAGGGAGGTAATCCCAGCTTCAAATTTTAAAAAAAGAACTATTTAATTAAAAGCGTGCCAAAAGGGCAAAGCCTGCTGACTGCATAAAACATTCATACAGGATAAACGATGAACATTCTTGCAAACTGTACTTCAGTTCAGTATTGATGTTATCTGGTGAAACACTGTTCAAGAGTACACATACACCTGGATCTATTCCACAAGTAGTCAGAAAATAAATCAGGCCAGTTTGTCTTTGGAACTAAAGGAGGTACATGTGTTGAAGAGCATCTTATGATGAAGGTCAGTCATAAGGCAAAGTTAGGAAGGAGAATAAACAAGTAGAAGAAGGTGAAAGATGAACTGAAACAAAGGACTGATATACATGTGATAAGCCATGTGATAAGAATACAAAACCTTGTGTGGTTTGGTTTATAATGCCCAGGTTGATAAAATATGAAGTTAATTAAAGACTGGGTGAGGTGCAATGGATTCCCAACCTGGGGAACTGAGAAATGCAATGGCCTCTAAATCAGCACTAGCATTTTTCTCATGCCTTTGGCAACAATGAAATAATAACAATAATAATGTTGTTTTGATGCTTTTATGAGTACATTGACTTCACCCCTACTCAATACACTTTTATATATCTATCTGTTGAAAACAGCCAACTTGTTAGTCATATAACATCAGAATTCTAAAGTCTGATACTCATTAGAAATGAGCTAATTAAATGTTAAAACAGTAGACTCAATTTTGCTGTTAAGGTATATAAAAATGATGATTACTTCTTATATTACTTCTAAATATAGAATATTTATTGTGAATAAATTACATCTACCTTTAAAGGAATGATACTGTCTTCCATAAGAGCAAATAAAAATAAACAAATGTATAATTAGAATGGAACATGAAGAAGCAGCAATTGAGCATTGTAATGAAAATAATGTGGTTTGAACTATATATATATATATTTAATTACAGGTTGTACTTCTGTCAGATTTCATTGGGTTTGAAGAATCCCATATGAATATACACTTTTATTTATTTTTAGCAGTAACAGTAGCATTTTTCCGCCTGAAAGCACTCCATGTACTCTGTAGGTTGTGGCATCTGACAGCTGGCAAAAAAGTCACTTTATAAAAATATATATATATTTTTTTTACCTTTTAGGACAAAATAGCTTAACTCTAGAAAAAAATGCCACTAAAGTTGTGTCAAAACAACAACAAAAAAATCTTAAATTGAAAGGCTATAGGAAGAAATAAATTAATAAAATCATTTCTGGTGATTCACTAGTCTAAGCTTTCCAGTGATAATTATAAAAATGGCAGAATCATATCGCACTGGTTTTTCAAAGCTCACGCATAAAGTATTTTTACTATTAGAAAGACTGATCTCTTTTAATTCTACTCCAAAGTTCCTCAAGTTCCTCCAAGTTTGTATTTTTTTAAGAATTTGCCTTGTTTGTTCAAAATTTGCCTTACCAACATTAAATTTAGCATTCTTAGTTTTTAATATATGGATTGCCAAAATAATGTGAATCTCCAATACTATGATCACTGGATCGTAATGTTTCAATTATCTCTACTCCCAAGTTCCATTCCTGTTATTAAAAATAATAAACCTAGATACGCATTTCTCTTTTGTTGGTATTTTAACATTCCTAGTTAAAAAACAGTTATTGATTACTCATATGAATTTCTGTTCTTGTGCTATGACATTTGTAGAGCTTTCTTAGCCATTATCTGGATAAATAAAACTGCTCATCATTCTACACATTGTATGGTGGAGCCTCAGTCCTTGCTGCCTTAGAATATTCAAATTTAAAATAAGATGTTGTTCATCCACTATTTGAAAATAGGCTGATATTTTAATCTCCTCTTATTTATAAGGCCAAACCCCACCCTCCTGCAACAGCACCATTGCAGTTTTGCTGGTCTTTTGTAAATAGTGTGTATTCATTTATATTATACTCATCTTATCTCTAGCATTTATCCCATGTTTTCTACTTTTTTTTTGGTTAATGCTGCTATCTGCTCTTTTACATGAACATTTAGACCTTGCCTGTGCTAAACTCCCTGCCCTCTCATTCCCTTGTTTATACAGTCTTCTAAATACTATACAAGTTTATCCAACACTAAAATCTGAGCCAAACATTTAAATCTTCTAGGCTCCATATGCTTATCTGGACTTGAGCATTTTATAGACAACTTCAGAGAAGACTTCTGCACCTCAACTTAGCAACAACCCTTTTAAGTTTGTCTTGCAAAATACCCTTATTTATGGCATGTGAACCAGTATGGACAATGACATCTGAGTCAAGTCCAAATATGAGTAGGAACTTATCAACATGACAATGGCGGTCGCCATCTTGTACATCTGGAAGGCAACAGACTGTACAAGACTCCCCGTGTCTGAAGCAAACCTGTGTGTCAATGCCTTAAATAACAGATCCTCATGATCACTACTTCCCTTTTTACCGGGGGCTGGTTTAGAAGAGCAACTGGGGCTCCTCATCACTGCATGCTAGCTTAAAGTTATCAAAGTCACCATACAGCTCTGTAAGGTCCTAAAAGTGACTGGACACCACTAATTTTAGTGTTCATGACCCAGATATTACTCATCTCTTACTTTGTGCTTACATTCGACCATGATCCACTTGTGTCTGTTTCTCTGAAGTGAAGTTTCCTCCCATGCTACTCTATGCTGTGAACTGGGATATTTTTTTAGATTTTTTTTTTTTCTTGTAAGAGACTGGAGCATGTGGAGGCATAAGGAAATTACATCTGCATCAGCAATAAACATTTTGCGAGAACTGTTTCACTTTAGGAAAGAATTCCCCAACCCAAACCACCCCAAGAAGCAGCCAAAAGTCTTCCATCAATTCATAAAATTGACAGTCAATCTGTCTTATGTCTAAACAGTTCATTGGAATGAATATGATATTTATAGCCATATTTGGTCTTAAATTAATTCTAATGTTACTATGAGTCTTTCTGGGCTATTTTCAGAAGGGTGTGTTTGTTACTATATCTCTGTAAAATCTTTCTATAATCAAGCATATTAATGAAGGAGATCCCAGGTTTATTTTCTCAGGGAAAAGCTGTGCATTTTATGATGTACAACACATGGGTCTGCTTCCTCTCTCTTTGTATTTTATGACAGCAAATGCAAATGATGTTAACTATTTTGAAGATTTTATAGCCACTCATTGTTCCAATCCTGCTGTCTGAGTAATTTTAGAATATATAAGGATACGTTGAAATTTACAAAGTTAAGTATTTCTTACTTCTGGAATGCTGCCTAAGTATTTGTAGTATTTCTTATTTCTTCCTTTTTATAATTTTATTCTACTTTGTTACTGTATAAAATGTTACATTTGCTATTAATACATTTTCAATTATTGTACTGATTATCTGCCTGCTATCATTGCAATTAATGCCGAAATAATATACTCCCTTTTTCTGTGGGCACATGCTGGAAGACAGTTTCAGAGGTTCACAGTAAGAATATTCCCGTTTGGTGAATATTCCTTAATAGTTGAAGTCTGAATTAAATGTAACATGTTAAGTTAATCTACCTAGCCTCTAAGGTTTTATTCTGAAACATAACCTAAGAATGGCATTAAGCCTCTGAGGTCACATATGAAAAATTATTAATGCAACATGCGCTAAGACAGCTACTTAGCCCCTAAAGATTTATTATAAAGCATGTTCTAGTTTAAAGTCTTAACCTTTGAGGTTTCAAATAAAAGCTATTAGCTATAGTCATATTGCTTTCTAGGGGTATATAATAAATGCTTTATAAATAATTGAAAGTCAACTTAATTCAACTATTACAGTAACATAACTAATTTATATAATAAAGAGAAAATCTGTCTTTTAGACCAAAACCAATAAAGTAGAGTCAGAATAATGGTTAATGCTCCTATTCTGTCGTTGGTTAGGAGACATGTGGCTGTAGTGGAGCTGGGCAAGTTAAACTTAACATCTGCCTAACTCACAGCCAGGAAAAAAAATGCTTACACCCGTTATGAATTGGGACACCTTGCTAGACAACTGTCAAAAACAATATGATTTCTGTGTCAAATAAATCTTTTCATTTGAAAGTTCTAATCCCAAAGAATGTTTCTACATATGGGTTTTGTATTAATAATTTAGCTTGGGATAAATATAAATGCTTTTGATGTTTAATTGTAAGTGTATAACTAGTGCTGGGTGGTATACCGGTTCATACCGAAAACCGTTTTTAATTTTTTTTATGATATGGATTTTTCTTATACCGCAACACCAGTTTAAATTGCCTAAACAACGTTCGGAACGTGGCGCAGCGGGAAACTGTTCAACTGGGGACCTTTTTCACTGCTACACCACTAAACACAGGTTTGTTGCACTAGGGCTCTTTTTCACTGCTACACCACCAAATAGTGGGCGGTAGCATAGGTATGCCGCGCGGTGAAAATGGACAGAGAGCCGAAAAAAAGGAGTCACGTCTGTCGCCTGGAGATGCTTTAGTTTTAAAAGGTCAGATGTGTAAATACTGTTTCTATACTACTGGATAATACTGCAAGCCAAGTTGTACTTGTTTTATTTGTTTTCAATACAGTGTAATGTACCTGGGTACTGTGTAACAGTGTGACGACATGTTGCCTTTATTCTCGACATTTCCACTTTAATCTTGACACTTATGACGAGAATAAAGTCGACATGTTGACTTTATTCTTGTAATTTGTCATTAAAGTAGAACATCGTAAACTAAACTTCATCGTAAAATGAATATTTAATTTACTAGATTTTCTCAAACCCCGTCATAAGTTATATAGCACATTAAATGCTTTGTGTTAAGTGATTCTTAAACTGACTTCTTCTTGCACTAAGAGGAGGCGCCGCACAGAATACATTCACTTCATGATCTTCCTGCTCTCTGAACATTTAGAATGCTAAGATAAATACTTAATATCATTTTCATGGTGAAATGCATTAATCATATGGGGGCACGGCGGCATGCCTGCCTTGCATTTGCATGTTTTTCTGGTGGGTTTACTCGGCGTGCTTCAGTTTCCTTTCAAAGTCATGTAGGATGTGGGGTTTTGTTGTGCTATATTGACCCTGCTAGTGTATGTTTTGCTTGTATTCATCCTGCGATGTGCTGGCGACTCGTTCAGAGATGGGCGCAACTCTGAATGGATGGCATAATTAAACATGTATAACGAAGATATTTTTAAAGTTCTGAACACTCCGTGGGCTAAGTTTATAACTAGTTTTAATTTCACAAAGACGTTTATCGTGTGGTGATTGATTATGTGGTGAAAGAAAAAGGAAGGATAGGAACTGGGGTTTTGGTATTTCAGACAGAGACAGCACGCATGCAATAAAGATAGCCCGCTCAGAAGAACATGCATTGAATTCTGTGTTCGTGTCTCCGACCAGCAGATCACAAACACAACATTTACACAATATTTAAGTTAAACCTGTGCGATAGTTATTCATACATCCAGTTTTTTGGAGCCTCGTCACACCTGCCATAAAGTTCTCTACACTGAACATACACCTGGGGACCCCTTACTGCGAGGGAGCAGCACTACCGCCTCACTACCGTGCATGTGTAATACCTGCTTTAATGCATTTCATCATGAAAATGATATCAAGTATTTATCTTAGCATTCTAAATTTTCAGAAAGCAGGAATATCATGAAGTAAATGGATTCTGTATGGTGATCGCTGTCTTCTCTTAGTGCGGAGGAAGTCAGTTTAAGAAGCGTAGTGATTAACTACTGGGTCGGGGAATGTAACACAAAGCATTTAATGTGCTGCATTAATTTATGACGGGGTAAATTAAGTAATTGATTAAACATTGATTTTAGGAAGAAGTTTAGTTTACGACATTCTACTTTAATTATGAAGTAAACTATGAGAATAAAGTGGAAATGTCGACTTTAATCTCAACATAAACGGCGAGAATAAAGTGGAAATGTCGACTTTAATCTCGACATAAACGGCGAGAATAAAGTGGAAATGTTGACTTTGTTTTCGTCATATAGTTTGTTTTTTTCTTCCCAGTATAGCTTAGCTTGAAGCAAAGTCCATATTAATGCAGTTTGCCTAAATGATGGTTCAGTTGGTAAAGATGTCATCACCAAGTTGCACTTGTTTTATTTTATTTTAATTTGGTGAATACTGTGTAATGCACCTGGGCTTCAAGTCTTGAAGTAACAGTGCAACTATCAGTAATAATACTATTATTTATTTTATTGTTATTATTTATTAGTTTAAATATTATGCAGTTTAATGATGATAAAGTTGTTTAAAAAGTCACTTTAACGTGTCAGTGGACAGAGATTGTTAACATTAACAGAAAGTGTAGTTGGTTTACAAAAAATATTTACTATTTATTCCTTTTCTAAGACATATTCGGTGCAATACAATTTTTGACAAGCACTTCTGGATATTTTACAAAGTCTAAATGCCTCTTTGTATGGTTGAAAATATGTTGTCAAAATTATAGTTTGTTTTTGCAAAATTTGTTCAATAAAAAGGTTCTATATTTTGACTGCATCTGTCATGCAATGTGATACCTTCTCCATTAGTGCCACCCCCTTGAAAACTATCACTTTATGGGGCAATGCAAAACTGTATTAATACTTGTGTGCACATTAAAATGTTTTTTTTTGTACAATGTACAATACTCTTGACAGTGGAATAGGTTATTGTTAGCCAGTAATTGCAGTAGAAAATGTGGTTAACATCCACTCATGCATGGGGAAAAAAATACCGTCGAATACTGTGAAACCGGGATAATTTAGAAAAATACCATGATATAGAATTTTGGTCATACCGCCCACCGCTATGTATAACATCACCTTTTTGTAGCATTAGCATTTTGTTATGGAGTTCCTTAGAAGTGTGGCACTACTTCTAGGGAATACCACCCAAGAGGCATTATCCACCATGTCACAATGCTCCGGTTAATAACCTGGCAAAGCGCTCAATAGTGTTCAAGACTGCAGATTAAAACCTTAAAAAAAACTTAAAGCTTTCTGATTAACAACTCATAATATTCAATTTTTTGGTTCAGTTTAAAGTTTTTAGTGTCTTGGTTCTGGTGATATCCTTTGGTTAAAAGATTTTGTCAGTTCTGGGTTAGACTTACTCATGGTTTTGCTCTCTGATTTTAAAGAACGGCATTTCATGATTTTTGGGTATTGACTCACATCACAGTTTCTCAAATACACTCCAGATCAATTTAACGATCCTCACAATTGCTCACTATCGCTGATGCCAGGAGGCAATTCAGAGAGGATGACCGGAACTAAAAAAAAGAAAGTGGACCTTGCCCATGCTACAGTCCTGCCAAGCCACTCTGGATACTCATGATTGACGTACAATTTTAACAGTCCACAACATCTCTTTAAAGCAAATGTGGGCAAGTTCGTTCAATTATCTACATTACAATTATTACAACATAGGATTGCAAAATACTCACCCTGTACCCAATGAAGGACTCCTAGAAGCAAACTTCTCAAAAGTCAATCATACTACAAAACTGACTTCATATTAAGCTCATTATTAAATCTGATAGGAGAAACAGTTTCAACCCTTTTTAAATTAAAAATATACATTTAAAGCATATACAAGTCACCATTTTAATATCACCTTTAATACTATTATACATGTTGGCTTATAACCTACTACTGCTCGCATATTTTTACAACAAGCTATGCGACTCTAAACAGTGAAATAACTGTAAAATGCTTCAAAGTCTTCAACCACTTTGCTATCCTTTTTTCTTTCTTCATGTTTTCCTTTTCTGTTCCCTGTGTAAACTTTTCTCCTAATGTCTAGGTGATGTTTTCCTTTCTATTGTACCTTTTTGCTTATGTTGTATTTGATTAAACACCATTCCCCATTAGAAAGTTTGCTTTTCTCTCCCTTCTTTTCTAATGTAAATGCTTGCTGGATTGAGTGTGATATAACTGGTTTAATTCTATGGATACATAGGTCCTCTTGCATGCCCTTTAAAATAAATAAATAAATAAATAAATGCTCCAAGCATCTTCAGCTGCTCCTGCTACCTTTCATATGCTTAACAAATCACCCTGAGGACACTGCTAACACACATTATTACAAAGCATACTTACTATTACAGTAGAAGTAGATCTCTGGGAAACTCCTGAGAAGAAGTCATCTTCAGAATTCTTTCCACCACCTGCATCCCAGTTGTATTCACTGGCTAGTTTTATACCTTGTGGGGTATCACTAATAGCTGTCGTTGATTTTACATTTGAAGAAGTTCTTTTAGGGCTGAAATCATCTTCCCAGTCATTGCCCCAGCTGTCATCTGTCTGAGGACTTTGTGCTTGAGTACAAGATTCCTTTTCCACAGACCAGCTGTCACCGGCACCCCATCCAGAACTATTCCAGTTATTGACTTGCTTTTTAGCAGATGAGGATGTCCTGTTTGACTAATTAAGAGAAGAAAGTAACCATACTGTAAGTTCGAAGACTAAAATCAAGCACAAATTTGATAAAAGTGGTAACTCAAATAATTAAACATGTATAATTATAGCTGTGATTAATAACCAACAGAAGAACTAATATTAAATCATTTTATTCTTAACAAAATGAAAGTATATACAGTTTTTTTTTTCAAATTCTGATACTTCATTTGATTCTGAAAAAGTCTCTATGGCATTAAAGAGTCAAGTTTATCCACGCTGAGTAAGAAAACAAATAGTCTGAGAGTAAAATGTGCTTACAAAGGCAGGAAATGAGGCAAAGCTGGAAACCAATGACATAAACAGGCTCTCTGAGGGAAACGAAAAAATCTTAGAATTTAGAGAAAAGATTGGTGGGGAGTCAATAAATCGTGTTGAGGCCATAAGAAACAAAACATGGAGAATAACAGGATGAAGAGGTGCTTTATGACAGAGGTGGAAGAATGAATGAACAAAACAATGGGTTTTATGCTAAAGAATGCCAAAACAATAATATGTGCAAGAGGAGAATTTGAAGTGCATCTGTCTAGGCTGGGAAAAATTACAGAAGAAGGCCAATTAACAGGTTGCTCTTTGTGTTTATTGTTACTTGTACAGATACAGGATATCAAAACCGGTGATCAATTGTACATTGTAAACATTAAAATGTTTATTGAAATCCTTAAAAGCAAATTAGATTTAAAACTATAGTTAGTTGACTCTACTGGCAAACAGCATCTATAGTAGTCTTAAGAGAAGGAATTTACAGTGCATTCGGAAAGTATTCACAGCGCATCACTTTTTCCACATTTTGTTATGTTATAGCCTTATTCCAAAATGGATTAAATTCATTTTTTTCCTCAGAATTCTACACACAACACCCCACAATAACAACGTGAAAAAAGTTTACTTGAGGTTTTTGCAAATTTATTAAAAATAAAAAAACTGAGAAAGCACATGTATATAAATATTCAGAGCCTTTGCCATGAAGCTCAAAATTCAGCTCAGGTGCATCCTGTTTTCCCTGATCATCCTTGAGATGTTTCTGCAGCTTAACTGGAGTCCACCTGTGGTAAATTCAGTTGATTGGACATGATTTGGAAAGGCACACACCTGTCTATATAAGGTCCCACAGTTGACAGTTCATGTCAGAGCACAAACCAAGCATGAAGTCAAAGGAATTGTCTATAGACTTCCAAGACAGGATTGTCTCGAAGCACAAATCTGGGGAAGGTTACAGAAAAATTTCTGCTGCTTTGAAGGTCCCAATGAGCACAGTGGCCTCCATCATCCGTAAGTGGAAGAAGTTCGAAACCACCAGGACTCTTCCTAGAGCTGGACGGCCATCTAAACTGAGTGATCGGGAGAGAAGGGCCTTAGTCAGGGAGGTGACCACACTGTCAGAGCTCCAGAGGTCCTCTGTGGAGACAGCAGAACCTTCCAGAAGGACAACCATCTCTGCAGCAATCCACCAATCAGGCCTGTATGGTAGAGTGGCCAGACGGAAGCCACTCCTTAGTAAAAGGCACATGGCAACCCGCCTGGAGTTTGACAAAAGGCACCTGAAGGACTCTCAGACCATGAGAAAGAAAATTCTCTGGTCTGATGAGACAAAGACTGAACTCACATTTGGAGGAAACCAGGTACCACTCATCACTAGGCCAATACCATCCCTACAGTGAAGCATGGTGGTGGCAGCATCATGCTGTGGGGATGTTTTTCAGCAGCAGGGACTGGGAGACTAGTCAGGATAAAGGGAAAGATGACTGCAGCAATGTACAGAGACATTCTGGATGAAAACCTGCTCCAGAGCACTCTTGACCTCAGACTGGGGCAACTGTTCATCTTTCAGCAGGACAACAACCCTAAGCACACAGCCAATATATCAAAGGAGTGGCTTCAGGACAACACTGTGAATGTCCTTGAGTGGCCCAGCCAGAGCCCAGACTTGAATCCGATTGAACATATCTGGAGAGATCTTAAAATGGCTGTGCACCGACGCTTCCCATCCAACCTGACGGAGCTTGAGAGGTGCTGCAAAGAGGAATGGGCGAAACTGGCCAAGGATAGGTGTGCCAAGCTTGTGGCATCATATTCAAAAAGACTTGAGGCTGTAATTGCTGCCAAAGGTGCATCGACAAAGTATTGAGCAAAGGCTGTGAATACTTATGTACATGTGCTTTCTCAATTTTTTTATTTTTAATAAATTTGCAAAAACCTCAAGTAAACATTTTTCACGTTGTCATTATGGGGTGTTGTGTGTATAATTCTGAGGAAAAAAATTAATTTAATCCATTTTGGAATAAGGCTGTAACATAACAAAATGTGGAAAAAGTGATGCACTGTGAATACTTTACGGACGCACTGTACATTGCATGCTCCTTTTTCAAATAATGTAAGCAAGTATTCCCTGGAGACACACGTCAGACATTAATGATGTAAAAGAGACAAGTGAAGACTTACTGTTTTGTTATTACTTGTTTTAGTATTTGTCTGCACTGTTGACCAGTCAGAGGAGTTCCAATCATCATGTTCCTTTTGCACTTTTGCCTGATCAGGTTCCTAAAACAATGAATGTGACTTTAAATGTTAGAGAATGTAACTGAAAAAGTCTAGCAAATTTAACATAGCATTTTTCTAAAGCATATTCAGAAGCTCAAGTCAAGATTTTTTTTTTTATTATTTTATTTTAATTTGGAGATTGCAGCTTTACATAATCAAAGGCAATACATTAATTTGTCACCTTATTAAAATGGCAGGCTGTGATTAAAAAAATGCAGGTTAATACACTAGACCAGGCATGTCAAACACGTGGCCCGCAACAGAAATCTGTGTGGCCCACATGACAGATCCTAATTAGCACTGAACTTGTATAAAATGATTGATTTAATCACAAACGATAGTATTCTGCATCTTCGGTGTTACTTACTGATTTTTCTTACTTCTGCTTTCTGACAAAAGCGCGTTTTCCCATGGCATTACGGTACCGGAATCGTCATCTGCTAGTATAGCCACGAGCCTTGACCAAAGTTAATGAGCCGCAGCGTCACAACTGAAGTGCTAGGCTGCAGCAGGGGTGGCCTTAGGCATGTGCAAACTGTGCACCTGCACAGTGGCGCCAAATCCCAGGGGCCGCCACGCCAATATATATTGAATATAAAACAGAAAGAGAAAATAACGACACAGCTGACGGCAATGTGGCCGAAAAACACTGTTTCTTGTTAATTAGTACGCTGTATTTACAAATGTCGCTAGAGTCGGAGCAGTAAGCTATATGTAGTATTATAATGTTCTGCCGTAATGAGAATATCATGGGTCGCCACTTGGTTTTCAAGTTATGGACACGTGTATATAGAAGCGTGTCATGAGCACGAGGCGGCTATGCAGTGTCCGCAATGGATGTGGCCATCCGCCATGCATAAGATACCGTATTGACATTGGCGGGTGAAGAGGCCACCGATTCTTTCTCTGCCCAGGGCCGCCACGAGCCTGGAGCCGCCCCTGCTAAGGCTACACTATTGACTGGGCTGCTGAGACTGGCCACTGGGCAGAACCGACCATCACGAGTAGTAATAGCTCGCATATTTTCATGTTTTTTTGCTCTAGTTTCATGTAATTTTGTGCTAGTATTGTAACGAACAGTTAGTGCAGACTACAGCTGAAGATCTGAAGTGGACGCGAGAAGTTGGTGAGTTGTTTATTAACATATTTTTGTGATTTTGAGTTTGTAAAATTATTGTAGGTCAGGTGCATATCGGCTTATTTTACAATATAAACTTTGAGGTAAACTTAGTAAAGTAAAATTTGATTTTTGGAGGATTTGTTTTCCAACTTGAATTACTGAGCAATGAATTCAGTGAGCATTTTCGAGATTTCAGTTCACGCGAACAGGGCATTACGCTGTTCTCTTACAACGTTGAGAATGCGCCTGAGAATATCCAAATGGAATTGATTGAAGTGCAGTCAGATTCTATTCTGAAGGCAAAATACAATGAAGTTGGTGTGCCAGGCTTGTATGCTTACCTGCCACCCTCGTATGTGCAGATCCGTAAGTTGGCATCGAGAGTACGGTCTATGTTCTGAAGCACTTACCTTTGTGAGCAATTGTTTTTGTTAATGAAAGCTACCAAAAACCCACATCGCTCAAGACTTACCGTCGAGCACCTTTCATCCCTCACAAAAGTTGCAGCTGCACAAGATTTCAAGGCTGATATTGACGAACTGGTTACTAACAAGAGATGCCAAGTGTCAGGACAAAAGAAATAAATCTCACACTGTAAGGCTCCTATATAAGCAATGAATATAATATAATAAACATCAATCATCAAGACACTATATAAAAGCGGTTGGGATTGTCCTTCCGTCCCGTGAGTGCAAAGCGTAGCAGTATTCCGCTTATCACAGACTTACTACTTGCGGCATGAAGCGACGTGATGTGAGCAGAGTTCTGGTGCTCCTATCGTTCCCTTGCTTTTGTGCGCGATGCGCTGGAAAAATAGACAAAATTATGTCTCTGGAAATAATTAATGTTGATGGAGTACAAATGCCTCACTGCATAGTAAATATCAGGGGAGATGGTGCTTGCTTATTCTCATCTATAGCTTATTTAGTGCATGAAACTCCGTCTTTAGCGGTACAGATTCGGGCTGACATTGTACCACATGTTTTAAGTAATTGGTCAAGGTTTCAGCCATTTACAATGATGCCGTCAGGAATCTCTTATACAAATGAGCTTCAGTATCTCACTGAAATGTCAAAGTCTCAAACTTATGGTACCATTTCTGAGCTAATGGCAGAGGGAGAGTTGTTCCCCTATGAGTTTCAAGTATATTATTATGGAGTCATACACTCCAAGTTTGGACAGGCACTTGAGGGGATAAAAAAAAAACTGAGATGTTATGAATGGGCACTTTGATGTTCTCATTCCCTACACTTACATGCCTGATGTATACATGGAGCGCACACAAATTGAGGATAAAAGTCAGTCGCCTTAAAAGGTGGGTAAGCCTAGTAATATAATAAGGACCTAGCTAAGAGGTTAAGACTCTAATTCTACACTGTTGTATGGAGACTGCATGGAAATAAATTGCTTTTCTTTAAACTTTAAGTGTTACATTTTTTAAAGTTTTCAGTATTGGAAAGAAAGCTACAGTAACTTTGTATAATAGTATAATAGTATTTGTTACAGTACGGCCCGCTGACGCACATATGGCAGTCGAAGCAGCCCACCAATGGTAGTGAGTTTGACATGCCTGCACTAGACAAAACCCTTGCCCACACGTTTCACTTTTTTTGTCAATGCTACACTATATTTTTCTTTCAGTTCTTTTAAAATGCTGGTCAATTACAAAATTTTAGTCCAGTAGGTGGAAGCACATGGTTCCAAACCTTCTAGTGAGGGCTAGATTTCCTGTAAGACCTTACAGCAAAGAATCTGCTCAGGTGACCTCAGCTCATGTTCAGTTCAATTCAGTATGGTTTTGTATAGCAGGCACAGAGCACTGTCACAAGTTTTCAGATGAAATGTAAATACAAATTTTACAAATGAAGACACAAATTTGTTTAATCAGAAAGAAAACAATGTTGCCTGAAACTACTGAAGGCACCTGAGGGCTCAAAGGTATAGTGACCATGCTAGTCTTTTGTCCTTGTGACCCCGGAAGTAATTTTGAGGATTGGACAAATGTAACATTAGCATGTGGTTTAAAGCTGCTTCATGGCCACTGGCTTATTGAGTGAAGAGTTAGTAGGTCAGGTAGTACAAATGCTCAGCTGGCAGGATGAAGAGCATCCAAGAAGAAGGGAAGAGAGCTTACAAAATGAAAAATCATGTTTGATTTACATTCATTTTACACTTTTTGAACTTTCTGGGTAGCAAGAAGTGCAGTTCCTGGCTGCCTCACAGATCCCTTGTCCTAGTTTTGAATTGTGTTCCATATGGGGTTTGCACATTTTCACTTTGTTTGTATGGGTTACACTTTGTCTATTCTGGTTTTCTCCCTAAATTCCTAAAACGTACGCATTAGGTTAACTGGCAATTCCGTATGGGCCCTGTGACGGACTGGCACCTTCCAGAGGTGGTTTCTGCCTTATACATACATTAAAAAAAAAACCATCTTGATATTTCCAAGTACATTTTTTTAATTATTCAGATTTTTTTAAATATTCAAATTTACTTTTTATTCCTTATTTACTGTTCTTCTCCAATATACTACACTACATATAATAATTTAGACAGCATGCAGTGCAATTCTAAAGCACAACAGCTTTACTATAACAGCCATTAAAGCAACAGTTTTATGAACAAGTACTACAATAAATCAAATTTGAAATTTATGATTCTCAAAATTATTAAAGCTTCCAGGCATGGAATTACATATTCTTGATCCATAGGAAATAAAATTACATTTTCCAGAACAGCAATTCCTTTACTTAAACACTTCTGTCTAGTTATTTATAATCTAGTTTATTTTCTTTCAGCCCGTTTACATATTCCAATAGTCACTCACCTAATCTCCTAATGAAGGCAAACTAAAATTCTGAAATCAGCCAGTTAATAATAGTTCTTGCACAGGTAATGAAGTTTTAAAATGAAGTTGATCAGGGAAGGGCTGTTCAATGTAAGCATCATATGTTTCCAGAGATTTCTGACTGCAGCCAGTTTAAATCAGCATTTCTAATTATATTAGAAAAAGGACCATCCTCAAGTTCTCCTACTTACCTTAAAGTCCATCATTCTGTAATGACCCATCTGCCTATTGAACAAATATCTGCATATGAATTTATTTCCCTTTCAATTATAACCTTTCCCCAGGATTACATGATTAAACAAAGAATTCAGTACTCTCAACATTATGGGTACTGTTGAGTTTTAAAACCAACAGCACATTATAGCGTTTGAGCAGAGTGTCCCTTCTATTATATTTAACAGAAGTCAAATATTGTATTCACCTGTTTTTACTTGGAGGTATTACCTAATGGACAAGAAGTTTTATCAATGTAAATTCTTAACACCATCATAACACAGTTTCTGTTCAATATTGAAAGATATTCTCCAGTTGCATGTTGTAGAAAATGGTGTAAATTACTTTGTTCCTCTCATCTGCCAAAATGGCCTTGGAAGGTCATCTTACGTCTGGCTATTACTGCTGTTTTGAATTAAAAATTTAAACTGGATAAACACGTACATTAACTACAAGTTGAGTTGTGAGGCTTCCAAGTAACAAAGTTTTCTTTATAACGCAATATCCAAGCTCACTTTCTGCTCACCTCAAGACTACCCCAGTCTTCATCTTCCCAGGTGTCAGTCACTTGCTCCTCCTCTTCTGGTTCTGCTACCTGCTGCTTGGAGAGTTCTAAAGGAGCAGGAGATGGTGAAGTTACATCTGAATAGGGAATTAAAACAATGGTAGAAAACAACCATGTTAAGTTTGCAAGTAATAAAGACTTAAGCAAAATACCTCATTTAACTAAATATTTAAGTAAATTATTGGTTATGAAATAAATAAATAAATTATAATAATATAATGGCACAATTAAATAGATGTAGCCTTTATGGACTAATTTTTGAGATGAAAAATGGGAAGAATCAATGACTACAGATTTCCACAGACTGATATAAGCTAATTTTTCAATATTTAAAATAAAATTGATATATTTGGGTTCTCTTTATAATACATTTCAACATTGTTTTATATATATATATATATATATATATATATATATATATATATATATATATATATATATATATATATATATATATATATATATATATATACACACACACACAGTGGAACCTTGGTTCATGACCAAAATTCGTTCGAAAACTCTGGTCGTAAACCGAGTTGGTTGTGACCCAAAGCAATTTCTCCCATAGGATTGTATGTAAATACAATTAATCCGTTCCAGACCATACAAACTATGTAAATATATATATTTTTTAGTTTTTAAGCACAAATATAGTTAATTATACCATAGAAGGCACAACGTAATGGTAAACGAAACGTAAAAACATTGAATAACACTGAGAAAACTAACACTGCAATAGTTCACGCTATAGTGCTAGGAACCGCTCGCTAAAAACACTTTTTTTAATGAGTTTTAAGCACAGGGGAAAAAAATGAACATTTGAAAAATCCGTAATTTAATAAACCACCAAGAAAAGTAACATTGCAACAATGCAGGCTACGAACCGATCACTGTAAATAGAACTGAAAACAAAAACAAGCCTTCTCTACCTTATGCGTCCCTCGCTCGCTCTCTCCCGCGCCTGTGTGTGTGTGCGTGCGTCTCTCTTTTGCAAGCCTGGAGCGCCTGTGTGTGTGTCTCTCTAGAGCGCTCCTGTGTGTGTGTGTGCACGCCTCTCTTGCGCGTGCTCCTGTGTGTGTGCGCGGCTCTCTCTGTCTCGTGCTGCCTGTGTGTGTGCCTCTGTCTCTCGCGCTGCCTCTGTGTGTGTGTGTGTGGCGCTCTCTCGCTCTCTCTCTTGCTCGCTGCACAGGAAATGCACTTGGAGAGACTGAACATGTACAAACCGAAAGGGAACCTGGCTTGTTTGTATACCGAGTGTGTGGTCGTGAACCGAGGCAAAAGTTTGGCGAACTTTTTGGTCGTAAACCGAGGTTCCACTGTGTGTGTGTGTGTATATATATATATATATATATATATATATATATATATATATATATACACACACACACACACACACACACACACACACACACACACACACACACATATTATATATGTAAACAAAAACTGCGTTGCAAAGGTTTATTTATATAATTAATTTATAGTGTTTTGCATCAGATCTTCTATACATGCCCAGTACTAAATATAAGCATGTCTGACAACTTCTTCAGTTGATGGTGAACTAATTGTGAACATTTTTTAACCAATATTCTTGACATTATATATTAACAATTAAGGCTGCAACTAATGATTATTTTTAGAATTGATTTATCTGGTGATTATTTTTTTTGATTAATTGATTAGTTGGATTGTTTCAAAAATTCATTTGAAATTAAACACAGTTCATGAAATTGAACTTTTCACCAAATAAAAAGATTTGCATAACATTTGCAAAAATGTTTTTTTTTTAAATGACCTACTTGTAGATATTTTAAATAAAATATAGACTTATACATTTATATAATAATATTTAATAATACATTGAAAATAAACAGTAATAAATAGAAATAAAACAGTAGCACTTTTGAACGTGCAGGCAAGTGAAACTCTGAATGTATATTAGCTAGAGGCTAATGGCACATATTTTGTAGTCACTCATCATAAACCTCTGTCTAATGTGCTAGTGTTATAATTGCTAGCACATTGTAGAGGGCTGGACTATGACTTGAATTATTGCTCATTTCAAACCAAAAGTCATGCCATTATGCCTAGCAATCATTGCATTCCTATACTTGTAATACATAATGCTGAAGTGATTTTCAATTTAATGGGATGACAGCAAGTCTTACTCCTCTACACAGCCTGTAACATACAGTGCATCCAGAAAGTATTCACAGCGCATCACTTTTTCCACATTTAGTTATGTTACAGCCTTATTCCAAAATGGATTAAATTCATTTTTTTCCTCAGAATTCTTCACACAACACCCCATAATGACAACGTGAAAAAAGTTTACTCGAAGCTTTTGCAAATTTATTAAAAATAAAAAAACTGAGAAATCACATGTACATAAGTAGCAATTACAGCCTCAAGTCTTTTTGAATATGATGCCACAAGCTTGGCACACCTATCCTTGGCCAGTTTCGCCCATTCCTCTTTGCAGCACCTCTCAAGCTCCATCAGGCTGGATGGAAAGCGTCGGTGCACAGCCATTTTAAGATCTCTCCAGAGATGTTCAATCGGATTCAAGTCTGGGCTCTGCCTGGGCCACTCAAGGACATTCACAGAATTGTCCTGAAGCCACTCCTTTGATATCTTGGCTGTGTGCTTAGGGTCGCTGTCCTGCTGAAAGATGAACCGTCGCCCCAGTCTGAGGTCAAGAGGACTCTGGAGCAGGTTTTCATCCAGGATGTCTCTGTACATTGCTGCAGTCATCTTTCCCTTTATCCTGACTAATCTCCCGGTCCCTGCCGCTGAAAAACATCCCCACAGCATGATGCTGCCACTACCATGCTTCACTGTAGGGATGGTATTGGCCTGGTGGTGAGCGGTGCCTGGTTTCCTCCAAACGTGACGCCTGGCATTCACACCAAAGAGTCCAATCTTTGTCTTATCAGACCAGAGAATTTTCTTTCTCATGGTCTGAGAGTCCTTCAGGTGCCTTTTGGCAAACTCCAGGCAGGCTGCCATGTGCCTTTTACTAAGGAGTGGCTTCCGTCTGGCCACTCTACCATACAGGCCTGATTGGTGGATTGCTGCAGAGATGGTTGTCCTTGTGGAAGGTTCTCCTCTCTCCACAGAGGACCTCTGGAGCTCTGACAGAGTGACCATCGGGTTCTTGGTCACCTCCCTGACTAAGGCCCTTCTCCCCCGATCGCTCAGTTTAGATGGCCGGCCAGCTCTAGGAAGAGTCCTGGTGGTTTCAAACTTCTTCCACTTACGGATGATGGAGGCCACTGTGCTCATTGGGACCTTCAAAGCAGCAGAAATTTTTCTGTAACCTTCCCCAGATTTGTGCCTCGAGACAATCCTGTCTCGGAGGTCTACTCCTTTGATTTCATGCTTGGTTTGTGCTCAGACATGAACTGTCAACTGTGGGACCTTATATAGACAGGTGTGTGCCTTTCCAAATCATGTCCACTCAACTGAATTTACCACAGGTGGACTCTAATTAAGCTGCAGAAACATCTCAAGGATGATCAGGGGAAACAGGATGCACCTGAGGTCAATTTTGAGCTTCATGGCAAAGGCTGTGAATACTTATGTACATATGCTTTCTCAATTTTTTTATTTTTAATAAATTTGCAAAAATCTCAAGTAAACTTTTTTCACGCTATAATTATGGGGTGTCGTGTGTAGAATTCGGAGGAAAAAAATTAATTTAATCCATTTTGGAATAAGGCTATAACATAACAAAATGTGGAAAAAGTGATGCGCTGTGAATACTTTCCGGATGTACTGTATGTTTCCTGTTCAGATGTTTGTGCATCTTTGTCTGATGTGCTCTTATGCCATACGAAGTCAGACCTATGCATTTTGCAACTCATCCCCTTTTTTTTTCTGCATTCAGAGTAAAGTGTTCCCAAACCTTGAAAGTCTTGGGTTGCGCTGTCATTTTCTACCACTTGCTTACCATTTGCTTTTTTTCAAATGTGTTCACAGCAGAGAGAAATAGTGACGTAATTGTGTCCCACAATGTATTAAACTTAATGATGTAATCAACTAATCGATAAAAGTGATCATTGGCAAAATTTTTAATAATTGATTATCGTTGATAATGTTGATTAGTTGTTGCAGCTCTTAACAATATTGATAAATATTAACTGTGTAAGAGAGGTAAAGATCCATTCTCACCCTCTGAAGAAGCCTCTGGAGAAACTGTATTCTCTCCTGGCTGAGGCATGTTTGTCTGTCCTGGTTGTGGAGGTAGTCCATCTGCACTTCCTGGTGTAGTACGGATCAGTTTGGAAGTTAAAGAGGAGACACCTGTGACAGCCCAGCCGGCCCAGCTGGCAGCAGACGCTGCAGCACCAGGACTTGTGGTGGATGAAAGAACATCCTTTTCTGTAATAACAAAGTAAGCATAAAAGGAAAAGCAAACAAAAAGCTCTCTGCCTCAGTCTGTTCTATAAAAAACATACAGGACACACCTTATTTCTAAATACTTCACCAAAACCCACTTGACCTAACTTGAAGAGTTCACATAGTCATATTTTCTTTGTTTGCTGCCTACTTGAAATATTATGTACAGTCTATGTGGACTTTCTGTTCAATTGGGGCCCTTAAATAATAAATTCAAAACACCCAACTATTATACACTGCTACATGCATGCATACATATTATCTAAAGCTGACTTTTTTCAACTGCTCATTGAGCCCTGACATTTCTAGTGACAATTTAGAACATAGGGAAGAGATGAAACCTTGTAACAAGGTTATAAAATGTAAGGTAATTAAATACAGTATAGTAAAGTATTTATTCAAACTAAGACCTGGAACAAGCTAACAATGTGTATTGTATAAAAAAGGCATTAGGCAAATTGTAAATTCTTGACTTTAGGATATTTTAAAAACGTTAGCTTATTAAGTTGTCTTTATGTATGTTGAGCAGAAAAAGTTATTTAAGTTCAAAGATGCACCAGTTTGAGCATTACAAAGCTTCAGAAAAAATTGTCAGTATTATAATAAACATTTGTACAACATGCTGCCTAATAAACAACTACGTCTCCTAAAAAAAAAAAAAAATCAAAAAGAACATGAAGAAAAAACTATGGTGTGCATTTGGAGACAATAAACATTTCCTTCATAATCCAAGAAGCCTATTAAGTGAGAGTTATGTTTAATAGAAGTGATAACTAATGGACAATATGAGATTATCTCAAAGATGTCAAAAGGTTTTTTTTAGTAAGAATCAACCATTATTGTAATTTGCACAGCTCTTCACTCCAGTCCAAAAGACTTTTCTCCAGTAAAGTTGAGGGAATAGCTAGCAATAATATTCTGCATAAATAGGAATCAATGAAAACTTAACTCAGTATTAATAAGAATTAAGCTGCTGCTAAGCTTAATAGTAACATTGACATTGTGGTCAGCAACACAGGAGTGCCGCAGGGGACTGTACTTTCTCCGGTCCTGTTCAGCCTATATACATCAGACTTGCAATATAACTTGGAGTCCTGCCATGTGCAAAAGTTCGCTGACGACACTGCTATCGTGGGCTGCATCAGGAGTGGGCAGGAGGAGGAGTATAGGAACCTAATCAAGGACTTTCTTAAATGGTGCGACTCAAACCACCTACAACTGAACACCAGCAAAACCAAGGAGCTGGTGGTGGATTTTAGGAGGACCAGGCCCTCATGGACCCCGTGATCATCAGAGGTGACTGTGTGCAGAGGGTGCAGACCTATAAATACCTGGGAGAGCAGCTGGATGATAAATTGGACTGAACTGCCAATACTGATGCTCTGTGTAAGAAAGGACAGAGCAGACTATACTTCCTTAGAAGGCTGGCGTCCTTCAACATCTGCAATAAGATGCTGCAGATGTTCTATCAGACGGCTGTGGCGAGCGCCCTCTTCTACGCGGTGGTGTGCTGGGGAAACAGCATAAAGAAGAGGGACGCCTCACGACTGGACAAACTGGTGAGGAAGGCAGGCTCTATTGTAGGCATGGAGCTGGACAGTTTGACATCCGTGGCAGAGCGACGGGCACTTCGCAGGCTCCTGTCAATAATGGAGAATCCACTGAACAGTATCATCAAGACAGAGGAGCAACTTCAGCGTCAGACTGCTGTCACTGTCCTGTTCCACTGACAGACTGAGGAGATCATTCCTCCCCCACACTATGCGACTCTTCAGTTCCACCCGGGGTTGGGGGAGTAAACATTAAAATTATACAAAGTTATTGTCTGTCTGTTATACCTGCATTGTTATCACTCTTTAATTTAATATTGTTCTTTATCAGTATGCTGCTGCTGGAGTATGTGAATTTATTGGGATTAATAAAGTATCTATCTATCTAATACAATGAAATATCAGATAAGGCCAGAAAGTAAATTTAGTCCACCTCAGTTAACCTGTACCTGTATTGTACTGTCCTGGTTTGTTTTCCCTGTACAATTACATCATACATTACATGAAGCGTTAACCACTTTCAAAGAGTAATAAATGTGATAAATTATACTGTCAAAAACCAGCATGAATTAGTAGACCCTAGCCTATGTGAAGTATCACTTTCCTACAAATTAAAAACAATTGCATAATTATTATTTTAAGTTCCCTCACAAGGTTTACATTTTTAAAAAGGGTATATATTGATTACATCTGATTAATGGACTGCTGCCAGAAACAGCAAAAAAACAAATTAAATTAACTTTTAAAGATTTAAGGCTCTTACCAATTTCTGGCAATTTGCTTGGATCTTCAGAAACAGTCTCCAGTTTAGTTAAAAAGCTTTTGATTGCCTTAAAAGCCTGTAGAGACAAGTACATGGCATGGTTTGAAAATATAAATCCATTACATTTATACTCAGACCATAAATCCAAAGATATTTTGTGTCTTTATTACTAATTTTGAACATCTTTCTTTTATTCTCTGGTGACACTTAACATAGGTCAATACTGCACACTCAAAATGAACAGTCTGTCTTAAAGAGGACTTGATTTCTGTAGTGTATAAAGAATACAACAACAGTGTGATAGGAAATTAGAAATCCTAAAGGTTACACTGAAAGGATTGAAAACCCTGCACAAAACAACAAGGTTACATACTTTTCACTATTAAGGTGAAGAATTAAAATTATGTTATCATACCAGATTAAACCAGTTTTGTCAGAAATTAATCAAATGTGACTTGTGATAAGCTGCCTTTGTCTCTCCAACTCCAAAATGTACGGCTAAATGAGACATTGTGCAGTTCAACTATCAGCCAAGACAATATGCACAAGCTCTTCTGATAAATTATACACCGTGTCCTACATATACAGTATATTACTTTACAGTAAGCAACTATTAAAGTTGCTACTTTGACTACTACTTTATAACTGTTTTACTCCCTCAAACAAAATGAATAAAAATAGTTCTAATATGAAGTTTAATGTACAGTAATCCCTCGCTATATCGCGCTTCGCCTTTCGCGGCTTCACTCCATCGCGGATTTTATATGTAAGCATATTTAAATATATGTCGCGGATTTTTCGCTGCTTTGCGGGTTTCTGAGGACAATGGGTCTTTTAATTTCTGGTACATGCTTCCTCAGTTGGTTTGCCCAGTTGATTTCATACAAGGGACGCTATTGGCAGATGGCTGAGAAGCTACCCAACTTACTTTTCTTTCTCTCTCTCTTGCGCTGACTATCTGTGATCCTGACGTAGGGGGTGTGAGCAGTGGGGCTGTTCGCACACCTAGACGATACGGACGCTCGTCTAAAAATGCTGAAAGATTATCTTCACGTTGCTACCTTCTGTGTGCAGCTTTTAAGTATGCTGCACGGTGCTTCGCATACTTAAAAGCTCAAAGGGCGCGTATTGATTTTTTTATCTATCTCTCTCTAACTCTCTCTCTCTCTCTGTGCTCCTGACGGAGGTGGTGTGAGCTGCCGCCTTCAACAGCTTTGTGCCACGGTGCTTCGCATACTTACAAGCCAAACAGCCCTATTGATTTGTTTGCTCCTTTGAAGAGGAAGATATGTTTGCATTCTTTTAATTGTGAGACTGAACTGTCATCTCTGTCTTGTCATGGAGCACAGTTTAAACTTTTGAAAAAGAGACAAATGTTTGTTTGCAGTGTTTGAATAACGTTCCTGTCTCTCTACAACCTCCTGTGTTTCTGCGCAAATCTGTGACCCAAGCATGGCAATATAAAAATAACCATATAAACATATGGTTTCTACTTCGCAGATTTTCTTATTTCGCGGGTGGCTCTGGAACACAACCCCCGCGATGGAGGAGGGATTACTGTAATTCAACTAGTGTTCACAGGAAATGTTAATGACATGATCCAAATCATACAAGTATTTTAAAGTTGCAAACAAACACCATATACTGGAGTTACTATTTAATCAAAATAAATTTGCTCTCTTGTTACAGGGTATTTTACATGCCAAAGATTTCTGAATTCAGTTTGAAGAGTTGCAAACTCTTCAAATGAGTGAGACAGAAAAATATCACTGTACCTGATCCCGGACACTTTTGTCTGGATCCACAGTCAGCGTGCTTAGCACTGGCAATATCCTAAATGCACAATCATTCATAGAGTAGTAGTTGTGTGTTGCTGCAAATCCAAGAACTCCTGCAGCTCGAGAGGCGGAGAAGGGGTCTTTAGTGGCACGAGTAAATGCTGATGTGAGCACCCGCTGCCTAGTCTGCAGTCAAAGAGAAAACCTCTGGTTAAATAATTAGGAGTTAGATTGGGATAACAGCACATGAAAAGAATGCTTCAGTGAGCAAATCTAAACAAAAATGATTTCAAAACAGTTTAGAAAAAGGGCCATGTGAAAACATTACATTTTATAAGAAAAAAATAAACACCTTTAATGTTATTGCTTGTGTTTTATCAGCTATTAAACTTTTGTTCATCCTCTGTATGAAATATGCATCATAGTTAGGGATCACAAGGGCCTTGAACCTTTGTTAACAGTATTAGAATTACTGACTAAGAAAAGAAAAATGAAAAGAAGGAAGAAAAATTTAAAACTGTTTTACCCCTGCAGTAAGGTAAGACGCAATCTTTCCTAGGCACACAGTTGTATTGCAACGAATTGGACCTTGTTCATCCTTGGCCTGAAGTCTTGCAAAGTGTTTCATAAGCTCCACATTTAAATTCTGTTCATTCAACTTTGGTGCAAGCAGGAGCATTGACTGGTAACAAAAGGGATAAACATTCAAATGAGGTGCCATTTGACATGTAAAATGTCAAAAATATCAATTTTAAATATAACAAATTCTTTTGTTATTAAATGATGTTTCCATAGATTATATACTTACTCTGATTTTGGTTTTTGATTAAATAATACAGTTGTAAATACACTCTTAGAAATGTTGTTTCAAAAAGGATTAAAGCAATACAAAAAATAGTGTAAGAACTGCTACAAATACAGTAACCTTATCACCAACTGAACCCTCTCCATCTTAAATGCCTTCTCTTTCAGAAAACATGTTCATAATAATGTTCCACTTTTATATAAAAACAACTGCCCCTCCAAACAACCCACTGAATGAATGTGTCAATTTTAATGAACACATTCTACAATATGCTGTATATGTGGGAACTGGAGACATTAAATATCTGTATTCTTGTTCTTATAATCATCATTAAAAAAAATTAACTCAGAATTACAGTAATTCTTTACATATATTTTGAAACCATTCCTTAAAATACCTTGACAGTTTGCTCTCGAATAGCTGGGTTTGTGTCCATGAAACCATGCACAACATGAGGGAAAATCTGTGAGTTCACAGCTGGCTCATTCAGATACTGGATGAACTGTTCCATCTGGACCAAAAAACTGCAAGTTAGAATATATCCAAAAACATCAGAGCCCCTGTTGAGAGCTAAAACATATGCCAGATCACCAGACAGCAGGAAACAGTTATTCAGAGTAAACTACAGAGCAAGACCCATTTGAAATCAGCATTCTCACAAGGAAGGTTAAGCAAAAAGCAACATACATATATGACTTTGTCTCTCCAAAACATATAAAGTAACAAATACAAAGAAGTTGGATTAAATGCCTTCCTCTATGAGTTCTTATCAATGTGAAGGGCAAGGTTTAAAAATAAGTAACTCTCAAAAATAATGAATACTGAATAATGTAAAACGAAATCTGCTTCACAGAATCTGTAAGCACCCAGATGGAAGCTTCCAGAAACTGCGTATATGCAATGTTTGCTTTTATCTTTCTATGGTTCTCTTCATTCATTTATACATCCTAGGAGGGGATTACTGAATCTTCTGTTTGTTTCATTTTTCCAAGGAATGTGCAGGTATAGATTAGCAATTGATTCGAAGTGAACACTTCAAGTGACTGCTTTAAAATTACCAATTTTTCTTCCCTGCCACTCTCACAATATTTAGGCTTGGGTCTTGTGCAATTTGGTACATTTTCCTCTAATAATGTTGTGTTTATGTAATTCTATAAAAATAGAAGTTTGTGAAAGTTTTGTAACATTTACCTGTTGTAGAAGCCGGATCCTCATTGCTCGATCAGTTGAGGAGAACATCTTGACAATAACAGGAATAATTTTCTGTTGGTATTCCTCTGCACTAAGAAACTTGCCCACCTGTACCAGATCGCACAAGGAGACTTTTTCAGATACACTGATAAGATGATTTATAAACTGTTGTCAAACAACTCTACATATTTACTCTTATAAGTAAATTACAACCTTGAAAAGTGGAGTCAGAATCACTGCTCCTGCATTGCCAAACTCAAAAGCTGTCAACAGCTGTGGAAGGACTTTGTGTCGACAAAATTCTTCAGGAAAAGTGTCAAGATGTTCACTCAGTTGTTGGAAAAACTGCTGCTTTTCTGTTGGGTCTTTAATCTGTGAAGAACATGGCAAAATTATACTGCTGTACAAGATCACAAAGGAAAAAAAATACAGAAATGTTTTTTGGCATGTTACAAATATTTTAAAAATGGCTGATAATATGACAAACAATCTGATATGTTAGCTATTTAAAAGTCAACTATTGCGTTAAACTTTTCTTGTACCTTAAATGTTTTTACACAAGTGATCTATGGAACTTATTTTTTTACATGTGACAGTTTTTTGCTTTTGTTGAATCAAATAAGCAAAACGAGATAAGCAGACATTCTTTTCCTTCCTTATAAATTAATAGACAGAAAAACGGATATAAAATTATTCAGATCTTTGACAAAGAAGTTATTTTTCAGAAGTTATACAGTGGCTAATCTATGAATTAAGAGAAATAAAACACAAAAAAAACAAGACATGAAGAAAAACAAAAACCACGTTGCCACAAGTGCTGCACTAAGACAAAATTAGATAAACTGTTTTAACGTATTAAGTGATATTTAATTATTATACACCAATTGCTAATAACATTCTGGTAAAATTAAGTTCATGTTGAACTTGTGAGGAGGGTTAGATTCACTTGACATCACTGAAATCAAAAAAATTATTTTAATTTAAGTTTTCCAAGATCAGTGCCTGTACTTACCAAGTGTCTCAGAGTAGGAAAACATGAAGTGCAAACTTGCCAGAACTCTTAGAAGTAGGAGTAAAAGCATTTTAGCAGTTTCCCTAAGTTATGAAACTACTCCTAACTTCACCATGTTTCAGTAGGAGCTGCCAAAAGATGCAATTTAGGCAGAGATCAACACTCGTATCCTGCAAAAGGCAGAATGTTTTGGAAACAATGGACAACAATGAACTTCTAAAAAAGATATCAATTTGAAAGAAGTGGAATAATAATTGTAACAAATCTTGTATGGTGCGTGATCGCTCCATCTATGCGTAGAAGCCATGCAATGTTTGCCAAAATTAAAGTGCTGGTAACATTATGTGTAAAAGGCAGCTTTGCAATTGCAATGATTTGAGTATGTCACAGCTAACCATTTCTCGAATTTTGCACCAAACTTTCAAAGCCTGAGATAAAATGTAGATGAATAAATTCTCTCCGACTACTATACATGAGGTAATGTTAAAGCAAGCTGCATTCATGCAAATCAGCGCACACATAAAGATCATTATTCCAAGTGAGGATGATCAAGCATATGTGAATCGCAAGTATTATCACAGTATCAACATCAACATAGATGCAAACTGTATTGTACTAGCCAGCATATTATCCTGAAGATAAACAGGGCTGGATAATTGACAGTGAAGTGAGCACTGCATTCCTTGGACACCTAGAACATTTCTGTGACATTTTACAAGTCTGGAAAAGTTCAGGTAGGCAGGTGTAGACTCTTGAGACAATAGATTAATAGAGATTTGCAGAAGACAAATGGGGGATTCTGGAGAATGGCATGGCTCGGCACTTTAGAAGAGTGAACATTACTTTAGAAAAAGTGCAAGGATCACTGTGGCTTGTTACAGTAACTGCTTTTCATGGCCATAAAAGGTGATTCATTTTGAAAGAATGAAGGTCAGTAGGAACAAGACAAAATACATGTGTGTAAATGAGAGGTGAGGTCAGTGGAATGGTGAGGATGCAAGGAGTAGAGTTGGTGAAGGTGGAGGAGTTTAAATACTTGGGATTAACAGTACAGAGTAACAGGGAGTATGGAAGAGAGGTGAAAAAGAGTGCAGGCAGGGTGGAATAGGTGGAGAAGAGTGTCGGGAGTAATTTGTGACAGACGGGCATTAACAACAGTGAAAGGGAAGGTCTACAGGACGGTAGTGTGACCAGCAATGTTATATGGGTTGGAGACGGTAGCACTGACCAGAAAGCAGGAGACACAGCTGGAGGTAGCAGAGTTAAAGATGCTAAGATTTGCACTGGGTGTGATGAGGACGGATATGATTAGAAATGAGTACATTAGAGAGTCAGCTCAAGTTGGGGAGGTTGGGAGACAAAGTCAGAGAGGCGAGATTGTGTTGGTTTGGACATGTGCAGAGGAAAGATGCTGAGTATATTGGGAGAAGGTTGTTAAGGATAGAGCTGCCAGGAAAAAGGAAGGCCTAAGAGAAGGTTTATGGATGTGGTTAGAGAGGACATGCAGGTGATGGGTGTAACAGAACAAAATGTAGAGGACAGAAAGATATGGAAGAAGCAGCCGAAAGAAGAAGAAGAAGTTGCAAAGTGACAACAATTACATTCAGCTTGTTGCAATGTCCTACCCTATTATGTTTTCCTTATTCTACTACTACAACTTTGTATATTATTATTATCATCACCTTTGTGGTACTGCCTTGCCATCAGTATCAGAAACCTACAAAATTTCATCATGTTTTCTAATTTATGGCATGGGGTATTGTGAAGTCATGACATTCATTCCCAAATGTGAATTCTTGCTTCTACTGTAGTTGGGAGTAGGTACAGGAAGCTTCATAAATACTTATGTCCTACTCTGAGGCAGGAAAATTTCTAATCATAAATGGACTTTTACTGCAGTTCCTAGGAGTAATTCTAAGACACAAAATAAATACAGTTGAAAATCCATTAGGTCATTATGATAATTAATCTAAAATAAAATGAAGTTAGTTTTTTCTCTGGCATACTTATTTCTGTAATGACTATGCTACGTGGCATAGGAAGAACCTGGAAATACAGTGGGGCAAAAAAGTATTTAGTCAGCCACCAATTGTGCAAGTTCTCCCACTTAAAAAGATGAGAGAGGCCTGTAATTTTCATCATAGGTATACCTCAACTATGAGAGACAAAATGAGAAAAAAAATCCAGAAAAATCACATTGTCTGATTTTTAAAGAATTTATTTGCAAATTATGGTGGAAAATAAGTATTCGGTCACTTACAAACAAGCAAGATTTCTGGCTCTCACAGACCTGTAACTTCTTCTGTAAGAGGCTCCTCTGTCCTCCACCCGTTACCTGTATTAATGGCACATGTTTGAACTCGTTATCAAAATAAAAGACACCTGTCCACAACCTCAAACAGTCACACTCCAAACTCCACTATGGCCAAGACCAAAGAGCTGTCAAAAGACACCAGAAACAAAATTGTAGACCTGCACCAGGCTAGGAAGACTGAATCTGCAATAGGTAAGCAGCTTGGTGTGAAGAAATCAACTGTGGGAGCAATTACTAGAAAATGGAAGACATACAAGACCACTGATAATCTCCCTCAATCTGAGGCTCCACGCAAGATCTCACCCCGTGGGGTCAAAATGATCACAAGAACGGTGAGCAAAAATCCCAGAACCACACGGGGGGACCTAGTGAATGACCTGCAGAGAGCTGGGACCAAAGTAACAAAGGCTACCATCAGTAACACACTACGCCACCAGGGACTCAAATCCTGCAGTGCCAGACATGTCCCCCTGCTTAAGCCAGTACATGTGCAGGCCCGTCTGAAGTTTGCTAGAGAGCATTTGGATGATCCAGAAGAGGATTTGGAGAATGTCATATGGTCAGATGAAACCAAAATAGAAGTTTTTGGTAAAAACTCTACTCGTCGTGTTTGGAGGAGAAAGAATGCTGAGTTGCATCCAAAGAACACCATACCTACTGTAAGGCATGGGGGTGGAAACATAATGCTTTGGGGCTGTTTTTCTGCAAAGGGACCAGGACGACTGATCTGTGTAAAGGAAAGAATGAATGGGGCCATGTATCGTCAGATTTTGAGTGAAAACCTCCTTCCATCAGCAAGGGCATTGAAGATGAAACGTGGCTGGGTCTTTCAGCATGATAATGATCCCAAACACACCGCCCGGGTAACGAAGGAGTGGCTTCGTAAGAAGCATTTCAAGGTCCTGGGGCCTCAAGTATAAACGGTGCGTACGCACAGAAATGTTGCGTACGAACGTTTCCACGCTCAAATCGCGATGTATAAAACCTAAACTTGGCGTAAAGCCACGCACATTTCCACGGTACCTCATACCTTGGCGTACGCAATTTCTCCACTCGGTTTTACAGACTGCCGGCACCCAGCATCAAAGCAGTGCTACTGTTCCTGTGTGGTCACCGTTTCTTTCTTAGTTCCACATTCCTGACGCGGCTTTATAAATACACTGAAACTAACTGCATATTGTTTATTAGTGTAATGCATCTGATTGTAATTAATCTGCAGCAATATAATGGTCCAGGGAATAGCCATAGTATTCCAAATACCATAACTGCTTTAGCGTTGTAACTCTCACTGCATCATCTTCTTCTTTCAGCTACTCCTGTTAAGGGTTGCACCAGCAGATCATCTTTTTCCATATTACTCTCACAGCACCACTCGGAGTATTTATATCACTGTATCTGAGTGGGGAATCACTGCAGCAGCTGATCGGAAAGAGAATTATCGGTATACAGCATGAAGCAGACGCTGACTCAGCCACGGCAAAACACTTTAGAGACTTCCCATTATGGACTTCACGGTTTAGAAAAAGTTTCATCCCAAGAACTCTAAACACACTAAATCAGTCCATCATGTGCTCCTTGTAGAACTGTTTACTTATAAGTACAATTACCTCACTGTAAACTTGCACTACAGTTATAATATTGCACAACCTGCACCACTTTATAAAGCACGTATTTACATATGATGACGGTATTCATTTTTAAGATGAACTGCAGCAAAATATGTTGATTATATTATACAGATAAAACTTTAACTTCATTTAAATAATCTTTATTGTTAATAACTAAACATGTGAGGAAATGGTGCCGCAGCGCTAGCTAGTTCATGGATTGTTCCTGCATTGCGTTGTATTCTTGCGCTGACGCGACACTGGAAAGATAGACGGATATAATAATTAAACATGTACTACGAAGATATTTCAATGTTCCTTAAAAGTTTTGAAGAATCGGCGTTCTAAGCGTACAAATGGCTTCACGTCTATTACATAGCTGATTGTGTGGAGATTGGGTATTTGGAGAAAGAAAAGTAAGGACGGGAATTGGAGGTTAGTACGTTTGAAAGAGTACTGCTGTAATAAATTATGTCATTGAAGGTCACGCATGGCGCAGCAAGCCTCTTGCGTGAGATATGAACAAGCACTGCGCCACCGTGTTCCCATGTTTAATAACATGCTTTCATTCCTATCATCATGAAAAAGATATCACGTATACATCTCAGTATTTTAATTATTCAAGGAGCTGTAATATCACGAATGTAATGGATTATGTGTCCTGTCGGAGAAAGAGAAAGCTCGTTTAAGAAGCAGGTAGTGATTCACACACAGAGCACAAAGAAGATCAAATACAGAACAAAGCATTTAACGTCCTACTTTAGTTACAATGGGATTTGAGAATCTAGTAAATTAAACGATTTTAAGATGAAGTTTATGATGTTCTACTTTAATGGCAAAATAAACTACGTGATTAAAGTGGAAATTTCAAGATTAAAGTTGACATTTCGTGCTTTTTTCCCTACTGTGTGCCTATTTTTTTGTCTGTACCCTAATAAGCTTTCATATGACACTCAGACGGTGGGCTACGACTTGCCTTTTCACTGCGACTTTGATATGTGATTTCTTTTTTATTTCGGGCACTGTGCGACTTTGTGAACTTGAGCTTTCGAGTTTCTCCGACACTCTGTCACTCGATCCACTTCCTTTTGTTGATTATACCAATGTTTAAACCAACAAATAGTACATTGTTCCTTTGCCTCCATTTGGTATTCGCTGAAATTCTTATATTTTCCCCCATGCTTTTCCCATTGTCTTTTCTCAGAAGGCTATTTATATCGATTTGCATATTCAAAGAGGCGTAATTCTGGGAGGAGTTGGGGCAGGACAGAAGGCGCGTGCACGTGCGTTACTTTTCACGCTGATCGGGATTTATGTAGTGGAAGAACGTGAAAGTTTGCGTACGTACAGATTCCTGCATCTGGATTTCTCTGTGCGTACACACATTCCCGCTTTTGTGCTTACGCCATGTTATAGTGTGAGTTCTACGCACGGCGTTATACATGAGGCCCTTGGAGTGGCCTAGCCAGTCTCCAGATCTCAACCCCATAGAAAATCTTTGGAGGGAGTTGAAAGTCCGTGTTGCCCAGCGACAGCCCCAAAACATCACTGCTCTAGAGGAGATCTGCATGGAAGAATGAGCCAAAATACCAGCAACAGTGTGTGAAAACCTTGTGAAGACTTACAGAAAACGTTTGACCTCTGTCATTGCCAACAAAGGGTATATAACAAAGTATTGAGATGAACTTTTGTTATTGACCAAATACTTTTTTTCCACCATAATTTGCAAATAAATTCTTCAAAAATCAGACAATGTGATTTTCTGGATTTTTTTCTTCCTCATTTTGTCTCTCATAGTTGAGGTATACCTGGGATGGAAATTACAGGCCTCTCTCATCTTTTTAAGTGGGAGAACTTGCACAATTGGTGGCTGACTAAATACTTTTTTGCCCCACTGTATATGCATCATCAACCAGTATCACCAAGATTTTTAACTGCATGTTTAGCCCAGACGTGGATTATTTCTCATTATAATAGATATTGCTATTTCAGCAACACTCAGCATATCAAGATTTTTTAAATATTCATAGGGTTTCTTTCATGCATGTGGAAGACCACACTTTTTTTTTTCTTCAGTGCATCATAACTATTTAAGAATAGTCCAAGCATCAATGGGTGTAAGACAAGAATTAATACTGGACCAGACACCATTCAAGTCATACTTAACAGGTAAAATAGTATTCTATCTGTATATGATACATAACAACAAAACATGAGGACTTGAACTTGCAGTTCTTTTACTAACACTTCAGGAAAAATAAGCATATCTGACCTTTGCAATAAATAAATACAAGAACAAGTATGATCTTTTGTCTGTAAAAGACAAAACTTTTCTTAGATTATTAAATTCCCATTCTGCAATGACTTAATTCAATTCAGAAGTCACAGGGTACTGCTGCCCACTATGGCAGGAAAAAACCCAGTAGCAGACACCAATCCCTTCACACATTGTGTAATTTTAGACTTCAGATATGTTACATTCACACAGGTGAATTGAACCTCTAGACTATCATTCATTTAAGTATCAAAGCTAAATTTTAGTCATTCTGTTATACCGGTATTATATTTTTGTGTGATGCATAAATATTAGATTGGTATCATGCAAAACTCATTTGTCTATATTATATAGCCAAATATATACTTTCATATTGGACGCTAAAATTATTTCACCCTTACCTGTATTTCTTCAAGGAAGAGATTTGTCTCCACAAAGCTGTTGCTCATGAAGCCACCTGGTGCCCGACAGTTCATCAGGAAACGTGATGGGTTAGGCCGAATTTTTGGGTTGGCCCCTACCAGCTCACAGTAATGGGGAACAAGGCTTTTAGGGACCTATAATAATAATAATAATAATAATAATAATAATAATAAATAAGAGTTTCTCCTTTTAAACACCAATCATTTTTGATGACATTTCAAATCAACAAGATCAATCTGATACTTTTACCAGCTTATTTTTTATATTTGTTCAAAGAAAATCTTCTCTTTAAAATTACTAAGTGAGATTTTAGTTTAGAAAATGTATATGTATAGTAAAAAAGCTAATATGACAACAGAATGAGTAGGTAATAATGTTATATGAATTACCAATACCAATAATTATATTGCTGTAAAAATCTTCCAACATTGGTAATTGTTTCAATCAAAGGTGTGCCGTTAACATTCCACAGAAGAAACTTATTGCTTTTTATCAAGGTGTAATGCTACAACCTTTAAAACTCTTTACAAGTTGGCAGGACAAAATGCTCAGCGATTTTAGTGAGAGTACAGCAAGATCTGCAAAGTACCTATATTATGCTGCTTGACTTAACTTATTAGGTTTTGTAAACTTACTACAGACTGACAATTTATGTTCACTTTCAAAACACATCTCATTAGATGGTGCGCTCAGGGATGACTATGGACTTGCCAGAGACAGGATTGAGAAAGTGCTTCCTTCTGTAATATCACAAGACCAAACTGGATTTATTAACGGCAGACACTTAACTCCTTACATCCAACATTTGTTTAATATAATATATTTACCCATTAAATCTAACACCCCAGAGATGATGATATCTTTAAATGCAGAAAAAGCATTTGATATGGATGAATGGGACTACCTATTCACCACATTGCACAAATTTGGGTTGGGCCCAAATATTTGTTCATGGATCAAAGTACTTTATACCTCTTCAGAAGCCTCAGTTTTTATTAACATCATTATTTCAGACTACTTCAAACTAGAGCGTGGAACTCGACAAGGATGCCCCTTATCACATTTGCTCTTTGCAGCGGTCATTGAACCATTGGCTGTATACTTTTGAAATGAACCAGAGATAAAGAGGGTCCTCAGAGAAGGACTTGAACAGAAAATATCACTACATGCAGATGATATGGTACTGTATACAGTATATCTGACGCACAAAATTCTGTGCCAGCAGTCCTAAAAGCATTAGCAGATTAGATTTTTCAAAAGATATATGGATTCAAAATCAGTTTCAATAAAAGTGTGCTTTTTTCCAGTGAATTTTCTAGCACACAATATCAGACTAAACACCTTCCCATTTATCTTAGCAAATCAGATTAAATATCTAGAGGTAAATATCACAAGTAAATATAAAGCTCTTTTTCAATACAATTTTGCTGTCTGCATGGAAAAAAAATTAAAATGTGAAGAGATGGTCTACCTCCATCTTACATTAGCATACAGAATCAACATTGTTAAGATGACCATCCTTCCCAAGCTTCTCTTCCTATTTCAAAGCATCCCTATATATATTAGCAAATTATTTTTTAAGAAATTACTCAATCATAAATTCATTTATTTGGAATTCAAAACATCCACCCATCCAAAGTACAACTCTACAGTGACCTAGAGCAGAAACGGGCATGGCACTACCTAATTTTCAATTTTATTATTGAGCAGCAAATATACATGCTATAAAGACTGGGACATCTACACAAATCGATGAACATACAAGCGGCTGGTCTGCAATAGAAATAAAACCTTGCGGTACTTTTTTTTATATTCCCTGCTCTGTGCCCCAGTTAATATAAATTACCTTAATTTCACTAATAATCTAATTGCCCTTCATTGTTTCAGAATATGGGAGCAATGTAGGAAGCACTCTGACACCCACCTTTTTCCACCCTCACTTACATACACTATTTAATGTCTGGAAAATGTCCTGGATTAAAACAATTAAAAGACTCGTACACAGATAATGTCTTCACATCCTACTAACAATTATGTTTCAAATTCAACTTCTCATTAACACAATTCTTCCACTACTTTCAAGCTAGAAACTTTGATAAACAGAAACTGCCCAATTTTATAATAATAATAATAATAATTCATTACATTTATATAGCGCTTTTCTCAGTACTCAAAGCACTATCCACACAGGGAGGAACCAGGAAGCGAACCCACAATCTCCTCCAATTTTACTCACCTCCCACCTTGTTCTATTCCAAAAAAAAAAATCTGATCAGTCTTGAAGACTAAGATACCATCTCTACAATTTTTTAAACTATTTTAAAGACCCTGAGTACATTAGGGAAAGGTACTTGGTCTCTTAAAACCAAACCCTCACCAGGAGAAGCAATTTCAGATGATACAATAAGATGAAATGTACTCATGATATATATGGCCTGCATCTTTCTATTCTCCACAGAATGCTACTCATGTGTCAGGTTTTCCTGCAAAGTCATTCAACGACGACTATATATTTGCCTCTGTTCATATGACTGACTTCAACTGTGCCCAATTTCTCTACAAACACAATCTCCATTGTTTCAGAATTTAAAAAAAAAGATAAATTATAGAAACAAAATTATGAACGAGTATAAACCATGATAGCATACGTTTTTTGAATGTTGTGTGTGTGATTGCTATATATAAAATGCTTGGTAAATGACACCACATAAAAGTAAAATTGTGACATTACACATATACTTGTTTTTAATTATGATTCATTTAGTGCAGAAAACAAGAAGCATATTTTTTGTGATACCAAGTACCAAGGCAATTTTTCCACTTTTTTTTAGTCCAACCAAGCCCATTTATTTTCTAACACCTCAATTTCTTGCTCTTCCTTCAGAATTAACCAACTTTCATTTCAAGTGGAGATTTTGCATCATATTCACAGCGTGGTCATGACAACTCAACAAAAGTGCTGATAACACTACTCACATACCACCTGTAATTGCAGGAATTCTATTACACGATTATTTTAAATGTATCCAAAACAAAAACCCACTTCATTGCATTTTTATATAGTAATTGCTGCTTTAATAAAATGGGCTAAGAGCCAGTGAATAATTTTATGAATATACCGTACATTGGCCATAGCCTGGAAATCTGGTGTTTTTGCTGGAAATGTTTAAGCTTCATAGAAACGACATATAAAATTCTAAAGTGTAAATTTAAAATGCAGGATTATAAAGTACAGTATATTTATTGACAACTAAAAAAACTTTATTATTTTCTTCAGCATTAATTTTCACAGCTGTTCATGTTTATATATGTTCTAACAAGTAATAATCATTAATATCCAGCCTTCACCCAAAATATTCCCTGTGTTTCAATGATCATAGGATATATTAGGTATGTCTACTGAATTCTCCCTGTGGGAACAGAGGCCATGACAGAAGGCAGAACTGTTTCATTAGAATAAAAAAAGATATAGTATAAGCTACACCCATTAACTAGCATTATTTTTAATAACAAAAAAAAAAAAAAAGTACAAAGAATAAAGATTATATTTATGAAATTAAAGTAAATTAGTGATAATTATGAAACTGCTACATTATTAACTCTAGGCTATCTCCGACGTAAAAGTTAAAAAAAGACAGCTAAATTATTCAATAAATGGATTATTCTTTGTGTTATTTTAGCATTATATTAATAACATAAGAAAAGCATTAAAAAAGCATAGTGTAGATAGATTATGCTTTATTTGTCCCTTACAGTAATACATCTGATCAAGATTATTATTCTAACAGAACTTTAGTGGATTGTCTGTACTTGGCAAAATAGCTATAATTAATAATATTGTTTTGGCTGAATTGAAACAGCAAACATACCTTGCCAAGTGTTCTCAAAGAGGACGAGCGAGGCAAGGGTCCATTAAACACTTCCCAAATTAAACATCCCAGGCGCCATACATCAGCTGACCTGCAAACAGCATAGATTTTGTGAACTGTAACATTTTTATTACTATACAGAATTGGCTGAAAAGCTGTAGGAAATATTTCCAGTCTCTGGGTAATTATACTTTAAATTATTAATATGGTTCTTTAACACAATAACCTGCCATTAAAGAGATAATGTATCATTTCAAATTAATCTGAATTGGAAGGAAGGTGACATATATAGGGAATGTCAGGCAAAAAGACTTAATATTTTTGGAATGCAGAATATAGTGCAAACAAACCAAAATGTCTTCCATTTTAGGAATCATGACTTGCTTTACCAGAATGCTAAAATGCTAGAAGAGGAAAATCACAATTGTCATTCTCTCATTTATCACAAGTACACACCTTGACATTTAACAATGTAAATTTTCCATTATTCTTACATTTGCCTGTCAATTATTTTACAAACACCTATCTAAACATATACTGAAAGTATGTGCAACTAGGAAGGTTCATTAATATTGCAAGATATTAACATATTGTAGATGGAGTTTAAAAACAACACTAAGTCACTACAGTTTGCTTTTACTATAATATTTAAACTAATCATAGGGAAAATCCTTGCTTTAAATCTATAACCTCGCATAACAAACCTACTTCTTTAAGTGTTCCTGCAATAGTTTGTGAATTTAGAATTAACCTGCTTATGAACTTTAGGATGTGCATTAATGGTTAGTTTTAGCACACAAGACTGTATTCCTCCTTCTACATGTTTGTTAAATAGCAACATATTTTTCCAGATACTGAAAAAAGCAACGAATATGCAGAACCGACTACAAACTTGTCAGTTCTACAGAGTCGAAACTTTTTTTATAGGTGTCATTGGGTAGAAGTGGCCTTTCATCAGATTGCTGACTCAGCTGGAGAATGGCCAGTAGCTGGGAGACAGCTTTTTGGTCGAGGTCTCCAGGACTATGACTATGTCTGACTATGGCTTGTCTGACTCCTATTCTACAATCTGGCTGTGATTCTACAATTAGCTGAAGGACAGATATTGTTGTTTTGATTTATGTTAATTAGTTTCTGCATTTTATGTATTTAAATAAATCTATATCCTTATATTTGATAGTTATGTATTTAGTAAGTGGTATAATTTGTTACATTTTGCCTTGAGATTTATTGTAGCACACTTCGCCTGTAATTCGTGAGGACAGCTGTGCAAGAACAAAATAGATAGATAGATAGATAGATAGATAGATACTAGTACTATTGTATTGCATTTCTGAGGTGGCAGTAATAGAGTAACCATATACAGTAGCTCTGTGAACAGGATTACTTGTGTTCTGTTTTATGTATTATATTTACCCCATTTTGTAACACCCATTCTACCTGCAAGAGGGTTTTTCTCTGAATTGCCCTCCGCAAGATTTCTTCCACCCCCAAACAATTTTTTTTTTTTCGTTTTTGGGAGTTTTTCTTGCCTTTTCAGGAAGTTAACGTGGGCAGGGGTTCGTGTGTGGGGGATGGATTTTGGAGTGGATGGAGAAGGGCTGTTCGTTTGGTTTTGGGGAGGGCTGTCAAAAAACAACTTGTAAAAGCCCATTGAGGTATTTCCTGTGTGATTTGGGGCTATGTAAGAAATTGATGTTGATGCAGAGGTGCTTTAAAAAGGAAAGCAAGTTACTATCAACTACAGAAACAAATCTTTAACACAGATCATGTTGTCTACAATAAGAGTGATTGAAAATAGAAAATGAGAACAAAGATAAGTTACAGTAAAATGCAGCAAGCACTGTCTGGTTAGGATGTCATGTTAAGATAAAAAAAAAAAAACTTTACAAATACAATTTTTCCAGGACCAAGCCTCCACTTATAATGAAAAGTATGGAATATGAAATACAGTAGTAGTATATTCCTTAGCAGCACTGCACAGAAATCCTGAGCTGTGTGAGGGAAGGCACAATCTTCACACAATGTTTATTACAGTAAAATATTTCTCAGTTTGTCTTCTGTTTATATGTACATTTTAAAACAGTTCCTTGTTTGGAGTGGTGGCATATAAGGATAATGTCTTAAGGTATTTATGACTTTTATGGTTGAAAGTAAAAAATATTAATGTACATGATGTGAAAGGACCATCAGGACTGAATACCCCACCCCCCCCCAAATTCAGCCTTACAAGTTTATCATTTTTCAGATTACAGACATTACTGCTTATTAATAAACCAAAAACAATGTATTTTATTATCTCAGTGGTAATATATGTGTGTCCTGCAGTGGGTTGGCACCCTGCCTGGGATTGGTTCCTGCCTTGTGCCCTATGTTGGCTGGGATTGGCTCCAGCAGACCCTTGTGACCCTGTGTTCGGATTCAGCGGGTTGGACGATAGATGGATGGATGGATGATTTCATTATCACGTTTGAAGAGTGCTTATATTTAGCATGGGAATTTCCGTATATCACATTTCTAAAGGTCTTGTTTAATTTATTTAAGAATGACTCTCTTCATGACTGTTTCATCACCTTTCTATCAAGACCATTAGATGATCATATATTCAGACTCAAGCAACAACTGGAATTGCTAGCCGTGGCTATTTTAGCACTAACGTGTGATTTCTTTACGGGCCCCTTCTGGGCAAACATGTTGCTCAATCAGTCTTGAACTAATGAAGACTTCTTCATTAATGAAAACATTCTGAAAGCCACTTACGGTATTGACCCAAGTTTTTCCAAAATATCGTCAGTTTGTCTCAAAGTAACAACATGTGTTAAAGGATTTGTGTCACTGCCTGAAAATTAACTATTTGCAATTTATTCTGCCTCCATGCTTTTGCCAGTTTAAATGCAAAAAAAGTTCATTAAAGATTTGGTAGCCTGCTACCTAGACTCGGGCAAAAGTAACAGCAAATGACAGAAATCGGTTCAGTATGTTGGTCTTGATTAAGATGTTAATAAAAAAAAAAAACATAATGAAAATAAACATTCTCAGGTAAATAGTGGTGGCATTAAAAGAGCAATTAAAAAAATTCACACTGTTAAATAAAAACATTATTTAAAAATAAGGTAATTTTTAAACAAAACCTGAAATTATTAAATGTAATAAATGCATTACTAAAACTAAATAAAATGATGAAATTATATTAAATATGAATTATTTTACTTAATATGTTAATAATGAGTTTTTTCACAATTTATTGAACCCTTTATACATATTGCTGCACCTTTGATATGGTTCTTTAAAATTGCCTTTTTTCTTTATTTAGTTTGGTACAAATGGTGTTTCATAGTCTCATGCAAAGCAGGTGAATTTAAATAAAAAATTATCAGATATATAAACTAGAATGTCTACACAAATCGGCTGCTATGTTAAGATAACAACATGATTTTTAATTAATAAAAAAATACCATTTTTCTCCCGAGTTCCTGTTGCTTTCAGACTTCTCTGGGGGGTCATACTTTTCCATTTCTGAGCCACCAAAACGTATGGGAGGTGCAGACTCGCCTTGTGCAGAAAACATGTAGTCAAGTCCACCCAACTTCCATTCTCCAGCTCGATCCACAAATATAGCCCAAATACCCACATTGTTATGAATCAGATGACAGTCATTCACCAGAAAACTTAATGCTTTCTGAAAAAGTGGAAAAGAAACAAATCAAGAAGTACTTGAATACTATAAGTCAAAGCTAATACGTTACTAGAAACATTAAACAAGGTCATACAACTTTAGACAACAGCTCACATTATAAACTGCAGAATTAAAGAAAAATTACAAACATGGTATTTTAGCTCAGCAAAAGAAACAATATGTATATTGTGACATGTTCTGCTCTTATATTATGGATGCAAAGAAACCTTGTATGCAAAAATTTGGTGCCTTAACTATGCACACCCTAAATTAAACAGCTTTCAAAAAATTCACTTAAAAACACACATGAATTCATAAGGGAGAGATATAATTTTGCTGCACATGGCATTGTAAAAAATTACTCAAAAGCTTAATACAAGGTCCCACTATACGACTATATTACTAATTGAAATACTTAATGAACAATAGCCCATTTGGTATGTTAATTTTAAAATACAAAATATGTATATGCGATATACTATGTTATAATGATGCTGGATGCTAAGCTAACACTTTGTGGCATACTTTAAATCACCCTTGACATACTTCATTAGGAAAAAAAAAAAAAAGATTTTTATACCTTAGCCCTCGACATTTCAATGTATACTTAATTCTGCTAAATTTTCATAATACTTCAACCCAAGTCCACGATAATACTATGTTATAATGATGCTGGATGCTAAGCTAATAATACTTCAACCCAAGTCCACGATAATACTATGTTATAATGATGCTGGATGCTAAGCTAACACTCTGTGGCATACTTTAAATCACCCTTGACATACTTCATTAGGAGAAAAAAAAAAGATTTTTATACCTTAGCCCACGACATTTCAATGTATACTTAATTTTGCTAAATTTTCATAATACTTCAACCCAAGTCCACGATAGGTGATGAATTTTTTTGGTAAAAGGCAACTACTGATTACAAACTATTTAAAATAATGATTCACTGCTAACATAAAAACACCATTCTTGTTGACATTCCTCTAAGATAAAGCTCAAAAAGATTTTACACACGTGCTGTTTATGATTTTCCACATGTGCTAACAGCCCCAACATTTTGTTTTATATAGTTAACTGCAGCCACAACTGGCATTGACCACAGCCCATCAAATGCAGTAATGAAGTGAGAAGCTTGTCATCTTTTGTGAGCTATATGCTCCTGCAGGAAGCATTCTGATGTGCTCCTCTTCCTGTTTGCTCTACTTACTACAATCTGGTGGAATCCCCAGGAGATCTCCAATTCACTCAATCCTCCCGATTCTTTCTTATCTTTTAAGTGAGCACTCAGAGGTATTACAGGCTCAGTTACTATGTACAGGCACTTGTCAGTCTGCCAAGAAAAAAGACACCAATACATTAAATTACATCAAAAAACAACTACGTGCAGAGAATATAAACCATCTGGACTACACAAACAATGCATTTTGTTAAAATCATCCGCACATTAATGGGAATACATCCATGCTCTTTTCATGCAAAGCCGGGTTTATTAACTGAACAGTACGGTACCTGTATATACAAATGAAGGTTTGGCAGCTTACCTCCAGCCCATCAACATAGGACAAGATGTTAGGGTGACGAAGTGTTTTTAACCTCTTGAAAGCTGCTTTGGCTAACTGAGTGTGTTCATCTGATCCTGGCTTCACGTCGTATACAAACACAGAAACAGGATCACCTGTAGTCTAAATACAAGCAAAAGAGTCAACTTGATGAAGAAAATTATGACGAAAATACCAGATGCATAAAAAAAAGACTCAGCCTCAGGAAACATGTTCCTTATTTTTGAACTTTCATGGTTTTAAAAATGTACTGTTGAAAGACAGATAATGTAAAAAATGGACAAATTAAAAATGTTTTATTTGAGTTATAATTCAATCAATATCTCTGCTTCATCCGAGTGAATGACTGTTTGCATCCTAAGCGGATTATGTTTACAACAATTTCAGATTACTTACACACAATTTACTTTATTCCTTTGAGAACACATAATTAAAATCTAATATACAAGAAGGCACCTCCTAAATGAACACTGCATAACACAAATGCATTGCCTAATTATATTCCCATCAGTGTTTCTTAAAATAATGGTATTCTACTAAAACAAAATGTGAAACTTTTATATTCTGATAATAATGATGAATTATTTTTATGCATAGACCTGTCATGCTTAACTAACTCTGAATAAGGTGATGGTGACATAAATCAAGGAAACTGGCAGGTTAGTGCTGGCTATATTTACACTGTATTTAGGTCAGAATAACCTGCCAAATGATGACACACCCTTGGACTTTTACAGGGTTTAAGAGTAAACTGAAACTGATAAGTAAAGGAGACTGGTTTCAGGAAAAGAACCTGCCAAAAAAAGAACTCTTCAATGCAAACAACACATACAGGTCAATATGCTCTGTGTTTGATAGAGAATGACACTGTGATGGAGGTGAAGAAGATGAGACCAAGAGGAAATTCTGAAAATAATCATGGTAGGATGTCCGAGTTTCTCCCTTTACATGTTAATTAAAGGCAGAAAATGGTGGAAAGAAATTATGGGGTTAAGGCTACCACTGAAGCAGTTTTTACAAGCTATTGTATTCATTTGTTTTGATTCTGTTAATTAATCATTTTTCTAGCTCGACTAATAAAAGCACTGTTGAGTTTTCATCATTTCCATATTTAGATAATAATCAGTTGCTATAACTATTTTAGACATAATGTGCCAATAAAAATGAATATTGTTGCTACTTTCATATGCAGATTTAACTTTACCAGCATTTAATAATACCCCCAAAAAACATTTTACAACCCATGCTGCAGAACAATTCAGATTCAGTTTTTCAGCAAATCAGTATTTCTATTATTGAGTTCTGATAACACATACGGTATCTAGAATATTAAAACACATTTAAGACATCAGATTTGTACAGGAGATAACTTTAATCTGTTCAGATAACAGCCTTTTGCTTCTCATCTTGTCAAGCTGAACAGGAGTGTAGTGCATACTTGGGAAGTTAGAACACAAAGCAGAAAACTAGTTTTTTTTATACCTTTTTGTTTGAAAAGCATTGAATCCCAGAGAACTAGCTTTGAGCTTAAGAGATAATGATGCCTCTAGCATTTTCCATAAGAAGCAGCAAAAAAAACTGTCACCATGCTGTGTTACCCCAGTTAGATACCAGTACTCTAGGTGTTCTGTGTGTTTGCTCACGTTTCACGTTTTTTTTTTTTTTTTGTAACACTTTTCAAACAAGCTCCCTTCCTCCTCTCTGTTGCTTTTAAAAACTGACACTTGTTTTCCTCGAGAACACAATCTCCAACTAAAGAAAAGATGCTTGGGAAAGGAGTGGTGGTCAGCATCTTGGTACTGTTATTTGGACTGAATGAAGACTTAATGCAGTATTTATGATTCTTTGCATCTCTGTATTAAGTATTTTCTGTTAAAGATTTCGATGCAAATAAATTAAATGTTTAAGTAAAAGCTTAAAAACTTTGACCCTGTCTGACTGTTACTAGGTTGCCGAGAGGTTTACATTCTCATTCCTAGTCTAGCTGCAGCCCCTTAAAGGTACAAGAGGTCACTCTTGTGAAGCCCTCTTTTGGTGATAAACTGGGTTTATGTAAAGGAGTGAAAGTAGGGCTCAGTCAGAGAAGTAGCCTGCTTATAAAGGTCCCTAGAGTTAAATACATGTGGTACAATATGGACAATTACTCAGGTAAAAAGTTACAAGTAGCAGGAACATATATGGATTTGATATATCTTCCTATCCCCTACTGAGAAAAGAACCCACGAGGTTAGTTGGTACCTTTTATGTTCTGTAATGCGATACCACTGTAAAGCATTATGAAACAGGCACACAGATGCGTGTAAATCTATTTGGCGGGCCACTAGGTGTCTGGTAGCTATCCATCCATTTTCAAACACACTTAATCCAGTTCAGGGTCACTAGAGTAAAGAGTCCTGCTTCGAAAGGAAGGAACCAACCATGGATGGCATGTCAGTGTAATGCAAGGCAAACTCACTTGTATGCAAATTCTACTACCAACAAAATGTATAAGAAATGCATGCTGTTACGTCTTCAGACTTGTTTCAGGTGGTGGAGTAGTTTGTAGATCAAATATTAATGAAAACATAATTTTGTTAATGTGGCAACATTTAGCTCGCCCATAAACAGTCATATGGTTATTAACATTTAATGATATTTTGAAAAAATTGAAATTTTACAATTATCTAATGAATCCGTCTTCACACTCAACAGCATTATAATACAGAAATAACATTTTTGCTTGAAACAAAAAAGTGCCTGCTATAGACACACATTCTTCAATTTTCTAAAGCCATCTTTTCCAGCATTGCATCACATGGAGGAAAAACCTACCACCCGATAAATACCATTGCAGAAAATACACACTTAATGGAGCCATATTGAACTATGAGCTAGGAAGCCTACTCACATAATGGGAGAATATACAAACTTCACTTAGATATGAATACAAGTGGATACCGAACCTCTGAGGTCTGAGACATGTAATATGAATTCTACTTGCTGTTTCACATTAGTGGCCTGTACTTAAAAATGATCTGTATATTAATAATGATAGTATTACAGTGGGTAATGCTGCTCCCTCATCTCAGTTACATCTGCAGTATCTCAGGTTTAAGGCTCATGTCCCTTTATTGTCTATGTGGGTTTTCCTCTGGTTACTCTGGTTTTCCACAAATAATCTCAAACACATGCATGACATGTTAACTGTCAATCAAAAATGAGCCCTGTAAGTTTTGCCCTGTATAGGACTGGTTCTAATATTTTCTCCCATAATTCCATGATAGCCTTTAGCTCCATAACAACTTTGATTGAGATTATGTGGACTTCATGGATGTTATGTTCTTTTAAGTTATGAAATTTAAAGATACGGAAGCAATGCAAGATTTTTGCGTGTGGAAGAAACAAATGGCATAAATGCTGCCGTCTATATTTACTTTCTGATTTTAATCACACCTAAACACAATTTGTGCATACATTTGACTTTTTCTTATAAGCATGAATGGACAACTGTCAGAACATGCTTCCAAGAGTATATTTTTAAGTAAGGCTAGAGCAGTTTCTCCAGTAGTAAACTCAGTGTGCACTGTTAAGATTACGTCAGTCCAACTGTCTAACTGCATTAATAACAACTTGTTTCTATCACATTAAACCACAGAAGTCATTGCAGGAAATCCACGTGGACATGTCAAAAGCGTGGCAGTTTGACAGGAATCCCACTACTTTTACCTTACTGGCTGGGAGGCACTCATCTAATGAGCCTTTTAAAAGACATCATTAAGTGAATTACGAAACAACCAAAAACTAATCCTGAAAGCCCAAACAAGTGAGGAGAAAATAATGTGTTTAGAGAAGTATGTGGATCCATAAAATTACAAGCAAATACCTTGAAATTTTCTTTTTCATGTATCTTCTAATTAGAATCCACTGAATATTCCTAATACTTAATATTCCAATTACTGAATAGGTCAATTCTGAAAAACTATTTTCAGTACACTCTTCACACGATCAAAATGTTAACAGCCTGGAATTTCTTTTTCTGGCCATGCCAGACACACTTGTCTCCTTCTTCCCTCACAGCCTGGAGAAACTGCCCATTAAAAGCACTGAATCAAAAGAGGGTCTGCCCCTTCCGGTCGACAGCATATAAAAGCAGAGCAGCCACAGAGGATGGCATCGCATTTGATGTGGACCTGGCTTGCTTTAATGAAGAATGTTTTTTCTTCCCTGATCGTCTGAACAAGATGTTCATTAGCTTGTTAAAAAAAATGCTTAACTTTCTGTTATTTTCTGTTTTGACTGAATTAAAAGGGGTCTTGTTACCCTGTTGGCATACCAAGCATCCTTTTTTGTCATGCAATCATTTTACAGCTGTATTTATATTTTGACAAATAAAGCACAGACACTTTGCCAGGATAAAAACATGGTCACGCATTGGTGGTGGAGACCGAACTGACCGGTAACACTACTAGAGCCGTTTCTGAACATTCAACTATTCCCTCGGAAAAACACCAGTGACAACTGATACAAGTTGCACTACTGTGCCAGAGGCTTGCTGCCCAACCTATTGCAGACAACTAGGTTTGTGACACCATTGATTTCTACACCATGACATCAACATACATTTCCTAACATTCACTTCCTTCATCTATCCATTTCGAAACTCATTTAATTCAATTCAGGACAATAAGTAGGCAGCATCAGACACAAAGTAGGAACAGACCTGGGATAGTTTGCCTGGAAAATTCAGGTTATATCAACACACAAAACCAAACTGGGCCAATTTAGAGTAAATAGTCATCCTAACATGCTCATCTTTGAAGTCTGCGAGAAAAATACGAAGGCCTGTAGAAAGCAAATACAGTCTAAAAATGACACTCTTAAATACAATCACATGTAATCCATGTCAATAGCCAACCCCCACCATCATTTTACTTATTTATTTATTTTGGAAAAATCTGGTAAACCACCGTGGTAAATATTTAAGTGCTTCATTTACTTCATCTTGAACTACCTTCTAAAACTGCATATTAAGAAAAGATAGTCATTTTCAAAACCACTTAGTCCACTTTCAGGTTTACAGGGAGCAACGGCTAGCAAGACATAAAACAGGACTAGACTAGTTGACATTCCTTCAAATGTTCCACTCACACTCAAATAGGGCCAGTTTAGAATCTTCAAATACACTAATCTAACTGGCACTTCTTTCGGGGTGTTGAAATAAAGCTAATACAGACATGAGGAGAATTTGCAAACTCCACTCAGACAACAAACACGCATTGGGAAAAAAACAGAGGAGTATGAAAACTGTTGTATTAAAATCAACATTTTGCTCATAGTATCTTACAGGTGATCTGCCAAAATATGCCACCCTACCTATTTATGTGAACTCAACCATGTCACTCACTCTGTCCATGCCCCTCCCATAAAAAATATACAACTATCCACACATGCATTTTGCCACCAAGTTTTGAATTACGGTTATCTGATGCCAATGTCAACTGTATTGGGTAAAGGCAGGAATAAACACTGAAAGGGGCACCAGTCCATGCTTGCTCAAGCTAAGCATGGTGATTTGTGCCACTATCCCACAATTCCAGAGTCCTGGGTTCCTACTGTTACAGCGTTGCCTGGTATGAGTAAAAAGAGGGTGCGATGATTGTGCTCTGTGATGGCATCATGTCCAAGGTTGGTTGCCACCTTACACCTGATGCTATTAGAATAAATCCCAGGCCCAGAAATGGATTAAGTGGGCTTTAAAACAGATAGGTGGATAAGTGAACTTTAGTTGTACACTTGTAAAGTGCTTTAGAACAGAAATGTGATATATAATAGTTTATTTTTCTAATATATAGTCTTAATTTAATACCATTGGACTGTGCCACCATTAGTTTTTCTTATGAATGGTTAAAATAAAAATATTTTCACCTCTATCCATAATCAGAAAAACTTTGCCCCTTTGATCATGAAAACCGAGACGGACTAACAGCAGTAGGTCTACACAAGTCTGTTGATGTGCGGTGTCTCCTAGATAACGAGCACTAACTGGGGCCACATTCGGCCTACTAAAGACCCCCGCGTACAATGCCGTCCCCCTATGCGTCCACTGCACACGCCGTAGACACTGATCCTCCTCTTGTGGCGCCGGCAGGTCCGGTCTGTGCAGTTCCTACGCGCACCTTAAGGGCTAGCGCTTCACTAGGGGTTATCAGGCGACGTGGCACTTTGTGTCCAGTGCACTGCCTGTGAGCCGAGCCGAGACGAATCAAAGGGTCGGTGCTCTGTAAATTCTCGCACCTTACGGACTTGTTGTTCTCTGGTAGCCACGTCAGTCACGGCCCGGCTGTTTTTCTACTCGAGCCCCGTGGCTGTGAGCATCGCCTTTACGCAAGGCCTTAACGCCTCATCTTCGTCCTACCTTCCGCTTCCCACGATGAAGTTTCCATATTCCAGCCGTCTCCTGGCAATCCGGTAAGACTTCATATTGGAAATCTTTAACAGGATCCCGTGCGAAGAAGGACCACATTCTGCCTCCCAGGCAGCCGACATGGAAAGCTACGCACACCGGGAAGCAGCGACACGATTAGGCTGAAACAGGGAGTAGAAAGCGCTGCAATGAAAAGGGCGGTCGCTAGGGGGAACCCCGTGTCAAGCATACGTATCTGGGCTTTGATTAGTCGGTCGTCTTCGTCGTGACTCAGTGCAAAAAAACAAAAAAAAAACAGCGGAATAGCCCAACTGGGAAATGCTTAAGAGGAGAGCTGTGGAAAATATAGTTTTGGTAACACCTGAAATTTAATCATTCGTTTTTAAATATCTGTTTTTTAAAACATTAAAAATAATTTTCTCAAATTAAGGAAAAATAAGTGCGTTTACTACAGTAAAAAAGAAGTAACATTTCTTATACTGCCCATTCTTCTTGTTTGCCAGACTATTTTTTTCCATATCCTCCTGTCCTCAGCATCTTGCTCTAGTACACCCACAACCTGCATGTCTTTTCTCACTACATCCATAAACCTCCTCTTAGGCCATCCTTTTTTCCTCTTACCTGGTAGCTCCATCCTTAGCATCCTTTTCCCAATATATCGAGCATGTCCAAACCAATGAATGCTCGCCTCTCTGACTTTGTCTCCAAACCGTCCAACCTGAGCTGATTCTCTAATGTACTCATTTCTAATCCTGTTCATCCTCGTCACATCCAATGCAAATCTTAACATCTTTAACTCTGCCACCTCCAGCTCTGTCTCTGTCTCCTGTTTTTTGGTCAGTGCCACCGTCTACAATCCATATAACATAGTTGGTCTCACTACCGTCCTGTATACCTTCTCTTTCACTCTTGCTGGCACTCATCTACACACAAGTATTCTGTCTTGGTCCTACTGACCTTCATTCCTCTCCTCTCTAGAGCATATCTCCACCTCTCCAGGGTCTCCTCAACCTGCTCCCTATTCTTGCCACAGATCACAATGTCATCAGCACACATCATAGTCCACAGGGACCCCTGTCTAATCTCATCTGTCAACCAGACCATCACCATTGCATATAGGAAAGGGCTCAGAGCTGATCCCTGATGTAGTCCCACCTCCACCTTGAATGTATCCTTCACTCCTACCGCAGACCTCACTACTGTCACACTTACCTTGTACATATCCTGTACAACTCTCACATACTTCTCTGTCACTTCTGACTTCCTCATACAATACCACAACTCCTCTCTAAGCACCCTGTCATATGCTTTCTCCAGGTCCACAAAGACACAATGCAACTCCTTCTGGCCTTCTCTATACGTCTCCATCAACACCCTCACAGCAAACATTGCATCTGTGGTGCTCTTTCCTGGCATGAAATCATACTGCAGCTCACTAATCATCACCTCCCTTCTTAACCTAGCTTCCACTAATATTCCCTATAATTTCATGCTGTGGCTCATCAATTTTATCCCTTTGTAGTTACTCCAGCTTTGCATATCCCCCACTTATTCTTAAAAATCAGTACCAGTACACTTCTTCTCCACCCCTCAGGCATCCTCTCACTTTCCAAGATTGTGTTAACCAATCTGGTTAAAAACTCCACTGCCATCTCTTCTAAACACCCCCATGCTTCCACAGGTATGTCATCTGGAACAGCAGCCTTTCCATTCTTCATCCTCTTCATAGCTGTTCTTACTTCCTCCTTGTTAATCCATTGTACTTCCTGATTCACTGTCTCCACATCATTCAACCTTCTCTCTCTCATTCTCTACATTCATCAGGCTCTCAAAGTACTCTTTCCATCTGCTCAACACGCTCTCCTCGCTTGTGAGTATGTTTCCATCTATATCCTTTATCATCCTAACCTTCTGCACATCTTTCCCAGCTCAGTCCTTCTGTCTAGTCCAGGGGTCTCCAACATGTCGCTCACGAGCTACCAGTAGCTCGCCACCCCTTTCCAAGTAGCTTGCCTAAGGGTTAATGAATCCTACATAAATTTGAAAACTTGATTAGTCAAATTAGGGGTGGGCGATCTTTCCAAAAAATCATATCACGATCCACAATCTGAATTGCAATCTATCTTTTCAATGTGGCATACATTTAAGAGAATATCCGGACTCAAACTCATCAAGATCCAAGTAACACTTTATTTTAAATATCAAACAAAGTTGAATTCAATTGTTCTCTCATTCGCTAGTTAAGCAGAGTTAAGGAACACACCCTGAAGCTGGCGAGTGAGTAAGGAAGGCCCCTCCCCTTGGCCCGCTGCATGTTTCTTGGATTTGCGCAAATAAATCGGTTCTGCAAGCAAACTATGATACGTAGCGAAGTCGCAAAATCAACCGGAATGTTCAAGCAAATTATAGAAAAAAACCCGATTTAAATCCGTTAAGTAGTTCTCTCGTTTAAAGCAGACGGACATACAGACAGACAGACTTTGGATTTTATATATTATATATTAGTAAACCTTCAAAATAATGTGCAGTTAAAGTCTCAACAGCATTCTCAGCATTTCTGGAGCTTAGTAGAGCCAGATAACTATAAGAATCTTCACTAAGTAGTTCTGTAAATGTCTGCTTTGTTTGGGTCTACATACCTCTGTGAGTCTGCCTTTTCTGACATGAATGTCAAGAAATCAAAGTTCAGAACAAGATAGAATTGCCAGACAGCCCTTATATACGGGACATGTCCCATATTTGATAATTTTGTCCCCTGTCCCGTACTTACCTTTCAGGGACACTCAAATGTCCCGTATTTAGTTAATTTCAAATTTCATAATAAAAATATATTTTTACTGCCTTCTTGCGGTACTTAGTTGTAACTTTATAAGTAATTATACTTTCCTTTCTCAGATTCTCTTGATGAAAATAACCTAAATCTAACAAGGAAACTAGTGTTTGCTGGCTGTTTGCAACTTGTTCATTTGCTATGGTTGGCTGAGGACAGTGACACTGTTACCATTTTGCTCTCCAGCTGTGCAGTTCTGTATCAGCATTGCAACATATAGTGTCAACAAAGTGTGTTGTTACTACTTGCCATGGCCCATTTTTTTTCTAACTGCCTGTATTAAATAATAATAATATTTCTCTGTTGTCTGTATTAAATAAATATTTTCAAATGATTTCACTTTTACAGAATTGTTTTTTTAGCTTGTATTAAATAATTTTCAAATGATTTTACTTTTGTTTTCCTCATAACCCATTAAAATCCTTGCTTTATGTTTTCAACCTATGTCTCTACTTTTACATAATATATTGGTCTGGGTGTGTAGGGGGCATGTATAAATTTATATATATAGTAATATAGAGAAAGATTTTAAGAATGTCCCATATTTCTAATCTGGCAACCCTAGAACAAGACTGACAGATGAACATTTAAATTACTCCACAAGAGTGAACCTAAGTGGCGACATTCCACCATACACCTCCTTTGTTGACTCCATGCAGTGCCAGTCATCTGACTAACTAAAAAAACACATCACACATGCAAATGGACATGTGAATACTCTTGTGAAGTGAAACAGTGACATGTAACAAAATGACAAATGAGTAAGTAACATCTGTGTATTTGTAATTGCATTGTTTTGTTTTGACAGCATTCATGTTTTAATTCAATAGTGTGAGATACACTAGAAAATGCATACAGACATACAAAATGCACTTGCAGGTGAACTAAATATTTTTGTGATGTTTTAATGCAAAATGTGAGTTGTGGACACCAACATTTTGTAAATGTTCAGGCAAAACACGCTTATTCCATTTGTTTGGGTTGAAATAAGCTAAGAGAATAAATGTTAGAAAACATGAGTAGCTCTCAGCCATTTTCATTTTGTAAAAGCAGCTCTCAAAGGAAAAAAAGTTGGAGACCCCTGGTCTAGCCAAACGGTACAGGTTCTTTTCTCCCTTCTTAGTGCCCAACCTCTCCTACAGCTCATTATACACCTTTTCTTTTGCTTTTACTACCTCTCTTCACCTTACGCCTTATCTCCTTGTTTTCCTATCTACTTTCTGCATCTCTCTGAAAACCCCACTTCTTATTCACCAACCTCTTCCTCTGTGTATTACCCTGTACTTCCCCATTCCACCACCAGGTTTTCTTTTCCTCCTTCCTCTGTCCAGATGTCACGCCAAGCACCCTTCTTGTTGTCACCCATACTACTTCTGCTGTAGTCGCCCAGCTGTCTGGTAACTCTTTACTGCCACCCAGTGCCTGTCTTACCTCTTCCCTAAACTCAACCTTGCAGTCTTCCTTTTTCAACTTCAACAATTTGATCCTTGGCACTGTCCTCACTCTTCTCCTCTTCTTTTTCTCCAAAGTCATCTTACAGACCACCATCCTATGTTGCCCAAATATGCTTTCCCCTGCCACCACTTTGCAGTCTACAATCTCCTTTAGACTGACCCTCCTGCACAGGATATAATATACCTGTGTGAATCTTCCTCCACTCTTGCACATCACCCTATGGTTCCTCCCTCTTCCATACATACAAATCCATATTCTCCACAGCCATGCCCATCCTTTTCTCGCAATCCCCTATCCTTTGGCCTTCTGCATTCCTCTCCTTGACACTATACCTACCTATCACTTCCTCATTTCCTCTGTTCCCTTCACCAACATGTCCACTGATATCTGCTCCAATCACCACTCTCTATCCATTGGGTACAGCCTCCATCACTTCATCCAACTCATTCCAAAAATCTTCTTTCTCATCCATCACACACCCAACTTGCGGGGCATATGCACTAACAACATTCACCTTCAGCTTCCAGCTTCATAATCATTACTCTGTCTGACACTCTTTTCACCTCCAAAACACTCTTGACATAATCTTCCTTCAGGATAACCCCTACTCCATTTCTTCTCCCATCCACATCATGATAGAACAATTTGAACCCACCTCCAATACACCTGGCCTTACTTCCCTTCCATTTAGTCTCTTGCACCCACAATATATCAACCTTCCTTCTTTTCATCACATCAGCTATCTCTCTCCCGTTACCAGTCATATTGCCAACATTCAAAGTTCCTACACTCTGCTCCACTGTCTTTACCTTCCTCCTGTCCTCCTGCCTCTGGAAACGCCTTCCCCCTCTTCTTCTCCTTCTTAAGCCAACAGTGGCCCAATTTCCACCAGAATCCTGTTGGGTAACTGTACTGGTGGTGGCCATTGTTAACCCGGGCCTCAACCAATCCGGTATGAAAATCTGTATTGTTGTCCGCATATTGATCTGGCAAAAGTTTACACCGGATGCCCATCCTGATGTAACCCACCCCAGCACAAAATGTCTACATATTCAATAAGCCATTTATTATCTATATTGTAACATATGAATGGATTCTCTGCTCTTTAGATGGCTCTTTGAGGTGGCTCGCCATCCTTAAAAGGACTGTTTGCCTTTTGCCCCACTAGTACAAAAAGCACGCAACTTTGCAGGCTTGGCATTTATATAAGCACCCCTGCCACTGGTGATGTAATGCCAGCTCATACTTGGGTGACACGTCCCTGGTTGATGTAACTTGTCAGCGCTGTTACATAGCCTACCCACTTCAAACTCCTTGCAACAGCTCACAAACTTGTGGTCTTTTTTCTCTTGCTTCAGTTGTGCAGCTGGAGATGACTGCACATCAGCAGGGATCATGAGCACTGTGTTATCAAATGGCACAGTTGGCATGTTTATTGTAATGTGGTGTAGCAGAGGTGCTCAATGTTGATCAGTTGTAAGGAAGCAGGCAAACCTCCTTGTGCTGAAATGCAGATGTTCCAGTCTTTTGGCTATTTTCTTTCACTGAACTGTAGCTGCAAACCGTGTTCTAGGTCTGGATCTCAGCTTTCAGACTCTCCTGCTGCTTCCAACGCCTCTACGATCTGCCTTGTCCTTTGCCTTCACCTTTTCACCACTGGCCCTGCTACTCACAGCTCACCTGGGGTTGGTGGCAACTCAGTCTTCTACATTTTTCTCCAGCTTGATAACCCGAAGCTCTGTTTGCATCTGCACATCCAGACTAATGGACCTTAGCAGATGGAGAAGCGTTGGTTGAGCTGCAGAGATATTAGTCTCTCAGTTGTCTTTCTCCCTGTTCTGCTGCAGACGTCACTCCAAATTACAAATTTGATCTTCAAGCCTCTCCACCAGCTTCCCCAAGGAGCCAATCAGGTGCATTTTCAGTCTCCAAGGAACTTGGCACTTTGTTGAGTTGGACTGTAGGTTTTCTCTTTCCGCTTCTGACACCAATGTAGCATTGGCAGTGAGTGCAGTAATAAATGGATTCTCTGCTCTTCACATGGCAGGTGGCGTGCTATCTTTAAAAGGACTGTTTGCCTTATGCACTAGTAGGAAAAGCATGCGACTTTGCAGGCTTGCAATTTATATGGGCACCCCTGGAACTAGTTATGTAATGCCACCTCATACTTGGGTGACTCATCCCTGGCTGATGTACAGTGCATCCAGAAAGTAATCACAGCGCATCACTTTTTCCACGTTTTGTTATATTACAGCCTTATTCCAAAATGGATTAAATTCATTTTTTTCCTCAGAATTCTACACACAACACCCCATAATGACAACGTGAAAAAAGTTTACTTGAGATTTTTGCAAATTTATTAAAAATAAAAAAATTGAGAACGCACATGTACATAAGTATTCACAGCCTTTGCCATGAAGCTCGAAATTGAGCTCAGGTGCATCCTGTTTCCCCTGATCATCCTTGAGATGTTTCTGCAGCTTAATTGGAGTCCACCTGTGGTAAATTCAGTTGATTGGACATGATTTGGAAAGGCACACACCTGTCTATATAAGGTCCCATAGTTGACAGTTCATGTCAGAGCACAAACCAAGCATGAAGTCAAAGGAATTGTCTGTAGACCTCCAAGACAGGATTGTCTCGAGGCACAAATCTGGGGAAGGTTGCAGAAAAATATCTGCTGCTTTGAAGGTCCAAATGAGCACAGTGGCCTCCATTATCAGTAAGTGGAAGAAGTTCGAAACCACCAGGACTCTTCCTAGAGCTGGCTGGCCGGCCATCTAAACTGAGCGATCGGGGGAGAAGGGCCTTAGTCAGGGAGGTGACCAAGATCCCGATGGTCACTCTGTCAGAGCTCCAGAAGTCCTCTGTGGAGAGAGGAGAAACTTCCAGAAGGACAACCATCTCTGCAGCAATCCACTAATCAGGCCTGTATGGTAGAGTGGCCAGACGGAAGCCACTCCTTAGTAAAAGGCACATGGCAGCCCGCCTGGAGTTTGCCAAAAGGCACCTGAAGGACTCTCAGACCATGAGAAAGAAAATTCTCTGGTCTGATGAGACAAAGATTGAACTCTTTGGTGTGAATGCCAGGCGTCACGTTTGGAGGAAACCTGGCACCATCTCTACAGTGAAGCATGGTGGTGGCAGCATCATGCTGTGGGGATGTTTTTCAGCGGCAGGGACTGGGAGACTAGTCAGGATAAAGGGAAAGATGACTGCAGCAATGTACAGAGACACCCTGGATAAAAACCTGCTCCAGAGCGCTCTTGACCTCAGACTGGGGCAACGGTTCATCTTTCAGCAGGACAACGACCCTAAGCACACAGCCAAGATTTCAAAGGAGTGGCTTCAGGACAACTCTGTGTGAATGTCCTTGAGTGGCCCAGCCAGAGCCCAGACTTGAATCCGATTGAACATCTCTGGAGAGATCTTAAAATGGCTGTGCACCAACGCTTACCATCCAACCTTGAGAGGTGCTACAAAGAGGAATGGGCGAAACTGGCCAAGGATAGGTGTGCCAAGCTTATGGCATAATATTCAAAAAGACTTGAGGCTGTAATTGCTGCCAAAGGTGCATTAAGAAAGTATTGAGCAAAGGCTGTGAATACTTATGTACATGTGATTTCTTAGTTTTTTTATTTTTAATAAATTTGCAAAAACCTCAAGTAAACTTTTTTCACATTGTTATTATGGGGTGTTGTGTATAGAATTCTGAGGGAAAAAAATGAATTTAATTCATTTTGGAATAAGGCTGTAACATAACAAAATGTGGAAAAAGTGATGCGCTGTGAATACTTTCCGGATGCACTGTAACTTGTCAGTGCCGTTACCATATTTATGAAATTATAAGGGTTGTCCATCTACCAAGCAAGAACTAATGAACCACTGGTCCTTGAACTTTGGTTTTCATCTTACTCAAAAGGTAAGGATATCACACATGTGACACGACCCACAAACTGAAAGTGCAGGCTACCTTGACCACTTAATTGAGCTTTGGGTTTTTCCCAGCCAACAAAAAACCACTGCGATGAAGACACATGGTATTTCTGAAAGGAAAAGAACTGCGGTGACCAGGGCTGGACTGGGATTAACATATCCAACTAGGCCACACACCATGGATGTATAAAAAATCCATGCCATATAAAACAGTGCTACCCTTCCTGGAAAATCAGTAGATGGCAGAAGAATTTGTTGCTCATTGTAACCTGGTCAAATAAATTGTCAGTGACCAGTCCAAAGTCTCCCTCTGTACTGACATGATCGTAAAGGTCTCAAAGTACTCTTGTGTAACAGAGGTCCCCAGCTTGCTCTTCAAAAGCTTCCGTGTGGAGAGACTTTGCTCATAGGCCACTCGTGTCACAGACAAGGTCACTAGAAAACTTGTAGCCAAAGCCAATGACATGGTAGACATTAGTTGACAGGATGACAAGGCAGCATATTTTTGCAAGTTGAACAATTTAAATTCATCTCCACGGTCTCATCAGAATCCCAAGGATTATCATCTGATTTTGAGAGCCACTTTCAGATTAATAAATAACTGCTGTATCACTACTCTAATTAATACTCTATTTTTTAACACTTTTTATAATTGCATAGCATGTTTAACTGACTAACCGATCCTCAGATATCTCCAAATCATAGTAGTGTGTGTGTGTTGATGAATTTGTTGATTTTGCAAGACAAAATTCAGAAGACTTTTGTGTGTGTGAGTTGACCTTTGAATTCTGTCTTTATCTGAAAGGCCAGGTTGTGGTATGCAATAAAAGAAAAAAAAAACACACCTTTGTTCTGGTCACTTATTCTTTCAGTTGTTCCTGTTGCTGTGTTCTTAAGAAAAGAAATATGTTAAAATGTCCTTACAGCCCTCCCTGCTGTCATGATTAGGTTTTTTTGTGAATTAATTTAGTATTTTCTGCATCTTGAACACTATTTTTTAGGTACTTATATCACCACAGTTTTGAAAGCTGTCATTGGTGCTGCTTCAGACGTTGCTAAGGTTGTGACATGCAGGTAATTGCAGCCACATGATAAATCTTTCAATAGACTCTAGCTATGGGCCTCAAGAACTCCACTGCATTGAGGAGGTTGTTGCTTTATATTATACATCAGTGATAACACCTGGTTACACCAGAGTTAAGATTAGGGCTGGGGGGGTGAGGTGGGGTTATTTGACTCAAATTAGGAAAATCCAAGTGACAAAAACCTGCAATCTAATTGGCTGTCCAGTGGAGCTACTGAATCGTGGAGCTGTGGAGATCTGCATCTGGATCAATCTCAGAAGTCTGGCTGGGGGTTCCTTTCATTGTCTGATCTGCAGATACAAACCTCCTAAAATAAAATAAATAAATATTAATTCGAATACTTAAAGGAAACCTTTATTATTGTGCATGTTACGAATTACATTTGGTTTGATCTCATTTGTTTTTTATTTTTACTTTGATTCTTGTTTCTCATTAGGACTTGGCAGCTAGGTTTATTTTCATTTTTTTTTGGTTTAAATTTTTCTCCCAGTTTAGCTTGGTAAATAAATCACCAGTCTGTTTCTCAGAACCTTACACTCCCTGAAGAAATAAAAAAAAGTCATGTATTTCGTAGTTATTGTTTTTTCCATATCTGTTATTAATTACCTACGTATCTATATATTTTTATTGTAACTAATGCAATGTTCGGGTTCAGCGGGTTGGAAAATGGATGGATGGATGCAATGTTATTTTTAACAGGTCTAAGGCAAGGGTAAATCTTTTTGTACCCTGAAAAAAATTTGTTTTGTATTTTTTTTCTTACAGCCTCTTAGAGTGCTCCTCCATTTTGTTGTGATGTGTACAAAAATATTGAAAAAGTAATATTCAATTCACATGGGTGTCACATTTGCAATAGCAGAATCGTCCATGAAAGGGTTCACTCTGTGAGAGAAAGGAATTTATTTTTTTTTGTATCAGAGTATTGCATAAATAATAATATGAGGAATTGGGATTTCTGCAAGATTGAGAATCACTTGCGGGAAATTGGGAGAAGATGCCAATTTTCAGGATATCTGCACTTCACGCAGTGATTTAAATGGATCTGTGCTTTTACTGCATTTGACAGCATAGATATGCAAGGCTTTCCTCATTTTTCCTTGATGTCTTTCAGCTCCTGCTGGATGTTTTCTCACCAATACATATTCTTTCAATGCACTAGCCTCCTCCTGTATCCAGTAAAGTTCAGTGCTTCATTCTGGTTGAAAAAAGAAAAAAAAAAAAAAAAACATTACACGGAGTGCAGGCCAAATTTGTTAAAAGATATGCCAGGCCATCAAGACTCTTAAAACTGATGTTGTTTTATTTTAATTTATATTTTATTTGCTTGTTTTACATTAGGTCTCATGTATTCTTCTAATTTGTACAGTGTATTTGGACCATGCTGCATGGTAATTTTGCACTTTAAATAAAGTTGATTGATTGATTGATTGATTGATTGATTCTGCTCCAGGCCCAATGGCAACCTCTGCTGACACTGAAGCACATTGCACAGGCTGATTGATCATTTTTATCGCAAACGCAATTCATACAAGACCAAAGATTTGGAGGTGTGGGCTATCACCACAATGTAATTGGGATTTGGATTCTTCTCATGGCAAGGGGAGACATGGTCATGCGGGACAACACTTCTGCGTCTGTTGAGGGTTGCTTGTCTGCCGTCGAGGCAATTGCAGATTCACAGTGCCACAGAAACAACTACAAGATGACCACTGTCATGCGAAAAAGCACTGGTCACCCAATTGGTGATGCAGGGAACATTATAACTTTGCCACTGACCAGGCCCCAACCCTGCCTGTTTGCTGTTTCAGTGTATAGTAGAATGGTAGACCCAGCTACAATAAATAACCTTGCTGTTCCTGTTTTGAGCTGAATAAAGCTGGTTTGCTAAAGTACTAAGACTTAGCCTTGTCTTTGAGGTGCAAGGCACCGACTCACACGTCACATGGTACCAGGAGTGGGGTCTTGCACTAATGGAACACCAAGAGGCATGTAACATCCCAATACCAGCGGAGCAAAATTAGGCTCCTGAGGGCGCTCCTGTTTTTGCACTCCCCAGTGATGTGCTGGTGAAGATGGCTTCCTCGGATGACCCAGAGTGCTTCCTATTCTGCTTTGAACGCACGGCAACATTGATATGCTGGGATAGGGGAGCCTGGGCAACTATTGTGGCCCCATTTTTAACTGAGAAGACCATACAGGTTGTGCAAAACCTTGCTCCTGAAAGGTTCAATGATGACTTCATGAAGCAACAGGTCCTCCACCACACGGCTATCAAGAGGTCACCGCACAGTGGTCATGTGGCACATTGACCCAGATCGTCCTATAGGAGGACAGATCCAGGACTTAGTGGGCCTGATTCAAAGCTGGGTCCACGGGGACACTTTCAAGCACATTGTGGACAACCTCACTATTGACACAGTCCTGTCGAGGATGGATGAGGGCCTTTGTGATGAAATGCTCCATAATGATGTCCACTCGCTGTTAGACCTGACCCTCTGACTGGAGGGCACCCAAGCCACCTGGAAACAAAGGGACTACCCGGGGTTGGTCCCGACTTCAATCCAACCAGCACAGGCTCCTCAAGTTGCCGGCACCACGGGTGGAAAAAGCCAACATAGGAACACCATAGTGCAGACTGAATGCAAGCTGCTTTCGGTGTGATCAACCAGGACATCTGGTTCAGGAGTGCCACCTCCCACCTGCACAAACCATGGCCATCGGTCTGGCCCAGGTATCCGGCTCACAAGTTTCCCCCAGGATGTTAAGGGAGGACAATTTTAACGTCTCTATTACGTTGGCTGGAGGGGAATTCCTGGCACTGTTGGACTCTGGTAGTGACCTCTGTGTAGTCTGCCATTACTTGCTCTGACGGAGCCCTTATAGGTCCACAGACCAGGTGAACATTTGCTGTGTCCATGGGGACATTAAAACATACAAGATTATACCTTCTCCCACTTGTCTTGGCCACCTGCAGAGCGCCTCCTTCTGCACTGGGTACAGAGGGGTCTCGCCTCTGACAACGTCAGTCAAGGAGCCGGGTTTGAAATTCAACCAGAGTTGTCCAGTGACGTCAGGGACGAATCCTCAAGTGAGGACCAAGGGCAGCTGGCGGACTTTATCACGCTGTCGCTCACGCAAACAGCCTCCCCAGACCAGACACCCACTACGGACCCAGACGAGATAGCAGCGGGCAGTGAGCGAGATGCTGCATCGGGCACAGAGGAAGTGGACCCTGATGAAATAGCAGCAGGTGGTGAGTGAGATTCTGCACCGGGCACAGAGGAAGCAGAGACTGCAACTGCCATTCAGACAGAGTTTGCTCACCTTCAGCAAGCCAATAGCAACTTGGATTTTGCATTCAGATAAGCCCACATCTCAAATGACTCTTACCATCTGGAGAGAGAGGACCCGAACTTTAAAACACACCACACCTCTTAGTGGAAGCCTTTGAGGTTTTAGGTCCACCTTTACTAGCCATTATCAATGATTCTATTAGTGAGGGGGTTGTGCCCTCACTCTTTAAACATGCTGCAGTGCGTCCCTGTCTAAAAAAGGCAGAATTAGATCCTGGAGTTTTAGCCAATTTTCGCCCAATTTCCCAATTGCCATTTTTGGCTAAAAAATTAGAAAGAACTATTTATAATCAATTGGTTGATCACCTTAACTCCAATAATTTATTTGCGATCTACCAATCTGGCTTTGGGCGTTATCATGGTGTTGAGACGGCCCTCCTGAAAGTATTCAATGACATCTCTATTATTACTGACTCAGGTGGCGCTGCAGTCCTTGTCCTCCTTGACCTGTCTGCTGCCTTTGACTCTATTGACCATGAGATATTGCTGTTGCGGCTTGAACATCTTGTTGAGCTGAAAGGGGCTGCTCTTAACTGGTTCAGGTCATATCTAATTGGTAGACACTTTTCAGTGATTTTAAATTCCTCTTTTTCGTCTACTGCTCCTTTTAAATGTGGTGTTCCTCAGGGATCCATTTTGGGTCTTATTTTATTCTCTATATACCCTATTGGAGCTACAGTCATATGAAAAAGTTTGGGAACCCCTGTCAGCCTGCATAATAATTTACTCTTTTCAACAAAAAAGATAACAGTGGTATGTTTTTCATTTCCTAGGAACATCTGAGTACTGGGGTGTTTTCCGAACAAAGATTTTTAGTGAAGCAGTATTTAGTTGTATGAAATTAAATATAATGTGAAAAACTGTCTCTGCAAAAATTTGGGTCCCCTTGTAATTTTGCTGATTTGAATGTATGTAACTGCTCAATACTGATTACTTGCAACACCAAATTGGTTGGATTAGCTCGTTAAGCCTTGAACTTCATAGAAAGGTGTGTCCAATCATGAGAAAAGGTATTTAAGGTGGTCAATTGCAAGTTGTACTTCCCTTTGACTCTCCTCTGAAGAGTGACAGCATGGGATCCTCAAAGCAACTCTCAAAAGAACTGAAAACAAAGATGGTTCAGTATCATGGTTTAGGGAAGGCTACAAAAAGCTATCTCAGAGGTTCAAACTGTCAGTTTCAACTGTAAGGAAAGTAATCAGGAAATGGAAAGCCACAGGCACAGTTGCTGTTAAACCCAGGTCTGGCAGGTCAAGGAAAATACAGGAGCAGCATATGCGCAACATTGTGAGAATGGTTACAGACAACCCACAGATCTTGCAGGTCTTTGGAGGTGAACATCTTGCTGCAGATGGTGTATCTGTACATCGTTCTACAATTCAGTGTAATTTGCACAAAGAATATCTGTATGGCAGGGTGATGAGAAAGAAGCCCTTTCTGCACTCACGCCACAAACAGAGTCACTTGTTGTATGAAAATGCTCATTTAGACAAGCCAGATTCATTTTAGAACAAAGTGCTTTGGACTGATGAGACAAAAATGTAATTATTTGGTCATAACAAAAAGCACTTTGCATGGCGGAAGAAGAACACCGCATTCCAAGAAAAACACCTGCTACCTACTGTCAAATTTGGTGGAGGTTCCATCATGCTGTGGGGCTGTGTGGCTAGTTCAGGGACTGGGGTCCTTCTTAGAGTCAAGGGTCGGATGAATTCAACCCAATATCAACAAATTCTTCAGGATAATGTTCAAGCATCAGTCACAAAGTTGAAGTTACGCAGGGGTTGGATATTCCAACAAGACAATGACCCAAAACACAGTTTGAAATCTACAAAGGCATTCATGCAGAGGGAGAAGTCCAATGTTCTGGACGTCACCGTCCCCTGACTTGAATATCATCGAAAATCTATGGGATGATTTGAAGCAGGCTGTCCATGCTCAGCAGCCATCAAATTGAACTGAGCTGGAGAGATTTTGTATGGAAGAATGGTGAAAAATACCTCCATCCAGAATCAAAGGCACATAGGAGGCGTCTAGAGGCTGTTATATTTGCAAAAGGAGGCTCAACTAAGTATTGATGTAATAGCTCTGTCGGGGTGCCCACATTTATGCACCTCTGTAATTTTGTTATGATGCATATTGCATGTTTTTTGTTAATCCAATAAACGTAATGTTACTGCTGAAATACTACTGTTTCCATAAGGCATGTCATATATTAAAAGGAAGTTGCTACTTTGAAAGCTCTGCCAATGATAAACAAATATCTAAAGAATTAAGAGAGGTTCCCAAACTTTTTCATATGACTGTATTTTTAGGAAATTTAACATTTCTTTTCACTGCTATGCTGATGATACACATGTTTATATTCCGGTCTGCAACTCTGCAATGAATCAACTGCACAACTGTCTTTTTGAACTAAGATCCTGGATGGCTAATGGCTAATGATCTGAATCAAAATAAAACTGAGGTGCTTATAGTGGGTCCATCAGCTTAAGCCCAAATTGGTCTTGGACTTCTCTTCTCTTTCTCTGTCTTTTGCAAACCTCAAGTCTGCAATCTTTGTGTTATTTTTGACAGTAACCTCTCTTTTGAGAAACAGATTAATTCTGTAGTCAAGAGTTGCTTTTTCCAGCTTCGTCTTTTAGGTAAGATCAAGCCTTTTTTTATTTTCTAGGGATCTTGAGAAAGCTACTCATGCTTTTATCTTTTCTCGCCTTGATTACTGCAACTTGCTGTATTCTGGGATTAGCAAATCCCTGATACGCAGGTTAAAGTTGGTCCAGAATGCTGCCGCTCGCTTTCTGGTTGGAGCAAGAAAGTCTAATTCTGTTCTCCAATATTAGCTTCTTTACACTGGCTGCGTGTCAGTTTTCAAATTGATTTTAAAATCTTGTTGCTAGTTTTTAAATCTTTACATGGGTTTGCTCCTGCCTATTCATCTGAATTGTGTGCTTTACACCAGCCATCTAGAGTGCTTAGATCTTCTGGTCAGTTGCCTCTTGTCCCTCGTACCAAGTGTAAAACTAAGGGGGACAGGGCTTTTGCAGCTGCTGCACCTCGCCTGTGGAACTCTTTACCTCATTACATAAAGGAGTCATCTACAATTGAACTGTTCAAAACAAGATTAAAGACTCATTTCTATTCACTTGCTTTCCGTGACCTTCAGTAATACTGATGGCTTCCTCATTGTGATTATGTAATCTTACTTCTATTTATATTATTTATTTTGTTTATGTTCATTTATTTTATTTCTATTTATGTTGTGTTTTTTTCTTCTTTTATTGTAAAGCACTTTGGCCACAGCATTCCTATGTTGTTTTAAATGTGCTATATAAATAAATTGACATTGACATTATAACTTGGCCACTGACAAGGCACAGGCCCTGCCTGTTTGCTGTGTCTGTGTTTAGTAGAATGTCAGATCCCATTACAATAAACCTTGCTGTTCCTGTTTCCAGTTGAATAAAACTGGTTTTGCTAAAGTACTGAGACTGAGATTCGTCTTTGGGGTGCAAGGCACAATATATAATTAAAAATAGTAGCGGCGTCAGCACTTTTGACAGTTTAATAAAATCGGTGGAGAAATTAATAAATTACCTCAGAGATTAACATGAGAAGTCAGTATGCCTTAAAACAACACATAGTAGCTAGAATTCGAAACCAACTTTCCTGGCAGCATTTAACTGCTCCTCCCTTCAAACACCCTGGACGTGAGGTAAAAGAATGTTGATCCAGAATTGTGAACCAGAAGCAACGCTCACAACCGCTTTGGATCTTTAAACAGGGACCAGACAATTTGTAAAACGGAGCATGCGCACGTCAAAATGCAAACTTCCCGCGAGCTCTTCAGAAACGTTGAGTCTGGAGTCACCAGGTCAGAGCTCCACCCCGGAGCGTTTAGTACCCAGAGTTGATTTAATGGGCAGTCGTTTGAGTCAGGTTACCATCGTACAACCCTAATCTTAACCAGGAAAAGCTCAGCTGTTAGACTCTATTGGCGCCCCCTGGAGCTTCAGGGTAGAGGCTCCGGGCTACAGAGATATAAAAAAGAAAACGTTCAGAGATCACGGAGTGTTATCTACCCTGTCTTTTGTTCAACTAATAAATTGGCGTGGTCAGTGCTTTTTATAAGGGCAGGCGAAAAGGAGAAACGAAACCGAAAACATCTTATCACGTTTTACTAACAAAACTGACACGTCGGCCTGGAATGCACCGGCTGTCGCATAAATTCTCCGACATTCGCGGTACACTGGCAGAGCATCTCCGTACGACGGGACTGATCATTTAACCGAAGAAAGAACCTGAGGAAGTCGCAGCTTTACAGTCGTCGATTTATGTCGGAATACGCGATGTCTTACAATGTAAGTGAGTCTGCTGCCAACTATTGTAGTTTCTAAAAATAAACTAAACTGCGTTTTCTTAAGTTTGACCAGTGCGGTGCATGTAAATGATTCCGGGCGCTCTATCTTCTTTCTACGTTGAAGAAATAAAATCAAAGTTAATTCCTTTGTATATATAGTTGTAACTAAAGTGTAAACTCCAAACAGTACCTTTTGGGGTGATATCAGGTTGCATTACAATGACAATCTAGCAAATATTTCTTATGGTAATGAGTTTCCTCACTTCCAATGCATGTACTGTACCTGTAAAGTATTTGCTCGACCGTTTTATTCTTTTACGTATTGTGCGAAGTGCTTGATGCACAGCTGTTAAATCCTAATAGCCACAGGGTCAAGTGGACTACAGAGGATTTTATTTACAGGTCAGCTTACCCAAGAAAGGAAAATATATGCATATTGAGAGGACAGTCTCTCTTTATGGACGGTAATTTGTTGATATTTCCCCGGAACCCCAAGCTGTCTAAAACCTTTTATTGGGGTGGGGTGGAGGAGGTTTGGAATGGGTGGGTTCGTATAACAAACATTGATTGACATTCTAAAAAAAGCTGCATTAGTGTCAATGACTTCATGCTGTACCTGGCAGTGCCAAGGACAGATCTTTATCAGTTGTAAATTATCGATTTTTTTTTTTTTAGTTTAACTGCTCCATCTTAAAAGAAAATTTGAATAGTAAATAACAGTCAACGCATGGCACCAATACATTAATTGTTCATTTTGTTACAGCAGCAGAAATATGCGTTTTCATTTCCTTATGACCATCAATTTTGAACCCACTTATACAGGTCAGAGTTGTGAAGAGCAGATGCCTGTCCTTGGCAGAATCAAGCTCATGGGAGCTAACAAACCAAGGTGCTAACGGGAACACTCACACACCCACATATGTTACTACTGGGCCAGTTTCACGTTTGGAAGATTATTAGTCTGTGAATATCTATTATTATGGCATAAATTTGGATTAGAACACATTAAAAGCCATTCATTCAGGAATCAAAAAATCCAGAGTTCAAACACGTTTTCTTACATCTGTATGTGAATTCAGGCCACATTTGAAGCAATGTATTTAATGGTCTTTGTATTTTATAAATTTTACTTGACTATTCCATAACATTTAAGTAAGTTCTAAATCACTTTCATTGAAATAATTTGCAATAAAGTGTATGTATAGTGCCTTGCAAAACAATTCTGCCAACAATTCCCTTATTTTACTGAATGCCTTATCCTTCACTGAACTTTTGTTCTCTGAGTTAGTTTCATTTTACAGCACTAAAACGTTTTTATTATTGTAATAGTTTGTTACAAAAGAAAAAATAAGAAAGACATTTACTGTTTGTATTTCTTCTCTTTGGTGTGGAAGCTCTAAATTTACATGGGAGAAAAATAGTTGCCTAACAGGTATGGAGTTGCCTTACAGTTGGTTTCTACCAGTGGATGATTAAAGTAATTGCCACTTATTCTGGATAAAAATCACATACAGTAGTTGACTGATCGTTATTTACATTGCGACTCTGAAGGAAAACTCAGAAATTAAAAACTAAAGAGCCTCCACAAGAGCTCCGAGATAAAATACAAATGAATAAATTAGGAAATGGGTACAAAATAATATCCAAGTGTATGGATGCCCCAGGGGAAATTTGCTGGATCATTTATCAAGAAGGGGAAGCTACATCAAACCACCAGCAGACTAGAAAAGAACATCCATGAAAAGTGTCTGAATAAACAAAAAGCAGACTTGAGAGAAAAGCCACAGAGAGGCTAACAACCACTTTGAAGTAACCACAAAGTTCAGCAGCTGAGACTGAAGCAAAAGTGTATTAGTCCACCATGTCAAGAGCTCTGCATAACACTGATCTGTATGAGAGGCTGGCAGAAAAGAAGCCATTGCTCAAAAAGATCCATGCCAGAGCACATTCTGAGATTGGCAGAAAGCATGACCATGACCCAGGTGCAATGTGGGAAAATAAGTTATGATCTGGCTAGTCCATGATATAGCTTTCTGGCTAAAGTTCAAGAAATACGTGGGGCAGAAATGCAACACCTCCCACACTTAAAAAAAAACAAAAAAAAAAAACACTTTTCCTACTGTGAAGTGTGATGGCTATAGGATTATGCAATGGAGTTGGTTCAAACAGAACCATGTTCTTTCCCAAGGCACCTTGATTTAGCCAGTCTCCTACACTAAAAAAAACCAAGCACTTGTAGTCAAGTGCATTCCATGGCAGATAGCATCTGATGTCACCCTTGCCCATTTAGAGAAGACATGAGGCATGACAGTTACTTGTGTGTGCCAACTTTGAGTAAGCTTCATCTTCCCAGAATTCAGTCAGTCTACTTTATTCAAGATCTACCCATCAATCACATTCAAACAAGTTGTTTTTTGTCACACTGATGTGCTATTACAGCAGTAATCAGCTGTCTGATAGTTGCTTATAATTGGATATTGCTGCTGTCCTTTGATGCTGTTTTTTAAAGTTTGTTTTATAATGATTTAGTTTCATAAGGGTGTGCCAGTTTAAATCACAACACACTGTTTAAAATGGCAACCAACCAACAGCACAGCAAGATCTGAAGTGGACCCCTACAGTAGCAATGCCAGCCAGAACTGTACCTGTTATGAGAATTTGAAAGGAGTCCACACATTTTATGACCTGCTAATAATGGAATAAACTGGGGCTCATTCACTGTGTTTTCTTCTATTTCCTGAAAATACCTCAAACAAAGGGACTCCAGCAAGTACAAGTTCAGTAAGTGATGGCTGGGGAGTATTGCACTTTGTCCTATAATCAAGGTACAAAAAAGCCTGGTATCTAAATGGTTTTGAATATGAGAAAAGGCAGTCTAAAGGTGCTGAATATAGATTTGCTTTATCACAAAACGTCCTATAAAAAGCTTGATGGTCTGATTCAAAAGAAAGTCAGTGTGCTGTAGCTTGTATTTAGGAAGTAACATAGATGACTTTGTTTTTAGAGCCTTTTAAGTGGAAAATATAATTTGTGAATATGAATTTGAAACCAACAGACAAAGTATAGATGAGCAAGTTTAGAAGTTAGACCATTGTGAAATTTAGTGTATGTCACACATGACCACTGTATCATACTAACTTTCTGCTCTAAGGAAATATATTACTGTTTTTCTGAGTGGCAGCAGGTGAAATAAGTAATCCATGTCTTGTTTCTTTCAGAATTCTGAAGAACCTAAGCCTGGAGATCTAATTGAAATCTTGCGTACTGGTTATAGACACTGGGCTTTGTATTTGGGAAAAGGTTATGTTGTCCATCTAGCACCTCCATGTAAGTTTTACAGTAGCAGCAATAATTAGAAAAATTAATATTTAATCAGTATTTCAGTTCTCTGTTTTGAAATCTTTATATTGCTTATAATGGTTTTTTAACTGTCGGGTTCCTATAGAATGCTAATTACTTCCTGAAATTATATTCAATGTTGAGTTGAGAATTAATCTGAAAACTGTCTGGCAGTGCTTAAAAATATGAAACCAACTAATGTTTAAAGAAATATTTTTTTCCCCAAGAAACCTTTTGAGTGCACAGCTGCCAAATGCAGCTATTGTAATAACATTCTACAAAACTCTGTATTATCTTTCACAATCGGAAGAATCTCAGATACAATAACACAGTCTAGAAAAGGATGTCTTATTTTAAATAAAATTTTAAAAAATTATTACATTCACTTTACAAATCACAATTCAAATGTTTTTAGAATCTGTCAGGCATTTACAGTGCATCCAGAAAGTATTCACAGTGCATCACTTTTTCCACATTTTGTTATGTTACAGCCTTATTCCAAAATGGATTAAATTCATTTTTTTCCTCAGAATTCTACACACAACACCCCATAATGACAACGTGAAAAAAGTTTACTTAAGGTTTTTGAAAATTAAAAAAACTTGAGAAATCACATGTACGTAAGTATTCACAGCCTTTGCTCAATACTTTGTCGATGCACCTTTGGCAGCAATTACAGCCTCAAGTCTTTTTGAATATGATGCCACAAGCTTGGCACACCTATCCTTGGCCAGTTTCGCCCATTCCTCTTTGCAGCACCTCTCAAGCTCCATCAGGTTGGATGGGAAGCGTCGGTGCACAGCCATTTTAAGATCTCTCCAGAGATGTTCAATCAGATTCAAGTCTGAGCTCTGGCTGGGCCACTCAAGGACATTCACAGAGTTGTCCTGAAGCCACTCCTTTGATATCTTGGCTGTGTGCTTAGGGTCGTTGTCCTGCTGAAAGATGAACCGTCGCCCCAGTCTGAGGTCAAGAGCACTCTGGAGCAGGTTTTCATCCAGGATGTCTCTGTACATTGCTGCAGTCATCTTTCCCTTTATCCTGACTAGTCTCCCAGTCCCTGCCGCTGAAAAACATCCCCACAGCATGATGGTGCCACCACCATGCTTCACTGTAGGGATGGTATTGGCCTGGTGATGAGCGGTGCCTGGTTTCCTCCAAACGTGATGCCTGGCATTCACAGCAAAGAGTTCAATCTTTGTTTCATCAGACCAGAGAATTTTGTTTCTACTTGGTCTGAGAATCCTTCAGGTGCCTTTTGGCAAACTCCAGGCAGGCTGCCATGTGCCTTTTACTAAGGAGTGGCTTCTGTCTGGCCACTATACCATACAGGCCTGATCAGTGGATTGCTGCAGAGATGGTTGTCCTTCTGGAAGGTTCTCCTCTCTCCACAGAGGACCTCTGGGGCTCTGACAGAGTGACCATTGGGTTCTTGGTCACCTCCCTGACTAAGGCCCTTCTCCCCCGATCGCTCAGTTTAGATGGCTGTCCAGCTCTAGGAAGAGTCCTGGTGGTTTCAAACTTCTTCCACTTACAGATGATGGAGGCCACTGTGCTCATTGGGACCTTCAAAGCAGTAGAAATTTTTCTGTAACCTTCCCCAGATTTGTGCCTCGAGACAATCCTGTCTCAGAGGTCTACAGAGAATTCCTTTGACTACATGCTTGGTTTGTGCTCGTTTGACTACATGCTTGGTTTATGCTCTGACATGAACTGTCAACTGTGGGACCTTATATAGACAGGTGTGTGCCTTTCCAAATCATGTCCAATCAACTGAATTTACCACAGGTGGACTCCAATTAAGCTGCAGAAACATCTCAAGGATGATCAGGGGAAACAGGATGCACCTGAGCTCAATTTTGAGCTTCATGGCAAAGGCTGTGAATACTTATGTACATGTGCTTTCTCAATTTTTTTTATTTTTAATAAATTTGCAAAAACCTCAAGTAAACTTTTTTCACATTGTCATTATGGGGTGTTGTGTGTAGAATTCTGAGGGAAAAAAATGAATTTCATCCATTTTGGAATAAGGCTGTAACATAACAAAATGTGGAAAAAGTGATGCGCTGCGAATACTTTCCGGATGCACTGTATAACTGTTGTCTTTAATAAACCGAGGATGCTCAATCATTAATATCCTTTTGGATATTTCAGGATGTCTGAGTAATTACTTCATGTTAAATCTTTTTCTAAGTGTGCTTTTTACTTGAGTATGTGAGGAGGTATCTGTCTGAATGTGATTCTTATTGATCTGTATTGTATATACAGTATTGTAATGAAATGTGTGTCGGTCATGTAGTTTGAAAAGTAGGTGGATGAATACAAAAAAGAGGTGGATGAATACAAATTATGTATTTAAAATGGAAGAAGCTTTTAATTTTTTGTCCTTGGATTTCTTGTGGCTGCAGGTGAAACTGGTGGTGCCACAGCATCCAGCATTGTGTCCGTGTACTGTGAAAAGGCGATGATTAAGAAAGAACGTCTCTGTGATGTGGTGGGAAATAGCCAGTACCGTATTAACAACAAGTATGATAAAAAGTACGATCCTCTTCCTGTTAACATGATTCTGAAGAATGCAAAAGAAGCTATAGGTAAAGAGGTCCCGTATGACCTGATGAGTCAAAACTGTGAGCATTTTGTCACAGGCCTGCGATATAACATCGAAAAGAGTGAACAGGTGAGTAATAATTTATAATGTCAGAAAGCTGGAATGAATAGAAGAAAAGACATTTTAAATTACTTAGGTATAGTTAAAATACATGTAAATCAAAATCACATTTGTATAAAGAAATGAATATGAAAGTGTTGTTTTTTTAATTGAGAACAGACAATTTTTCAAGTCATAACAATTTTAGTCCAGATGAGAGGAAAGTACAAAAAAAAATTTTTGCTTACAAAACATTTTGTGTTTTGGATCAGACCTGGATAGCTGTGAGATATTTACATATTTCATATATGAAGGATGTATTTATTGCTTTCATAAATAATAGCTTGGGGTTTCAACAGAAAATCATGTTTTGATTTTTCTAGAAAAAGTTTTGAACCTTTTTGGAAAGATGTGACGTCTGTGTGTTTGTGTGTCCGTAGTATAAAATGTTAGGCACTGTAGCTTGGGAATGAGTGGACCAATTCATATGAACTTTCATGGAGAAGCAGCATTGATTAGTCTTACAAACCAATCAGGTTTTTGAATAATCTATTGAGCTTTTTAAAGGTCACCACGACAACAGTCACAACACTAGTAAGAGGTTCACAAAATTTGGTATATGCATTTAGGACTTTGAAAGAAAGTTTTTGTGAATTTTGAGTTCAGTCTTAAGCTCCTGCTTTGAGCTCTCAAAGTTCAATTTTTTTTTATTTGTAGAAGTCGCAGCAACTAAAATGTAATTATAAAGAAACATTTATCATATTTTATTTCTTTATTAAATTATGAATCTGCTTCTAAATTTGAATAAAATATAAAAGATAAACTTAAGTGGTAAAGCATCTTGTATATATGAAGGGGAGTCAAGCTAAAGTTAAAAAATGGGATTTATCAGAAAATGGAAGAACCATAACAAAACTGGTAATACATTTCTCTATTTAGTCTCCACCCTTCTCAATGCACTTGCGCCACCTGCTGGAAGGCCTGGATTCCAGAAGAATAAAAGGTTTTGTCTTGTCCTTGCAACCACTCATGCATCGCTTTCTTCACTGCGTCATCTGTCTTGAATTGACGACTACCCAGATGGTTTTTTAGTGGTTCAAAAAGATGGAAATCACACTGTGCCAAATCTGGCAAATAAGGAGGATGTGGCAATACCTCAAACTTCAGTTTCTCCAGACAAGCCTTGCTGTTCTTAGCAGTGTGTGGACGGGCATTGTCTTGCAGCAAAAGGACTTCTTGAGACAGCAGTTCCTGCCACTTGGGTCGAATAGAAGGCTTCTCATTGGTCTCCAGCAAGTCACAGTAACTTGCACTAGTGACTGTAGTACCCCTTGGCATGTAGTGTTTGACAATAACTCAGGTGCAGGAGTGGATGCGAGGACAAGACAAAACCTTTTATTCTACTGGAATCCTGGCACTTCCAGGCAGGTGGCACAAGTGCATTGAGAAGGGTAGGGGAGTCTACATTGAGAAATGACATTATCAGTTTTGTTAAGGTTCGTCCCATTTTCTAACTTTAGCTTGACTCCTCCTCGTATATTGATAAATTCAAACTATATACTGCACTCATGTTATAGATGCTTACAGAAGCTTAGTAAATAATACAATAAACAACACCAAATCACACAAGAATTACTAAAAAGAAAGAAAAACTCCTCAATTTGCTAAAGATAAAAAAACAGTCACAATCACATGTGAGGCATTAAAAAGGCGTATTGTAGTAGGTATAAAGGAGAAATAATAGCGAGAATGTCATGTCCTGACAACACCAGATTTTTTTTTCCATTTATGTATGAATTATGTAAACAAGGACTCAACATATTTCATATTGTAAAGTTGGGATATATTCACATTTTTTCAACACTTATTTCATTCTTTCTTTTTGGATAGGCTGTTTTTGAATATGTTTTTCTATTCAGGATCACAGTGGCTGAGTACAGAGTGCAGGACATACATTATAACTTTAGATGGTTGATTTTTTTTTTTTTTCGTAATGTAAGTAATATCGTAAGCATTGGCTCTAGCAGACCCCCTTGACCCTGTAGTTAGGATATAGCAGGTTGGATAATGGATGGAATATCGTAAGCCCTTTTCAGAATAAGGAAGAGTCAGTTATTAAATGTACATAACCCAGTTCAGTGTCGGGAGCTGGAGTCTGTGCTTAGCAGCATCAGGTGTAGAGCCAACACCAACCCAAGACAAGGAGCCAGTCTAGCACAGGTCACACTTAAGTGCACACCCACACCACAGAGGGCCAGAATTGGAGAAAATGAGGTATGCAGAACACTGCAGAGCAAATATTTAAAAGAAAGTTTAAGTGGAGCCTTAGACAAATAAGGAATCCTACAAGGAGTTCAAGGTGACCTATACTTAAGATTCATTTTCTGGTCAAGATTCCCTTAAAAATAACACAGCGAAACCAAGTAAATGTCAACTGCAAGTGCATGGTTTACTACAGCCATACATTTTAGATTAGAGATCTTTATTGTTGCATACACTGCATGGGCATAGTGAAATTCTTCTGCCACAGTTGTGTTGTGGGCAGTAAGGAAGTATGTGTATGTAATAAGAATATAACATGATTTATAAATAAATACAGTAAATAAAAGCAGGAGATAAATTATACAGTAACAGGAGTATCAAGTGCAAAACAGAACTGTATAGACATACAGATTGTGTTCAACAGTAGGGAAAATGTAGATGGCAGTACACATGTAACATCCAGTATAATTACACATAAACCAGCACAGGGCATATAAACAGTTTACAGAGAGTTCAGTGACCATATGGCCTGGGGGAATAAGTTGACCGAAGTCAGGTAGAGTGAGTGGTGAAGCTCTGGTAGTGCTGTCCAGAAGGCAGAAGGGAAAACAGGATAAGCTGGGTAGCTGTCATCGGAGATGGTGGAGTCAGCTCTCTTCATATCTCTGGTGAATAGATGGCAGCCCCATTCATTGTAGAAGCCGTACGCTGCAAGGCATTTGTGATCCTGGCAAGTCAGGTTACCAAGCCACACTGTATTTCATATTACAATTAAAAATAATTGCAGCATTGCACAAGTCTGTAGCAAAGATCTAGCAAGATAATTTCCTTAGTAGATTAGGACTCAGTCTTATGTCTGCCAAACTGGTATACAGAATAGGGGAACTAAGGTAGTCCAAATGTGTATATAATGGCACAAATTAAGTGAGTTCAGTAATTGATAGATGTTTGCCATTTTTGTTGTTGTTGAACTCTAAACGCAAAGATAGATAAACCCATTTTATGAAAAAAAACTTCACCATCGTAGTTTGAGCAGGTAAATGCAGTGGTGTTAAAGCAAAACAAGGACAAAAGTAAGAGTTTAAACAATTTTTATGCGGTTATTTACAATTTTGACATGTCTTGTTCAGGGTTGGTTTTTGCCTTGCACCTAATGAGTTGGGACAAAAGTGCCAACTCCCAGAAACCCTAAATTTGATAAGTTGTATAAAAAATGGATGGATAATTTCCTCCTTAACTATTTTTCCCTATAAGAAAATGTGCATATTTGCTTTACTTTTAGACAGTGCTTGAGCACTGAACACCACTGTGCCATTGGTGGTACTGTATTTAGCTGTTAAATTCAAGTCCAGACAGGGACATTAAGACTTTCGGTAAACAGTCATGTGGTATGCACCGTGTTTAACTAGTCACTGCAATGTTGTGCATAAGTAACCAGAAGACCTACAGGTGAAGCATTTTTACCGATTTATTTGACAGTTATACATTAACTGTTGCTGCTAAAATGTTTATAGCTAACAAATAATGCACAACTAGTCAAAAGTTAAGGAACAGATTTGGTTTAGCAGAAAAAATATATGATGTGCAGTTGTTGCTGTGAGGATAACCTCCATCATTCTCCAAATACAATGACAAATGGAGAAGTTGTTATTCACCTTTTAGACCTGCTTTTTCCATTGTATGAGTACAGAAAGCTGAAGGCTATTCTAGTAGCATCAAGTGGTTCTGGATAGGATCATAGTTCAGTAGGGTAACTATTCATATACACACTCACAATTCTAAGTTTGGCTGCCCTTCATTGTTTATGCCGTAGATAGACTACAAGTTTCTTTTCAAGTAACCAATAACGTTTTACTGGTTGGAGCTGCAGCACTTTTCCTTTGAGGATCAAACTGTACCTAAATTTTGTCAGCACAATTTGCTGAGCAAATAACATCCTATTATTGCTGAAACACACCCGTATGATTGCAATACTTTCTCAGCTTTGGGTCAAAGTGTGCAAGATAACCTGGTACCAACGTGGTACCACTCTACATATGGTTGCCTGTTATCTATTTAATTTCTATGTGTATGTTATTTTTCACATGTGCCCACTAATCGTCTTACTTTCCTGATTAAAATATTTCACTGTCTGAGAACTCCTAGATTAAATGGCATAATACCATAATGTCTATGTATGACAGGTCCTTAAATATTTTTTACCTGCATCCCATCTATCCTTTTAAAGTTTACATTTCTTAATAAAAGCTGTTGTACTGTTGATTGCAGGTTGACTTTGCCAAGGAAGCAGTGGGAACTGCAGCAGGAGTTCTTGGCGTTATTGGAATTGCTGGAGCTATTGCATACATGTTTTTGAAAAATAAACGACATGAAGAGAAGTAGCTCATCTTGAAAAGATGCATTGCTTCATTGTAATATGGTTGATAAGCTAATGTGCCTTTGGTATTGCAATATATTTAACAAGGCTACAACAAAGTAAAAACTATTTGTAGTGGTGCAATATTGACATTTTCTTTAAATTGTGTGGTTATATAGCTTGTTTTTAAATGTAGTAAAAGTAAATTATGCTTAACCACAGGCACACATTTAATATTGATATTAGATATTAATATTTGTATTGAAACTTCAAGATGTTTATTTTTATGTACATAAGTTAAAACTCCATTGTTTCAGATACTTACTTTTATCTGACATATATTGTATAGTACTGCTTTTGAATTATTAGCTGTGTCTCTGGAAATCATTCTTTGGAATGTGTTAAAACATCATATATTTGTTAAACAGAATAAAGGATTCACGTGTGTCTTTACATAAAGCATTACTACCTTTTCAAAAACAGACTTTTGTTTGTGCAAAAATAGTCACATTTTTATTAGCAAGTAGTATATCAAAGATTCATCAATATTTCATAACAAGTAACAAGTTAGGGTTTGGTCCTAATTTCCAAATGAAACTATGGGGTTGTAATGTTTTATACTAATGCAACGTTTGCTACATTTATAGCTTATTTTCAAATTAACTCAGTGACAGTTGATATGAATACAATCTGACTTTTTACTTGTAACAGTTAACAGCTATTAAAAGTTTTATTTGTACAGCTTTATCTTGTGTTTCCTAAGTGGTCTAATTTTATAGCAACTTTCATATAGACATCAGAACATGATTTACAAAGCAATCAAGAGTACACTTCAAAATTGTCCAATAAAATTCAAGATAACTAAATAAGTGAGATTTGAAAGTGACTAAGTGTCATACAGACAGACTAAGGCATATGCTAACATGGCAGAGATAGAAAATCATGAGGTACTGGCGGCACATTACTTGGGTATCTGTAGAGCTGGATTTGTGAGTGGTAGTCCCTCTGGCAATCGCTACACAAAACGTTGCTGTTGCCTGGATTCATTCCCTGAATTACTTTTTGTTATGCTGTCTTCTCTGCTGCAGATTCTTTCACAATGGTCTCTCTTTTCCAGATGTCCTGTCGTCTTTAGTGAACATGGTTACAGGCACAATCTTTCCAGCTGTTGACATCAATGCCCATGGAATTCATGTCATGCTTGCAAACATCCTTAAAGTGGAGGTGGGGGAAACCTTGTGCTCTGGCGTCAGCAGCTAGCTTACCGTACAAGAGATTCTTGAGGATGCTTGCATTAGACATCTCATGGAAGTGGCCATTCCAGAGAAGTCTGCGCTGCATTAGCATGGTGTTGAGACTAGGGACAATGGCACATTTAAAGACCTCCTCATTCGTCACATGGTCCTGCCAGCTGATCTCTAGAATGTGTTTGATGTTGCATGTGTGAAATATATTTAATTGCCTTTCTTGTCTGGAGTACAGCATCCAGGATTCACTGCCATACTGCAAAATGCTCAGCACGCAGGCACTGTAGACAGCTGTCTTAGTATGGAGAGTCAATTTTATGTTGTTAACGAGTTTTTGAGTCAACTTGGCAAAGGTTGAGGCACCACAGTTGATCCTCTCATTCTCTGCATCCAGCAAATGGATGTGAGAAACTGTGGAGCCAAGGTAGGGGGACTGATGCACCATTTCCAACTCGTAGACGGAGATGGTAATAGAGGGTGGACTCTTGACACCTTGGCCCACCACATTGTTCTTCTTCAGACCGATATTGACACCAAAGTCCTAACATGCTCTGGAGAACTGATCCATCAGTCACTGCAGTTGCTCTTCTGAATGCGAAGTCAATACAGCATCATCAATATACAGCATGTCTCTGATGAGGACATGCCAGGACTCTGGTCTTTGTTTTAGATATGAATGGCTGAAGAGCTTGCCATAAGTTTCAGCACCTAAGCAAAGAATATGTTGAAAAGCCTGAGTGCAAGGACGCAGTCTTGTTTTACACTGCTGCAAATGCTAAAGGCATTGGATGATACACCACTGAACAACTAGAAAACACCCTTCATGTCTGTGGAGAAGGACTGGATTAGGCTCGGGAGCTTAGGAGCGCATCCTATCTTACTGAGTTTCTTGAACAGACCATCCCGACTGACAAGGTGGAAGGCCTTGGCCAGACCAATAAAGGCAAGATACAAAGGCATTCTCTGTTGTCTACTCTCCTCCTCTGCAGCTGCCGTATGGAATATATTATCTCAGTTGTGCAGCACTCTGACTGGAAGTTGCACTATGACCAAGGAAATTCACTCTGCGAGTTTTCAGAGCTTATTCAGGATTACAAGGGCAAAAATGTTACCAACATGCTCAGCAGAGAGATTCCTCAATAGCTGTTGCAGTCACTTCTGTCCGCTTTGCTCTTTTACAAGGTAGTAATATTGCCGTCTCGCATATCCTGTACTGTTCTCTCCTTGCAACACTAGCAGAGAATATCGTGAAGGTAGTTCAGTAGGGGACCTTTGGCACTTATGATCTCTAGTGGGATCCCATCTCAGCCCCTCACCCCAGTCCTGCCTTGGGCAAAGTTATAAATGCCAACCCCCGTTGATTTGAGTGGTTACTGCCTAACCTGTACATATAAACTTGGAGACACAAAAAAGGAGCTGGGGCTGGGCACACCAAAGTATAGACATTTTGGATACAATTTGATTACTTATAGAAAGATCTGTTTACAAACCTGTATCCAAAAAATACATTCTTGAGGGGTGCTATTTTAGAAAACAAGTAGAAACTTTACTGTATTAGAAGGCATCATTTATTTATAGCTTTTTACATTTCTCCAAAGGTAGACTTTTATTTCTTGTAACCATTTTATCACTTAACTATACTTTTCATTTTTTCAATTTAAACCTCTAGCAAGGCATATATTTATAATGATGGTGAAAGTCTAATTATAATTTTACCAAATCAGTTTCATAACATATACTGTACACTACCAGTCAAAAGATTTAGAACACCTAAGTTTTTCTGTTTTTTTTTTTTAATTTTATTTATTAATTTTATTGAAATCATTCCATACAAATAGATCAATTTATACAAAAAAGAAGTGAAGACAAATCAAACCCCACCCTTGAGAAGGACAGCATGGCAAAAGGAGAATTGCTTAGGGCTTTTTAATAGGGCAAAAATAAACAAAAAGGAAAAAATATATATAGGTAAATAAAAAATGGAGAAGGGAAAGATATGCAGAAATAATTATTTCTTCTTATTCTAAAATATTATTGATTAGATCCTGCCAGGTTTTGAAAAAATTTTGTACAGATCCTCTAACTGAGAATTAGATTTTTTCCAATTTCAAATAATATAAAACATCAGTTTCCCACTGACTTATTAGAGGAGAGTTAGGATTCTTCCAATTTAACAGAATAAGTCTGCGTGCCAAAAGTGTAGTGAATGCAATCACCGTTTGCTTGTCCTTCTCCACTTCAAGTCCGTCTGGAAGAACACCGAACACAGCTGTTAATGGGTTAGGAGGGATTGTGACACCAAGGCTGTCTGAAAGGCACTTAAAAATTTTGGTCCAAAATGATGTTAATTTGGTGCAGGCCCAAAACATGTGACCCAGTGAGGCAGGAGCTTGGTTGCAGCGTTCACAGGTTGGATCTTGCCCTGGAAACATTTTGGACAGTTTTAAGCGAGACAGATGAGCTCGATATATAATTTTTAGTTGAATAATTCTATGCTTTGCACATATGGAGCTCGAGTGAATTCTCTGCAATGCTACCTTCCACTCCTTTTCTGATATATTGATTAAGATATCTTTTTCCCAATGTCCTCTTGGATCTTTGAAAGGAAGGGACTCTAATAAGATGTTATATAATGCAGAAATGGTGTCTAATTCCTCGAAATTGAGCAGTATTTTTTCCAGTATGGTGGAGGGTACGAGGTGAGGAAAATCAGGCAGTTTCTGTTTAACAAAGTTTCTAATTTGAAGATAGTGAAAGAAATGTGTAGCTGGGAGGTTGAATTTGGAACGTAATTGTTCAAAGGATGCAAAGATATTGTCTATATAAAGATCTCTGAGCAATTTAATCCCAAATCTTTTCCAGGTATTAAAAACTGGATGTTTGCGAGGGTTGAAAGAGGTGGTTCTCTTGCAGAGGTGCCACAGATAAAAGTTTTTCAGTTTTTAATCACATAGTTTAATGTCTTAATGTTTCATGCAATCAAGGTGTAGAACAAAGAAACAATGACAAAAATATAAGTCAAGCAATTATTCAGTGTACAAAATTTTATTATGATTTTTGATTCCTCAAAGCAGCCACCTTTTGTTGATGTAATAGCCAAACTGTGGTAACCCTGTTGATTCAGAATGCCAGTCACTCTGTGCAAATCACCAATTCTCCCTCCAGCAAAAGAACCCCAGACCATCAAACTTCCTCCTCCATGTTTGACAGATGGTGTCAGACACCGAAGAACCATCCTTTCACCAAATCAATGGTGTACAAACACCCAGTGTAATGAACAGTCCATAAGACTTTGTTCCAGTCCGCAGTAGTTCACAGCCAGTATTTCCAGGCACTATTTTATCCTTTAAGGAATGGTTTTCTTACTGCCACTCGCCCCGTCAAACCCACACCACAAAGTCTCGTCTTTACAGAAAAAACAGACTTGTTTTTTATCGACTAATGTTAAGCTGTGCTTGAAGCTGTTGTGCCTTGATGTGCCTATCATGCAAGCTGGTAACGCTCAGAAACTTGTCTTCTGATGGGGTTGTGACTTTGGATCTGCCAGATCTCTTCCTATCGGAGGTTCTTCCAGCATCCAATTGCCTTTGCATTTTGTAGACACCATACTCACTGACACTTTGATTTTTTTGCAATTTCTCTCAATGAAAGGCCTTCACTTCTAGGGGTAATAATGCTCTGCCTCTTTAAATTTGTTAATTTCTGTTTTCTTGCCATTATCACTGGACCAAGGTAGTGCTTCAGAGGAAGTAGTAACACAGTCTGTTCCAGCTCTGCTTTAAGACAGAGAGTTTTTAAGTAATCCACAGAAGTTGGGACACCTGTGCAAATTGTTTGCTTCAACTTGTAAGGATTAATTTACTTTTAATTGCAGCAGAACATCTGTAGGTTGTAACCTATTAGCTACCTAAACTTTAACTTTAAACATCTGGCAGTTTACTGCTTATTTTTCACCATTTTGGGTCATTATATTCACATTTTTTTCAGCTTTATTTACTCAAGGCAAGTTAGAACATCCAAGTCAAAGATATACTGTATAAGCAACAGTTCAGAAAAATAATAATAAATAAAAAATTGATAAAGGATCACATTTTTCCCCCCGTCAGTGCTTTAATTACAGTCTTGAGTGTGTTGGGATACTTTTGTACTAAAGTTGCACATCTAGACTGAGCAATATTTGCCCACTCGTCTTTACAGAACTGTTCAAGCTCAGTCAAATGGGATGGTGGCCATTGATGGACTTCAAACTTCAACTCAATCCACAGATTTTAAATAGTGTTTAAGTCTGGGTTCTGACTAGACCATGCAAGGACATTCACTTTTTTTTCCTTCAGCCACTGTGTGGTCAATTTTGCTGTGTGCTTTGAGTCATTGTCATATTTAATAGTGAACCTTCTGCCCATCTTCAATTTTCTTCAAGAATTTGATTGTATTTTGCCCCATCCATTTTTCCTTCCATCCTGAAAAGTGTCCCAATTCCTGCTACAGAGAAACACCCCCGCCTCTTTGCTTTACTGTAGGTATGGTGTGTTTTGGAGAGCTGTATTGGCTTTCTGTCAGGTGTACTGTTTAGTGTTGAGGCCAAATAGTTTGATTTTGTTCTCCTCTGACCAGAACACCTTTTTCCACTTGCTCTCAGAATCTTCAAGGTGCATTTTGGCAAAGGTCAAATCAGACATAATGTGGCCTTTCTCGAGGAGTGGCTTTTTTCTTGCAATCCTCCCATACAAGCCACATTTGTGGAGCACTTGTGATATTGTTATCACATGAACACAATGATCGCTTTTTGCCATAAAGTCCTGTAACTCCTTCAAAGTTGTCATTGGCCTCTTGGCAGCCTCTATGACTAGTTTCTTCATCACTCTTCCATTCAATTTAAAGGGGCGACCTAATCTGGGGAAGGTTTTGGAAGTACAAAACACTTCTTAATTATGGACTTTACTGTGCTGCAAGGAATCAATGACGCTTTTGAAATCTTTTTGCATCCATCTCCTGACTTGTGTTTGTCCACAACTTTATCCCTGAGATCTTTTGAAAGTGCCTTGCCATCCACTGTCAATTGTTTGCTTTCAGTTGCACTACCAAGCACTGGAATGCTCAAGGAATAGCTAAATTAATCACAATGATTAACAACTGATCGCAGTTGGATTCCATTTTTCCTTGGTGTCTATAGAGAAGATGATTAATTACACCTGATTGAGTTTGAGTATTGTTGGGTGCGATCCTTTATTAATCTCAGTGATTCTTGTTTTTATTTAATATAATTTTTCCAAAGTGCTGCTGTTGTATTTTTGACTTAGATGTTATGGGTTGGACTAAGTAAATAAAGGTGAAAAAATATTTTTGTGTTTTCATTTTGGGCTGTAAAGCAATAAAATGTGAATGTTTTCACATGGGGTGATTTGTTTCTATAACCACTGTGTATGTGTGTGTAAATTATCTTTATTATTGTATTTCCAGAAAACAAAACCAATGTCATAGTCAAATTTCTTATTCCCCTGACATTCACCAATATTAATTTCAACTTCATATGTTGGTTTATTAACTCATTGAATGATACTAATTTCCTCTCTAGTAAACTCCTGAGCAAATTCTATTGCAATCAGTCAGTTAGCAAGAAGTCACCATTCAGAAAATAATTAGATTAGAATAAAAACAGCATATGACAAAGATGACCTTTTAAGACCAAACCTGATTACATAAACAACTTAAAGTAATTCTTATCAGTAGATTATACTCAAACTCCAACACAAATTTAATTTCTCTTAAATGAACATCTTAGCACCTCTGAAAAGATTATTTCCTCTCCTCCTTGCCCTGGAGAAAAAAAGTTACCATTTTTTGAAACTGTAGACTGTTTACCTAACATATAGATATGGACAATTTACATTGAAAGCATCCTCTCTTGTGGACCAATAATTTATGACCTAAATATATTCTCTCTGTATTGTATCAGTACTTTATAACTTTAATGTATTTTTTATATAGGAAATTTTATGGTGCTTTTAATCAAAACAGTCATTCAGTTTACAATTAATGGTAAAAGAAAGCAGGCATGGTAAAAGATTGTACAGATATATACAGGATCAAAGCTTTTGGGGAGAGCATTCCATTAACAGGACAGCTAGCCAATCAAATTTGTGTAATGTCACATGTTCCAGAGTGTACCACGTATGATTTTAACATAAATGTGGCTCATCCAAGGGCCCAAAAAGAAATAACACAGGAAGTGATGTCAGAGACGGAGAAATGTCAAAGAGAGTGACCATTTCATCAGGATAACGAAGAATGTAACTTATTCATCATGCCAATTGCTAAATAATAAAGTCTCCCAGGAACACATCAACCCTTGACAACGCCGATTTTTAGTTCACTTTCTAAGATTATATATAATCGAAACCTAGCTATTTTATTTTCTATTACACTTTCTTGTACTGGTATTATTATACTTTATAAATGCTATCTTGCTTTCACATTTCTATACTTTGTCTTTATATATAGAGTGACTGAAATAATAAAGCAAATATTAGGGCACCTGGTGCTGGGGTAGATTGCCATTTGTTCGTCCCTGCAAAGTTTATCAAGATGATTGGAATGTTGTAATAGAAGATGAGTTTTAAATGTGACTATTAAAGGAGTTTCACACAGGCTAACCCCGAAAGAAAATTTCATGGAGTATAAGCCACAAACAAAAAAAAAGTGATCACCACTCTTTGAAACGACTACAAGGATTAATCAGCCTACAGAAGCGAGGTGGCAACAACATTCCTCCTATCTTGCTTTTTTTAACGAAGGTTATAAAGGAACATAAGGAATCATACCCAAAAAGGAGAGTCCTATACTGAAAACCTGTTGCACTTTAATGTAGTCTCATTCAAAAGCCAGCTTTCCTAGCTGTCGCATCTTATAAGGAGCTCAAACTTCCCAGCCATTATGGGACTGCAGGGCCATGCACTTGTATACAAAAATTTCAGAATCATTCATTGTTGGGGTGCAACATAACATTGCAAGATGCTGAGAAATTAGTTCACGCTTTTGTTTTCAGTCGACTAGATTACTGTAACGCAGTCCTCAGAGGACCACCCAAAAAAGACATCAATCGATTGCAACTAATGCAGAATGCAGCTGCTAGAATCTTAACTAGGAAAAGAAAATCTGACCACATTTCTCCAGTTTTGATGTCACTACATTGGTTACCTGTGCCATTTAGAATTGACTTTAAAATACTGCTTATGGTTTACAAAGCCTTAAATAATCTCGCTCCATCTTATATATCGGAAAAACTTACACCTTACACTACAAATCGTAACCTTACATCTTCAAATCAGTGTCTACTTAGAATTCCAAGAGCAAAACTTAAAAGAAGTGGTGAGGCGGCCTTCTGCTGTTATGCACATAAAATCTGGAATAGCTTACCATTAGGAATTCGCCATGCTAATACAGTGGAGTACATTAAAACACTGCTGAAAACACATTACTGTACCTTAACATGGCTTTCTCATAGCTTAATCTTAGTTTAATCCTGATGCTATGTATACTCAATTAATTATCATTATTCATGGTGGTTTCAAAATCCGTACTAACCCCTACTCTCTCTTCTGTTCTTTTTCCGGTTTTCTGTGGTGACGATCTGCACCGGTATCCGTCAATAAGGGCGCACACATAAAGGCGACCTTCAAAAGGGCGACCTCAATTGGGCGCAGCGAATAAAAGCGCACATAAATAAAAGCGATCTTCAAAAGGGCGACCTCAATTGAGCGCCGAATAAAGGCGCACACAAATAAAGGCGAGCTTCAGAAGGACGACCTCAATTGAGCGCCGAATAACTGCGCGTATAAATAAAGGAGTGCTTCAAAAGGGTGACGTCAATTGGGCGCAGCGAATAAAGGCAAACGCAACAAAATTACAGAAAATTTATTAGATAAAGGCAATGATTGAACGTATAAAAAGGTGAAAGCAAGAATATTAAAACATCCAATTAATTAATGCATGAACTTCTAACGAACTACTTCTAACGAACTATTTCTAAAGCTCTCTATATTTCGTTGTTTTCAAAATTGCAGAAAATTAGATTAAGGCAATGACTGAATGTATAAAAAGGTGAAAGCAAGTTACACTTGAAGCTGTAGATTATGTGCAATGCCACGCAGATATTCGAGAGGCGGTCTATTAGCATAATCAAGGACAATTAATTTAATTCGCTCCACAGGTCATCCTTTTGAAGCGCTCCTTTATTTGCGCGCGCATTTATTCGGCGCCCAATTGAGGTCGCCCTTTTGAAGGTCGCCTTTTTGTGCGCGCCCTTATTGAATAGAACCATCTGCACCATCACCACCTAATCAAAGCACCATGATGTCCCTACATTGATAAATTAAAGGCCAGAAGTCCACATGACCATCATCATCAAATTCTTCCATGAGAACCCTGAATACAATGAGGACTGATTGAGGTTATTTATGTTAGGTAGAATGCCTACAGGGGGCTTGGCTGTCTCATGGCCTGGAACCCCTGCAGATTTTATTTTTTTCTCCAGCCATCTAGAGTTTTATTTTTTTGTTTTTTCTGTCCTCCCTGGCTATCGGACCTTACTTTTATTCTATGTTAATTAGTGTTCCCTAATTTTAATTCTTATTTATTTGGTCTTTTTTCATCATGTAAAGCACTTTGAGCTACATTATTTGTACGAAAATATGCTATATAAATAAATGTTGTTGAAGTCTTGGTAACTTTTGGGTGACTTCACTACTTGACCAAGTATTTATCTTTAGGTCAAAATTTCAACTTCTGGACTTCATCTACCTCAAAGATTTCACGCATCAGTTAACAGAGTTAAATCACTTTTCAGAGTAATGTCTGTGTGTGTGTGAGAATACCAGCTGTGGAAACCATAAACAAAAATCAACCATTTAGTCCAAAATAAACTCTGTACAGTTTTTTAGCATTTTAAAGTACTTACCTATTAATGAAAAAAATGCTCTGGGTCGATTTTGCTCAAAATAATTAATTTCTGATTAATTTAAGAGCTCAGTTAATAACAACACATATTAAACAAAGAAACTGGTTAGGACTAGGACTGGCCTCCCCTGGGTTAATCAGCATACTGTAGACTAGGAGAGGCAATTGAGGCCAGGAATGAAGTAAAACTGACTCAATTTGGATGACTCTGCGACTCATTCATACATAGTTATGGTGGAGGTGAAAACTTTAAAATAATATCATCACATTTTATATCACATACAGGTTTACTGATCTTCACAAAAACGTAAGCATTCAATTTTGTTTGAAAGTTGAGATGCAACAGATCTGCACAAATTGCCCCAAATCAAGTGGTACCTACATGTGTTTTCAGGAGTGCATCCCTTTTACTTAAGGCATGTCTAAACTGACTCTGCCAACTAAAAGCAAAAACGTTAAGTCTGTCATAAAAATAAAGTGTATAAGGGCAGCAATCATCCCTGTAATACATACGCAAATTCAACAAGCAAATGATAGTCCTCGGCTAATCTGACAACCTGTCATTGGGCCATCATGAGATGACCCTGCTGGAGTCCAGGAAAACACGGAGAGATGATGTAAACTCGAACTTCATTATTTTGTTTAACAACTATATTCTGACTTTCTCTTTATTTCTAAAAACGTTATCTTCCAGCGTAACACCGAAATAAAGTTAACTTATAACAGCATGCTCGTATTGCCCATTTCAAGACCCCACATGACGCCAAAATACTCCACACAGAGGCTGTGAAGTCACTGCTAGACTCGCTAAGTCCTTAGTACTATTAATATACCTGTTGATTAAAATGTTCGTAAACGAGCGTTATACTATCAAAGACTTATGAAAAAAAAATTAATTGTGATACTTAGCTGGTATACAGTGATTCAGCACTGAGTAATTTTGCCACGAATTGCGTCCTCATTCATGTTCTTGGTAAACCCAGTTGTATCCAGCTGCAGGTAGACTCGTGTGTGCCTCATTGATGCCTTAAAACATTTTTGGCCCGACTAGCATTCCGTAAGTCAACGAAACCGTAGAGAACAGTGATTGGTCCATGGACGGAACGAAATAAAGAAGTAACCAATCAGAAATGTGCCGTTCACGGTACGCTTTGAATAGGTCAGTGGTCATGGCAAACATGGCTCTTTCGTGCTGCGCGAGAATGAAAAATGGAATTAAAATACTTAAAGCCACTGGTACTTTCTCAAGAGTTGGTGCTAAAATGCAGGTAATGTCAATTATGTGATTCCAAGTGTGGAAAGTTGTATTAGATGAATAATCATCACTCATTTTAACTTTTGTTTAGTGAGGTCGGGGTCATTACGATACATCTATTTACTAGCTCTTCAAGCTATGTGGTCACGGAGTTTGCTTGATTATGTGACGGGTAAACACGTAAAGCGACTCGTTGAGCATCTAGATTAAAGCGCGCGTCACTGACTTGACATTGAGTCTGGGCTGCCTGTGCCCACTTAACGCCAAGATCAAGAAAGACATGTGGACAGTGTTTGATAGGTGGCCTGCCATTGCTGTGGTGTGAAGAAAGTGAACATTACGATAAATGGGATTGTTGTTTTTCAGTCAATCAAAGCTTTATTGTTATAGAGTACAGTGTAAAAGTACGATGAAAATTCTTAGTTGAGTGTCTAATTGGAATACAACCGTCAAATAAGAATTAATGGTACAATTAACAGTACGTGCAGTAATGCAACATTAGAGAATAATGAACACCACAGAGCAGAAAATACTGTGCAATAATAGCTAACAACATACAGCCGGGAGTAGTAAAAATGAGGTAGAACGAAGTGGCCAGTATTGTTAGATAAGGAGTTGTAATCGCTGTATCAGTTTAGAAATTAAGCAATACATTGACAGTTCTGAGATTCAGTAATAATAATAATAGAGCAGAGCAGAATTAAAACAATGCATCACAGATAACTGACAGTTCTTGGAGTTGGCATTACAGTAAGTGACATTGCAAGAACATGTATTGCAAAATACAGAATGTAAATCACAGTTAAAACAAAACATAAATACAACGGTGCAAAATAAGGTGACATGAATATACAGATTATTGCAGACTCGGGCAATTGGAACACTGGAAGAAACCCTAACTACAAAGAGGACTATTTCATTTATGTTAGGTAGAATGCCCAAAGGGGACTGGGCGGTCTCGTGGCCTGGAACCCCTACAGATTTTATTTTTTTCTCCAGCCTTCTGGAGTTTTTTTTTGTTTTTTCTGTCCACCCTGGCCATCGGACCTTACTCCTTTCTATGTTAACTAATGTTGTCTTATTTTAATTTCTTATTTGTCTTTTATTCTTCTTTTCTTCATTATGTAAAGCACTTTGAGCTACTTTTTGTATGAAAATGTGCTATATAAATAAATGTTGTTGTTGTTGTTGTTGGAAGAAATGCAGAATTTGTACGTGTACATTGATGACAAATAGTGTCTGTATACTGCCAGTCAATGCTTGTTTGGCACTCTTGTTGCCCGAGGATTGAATCTGTTGCTGAACTTTGTGGTGTGTGTAATATAAGTGGTCCTGAGTCTTTTTCCAAAGCAAATGAAAGAGAAGAGCATCACAGTGAAATAGCTGGAGTTCTTCATGGGTAGGAAGAATCCTGTGAACATCCCAACCTCATATTTCGTTTCATGCATTTTATTTAGTAAAATAAAATCATCATCCTTGGACTTGAAGAAAGTCCTGAAAGCGTAGAAAAGTAACTGTAACTCTGCGATGGACTGGTTTCCCTGTTCAGGACTGTTTCCTGCCATGAGCCCTGTGCTACCAAGAGAGACACCCTAAGACTCAGAACTGGATTGCACATGTTTAAGCACATTCTGTTCTGTTATTTAAACAGTCCTCTGTTATCCTTCTATCCTTAACATTTGAACTGCAGCACTAACAGCTGCATGTGCTTGCATATAGGATGCCCATTCATTCATCATCAGACTTGCTCACTTATGCTTAGGCTCATAGCAGCGATGGTATGTATCTTCAGCAGTGGGTGCAAAGTAGGAGCCAGCCATGGACCAGGCACAAATTCTTCATAGTGTATAATTGCTAATACCGAGTCATTTAACTGGGAGGGAACATGGCACACCGACATGGGGAAATTCTCTGGAAATAAATTGAAGGAGAAAGAAATTCTGTAAGCATACATAAGACTGAATTGACTGAACAATATTACCTGCAGATTATTATTGTAAAGAACTGATGTTATCAACCTGTAGCTAAATGGTATTTGAACTAATTAATAACATGGGAAAAGCGCAGCTGCCCTGATATAAACAACAAACGGGTTTAAAAATGGATAAGTGGCGTCAAGAGGTGCGAGAATTTACTGACATAAGAACCTGATCTTTCAGTCCCAGATATACACAAATAATCACAGCAAGTCCCCTGATCTATTTGTCCTTTCATATTCTGTTATGCGATGCATCAGCTCCTTTCCAAGTTCTTACTTATTTATACTGTATAATCGCAATGAATTACTGGATTTTAACTAATATTAATAGCTATATAGGGAACTTATTTTCAGTTCTTTTTCTCCTTTCATGGGGTAATATTGAAACTAATTTTATGCAAGTTTTGGTCATCCTATATAAATACATATTTTCAAATGCAAATTATTGGATAATGCTCTATTGGCTATAATTTAAGGAATGTTTAAGAAAATTGAACAACAGTTAGTCACAGACCTACCACCACTATTGCACATCATTCAATTCCATTTTCACATCACTTGAATTGCAATCTGCTGTGTATGTAAGCTATTGAGCTTCCACAGCCACTTTGTGCTTCATTTTAACTCTATTGTAAAGTGCTGTTAAAAAGCACCATGCATGTAATTGCTTTCTATTATTGCTGTTACTTTTGAATATCACACATTGTATTAAAACTATTTAATAAACAAAAATGTAATAACTGACTCATAGATGAAATAAATAATAAATGTGAAATGCTCAAATGTTCGAATCAGTTAACTTAGTTGCTGAATGCACCTGAATGTTACACCATGTGTACATTGTCTAACTTCTCTTTGGTGATAGGTTTCTGACAGCTCTCTTGTCTTTGGCATCATCACTAAGCAACAGGGAATGAATGTGACTGTTTAAAAGTATTAAAGCCAGAATTAATTGGTTTATTCTAGACATGTGAAAACTGTAAACTTTACAGACAAAACTAATTTCACTGCAGTGAGAAACTGGTTCTTCTACCCAAACTGATTTCAATTGTTCAAAAGGGTGCCCAAAACTCTGTCATGCCAGTTTTTACACTGTTTTTACAAATTGCATTTTTAAATTGTTACTATTTTGTTCTGCACCAAAAAAATTAGTATTTACAGACCAAAACTGTTTTACTGCCCACTTTTTTCAGGAAATATTTTACATAGCATACCTAAAATGCAAGGTTGTCAATATCGTTGGCCACAACTGTAAGTAAGTCTGCTGCCTGTTGTGTCTTGTGATGGGACTGCTAGAGTACCTAGAGGTGCTTGCAGGCTTTTGACCGCTGTCCACTGGCATAGACCCTCATTTCCTGGGACCTATTATTTACAAATGTGTTCAGAAAATTCATAGATGGAAATATATGGAGCTGCTTATATATTATTATATTCCTCCCACTTTGGCAGTGTGCACTTTTAGTATGCTGTCAAACAACTACTTTAGACTGGTGTGTAAACCTTCAATATCAAAAACAACAATGTCACTTTATTTTCAGGCAAATTACTGTGCAAGTGCCAGTTCAAGCCAGACGTATCCTGGTATCACAGAGTCAACAGAGGAGTACAAATACGTTGAGAGGTTGATCCCACCAAGCAGCGTACCAACTCCACCCAAACATGATCAGTATCCCACGCCATCTGGTTGGCGTCCACCTGCAGGTAAATAATCTGCCAATAAGCACATGTTGGTCATTTTTATGGAGTCTTTTGCAAAGATGTATTCCTTTAATTGGATCTCAAACTTGAATAATTTTTTCTTTTTCTTTTTTAGCTGTTCCACCCCCTCTACCTTATATGGTGCGCCGCTCACGTATGCATAACGTGCCAGTGTACTCTGACATCACACACGGCAATCGAAAAATGACCATCGTCCGAAAGATTGAGGGTGATATTTGGGTAATTATCTATAAGCATGTGACTACACAAATTAGAAAGCTGCAGGATGCATAGTGAAATATTTATTTTTATTTTTTAATTTGTTCAGATAAGGGGTATGAAAATCCATAATTCATATACTTTATTAAGGCAAGTGTTTTAAATCTTTAGCTGATTTCAGCCTGTGCATTTTCCAGAGAAGGGGAATGACCATCTTTGAATTGGTGTGGCTTTGAGGTTCTCTTACACTATGTCAGTGCAGTTTTTTTTGTAAACTTGTTTTACAAGTTAATGCAAAAAAGCAGGTACTGCAACTTAGTGGTTAGAAAAGTAAATGTCAATGCCTGCCAGTGACCAACACTCTGAACCTAAAGAAGTCCTTGAAACTACCAATACTACACTTCCAAAAAATACATTAATAAAAATTTGATTGTAGCAGGATTTTGTAAGTTGCCTTGAAACTAGGCATGGGCCAAGTACTCGGTAATAAGCAGCAGTTTTAGGAAACAGCAAAATTACTTGGAAAACATCATGCAGTGGTCCTCATTGCATTTGTGCCACACAGTCATACTGTTCAATTAAAAACAAAACCATAGCACAGTTTTCAGTCTCTTGGGTTTACTTGTTTGTTTTAATGGAAGCAGATGGTGTCTCGATTTACACTGCTGTCCCACAGCCTGTGATTATTGGGTACATACCTTGACCTGGACTAAGATTATAATAGTTAATGAAAAATGAAATTATTAATAAACAAAGCTATTAAAGTAGCTGAAAAGACTAACTGAAATGAAATTATTTACTAAAAATATTTTTAGTTTTCGTCACAACTGGACTTACACAAGGGCTAACCTGGGATGCAGTGGTCCTGAAGTTAATCAAACTATATTAATAAGAATTTCATATTTTGTTTTTAAATAAATATTCTTGCCATTAGACTTGAACCCTTGTAACTTTTAACTCTAAAACAGAAAGTTGTCCCCCACAAGCCGCCCGCATATATTCATCCAGTAAACAACGGCCAGTGATGGAAGGCGGGTGTTCACACAGCGTTTGTGGTTACAGAAAAAGCTGAATATCGGTACGTAAAGCGTGTGAAACAGAAAGTGGTTTACTGTGTTATAACAGTGACAGTTCTTCATGAGCTGATAGTGACAGCATGATGTATTCCGGTTCAAGTGTTAAGTATACCAAGGTAATGATTTTGATTTGAATGTGCTCGGTAGCTTTCAAAGCTGCTATTCACTGGATCTCTGGCACTCAATAGAGAAGTATTAGATACAGATAATCCCTTACAGAATTTGTCTGTTTATTAATGATGGTGTGTTAGCTGTAATTCTGCCAGAGTCCAAGATACAGTATGTACAGAGCAAGTATTAAACAGCAGCACACACTAAGCCAAATTCAAGGCTGCATATGATTCTGACGTTTGTTATGTTGAGCCGCCCCATTTCTTTGTGCTTCTTGTATGTCAAGAGGTTATTTAAACACCTAAATTCAGAATGTGCTAGTCAACAAAATCTTTACTGTATGCACAGAAAAATCACAACTTGAGCCATGTCAGTTTATTTCTCGGGTGTCCACATTTTGTTGACAATAATTCACCTGCCACTTTGCACAGGAGAAATCCTTTTTGAAAATAAAACGGCACTGATTGAGAGACTGACTAGGTTAACCTACTGTTGCTGACCAATCACTTTTACTTTAAAAAGGTTAACAACAAAACAATACAAACTTTGTAAAATTCCTGAGGTGGCAATGTCTCTACTAAACTACACGTAGGTAGGTGAAGAGAGTCTGCCAACTGGTGAATAACTAAACATACTATTGTGTTTTTGTTTTTAGTCTATATTTATTAATTTCTATTTTTAATTTACATTCACGGGTCAAAATAGCCGATATTGTGAAAATAATCCAGTAACAAAATTTTTAAAATATTTGTCCCACTTTTTTCAATTTTTCTCTCTCTCTCACAATTGATAGTTAATACAGTATATCATTCTTCTTGTTGTTAACATCAGCCATATCATACATATTGCATACCAGGGATTTTTCCTGTCTTGCATCCAAACTTGCAGGGGTAGACTCCAGGTTTCCTGCAATCCTGCTCTGGATAAATGGGTTTAGAAAATTAATATATTGTTCCTAATATCTGATGCTGTTGCTGTCATTTTGTGCCCATCAATGCTCCTATTACCTGCTCTTAGGGCTTACTGTTCTTATGCATGGGCTATTCAAGTCTCACTGCCCCTAACCTTCACGCTACATGCGTGTTTCCCTCAAAAGAGCTAGGTGGGGTCTGCACACTGATTCAAACTTAAGCACCCATGATTTTCATGATCACACTTGTCAGAACACTGCAGAATATATTTTTTGATATCTTTTCAGGCCTACAGGTGGCAAAATTGTATGTGTCTGAGATGGAATCAGAGATCAGAAAATCAGAGATGGCTGGTAGAAAATAAAGCCCAGTAATGGAGATTTTTGAATGCAATGTTGAAGGGATTAATTATAAGCACCTTGTCTTTGAGCAGGATATGTTGCGTGCTATAGACATTTAGAGTAAAAAATGCTTAAGCCTTAACATTGACCTAGATTTCATTAAAAATTGGCCCATTCTGGGCAAGAGGAGGAAAAGATGAAAAGTGCTAACATTTTTATGCTAAATTAAAACTAAAAATACAAAAAGGAAAACTAAAACCAAACTGAATTTCCAAGTAAGATCATTAAAAAATATAGAAATGAAAGCTAATATAAAAAAGCAAAACTATAATAACCTTGAACTGGACAGTGTCTTTACAGTGTTAGTATAGATTTCCTCTAACACTCTATAGACATGCAAATTAGGTTAACTGACAATTGTAAATTGGCTTGGTATGTATGAATGTGCACTGCAACAGATTGACCTCTAATCCATGGCTGTTTTCTGCCCCATGCTCTAATTGGGATTAGGCAGGTCCAATGATGAGAAGGTAAAGTTGTCAAAGTCACTTATTTGATGCATAAGAAAATTTAGGTGTCAAGTATAACCTAAAAAGCTTAGTGTCCCCCCCCCATCCCCCAATAAATGTACATATCTGTGTTAGGTTCAACATTAATTCTAAATTGGCACCGTAAGTGGGCCCTATGATGTACTGGCACGCTCACCTGAGTTGGACAAGGGAACCTAACCAGAAACTTTGTAAAATACATTTGGTCAACTGACTTCAAGAAGACTTCAAAAACAGTATAAAGAATGGGGGTTCCTGAATTCAGACTAAACTTACTGTTCAATGTTTTTAGGTATGAAGTGAAATTAATCTAGTGAATGTAAGTTCCCTATAACAAAAATATGAATCATTTAACCCCTTTTAACTTTATTTTTAGGCTCTTGAAAAGGACTTGAAAGACTTTTTGACGAAGTCATCAGGTACCACACCACTGATGCAGGTCAACGAAGTAAACATGAGCATCCGTATCAAGGGTTCTTTTGACAAGGACTTGAAATCTTGGCTGCTAGAGAAGGGATTCTGAAAATTCATAGCTATTCCATGAACATACTGGTGTTTCTACAAAAGATAAATGTCCAGGTCCCAGGCACACTGAATGGACTCACTGTAATGGGATTCCAAGTCTTTTGTTGAAATTACAATACACTTCAAATAATGTGATTATCAATATGTATAACATAAATAGAAACTTGAATTTTGTTGACTTAAGCATATCATGAAAAACGATTTCATCAATAAAACCCATGTCAAAATGAAGCATAAAAGTAGTTGCGATATTTTAATATAGCTATGAAATATCCATGGAAACAGCATAAATTACTTGTTTAATTTATTATTTCAGAGTGAAGTCTGGGTAATGTTTTAAAATGTTAAAATTTCAGTTTTATTGATTAAGAAACAGCAAAATTCTAATAAATATTTTCTTTAATTTTATTGGAAAAATATGAATTCATGTTTAAAAAAGTGGATGCTCAGCCTACATCAAACATGTAGATTTACATTAACACATGTCAACTTTCAATAATAATGTAAAATACATATTCAGTTTGAGTTTCAAGCAGTTTAAAAAAACAACAAAAAAAAAAAAAAACACGTTGGCATGTTAGTTTTCTTCTGCTAAAACAAATCTGCGCCTAAAGGAAGTAATACTCCGACCTTTAACTTCAAATGCAGATAAAAATCTAAACATTAAAGTAGAAATATTTCCACAAATTTATATGTATACAAATCACTTAAAATGCATTTTAATGGCATGAAATCTCATTTTTGCTAAGTAGAAATGTGTACATTTAACTGCATAATATTCCACCGTTTTACACAGATACAACATGTTCACATTAAATTTAAAAACAACAATGTACCAAATTTATTTGAATTTCTCAACAAAAAAATAAATAGTATCCTGAGTTATATGGAACTTGACCTTTTCAGACTGGGCCGAGATTCAGGGCTTTTTTTCATGCCATACTTGACTCATAAAACCGTTTCCTTTCTCCTGTCCCAGACAATTTACATTGCCACATACAGCAATCACCACTTTTCTGGCAAATAGTTCAGAGTGTATTAAAAGAAAGAAAAAAAAAAAGACACCAGCCAAGTACAGTAAAATTGACCAAATTGTATGTTTTTTTTTTTTTTTGACCCTTTAAAATTTGCCAGTGTCGATTCTTCTACAATAATGACATGAGCTTGATACAACAAATTTAGCTCAGTTTTTCAAGTCTTACACTTCCTGCAGCATTAATCATATTCTACATCTGAACAGAATAGCTACTGAAAGAAATAAAACTGCATCTTTAAAAGCCAGGTTAACATCGGCCCTGGAAGGAAAGAATAAACTGCAGGACTACGGTTCTTCTCATTGACTTGTTCAGCTTTGATTAACAATCTTCTAACTTGAGGGGTAATACTGATTGTAGTTCCATGTGGATGGATAGCCATAGCTTCCATAATGTTGCTGGAAAAAATGTTAATACCATTAAAATAATGCAAACAAAATGTGTTCACAAAATTAAAATTTAGATTAAAATGTACTGCAAAAAAAAAAAAAAAAAGCTTTTGACCCCACTAACTGTAAAACTGGTCTTGATTACTCAAATAATAAATAGCTTTTAATAATATATATATATATATATATATATATATATATATATATATATATATATATATATATATGTATATATATATATATTATATGCAATATAACATGGCATGTTGTTAAGTAGTAATTTTTTGTAATATGAACCTCAATAATTAATAGTTTATTGTATTAATCAAAAATAATGCTATATTTGTCATGATAACTTTAAAGAACTTCTTACAACAGATTTCTTCCAGACCAAAAAAAAAAAAAAAACTGATGCGATTTTTTTTTTCTTGTATTCAACAATTTAAGGTGTTACTCTTCATTGGGCGCAAATGATGTAATCAAGTTAATAACACTGCCTTACTCTTATCCAGAAGTGATTTTGAAGGTTAAAAATATTTTGGACATTTTCAAAATAACTGACCACAAGGTATCACTACAGACAACAATCCTCCTGTAAATCAACTGTAACAAGTTCTATTATTAGCTGTTATATGAAATAGATCTGTAAATGTAAAAAATTCTTGCATGACAATGCATGAGCAGTACATTGTAATTTTTCAGCTGCAATGCACCCATAGTAATGTCATCAATATTTAAAAATAGAATGACAAGAAACAGCAACCTAGTATTTTTTAATACTATCAGACAGGAAGGTACGCTTTTAAGTATTAATTGGTTAGTGCCATGGAGCAGAAATTTTATTTACCAATGTAAAATTGGGAAAAGGTACAAAAATTCATATGGAATAAACTGCTTTGGTACGGTTTGTAACAGTATAAATAGGTTGTATTTGTGAATAATTAAAAATTTTAACAAGTCTGTTTGTGATTTGTATACAACATATATATGTGTATTTGCACTAGGGGTAGATGTACAGTGCATCCAGAAAGTATTCACAGTGCATCACTTTTTCCACATTTTGTTATGTTACAGCCTTATTCCAAAATGGATTAAATTCATTTTTTTCCTCAGAATTCTGCACACAACACCCCATAATGACAACGTGAAAAAAGTTTACATGAGGTTTTTGCAAATTTATTAAAAATAAAAAAAACTGGGAAATCACATGTACATAAGTATTCACAGCCTTTGCTCAATACTTTGTCGATGCACCTTTGGCAGCAATTACAGCCTCAAGTCTTTTTGAATATGATGCCACAAGCTTGGCACACCTATCCTTGGCCAGTTTCACCCATTCCTCTTTGCAGCACCTCTCAAGCTCAATCAGGTTGGATGGGAAGCGTCGGTGCACAGCCATTTTAAGATCTCTCCAGAGATGTTCAATCAGATTCAAGTCTGGGCCACTCAAGGACATTCACAGAGTTGTCCTGAAGCCACTCCTTTGATATCTTGGCTGTGTGCTTAGGGTCGTTGTCCTGCTGAAAGATGAACCGTCATCCCAGTCTGAGGTCAAGAGCGCTCTGGAGCAGGTTTTCATCCAGGATATCTCTGTACATTGCTGCAGTCATCTTTCCTTTTATCCTGACTAGTCTCCCAGTTCCTGCCGCTGAAAAACATCCCCACAGCATGATGCTGCCACCACCATGCTTCACTGTAGGGATGGTGTCAGGTTTCCTCCAAACGTGATGCCTGGAATTCACACCAAAGAGTTCAATCTTTGTCTCATCAGACCAGAGAATTTTCTTTTTCATGGTCTGAGAGTTCTTCAGGTGCCTTTTGGAAAACTCCAGGTGGGCTGCCATGTGCCTTTTACTAAGGAGTGGCTTCCGTCTGGCCATTCTACCATACAGGCCTGATTGGTGGATTGCTGCAGAGATGGTTGTCCTTTTGGAAGGTTCTCTCTCCACAGAGGACCTCTGGAGCTCTGACAGAGTGACCATCGGGTTCTTGGTCACCTCCCTGACTAAGGCCCTTCTCCCCCGATCGCTCAGTTTAGATGGCGGCCAGCTCTAGGAAGAGTCCTGGTGGTTTCGAACTTCTTCCACTTACGGATGATAGAGGCCACTGTGCTCATTGGGACCTTCAAAGCAGCAGAAATTTTTCTGTAACCTTCCCCAGATTTGTGCCTCGAGACAATCCTGTCTCGGAGGTCTACAGACAATTCCTTTGACTTCATGCATGGTTTGTGCTCTGACATGAACTGTCAACTGTGGGACCTTATATAGACAGGTTTGTGCCTTTCCAAATCATGTCCAATCAACTGAATTTACCACAGGTGGACTCCAATTAAGCTGCAGAAACATCTCAAGGATGATCAGGGGAAACAGGATGTACCTGAGCTCAATTTTGAGCTTCATGGCAAAGGCTGTGAATACTTATGTACATGTGCTTTCTCAATTTTTTTATTTTTAATAAATTTGCAAAAATCTCAAGTAAACTTTTTTCACGTTGTCATTATGGGATGTTGTATGCAGAATTCTGAGGAAAAAAATGAATTTAATCCATTTTGGAATAAGGCTGTAACATAACAAAATGTGGAAAAAGTGATGCGCTGTGAATACTTTCCGGATGCACTGTATATATGTAAACCCAATGTCCTACTCTGAGGAAGATAAAAATAACATTTGTTTTAAATTATGTAATAATTTTCTGTCTTTCATTTGAGGTTGATAGTTCCTATTAGAGGGAAAAAAAATTGCACAGTAATTAAACAATTAGTAGAAACTAAAACAATGTAAAAAAACACTTTGTAAGATGTTTAGTTTGAGTACACACATTATATTCTTTTTGGGTAAAGTACAAAACATGGATGTATTCAAGTAGTCGAGTATTAAAGTTTAAGAATAGTCCTGGAATAAGAGTAAATATCTCAGATTTAAAGCTATTTTCCATACACTGTTCTTTTAATTTCAGTTAAACACATATGCCCTTACATAGCTTATCTGTCATTTGCTGTAACAGATACCAGTCTTGGTATTTTATGTTGTTTTCTCCTTTTTCTAAACGCGTCTACCATTCATCTCCAGCCCTGTTAATTAAAATGAATCTAACCGTTATCCATTCCTGCTACATATGACATATTCTGAGCCTATAAGTTATTTTATTTCAGTATTTCATGCAACTGCAAAGAAACAGAAGAAATGCATATTTATAAGTGAAATTAATGTCCTGAACAGTGTATGCAATAACTGGTTGCTCAGTATCATATACATATTTACAATTTAAAAAGTCACTCAGCTGATTCACCATCTTCATATAATCTAATCTAAATAACATAAAGAAGCAACAGTCTACCTACCTGATACCAGGCACTATAGTTATAAGAGTTTTGATTATTCATCACGTCTCCCGTCATGCTGTTTGGCATTGAACTTATACCAGTAGTGGCACACACAGACGGGGACATAACAGAATGTGTGACAGCAAGGCCATCTTCTGTTTTTGCTTTTTTCTCTTCTGATTCAGCAGAGTCTCTGTCAGTTAAAAAAAAGAATCATCATCAAAACAGAAGGCCACAAGTGTTTTACAGAAATGTCTGGGAAAAATCCAGTGGGACGACCAGACTAAAAGAGAATGAGGTTCCTTAGAAACAGCTACCAAATAATTCTGGTGAAATCCCAGACTCTCAGAGGAAAAAGGACAGGCATCTATCCCCACTAATGTTTCAAGAATTTGACCTAAAGTAGCACTGCTCCCTTCACTTACAGTATGTATGACTGAGCTCTTTGGGTCATACAACCAACATGTGAAGTCTGAGTGATATTTGCTTATTTTTAAATCGGAACCACAGCAGGGCAAATTCTGGATTGGTTTTTATTTAGCCCCTCTTCCTTTATCAATTTGACAACAATTATTAGTACACTGACAACAAATTTCATATAAAGTTTTATGGATGACTGCACACAAATCCATTAACCGCACCAAAGTTATATTACTGTATCAGTCTTTTGGGCTGTCTGAATAGCAGAGCCAAAATGTACAAAGAGTTTTGATAGCACCATGTGCAAAAATTAAGTTCTGTGTAAGAAAATGTATACATTTATGCATAGTATACCTGTTTCATATTTTTATACATACTGTATCTCCATCCATCCATCCATCTTCCAACCCGCTGAATCCGAACACAGGGTCACGGGGGTCTGCTGGAGCCAATCCCAGCCAACACAGGGCACAAGGCAGGAAACAATCCTGGGCAGGGTGCCAACCCACCGCAGTACTGTATCTCTCTATTATAAAAAAAAAAATTCTTGGAAGGTTGGAAGGAGACGAGATGTGATCTTCTTGGAGAGACACTTTCATGTTCCACGAGATGAGACTTTGTGCCAAGAGATTTAATCATGCCCGGGGCCAGAAATAAAGAGTAGATGACAAAGTAGAATGTCATAAAGAATTCAAAAACGTTGGTGTGGTACACATGCAGAACTGGTTAGAGATAATGGAAGTAGAAAATTCGAAAGTCTCAAAAAAAGGATAGTGAAGATTGCATTAGCGCAAACGAACAGAAATTATTACTCGATGAAATAACTACAGCGAAGAGAGATCGAATATATTGTTTGGATTTAAACTTTAAGTCAGACTTGTAGATCGTATAATTCGTGTTGCCATCAGGGGGGAAAAAAAAAAAGTTGTGTTTCTTCCCAGTAAAGAGGTGCATCTGCAAGAATTAAAGGATTGGTTGTATGGTGAAAGTGAAATCCCGCGAGACAAATCATTTCTCATTTGTGTGAATGCTATTGTCAGACACATTTCTTGTAGAGAGAAAGAAACGATATTCACTCACAAGCAGTTATACGTTGCGTTTTCACAATGTAATTTCAATCACGGAATCAAAATTCAGTGCGATTTTCATGAAAAGGTAAAAGCGAAAAGAGATTGAATATATGGACATAGGTGACATGACATTTAGATCACACGGCACAGCAGCAGCAAGCCAGCAGCTGATCGAGCAAATTGGAGGTTTAAAAAAAAAAAAAAAACTATTTCCCATTGTATCACTGTTTAAGAGGGGGTTTTGGAGGATTCAGCATTCAGCCCCCCTCTTCACAACGCGAGTGGCAGAGACGCAAAGTGGCTGAAAATTGTGCAACCAACACACAGAGTCAGTTAGAATACTCCAGTTGACAATATGTTGTCAGAAGACCCAGAGACAAACAATATCTGTAACCAGTGGCAGCAGGTGGTCTTTCAAACAGAGTATGCACATTTTAGGCCTACTTGTCAGTCAATTATTGCATCATTTATTTTTATGCCCTCCTTTTTGTAGAAAATGGTCTGTGACCCTGTTATACCAACTGAGAGTCTTTTCCAGAAACCTGACCAGTTTCCTCTCAATGGCCAGCAAAGCAAAGTTGCTTAAACGGTTTTGGCCCATTGTGTTGTGGCTGTACGACTTGACTTGTTTTAAGCAGGAAAGTCTCCTCTCTATACCTGTTGATGTAGCTCCAATTTCTGCCAATAAAGACAATAGCTTGGATAGTGGAGGCACTGCACTATCCAACTCCATATCTTAATACATAATTCGCCTGCCTCCTCACTCACTCACTCACTCATGTCCGTCCGTCCAAAGCCAAATGCGCAGTCGCCTTCTGCGTACGTCCGAAGCCGAATGTGCAGTTGCCTTCTGTGCAGCTGCCCGAAAAACCTTACGAGACCGACATCCAACCCCAACATCGTGGCAGGTGGCAGATTTACGGCGGCAAAAATTCAAAGAGAAAGGTGACTTCGATTAAAGCTCTAGAGGCCTGAAATGCGAATTCGACTACAGCTCGAGGCCTAATTACGCATTCTGATTCAATTACGCATTCATTCAGGTTTGTAGTGCTTTTACTTACTACTATTCCACAAAAATTCCTGGCGCCGCCGAGAGTGGCAGCCTTTTCAGCAGCTCCGCGTATGACTGTATGTGTATGTGTACTTTTCTACTTTTATTTTTCTATTTTTATTTATTGATCACTCCTATCACTTTATTTTATGTGGATTTGTTCACTGGACACACTTACTTTTACAACGTGGGCATGGATTTTTACACGCCGAGACTCGCCTATTCAAGTACTCAACTTCGAGCGCTGAGAACAAATGCCAGTGCTGGTGTGGTTCCCTATTTACCCGATGAGGTAAGAAGGCGGTATCGTGGCAGCAGAGCGGGCACTAAGCTAAAAATGAAGCGGCTTGCGAGAAAGTGGCGTTTTAAGCCTTCGGTGCCTTCTGTGATTCTGGGGAATGTAAACTCAATCTCAAATAAGATCGACGAACTGGCTGCGCTGGTGAAAAATGTCAGAACCTACAGAGATCGCAGTTTGTTGTGTTTTTGCGAAACGTGGCTAACTACCATCATCCCAGATGCTAACGTGGAGCTACCCGGGTTTAGCACAATTAGAGCGGACAGAGACGCAAGTACCTGTGGGAAGCACAAAGGAGGAGGACTCGCTCTCTATGTTAATACACGGTGGTGTAACTCTGGACATGTTAACGTCAAAATCTCCACTTGCTGCAGGGACATCGAACTGTTGGCCGTAAGTTTGCGTCCCTATTACTTGCCTAGAGAGTTTGGACACGTCATTGTTGTTATCGTTTACATTCCTCCTTGGGCGGACGTGGAGACAGTGAGTGACATCATCCATTCTGCTGTTGCTAAGTTACAAACGCAGCACCCTGAGGCGCCTGTGCTAATCGCTGGAGACTTTAACCATGTGACGCTGGACAAAACATTACCTGCTTTCTCCCAGTATGTGGACTGTAACACCCGGGGAAATAAGACTATTGATTTACTGTATGCAAACGTTAAAGACGCATATACAGCGCCACCCCACTGCCTGCGCTTGGGAAAGCAGATCATAACCTGGTTCTGCTTCTGCCTCACTACAAACCAAAAGTTAGGATCCTACCTGCAACCACACGATCATTCAGGAAGTGGACCCCGGAGGCTGAGAATACTCTAAGAGAATGTTTTGGAACTACAGTCTGGGATATCCTGCAGGGATCACATAGTGAGAACATTGAGGAAGTTGTTGACTGCACTACTGACTACATCAACTTCTGTATGGACATTGTAGTTCCAGTAAGAACTGTACGCTGCTATGCTAACAAAAAGCCATGGATTACAAGTGACATCAAGGGCCTTTTGAACCAGAAGAAAGGGGCTTTTAAAGACGGTGATCAGCATGAGCTCAAGTGCGTGCAGAAGGAACTCCGAGTCCAGCTCAGGGCGGCGAAGGAGCAGTACAGGAGAAAGCTGGAGCAGAAGTTGCAGAATAACAGTATGAAGGAAGTGTGGGATGGGATGAAGATCATCACTGGCTGCAGCTCGAAGCGGGGTACCACCATCGAGAGAGACATGAAGAGAGCAAACCAAATGAACAACTTCTTTAACAGGTTTGACCACCCTAACCCACTCTCACCTCGGAGTACTGCACCCCCCACACATCCTTCTGCTGATACCAGCATAGGAGAGACATCCCCCCCCCATAATTACAACAGCGCAGGTGAGCAGAGAGCTGAGGAGACTTCGTGCCAGCAAAGCAGCGGGTCCAGATGGAGTATCACCACGACTGCTGAAGGTCTGTGCATTGGAGCTGGGGGGTCCTCTACAGCGCATCTTCAACCTGAGCCTGGAACAGGGGAGAGTCCCAAGGCTTTGGAAAACATCTTGCATCACCCCAGTCCCAAAGGTATCACGTCCTAGTGAGCTGAATGACTTTCGGCCTGTTGCTCTGACATCACATGTGATGAAGACCATGGAGAGGATGCTTCACCACCTTAGGCCACAGGTTCAACACGCCCTTGACCCTCTGCAGTTTGCATATCAGGAGAAGGTGGGAGCGGAGGATGCCATCATCTACATGCTACACCGATCCCTCTCCCACTTGGACAGAGGCAGTGGTGCTGTAAGAATTATGTTTCTAGACTTCTCTAGCGCCTTCAACACAATCCAACCTCTGCTCCTTAGGGACAAGCTGACAGAGATGGGAGTAGATTCATACCTAGTGGCATGGATCGTGGACTATCTTAAAGACAGACCTCAGTATGTGCGTCTTGGAAACTGCACGTCTGACATTGTGGTCAGCAACACAGGAGTGCCACAAGGGACTGTACTTTCTCCGGTCCTGTTCAGCATATATACATCGGACTTCCAATACAACTCGGAGTCATGCCATGTGCAAAAGTTCGCTGATGACACTGCTATCGTGGGCTGCATCAGGAATGGGCTGGAAGAGGAGTATAGGGACCTAATCAATGACTTTCTTAAATGGTGCGACTCAAACCACCTATAACTGAACACCAGCAAAACCAAGGAGCTGGTGGTGTATTTTAGGAGGCCCAGACCCCTCATGGACCCCGTGATCATCAAAGGTGACTGTGTGCAGATGGTGCAGACCTATAAATATCTGGGAGTGCAGCTGGATGATAAATTAGACTGGACTGCCAATACTGATGCTCTGTGCAAGAAAGGACAGAGCCGACTATACTTCCTTAGAAGGCTGGCGTCCTTCAACATCTGCAATAAGATGCTGCAGATGTTCTATCAGACGGTTGTGGTGAGCGCCCTCTTCTACGCGGTAGTGTGCTGGGGAGGCAGTATTAAGAAGAAAGACGCCTCACGCCTGGACAAACTGGTGAGGAAAGCAGGCTCTATTGTTGGCATGGAGCTGGACAGTTTAACATCTGTGGCAGAGCGAAGGGCGCTCAGCAGGCTCCTATCAATTATGGAGAATCCACTGCATCCACTAAATAGTATCATCTCCAGACAGAAGAGCAGCTTCAGCGACAGACTGCTGTCACTGTCCTGCTCCACTGACAGATTGAGGAGATCGTTCTTCCCCTAAGCTATGCGACTCTTCAATTTCACCTGGGGGGGGGGGGGGGTAAACGTTAACATTTAACATTATACAAAGATATTGTCTGTTTTTCACCTGCATTATTATCAATCTTTAATTTATTGTATCAGTATGCTGCTGCTGCAGAATGTGAATTTCCCATTGGGATTAATAAAGTATCTATCTATTGTACTGGAACATTCATCATTCAATATTATACTATAGGCCTGGAAAATTCATCAACTAACAGTACAAGCCTGTACAATAATGAGTAAAGCGGATTACAATCATTACAAAACAACTTCTTCATTACTTATCATTTGTTCTTCATACACTGCTGACACAAACTTGTGCCCATTTCATCTTACGTTGTCGAAACGGCCTTTTTGTCTAGTCTTTAATAAACACCAAGAAATCACACAGCTTACCCCTGTTGCCCTGCAAATCACGATTTGAATATAGGACTTGGAGTTCAGATCTCAGTCTCCCTAAATCAAAGAAATGGCCATAACTTTTCAGGACACTTTATAATGCCTCTTCAGGAAACACCTGTCTCATTTCATCAAATTTCCTTGGATTGGTTAGTTCTAGGAAGTGCATATTTTGCAAATTTGAGAAATCTACTCCACAAGATTGTTTAGGATGGTCATGTAAAGATTTCTGTAATGCTCCTGGGGATCCTGCAATTGTGACAGACACAAACATTTTCACCTAGACTCATCTTGAGGGTCCCACATGAGACTTGCTGCTTTAGCATAAACAGCTTTAAAATCATCCTCTGACCTCTTCTCCTTTGCAAAAGCAAGAAAACTCTCAGTTCTTTGCTTGCAGTAAATAACATCCATAGGCCTCTGCTGCACGGTGTCAAAGACCACATCAGTTTTTGAGAAGATTTGTTCATGTGTATTCAACACGAAAACAAACTCAATCTTCCAGTGTCCATAAGAAGCCTTTGGCAGCATTGAATGTGTCCTCACCTATTATGTTCTCATCCTCGACAATCTTTTCTGCAAGTCTGCAGGAGCCCATCATAGTCCGCCACAGTGCTCACAATTCATAATGTAAAGTTCCACCAAGTAGGTGCATTTCTGGACAACCTTGAAAACTCTTAAGACTCGAGAAAGGACATCTTGGTAGATTTAGGGGAAAAAAAAATGCGGCAAACCCAGGCAGATGCAAAAAACATTCTGGATTCAGACAAGCATTTTGCCCCCGAGACAACACCAGGTTCTGTTTGTGTGCATCACAGTGTACAAAAATTGCATTTGGGCCTACTTCTTTAACTTTAGCCTGAAGTGTATTCACAGGGGGAACCAGAACAGCAGCTCCATCATAGGTTTGCACCAAATGTTTCTTTGTACTATAGCCCTGCATTTTTTATTTGAAACATCAAAGATAGACTGGGCATCTTGCTCACCCAAAAACATAAGAAAATCCAACAAATTGCTCCTAAATTTGACCTGCAGTATCGACATGTTGAACTATGACAGACAGTTGTGCATGACTTACAATGCAAAAAAAGGAGCAGTTTGAACTTGACCATTGATTTTCATCAACAACAGTGACTGCAATAGGAGAAGTTAAATCATTTTGAAAGGAATGGGACATGCCAGAAAACACAGAAGATGACTTCAAGTGTGTGGCCAAGACAATCATGTCTGGATAATGTTTCAGTGAATTCTCTGTAATTCCCCTTGTTAGCAGATTCACTACCTTTATCATACCCTCTGAATGCCAGCTCTTGACAGCCAAATAGTGAAGTGACGTCAATTAGGCAGTTAAGAAAGGCTGTTTTTTTCACGTTTCATTGTGTTTTGCCATCTTAATGCAAACACCATCATTAATTGCATGTTCTACTCTGACCCTGCCAAGACAACTTATCCGTGCACATGAACCGACATGTTCATTGCTTTTCTCATGTCTTTTGTATGCCCTGTCAAACCCAGTTTTGAATGGACAACCTGAGATGGTTTCATTATGCATGGCCAACAGTACATTCTCTTTGTCACAGCACTTCCAGTCAGCCAGCTCACCTTGTTACACCAGGAGAGTTGAAAAGGCTGGTTATTTTTCCCTGATATTTGAACCAAATCAGTCTTGGGTGTTGATCTGCCCTGCTGTTTAATTCTGAGTCTCTCCTCATAAGGAAGATTATCAAATGGCTTTGCCAAAGTCAGGTCAACAATATTAGCACTGTCTGCCATTATGCACAGCTAGCTGGCTGGCTGGCTGGCTAGTCTTCAAAACCGTAACCTAGTTTGAAATAAATGAACGAACTTTTCTAAACTGAAACAAGGAGCAAACTCAAGGATGCTATATTTATGTTTTTATTTACAGTAAGATATGTAAAAATGAATATAGAGGGCTATATCACTAGCAAATAACAGACTACAAACAGCAGGTTGTCTCACGACTTCACTTGCCAAATATCTGCATGGGACTGAACTTGAAATACTCCAATGCCAAAATGCTGTCAATCAAAAAGAGGTCCAGTCACTTTGACAGTTCATCCAATAATCATGCAGCAGCTCAGCATCCTGGCCAGCCCACAGCCTCATTCACTCCCAGAGATGCTGAGCTTCCATGGAAATCGTGCTTTGAAGCATTTGTCCAATAAACTTCTAGCTTTGCTGAACTGAAAACAAAGCATATTGTGAAGAGCCACTGAAGTCCAGTGAAAATGCACAATGGGTTTTAATGGATAATACTTCCACGAGAATGTATGAGGAAAAAAAAAAAACAGGAAGTTATTGCAAATCATGAAGTTATTGCAGACTCAATGAATTAGCCATGAAGTTGAAAATGTTCTACCATGCTCTTTGTAATACCAATGTAAATACAACAGTACATATTTGAATATTTTTTTCCCAGATATTTTAGAGGAGGCAGAGCTTCCCTTATAGTCTTAAGATCAGCGGCCTCTGTCCGCAACATAATCATTTATCAGTGTAAACATATTAACTGCCTACATCTGCTGAAGCGGTATTGAATGCACAGCCAGCAAAACTATTTGATGCCCTACAGAACAGACTTATTAATGATCCTTCTTTTACCTCTTGAAATTTTATATGTTTTGTATAAACACCTTTGGGGAAAAACATGACTGTTTTTGACATATTGGTGTGAATTTACATACATTATGATACTTTAGGTGACCTCTTTGATATATATTATTAATTTCACAGCTTTATATTGACTTTGGTTTTACTACCTTTAGTTTGTTAATTTTTAATTTACATTAAAAATCTGAATGTAATATAAACCTTCTAGACTGCCTTTATAGAAATAAAGTTAAATTTGTACTTCATAATGCACACTGTATTTATTGTGATATGTTTAAGTTCACAGCTTCCAAATAATTAAAATTTAGGGACTGTCTCTTCAGGCTGATATTGCCTAGTTCAGTTGGTACATATATCTTGAACTTTCCTAAAGATTCCTATAATAAAAGGCATGTCAAAAGACTCGAGTAAAGTCATATTAAAGTAAAATAATAATTTACCCATTTTCTGCAGCTCTCTTCCTAGATGATAGTTCAAGTAACTTTTGATGCTCTTCATAAGCAGTAAGCAAACTATTTAAAAGAGAAAAATGTTTACTTTAAAACAACATTCTCCTAGTTGTATTTAACCGCAACATATGCTTGAAGCCATTTTCCATACACACACACACCTTTGTATGGTAGTGCCAAAGTCCTCGTGAAACTCAAGGCGTCTTTGTGAGAAAATTTTCCTCATTTCAGGTGGCAGGTTACTACTCAGTGCTCCATTTATACACTGTAGAATGTTGCCTTCGTTCTGTCGCACATCTGCACTGAACTCCAGCTCCAATAAATTCATATGCAATTTGCCGTTTTCCTGAATAAGAAAAAAAAAACCTTGTGAATCTTTGTCACTTTTCCCTTACTGAGCGTGAACATTTTCATAAATTAAACATGAAGTCATATCATCAGCATACATCACTTTCTCACAGTCTTAAAAATACATTGCCTATTTTATTTAAAATATTCTTGGTATATGCACAATTGATGAACAAAAAAAAATGTATGAGCCTAGACCTATAAAGAGTATTTTATGGTGCTGGTTTTGCAAATGGTCAAAGTATGTAAATTACACATTTCTATAATTGCTAGTCATGTTTCTTGTGTTTGACATGAGTTGATAGAAGCGCCAAGAAATGCAAAAATCAAGAATTATTCTGTTTTTGCTAGAAGACGATACCCTTGAGCTACATCAGTCAAAAGACTGGCTGCAGAATTCCATCAAGGCAGGATCCATCTTGAAGGAAATCCTATTACACTGATAGCAGAAATTTACCCATATAGACCGATATATAGTATAATTAAGAATTAGAGTTACAGTCCAGGAAAGAGCAATGGAAGAATGGCATTTCTCAGCACCAAGGAAATGTGAAGGTCCAAGACAGTTCCATCAGGATCATATGTACAATTTATGTTGAGGGCACAGTTCGTACTAAACTCCATGACTCAAAAGACTACATAAACAGTCAATATTACACTGAATTTCTTTAGCATTCGCAGAAGTCAGTAAGGGAAAAGTGGCAAAGAAAGCTGTTGCATCTGCCTTCTGCTTCACAACAATGCCCTCACTCACACTGCAAAGGTTCCAAAGATAGCTTTGCAAAACTGTGGATTTGAACAGATGCCTCATCCACCATATTCTCCAGGCCTTGCCCTGTGTGACTACTACCTGTTCCAAAATCTAAAAGGACTACCTTTATGCCAATGAAGAAGGAATCAAGTCACCTTCAGAAGACTGGTTCCATAAGCAAGACAATTATGAGTGGACAGAGAATATTTATGGCCATTGTAACAAAAGAAACATCCGGGAAGCTCAACAACTGTAATTTTTCAACATAATCCCAGTGAATACTAATACACTTAATTAGTCAAACTCAAAACCTTTTGATTACTTCATACATTTTTTTTTCATTAACAATACATTATAACATGTGTATGCTTTGCTTTTTGTCATGGTTTCTCTCTTCACCTCCATCCTATTACACAGTATGACAAAGAGTCTGGATGTAATACAAAATTATTTTAGTAATGCTTTGTTAAACTTTGAGTTTTCATGTGTGTAATTATTAACACAATACTTTTAAATCCTAAATTATATTGTCCTTTTTAAAATGCACTTAGTAACCTGAACCCATTTTCCATATCCATATCTAGGCAGGCATTATAAACTAAACTGTAAGATGTATAACATATGCATATTTATTTACTGTGTTTTCAGTATGCGTTTAAGGACTAGTAACTGCAGTGTTATTTTAAGCATGTATAATGTACTTTTGTATTCTTAAAAATTAATATTAAAACCATTTAAAACTATACGACAAGCTTTACAATGTTTAAAAACAGATGCCTATACTCAAAACCTTAAATGATAAAATTTGTGTAAATACTACCAGAGACTTTAAAATCTCTTTTTGTTTGATTAAAACATGTTCAGTGTTTAAAGTAAAAAAAAAAAAAAAAAGTCTAATTTTCAAATTGGATTTTTTGGTCTTCAACTTTGTTTTGCATATATGACAAGATAATTTTAGGTCAACTTGCAAGGATGCTCTTCTGCTTAGTATTTTAGTGAGATAGAATCAAATGAATAGATGCTTAATGCTGACTGCAAGAGGGGAGTTACCCTTACAGGCACAACCCGGATTACATAAGCTTACGTACTACAGAACACTGTACATTTATGAATAAGGTGGTGGGGTAGTATTGTCTTTTTTGAGAGATTGCCAAATCTTTTGTGAAGTTCTTGTAGAAATTGTTTGAAATGAGAATGAAGAAAAAGTCATTATAATTGAAAATTACATAGATAAAAGTCTTACGTTAACCCTTAATTATCTTTATGTGCATGCAGGATGTGTATCCTGTGATGGACTGGTGTTACACCATGAAGAGTCCATGATGTTTGGATAGGCTTTATCATGCTGTGATTGGTAGATGACTGGATTAAAGTAGGCTAAGAAGATAGTTAGGTCCATAAATATTTGGACAGAGACAACTTTTTTCTAATTTTGGTTCTGTACATTACCACAATGAATTTTAAATGAAACAACTCAGATGCAGTTGAAGTGCAGACTTTCAGCTTTAATTCAGTGGGGTGAACAAACGATTGCATAAAAATGTGAGGCAACTAAAGCATTTTTTTAACACAATCCTCCCTCATTTCAGGGGCTCAAAAGTAATTGGACAAATTAAATAACTGGAAATAAAATGTTCATTTCTAATACTTGGTTGAAAACCCTTTGCTGGCAATGACAGCCTGAAGTCTTGAACTCATGGATATCACCAGATCCTGGGTTTCCTCCTTTTTAATGCTCTGCCAGGCCTTTACTGCAGCGGCTTTCAGTTGCTGTTTGTTTATGGGCCTTTCTGTCTGAAGTTTAGTCTTCAACAAGTGAAATGCATGCTCAATTGGTTTAAGATCAGGTGACTGACTTGGCCATTCAAGAATTGTCCACTTCTTTGCTTTAATAAACTCCTGGGTTGCTTTGGCTGTATGTTTTGCGTCATTGTCCATCTGTATCATGAAACGCCGCCCAATCAATTTGACTGCATTTAGCTGGATTTGAGCAGATGGTATGTCTCTGAACACCTCAGAATTCATTCGGCTGCTTCTGTCCTGTGTCGCATCATCAATAAACACTAGTGTTTAAGTCAAGACGGAGGTAAAAAGCTTAGGGGTAACTGTTGACTGTAATCCGAATTTTAAATCGCATATTAATGAGTTCACTAGGACAGCATTTTTTTCACTTAAGAAACATAGCAAAAATAAGACCTCTTATATCATTGAAAGATGCTGAGAAATAAGTTCACGCGTTTGTTTTCAGTCGGCTAGATTACTGTAACACAATCCTCTCAGGAGTACCCAAAAAAAGACATAAATCGTTTGCAGCTAGTGCAGAATGCAGCTGCTAGAATCCTCTCTTCACCATGGAAATGATTCTGCGATCATCCACCACTGTTGTGGACATCCAAGTCTTTTTGCGTTGCCGAGTTCACCAGTGCTTGCTTTCTTTCTCAGGATGTACCAAACTGTAGATTTTGCCACTCATAATATTGTAGCAATTTCTCGGATGGGTTTTTTCTGTTTTCGCAGCTTAAGGATGGCTTCTTTCACCTGCATGGAGAGCTCCTTTGACCGCATGTTGTCTGTTCACAGCAGAATCTTCCAAATGCAAGCACCACACCACAAATCAACTCCAGGCCTTTTATCTGCTTAATTGATAATGACATAACGACGGACTTGCCCACAACTGCCCATGAAACAGCCTTTGAGTCAATTGTCCAATTAATTTTGAGCCCCTGAAATGTAGGGATTGTGTTAAAAAAATGCTTTAGTTGCCTCATATTTTTATGCAATCACTTTGTTCACCCCACTGAATTAAAGCTGAAAGTCTGCACTTCAACTGCATCCGAGTTGTTTCATTTAAAATTCATTGTGGTAATGTACAGAACCAAAATTAGAAAAAAGTTCTCTGTCCAAATATTTATGGACCTAACTGTAGATGGATGGATATCTACTATAACAAATATTTACAGTAATACAGAAAGCATACTTATAGGAAATAAAAGAAAACAAAAATAAAATTACTAGGAAGACAAGTATTAATACAGAATATTCCTGACGAACAATAAGAGAAGTTTTCTCAAATTTGGTAGAATAAGGATTCCTGGAAGTGGACAGCTAAAACTGATGATTGTGACATATGCTGCTTCAACGGTGTTTTGAAAAATACAATCTGTGCTATACAGACATTTTCCCAGACTTGATTAAATTAACAGCAATTTTAAATTATATGCTATTACAGGCAATTTTAGAAAAAAAATCATATGGTCCTCCTTTACCGGTTCTTTTTCAATAGCATCAAGCAGTACTTTTCTAGCACGGCCCAGGTTCTTCTGAACCCTTAGTAGCTGCCTGGCCAGCTTTATTGAATAAAAAGCATGGAGAGGAGTTCCTTGGCTATACTGCACTGCTTCCCGCAACAGCGACTCTGCTGCCTCCATGTTCCCTGCCCGCCTTTCCAAGCTAGCTCTGCGCAATCGCACCATTGCCAGTCCTGGAACTAACTGCTCCAAATTTTCCAGTATACGCCGAGCTTCTTGACGGTTACCTAGAGAGAAAGATTTGAGAAAAACTCATGTTCACATTTTAATCATGATAAATACAGCTGCTTATATTGCCCCATTATTTTACTTTAAGTTCACTTACATTGAGATTAAAGAACTGGAGGCATTTTACAGTTGTGCTTGAAAGTTTGTGAACCCTTTAGAATTTTCTATATTTCTGCATAAATATGACCTAAAACATCACTCAAGTCCTAAAAGTAGATAAACCAGTTAAACAAATGAGATAAAAATATTATACTTGGTCATTTATTTATTGAGGAAAACGATCGAATATTACATATTTGTGAGTGGCAAAAGTATGTGAACCTCTAGGATTTGCAGTTAGTTTGAAGGTGAAATTCGAGTCAGGTGTTTTCAATCAATGGGATGAAAATCAGGCGTGAGTGGGCACCCTGTGTTATTTAATGAACAGGGATCTATCAAAGTCTGCTCTTCACAACACACGTTTGTGGAAGTGTATCATGGCACAAACAAAGGAGATTTCTGAAGACCTCAGAAAAAGAGTTGTTGATGCTCATCAGGCTGGAAAAGGTTACAAAATCATCCCTAATGAGTCTCGACTCCACCAATCCACAGTCAGACAGATTATGTACAAATGGAGGAAATTCAAGACCATTGTTACCCTCCCCAGGAGTGGTCGATCAACAAAGATCACTCCAAGAGCAAGGCGTGTAATAGTCGGTGAGGTCACAAAGGACCCCAGGGTAACTTCTAAGCAACTGAAGGCCTCTCTCACATTGGCTAATGTTCATTTTCATGAGTCCACCATCAGGAGAACACTGAACAACAATGGTGTACATGGCAGGGTTGCAAGGAGAAAGCCACTGCTCTCCAAAAAAAACACTGCTGCTCGTCTACAGTTTGCTAAAGATCACGTGGACAAACCAGAAGGCTATTGGAAGAATGTTTTGTGGATGGATGAGACCAAAATAGAACTTTTTGGTTTAAATGAAAAGCGTGATGTTTGGAGAAAGGAAAACACTGCATTCCAGCATAAGAACCTTATCCCATCTGTGAAACATGGTGGTGGTAGTATCATGGTTTGGGCCTGTTTTGCTGCATCTGGGCCAGGACGGCTTGCCTTCATTGATGGAACAATGAATTCTGAATTATATCAGAGAATTCTTAAGGAAAATGTCAGGACATCTGTCCATGAACTGAATCTCAAGAGAAGGTGGGTCATACAGCAAGACAACAACCCTAAGCACACAAGTTGTTCTACCAAAGAATGGTTAAAGAAGAATAAAGTTAATGTTTTGGAATGGCCAAGTCAAAGTCCCGACCTTAATCCACTCGAAATGTTGTGGATGGACCTGAAAGCGAGCAGTTAATGTGAGGAAACCCATCAACATCCCAGAGTTGAAGCTGTTCTTTTCTGGCTAAAATTCCTCCAAGCCGGTGTGCAGGACTGATCAAAAGTTACCAGAAACGTTTAGTTGCAGTTATTGCTGCAAAGGGGGGTCACACCAGATACTGAAAGCAAAGGTTCACATACTTTTGCCACTCACAAATATGTAATATTCAATATTTTTCCTTAATAAATAAATGACCAAGTATAATATTTTTTTCTCATTTGTTTAACTGGTTTCTCTTTATCTACTTTTAGGACTTGAGTGAAAATCTGATGATGTTTTAGGTCATATTTATGCAGAAATAGACAATTCTAAAGGGTTCACAAACTTTCAAGCACAACTGTATCTGCACAAGGAATCCATTTTAGGAAAGATCATTGTCCTCTGGGTTATAAGAAGAAACCTGCTGTATACAATGCATCCGAAAAGTATTCACAGCACATCACTTTTTCCACATTTTGTTATGTTACAGCCTTATTCCAAAATAGATTAAATTCATTTTTTTCCTCAGACTTCTGCACACAACACCCCATAATGACAACGTGAAAAAAGTTTACTTGAGATTTTTGCAAATTTATTAAAAATAAAAAAAAATTGAGAAAGCGCATGTACATAAGTATTCACAGCCTTTGCTATGAAGCTCAAAATTGAGCTCAGGTGCATCCTGTTTCCACTGATCATCCTTGAGATGTTTCTGCAGCTTAATTGGAGTCCACCTGTTGTAAATTCAGTTGATTGGACATGATTTGGAAAGGCACACACCTGTCTATATAAGGTCCCACAGTTGACAGTTCATGTCAGAGCACAAACCAAGCATGAAGGCAAAGGAATTGTCTGTAGATCTCCGAGACAGGATTGTCTCGAGGCACAAATCTGGGGAAGGTTACAGAAAAATTTCTGCTGCTTTGAAGGTCCCAATGAGCACAGTGGCCTCCATCATCCATAAGTGGAAGAAGTTCAAAACCACCAGGACTCTTCCTAGAGCTGGCCGGCCATCTAAACTGAGCGATCGGGGGAGAAGGGCCTTAGTCAGGGAGGTGACCAAGAACCCGATGGTCACTCTGTCAGACCTCCAGAGGTCCTCTGTGGAGAGAGGAGAACCTTCCAGAAGGACAACCATTTCTGCAGCAATCCACCAATCAGGCCTGTATGGTAGAGTGGCCAGATGGAAGCCACTCCTTAGTAAAAGGCATATGGCAGCCCGCCTGGAGTTTGCCAAAAGGCATCTGAAGGACTCTCAGACCATGAGAAAGAAAAGATTGAACTCTTTGGTGTGAATTCCAGGCATCACGTTTGGAGGAAACCAGGCACTGCTCATCACCAGGCCAATACCATCCCTACAGTGAAGCATGGTGGTGGCAGCATCATGCTGTGGGGATGTTTTTCAGCGGCAGGAACTGGGAGACTAGTCAGGATAAAGGGAAAGATGACTGCAGCAATGTACAGAGACATCCTGGATGAAAACCTGCTCCAGAGCGCTCTTGACCTCAGACTGGGGTGACGGTTCATCTTTCAGCAGGACAACGACCCTAAGCACACAGCCAAAATATCAAAGGAGTGGCTTCAGGACAACTCTGTGAATGTCCTTGAGTGGCCCAGCCAGAGCCCAGACTTTAAATCGATTGAACAATTCTGGAGTGATCTTAAAATGGCTGTGCACCGACGCTTCCCAACCAACCTGATAGAGCTTGAGAGGTGCTGCAAAGAGGAATGGGTGAAACTGGCCAAGGATAGGTGTGCTAAGCTTGTGGCATCATATTCAAAAAGACTTGAGGCTGTAATTGCTGCCAAAGGTGCATCGACATAGTATTGAGCAAAGGCTGTAAATACTTATGTACATGTGCTTTCTCAATTTTTTTATTTATAATAAATTTGCAAAAACCTCAAGTAAACTTTTTTCACGTTGTCATTATGGAGTGTTGTGTGTAGAATTCTGAGGAAAAAAATGAATTTAATCCATTTTGGAATAAGGCTGTAACCTAACAAAATGTGGAAAAAGTGATGCGCTGTGAATACTTTCCGGATGCACTGTACATATACATACTGTATACATATATACACACACACTCACACACACACACATAATAAATTGTTAAAAATTATACACAATTCATTTAACTGCATCTAGTGGTTTTACAGTCTTGAACCAAACACTAAATATTATATTTAGTTGTGATCCAAAGTATTTATATGTGTGATGAAAAGGAAAGCCAGTTAAATGCCCTGACAAATTAAGGTGTACTGTATTTTGAACCATGTGTTACAATTAGTCTCTTGCTTTCACTTTCATCTAACATAGTGAATCAAAGTACTATATAGATAGTTTAATAAAAAAAAATACTCTACCATGTTGCTCTTCAAAAGTAGCCCACAAAAGGTGAATGTTAGGTCTTCTTGGAAGGTGGACCTCACAGGCTCTTTGAAAAACATTCCTTGTACCTTCCTCACTAAGCTTTTCCATGTATTTCGTATACTAAACAGCATATCCAGGTGGAAAAAACAGGAAGAGGACAAATGCATTAGGTAAAACACTAGCTGTTTAGTGCTGAACGATGTTCAAATAAATGTGATGAAACTTGGAAAATTGAAATGGCGGCAGCATTACTGAGGTTGAGGGTTTGAGACTCACATTGAGAATTTCGATTACACACACCACCACTTCCTTGCGTTATTTCCTTGCGCCTTCCACACGTGGCAAGCACGTGACCATTCCACAACGGAATTCAAAAAAACTGAGTTAGAAGAGGATTCAAAATCATAATGGAAGAATAATAAATGAAAATAAATTACATACATAAAATATGGAAGATATTACTGCTCTAAAATAACTATTTACCTACACCACAAGTTTTTGCTGTTACTGAATATCAGCGATGGGTGATGGAGGTTGAAAATGTTAAAAACAAGTTTACCCACTAGTAAACTGCAGTGTATAAAAAAGGCACATGTTTGATCCCAGCACTGACCCAATTAATACATTTTTAAAATTATGATGATAATATCTGAAATATATGGCACATTGCAGCATTAACACTTGTGTAATGAAAGAAATAAAAACGTTGTGACCATTCATCTTTCAGAAGAGGTTGAATTTCTGATGATGTTTTAAAATATCAGCACCTCAACTGTAAACCTATATTTTACCAAATTAAAATGTATTTTAAGTGATCTTTTTTCATATTAAGACATCAGAATTTTGAAAAAACTTGTCTTTCATATTTTTGGGACTCTGGTGACGAACAAGCATAAAATGCCACAAATACTCAATCTAGGGAGCACTCATGTTCTGGTCTTCAAGGAAAACTAATAATTTTTAAATTTAACATCATGCAGACAGTTTAGTGATCTGCATTAACATATAACATAATTACATGTATCAAATGAAAGTTTGTGTTTTTTTAATAGAAACATTCCATAATTAAAAAAATAAATCACCCATGGCTGTTAATGAAGAAAAATATTTGTAAATAAAACTACAATTTGCTCTAAAAATAGCCATAAACTCACCTTGCACCAGAAGTCTTCATATAGTGTACATGCAATCATGCAGCGCTCAAAGAGTACTATAACTCGCTCGTGTGAATCAATGGCAATCTCAAAATCAAGGTAACTTTGCCAGTTCCGCAGCTGTGCTCTGTCTAGTGGCTTCACATGGAAATATGGCCTCTTTATCTATGGAACACAATTTAGCAGGTTTTTTTTTTTTTTTTTTTTTTTTAATTTCAGTGTATAAACAAAATAAAAATGAGCCACTCTACAATACTAACATCAAAACACTTTATCTCATATTTTAATCAAATTATTTAAACATTTTAATAACATAAACCCCTAAGAGTGATTACAACAGAACAGTTAGAAATCATTACATTAAAATTTCAGAAATAAAACACATTTTTATGATACCATTATATAATCTTCAAATATATAACAGCCTATTCAAGCAGATACAGTGCTGTAAAAAAGAATCTGCCCCTTCTTAATATTCTCTATTTTTGCTTATTGTATACAATTAATTCCTCAGATCTTTAGAAAAAATGTATTAAGATAGAAAACCTGATTGAATTTGCAAGTTTTTAAATCAAGAAACAAAGCTTTCCAAAGCTTTATCAGCCATGTGAAAAAGAATTTTACCCCACAGTTTGAATACTTAATTACAGTACCTTTAAGCATAAATAATATTAGTAGTAATCACAACTAAATGCTTCCAATAATTTGACAACTGTCTTTGTCAATGTTGAGGATTCTTAGCTCACTCTTCTTTGCAGAACTGCTTTAAACCATACACACTTGAAAGTTTGCAGGTGTGAACTGCTCAATTCAAGTCCTGCCACAGCATCTCTACCGAGTTTAGGACTAACTATGCTACTGCAAAACTTTGATTTGGAATCTTCTGAGTCATTCAGTTGTAGTCTTGCTTTTGAGCCTTGGGTTATTGCTTCAGCTTCAGAACCAGATGATCAGACACCCTCCTTAAGAATATTGTGGTAAAGTCCACAATTCATGGTTTCTTCAATAATGGAAAGTCTTCCAGTTCCTGGGGCAGCAAAGCATCCCCATACTATCCCTGCATATTTTATTGTGGGTATGGTGTTCTTATTGTCAAATGCTGGGTTTGCTTTATGCCAGACATATTGGGACCTGTGACATCTGAAGAGTTCTGACTTGTCTTTCCATTTCTTATTGTGAAGCCATGAACACTGACCTTCACTAAGGCTGAAGTGGGCTGCAGGTCTTTGGTTGTTATTCAGGAGAAGTTACAGAGGATCCCATGAGCCTTTGCACTGCCCTTGGCATAATTTTGACTGGTAGGTCTTTGAAGGGATGATTCGCCACTGTTCCAGATGTTCAACATTTGGAGATAATGGCTCTCACTATAGTGTGGTCCCAGAGCCCCAGAAATGGCTTTGTAACCCTTTCCTGACTGGAAGGTTTTAACAACACCCCCCACCACCAATCAAGTAGTTACTTTGATTGCGGTTTTTCAACATACCTTGTAGTAAGTACTTTACATTTATGGTAAGGATCAATATATGGCGAGGTTTAGATTCAACAGGGATACCTACTACTGTAGGTCTGGCTGTGTTCAGTCAACTGAGTCTAACCATCTAAGTAAGTAAGTAAGGGAACAATTACCTCTTCACATGGTCAACATAGATATTGGACAACTTTATTATTTAAATAAATTAAGTAGCAATGTAACACTAGTGTTAAAGGTTTACTCTATAGGATGTCGGGAAGTGAATAAATAGTTTTCACAGCACTGTATCTGTCCTCTACCTACAAAGATCATTTAAATGTATAAAATGCACTGTGGAAAGCAAATGTTGAAACAACATTGTTAAACTAAACATTATACATATTTAATAACATTAAAATCATTTAAGTTTCTTGAATATATGCATAGAAAAAGTACACTTTTTTTTTTTTTTTTTTTTTTTTTAAAACTCAAGTAGACTCACAGCCTCTTCAAAATTCCAACGTTTGCTGACTTCAATTTCATTGTTTTGGAAAACCACCTGTCTCTCGGCAATCAGCAGCTCACGAACCTTCTGTTCCTGTTCTGCCTGAATGCAAAAATCATAAAAAGGAAACTATTTTAACTAGACTTTTAGATAAAAATGAAAATACTAAGCATAAAAGTGAAGCTGAAATTTTTGCTTTATAAATACTATTCATTATATATGAATTCATCTTGCACTACTACTGGAAGGGTTATGTAACCCCAATAAAGCCAATGTCACATTATACTACTTTTGGTCATGTGGTATGTCAAATTTGCTGCCTGCAGTCACTGATGCTGTCGACAGACCATGTCATTTTATGTGATTGAAAATCACTGCCTATGTTATATTTACCGACTGGCTGCTGATCTTCCAGTGATGTCGTGCTCATCCCTTTTTGTGACAGCCAATAATATTCTGCCTAACAGAACCAGCGCTGTATGAAGGGTTAACAGGTACAGCAATATCAGCTGCCCTTTTTTCCATTCTGTTTTTATACATACAATATCAGAAAGAAGGGCCTTTCCTCTGTTTGCAAGCTTCAAAACATACATGTTCCTTATTCCAAACTGATACATTTTATGCACTTTACTTCTGGAGGAGCCTTTGTTGGTTGTCAGCTCACATGCACACAAAGCCAAGTACTACAACTAAAGATAAAATCATAGCAAGTCCTAGGCTAGTTGGAGTGAGTCACTGCATATGTCAGAAGAAGCAACCAACCTTACTAGAGAATGCCGGCAATTGTCCCAGGTTATAATAACATTATGTAAATGAAGGCTACAACTGAAAAAATAAAAAAAAATAAAAAATCACTAGAAAAGTTGTGTAACGTGACATTGGCTTAAAATGCTTTGAGGTATTCTGTTCAAACATAACTAAACTGAAGACAATGTTACACTAATTATACTCTAAAAAACAAATCTTGGTCCATAACCTTAACATCTCCTGACAACACAGTTCTAAGGATCATCAATGAGGATGATTTTGGTTAATTTTCAGGTTTACTTCTTTCATCTGCTGGACAGTTGCATTTTATTCTACATCACAGAAAATACATGCCCCACTATCAAAAACCTTCTCATTCCACCCACCACCCAAAATGACGGTGCCATAGAGATTTCAATACTAATGAACATGTGCATGCTTACATATTCTGTTCTTTTTAAATGATCCTTTTTATAGAGAATGCAAGAATCAAAATTGTTCTCACTTAAAGTTTGAAATACTAAAGTGTAATGTTAAAGGGTGAAGTATGCCGACAGAGGTTTATATGAAACATTGGTATTTAATAGATTGCCACACAGCTACTGTTCTATGACTCCATTTCTCCCATCAGTGAAAGATGTCATTTATGTGAGTATTTATTTTGCTCTTTTTTTTTTTTTTTTTTTTAAATTCACTGTGGGTCTCAAGCACCAGGCAGCCTATCTCTGTGTCAGCTTACAACTGACATAGGTACCCATGGTACTTTTTTTTTTTTTTTTTGTGGCAGCATCACGCGGAATATAGTATCAGAAATATACAATCCATAGTTATATTGTCTTGAAAAACACATAATGATGTTTTTAAGATTTGTTGTAAGATATTTTTATTATAATGGCAGCGATTGAGATAGTGACAATTAATTAGATTATTTGGAACCTGCAGCCTCTGGTACTGATGCGGATGTCAATTCTTCATTACAAGGCATCCGATTTGACCTGACTGACAGGACAGCACCACATAGACATTTTGATGCCCACTAAGTGCAACTAGTCACCAACTACTGAATGTGCTGTGTGCAACAAGTGCAGACACTGCAAAGAAATGTTATATTTGTGGCACTTCTAAGCCTGTACTCTGCAAGGTGCCATGCTTCAAGGACTCTCATTCAAATTGAGAGACTTCATGTTTACCAGCAACATTACTAAAAGCAATGAACAGTTTCCTTATATTTTTTTTATTGGACTTATTTACATTTGGAGGCTTTAACAGAGTTACTTTTGATAATAAAACTGTTACTTTCTAATATACTTCTTTTTGAGCTTTGATAGAGTTCACTATTTAGCATATATGCATACACCTATACTGCAGCAGTGAATGTGTTTCTTGAAAAAGCAGGGTGTAAATGAAGTAACTGGGTGCTCCACAACTAAAGTGGTCTACCTTTAAGTTAAGTTGAACTACTGTATTATCTCATTCATTTAAATTAAGAAATTGATAAAGTGCATAACTTGTTGCATTAGAAATTTAATTTAGAAAGAGGTTTGGCGCTCTACTTGAGCTATGAAGTTCTGGAATATATTGCATACCTCATTTCCTGTGGTGTCTTAACTTGCAATAGACAAGAAGCATAACAATTGTTTCTCTCTCTCTATACTCTCTGGTTTTTGCCATTATTCAAAAACTGGCACAGATGCAGCAAGAATTAAAGGGAGGGAACACTATTTTCTCTGGCATTGCTGTCAACTGCACTCATGGGTGGGGGGTGGAGTTATACAACTAGGAACCTACCTATGTCAGCCACACTTGTAGGCTTTTTTAACAATAAAAGTCCATTTTTATTTTACTGTAAGAGGTCTGGGAGTCCTTGTTCATTTACTGCATTCTTTAGAATTACTTCTGATGGTGCACCCTACACCTCAGTGGTCGGAAGGGAATCCATTCCCGTGCTCCTGGATTTCTGGACATTTTTCATTCCTGCATTCCCGAGAATGAAACTGCTGTAATTCCCGGGGAAATGGGAACGGCCAAGCTCGCATATATAGCGTGTAAATGTAAAAATCGATCAAGAAATAACAGAGTTATAGTTGAAAATAATTAAGGTGGCGCCATTGCTGCAGCTTGCACTTCATCAGGCAACAGCTTTGAACAGCAACTTGAAATTGCAATGTGTCAGTCTGTTGCATCCGCATTATCTGTGCCAAGAAACTTGCCATCACAGAATGATGACAAGAAACTGGATGCATCAGTAAAAACTGAAATGGCGGTGTTTCAGAGCAATGGCAAGCGCAGGTGTTGTTTAGAACAAGTGTATCAGTATCTGAGGATTGTGCCGCCTACTTCAGTGGAGGCAGAGCGTGCTTTCTCAGCAGTTGGCGTACTTTTGCACGAAGGTGCACTCTCGCATGGACGACCGCACACTGGACACGTTAATAATAATAATAATAATAATAATAATAAATTACATTTATATAGTGCTTTCCTCAGTACTCAAAGCACTATCCACACAGGGAGGAACCGGGAAGCGAACCCACAATCTTCCACAGTCTCCTTACTGCAAAGCAGCAGCACTATCACTGCCCCACCTGTGAGGACGTTGTGCTTCCTACGCTCTTATTACCGCAACTAAAGATACATGTACTTCTATGACAGCATGAACTGCTTGTAGATAAGGTTAGTCTTTTATCTGTGTCAACATATTGCAGTAGTTTTACAGTATTAAAAATAAGTGTCGGTCGTTCTAAAACCGTTCACATGTGAGATGCCCGTGCACTGTGTCATCCCTGGGAGCCGGGATTCCCGGGAATGAAATGTGGGATTCCCAAATTCCCAGGAATGGATAAACTCGTCCGGGAATGGATTCCCTAGTGGTCGGCCTAATGTAGCTACTTTAGCTAGATTGCTAACTTACCACCTTTTACCACACATACTTATTTGGTGTAATGCAGTTGCAAATTAAAAAGAACTAAATAAATGGCAAAAAAGGCACACATAAACAGGCTATTAAAATTAATACTGTAAACAAAAATAATAAAAAGTCATTACAAAATCTTTAGTAGTAGAATCGATTCCTGGTGGTGCATCCTCTGGCAATGATCCATCCTGGACTTCCTCGGTTTTTGAAGTGGTATGGGTTGATACAACCTGGGTCCTAAGTCTCAAGAATTCCTCAGTGGACAATATTTTACGGGGTGGGTGGCTTGCCACATGCTCTTTGAACCTAAAGATTTGATATAACAAAACTCTTGTCAGAGAGTAACTTGAAAAGGGCATTTGACAAAACATGTTCACCGATTATCCACCCAAACATTATCATGCCCACTTAATAATCCTAACAGAATAATTAAGTTGATTATAGACACAACTGATTATACTATTAACCTTTAAGAGCACACTGTAACACTTAAAGGACCAGTGCTGAGAACTGAAAACATCATTTTATGTGTTCCTTTAATATTTTAGGTTAGGTCTCCAAAATGTTCATTTCCAAAGTGACCTAAAAAAAAATGTGTGTGTTTTGTATAGTGATTCAAAGTGTATTAAATATCAAAATATGGAATCCAATTAAGCCTGTGGTGTTTGTACAACAAAATATCTTTCCAGATTTGGTTAAAATGCATTTTCTTAAGTGAAAGATGTGTGTGCTTCCATTCTACAATTAAGCAATTTTAAATCCTCCCCCATTTAATTCAACAATTCACTTTTAACCAGGTTTCTTGTGATACAGACACTTTACCTCTCAAAGTGGTTGCTGTATAGCTGGGTGGGAATCCTTAGCAGCCGGTCATAAATGGCTGTGACAGCTTTCATATTTCCTTGTTCTTTTTCCCAATTAACATACATTTCCCAGAGACGATCAGACCGGAAGTCTGTTCCTGCTGCTAGTGTTGCCGATTCAAATGCACTGTTTAAGAGAGAGAGATAGGGGATGGGGATAGACATCTTTTCTCATTAATTCATATTAAACAACTTGTCTCATTTACCATCAGTGGTCCAGGTGACAACCACTACAGTAGGAGATGGTCACTGTAAAGCCGAATATCAATTTAGAACATGCCACCAAAAATTATTATTATTTATTTATTTATTTTTTTAAGTTAACTCATGTAGTATTTAATGATAGCCAAGAAAAAACATTATGCCTAACAGAAAGAAAATGGTTTGATACAACAGAATCAGAAGGTGGCCAATACGGCAAATGATTAGAAAAAAATGTCCAAGGAAAAAAGAAAACAAACAAACAAACAAACAATCTCATGTTGTATGTGTTGCATAATCCTCGTGTCAGTTATCAAGGCATACGTTCAAAACAATAACACATGTATTTTTTGCAAAAATATTGTTAAATGAGAGGGGGAGTCAAGCAAAAGTTACAAAATGTGATTTATTAGAAAATGGAATGAACCTTAACAAAACTAATAAATGTAATTTCTCAACGTAGTCTCCACTCTTCACAGTGCACTTGTGCCACCTGCCTGGAAGTGCCTGGATTCCAGCAAAATAAAAGGTTTTGTCTTGTACGTATTTTGAGAAAAATCCATGCACATTATAAACAGAAAATGCATTCCCGTAATACTGTGCTGAATTGACACAGGACTCTTGACCAGCGAATGAGGGAGAGAAGCAGATCTTCAGTTCAAAAGTGCACTACTATGGAAATGCGTTTCTTGATTATGATGTCCATGGACTTTTCCAGAAATGTATGTTTAACAATATTTTTGCCAAAAATAAATGTTTTGCCCATTTTGAGCATTCAACTGTATAACAGACATATGTATTAACATATTTTTTTACTTTTGTCTATAGACAATTTTGACATCATTTTCTCTTGTACAGTATTGGTGATCTATGGGTGCTCTTATATACTGTAAAGTGTTTTTTAACTCTGTTCTGCATGAAAACATGAGATTAAATCTTTTTTTCGGCCACCACTATAAAACCACATGGTAGTGCTGGGCGGTATGACCAAAATTCTATACCACGGTATTTTTTAAAATTATACCAGTTTCACGGTATTTCACTGTATTTTTTTTCCCATGCAAGAGAGGATGTTAACTACATTTTCCACTGTAATTACTGCAGTAGACTGGCTAAGAATAACTTATTCCACTGTCATGAGAATTGTACATTGTACAAAAAAAAAAAAATACTTTAATGTGCACACAAGTATTAATACAGGTTTGCATGGTCCCATAAAGTGATGGGTGGCACTAATAAAGAGAAGGAATCACATTGCACGACAGTTGCAGTCAAAATATAGAACCTTTTTATTGAACAAATTTTGCAAACAACAAACTATAATTTTGACAACATATTTTCAACCATCCAAAGAGGCATTTAGTCTTAGTAAAATATCCAGAGGTGTTTGTCAAAAGTTGTATTACACTGAACATGTCTTAGAAAATGAATACTAAATATTTTTTGTAAACCAACTACACTTTCTGTTAATGCTAATAATTTCAGTCCACTGACATGTTAGCTATATGGATTGTAATGGCACTGGTTATCTCAATCCACCGTTTGCTTATTTTGTCGTAGGCAGTACCTCTAGCAAACACGTCTACAAGTGACATCTGACTCGAGTGTCCTCTAGCTTTTTCAGTTTTACCCGAGGGCGTGGAGGGTGCCAATCTTAGTTCCATACATTCATGGTACTCCAAAGCATGTTTGCGGCTAAGGTGGTGCAGCAAATTGCTTGTTTTGCCGCCTCCGGCGACAACTTTAGCCAACAGCATTTGTAGTAAATAGTTGTTTGGTCCACATCTGACCCTTTAAAACCCAAGTATCTCCAGACAACAGACAAGGCTCCTTTTTTGGCAAAAGTTCTTCTATGTCATCATGTTTAACTTTATCATCTGCTACAGCTTTGGTTTTAGAATGTTCTCTGTTCATTTTCACCGCTCAATACCTCCACTAACACATGTACTCCGTTGCATGCGTGTTTAGCAGTGTAGCAGTGAAAAAGGTCCCCCCTTAAACAGTTTCCCACTGCGCCACATTCTGAATGTTGTTTAGGCTATTTAAACCAGTGTTGCAGTATAAGAAAAATCCATATAACAAAAATAAACGGTTTTCGGTATGAACCGGTATACCACCCAGGACTACTACATAGGGTAAGTAACATTTTAAAAATATATATAACTAGCCAACCCGCAGCGTAGCATGTGCTGCATAATTATTTATTGATGGGTGAACACTTCCTGAACGACACAGTTGTCCAAATGGGGTGGGTTTGAGGATACGACTGTCAGTGAATGAAAGGATGGAACTCTGGAGAGAGCAACACACAATTGTCCGTGACTGAACACTGGTTTTGGCAGATACAGGCATATCGTTTTGAAAGTTTGTCTCTGTGCCTTATTAATTGTCATTGCAAAGGCCAATCTAACAGGAAATTGTCTGTGTGTAAAAGTAAAAGGCAAATTTGAATCTGATGAGGTCAGGGATATCCAGGGAATAAGGACAGTTTGTGAGGTAGGAGCTGCAATAGTTTTACACTCCAGTAAATTGCGGTGAATGCTGGTAACAGTCAGTCTAGTGCCATCACAGAGACGTCTTGCTGGCATGAGGTTTCTGAGAAGCACCTATTTTAATTTTGAGTTTATGCAGAGGCATGCCAGTGGGAGTAAGACTGTTAAGAAATTCTTCGGGGAATGAAACTTGATCTGCAGGATCGTCTGTGACGATGGAGTCAACGCTGGTGAAAGTTACTTCGTCGGTAGGGATAAGTTTCAGTACTTGTTCATTAAGGTGTAGCGAGTCTTCGTTGGTGACGCTTAATATAGCTTGCGTACTGAGTTGTTCTGGAGTCACAGTTGAGAAGTCGATGTTGCCATATAGTTGTTGAACGGGATCAGAAATAAAAGGAAAACAATGTGAAGGTAATGGACGTGGGAGGAGTGTTAGAGTTGGCGGGCGGGGCTGTGTCGTGCGTATCCCATGACGCGGGTGGAGGGTTAGAGTTGGCGGGTGGGGCTCTGTCTTGCGTGCGTGCGTATCCCATGGTCGGGTGACTTGGTGGATTATATATAGAAAAGCAGCCGGAACCGAAAAGAACAATGAAATGTCAACGTGGCTCAGAGGTGCATGTGGACTGTAGAAGAGACGAAAGCGACTGAAGCGGTGTTTGGTGAGGTCTTGCGTGCTGGCACATGAGCAGGCAGTGTGCGTGACTCGAGAGCGAGGGTGGACGCGGAAGGAGGGTTTGAGTTGGCGGGCGGGGCTCTGTCGTGCATATCCCATGACACGGGAGGAGGGTTAGAGTTGGCGGGCGGGGCTCTGTCTTGCATCTTGCCTGCCATGGTCGGCTGCCTTAGTGAGGCTCTGTCTTGCGTCTTGCCTGCCATGGTCGGCTGCTAGATTATGGGCGTGGCTCTGTCTTGCCTGCCATGGTCGGCTGCCTTAGTGAATTATGGGCATGGCTCCGTCTTGCATCTTGCCTGCCATGGTCGGCTGCCTTAGTGAATTATATATATAGATTTTGGGTAGAATAATTCTTAAGTTAAAACACCCTGAATAAGACAGGAAAACTTGAATATTTAACAATTACAAGAAGCTACTTCAGTATCTCAACATGTTGTACTGTGGTAGTTTCATTTACATACAGATTCTGGTATTTGCATTTTCATGTGCTCTCTACCTACATCTCTCAATATCAACACCCTTAATTTTTTCCAAGAGGAACTTTTTAAAATTTGCTTCAGATATTTTTCATATAACTTAAACAGCTCGAGTCTCAGTTAAGTTACTGTGACTGGTTGAGGGTAGAGCCTGTCTGAATTATATGTCTTGTTGGAATTGGTGGGACCCTAGTAAATTTAACTTGATCTAACAAACTGTAAAACATATAGCAATCTTTGCTTTTGAACTTTTATACATAGTGCTTATTTTCAATTAAGCATGAAGTAGTGTGTGCCGTATACACATGATAAGTATGTTCCTAATATTCTTACATTGATTTTTTTGGAAGGAAACTCTAATAATGCACAAAGGGCACTGTACACAAATTGTAAATTAGTTTCCTATAGTCACCACCCAAAAGATGGGTTTCTTCAGTCTCAATCTGTACGTTACCTGCGAATTTTCTCTGTAGACTCCTTCAGATTCATATTCAGTGTCTCCCGCAGAAAGGTAATATAATGAATCCACAGATCCAGACTGAGGGGGAACATCTGCAATGCTTGAAGACACACCTGTAATATAAAGAAAGCAACATCAATTCAGTATAATTATAGTAATAAAAACATTCTACAGCAACATACATCATTAATTTAAAAAAAAAAAAAATTTAAAAAAACAAAACAAAAAAAAAAACAATTCAAGAAATACTACCATGCCCATTTCAACATGCTTTTACGAATATGTATTTATCTTTTTTCAACAACGCACTGAAAAAATTGACAGGGCTTATTTATTTTAAACATAGACTCCATGTGTTTTACTTTGTTCAGAGATGGTATTAAGTCTATACAAGTATTAAAACAAAAAACACTCTACAATTAAGTAACTCTCTTCAAAAACTCCAGGGTTTAAGCATACTGCTTGTGTTGCAAAGGAAGAAACAGTAATGTAGCATGATCTTGTAAGTCAGCTAGGTTAAAGATGTCTGCCAAACATGCAACTTAAGGTTAAGTTTATACTCTTTCGATTACAGTACTACGACACTGGGAGATTTAATTCTCTGTTCCTGAAATAAATGTGACTATTTAAATGCTAACAAAGTTAATGATAAATGAGCAGGTATGAAGATAACTCCTGAAGTGTTAATCTGATGACGGCTTTAGAAAAGTTTACATTTTATAACATAATTCATGTGACGCTTTTTGTGAACTATACACATTTAAATTTGCTGGTTACCTGCATTTCTGTATATTTTCCTGATAAACTGCTTTAGATTTTGCCATGGTTAAGGTAAAAGTCGATAATTCCACAGCCATAGAGATACTAAGCAATAATACTAAGAAAATTAAATAAATGTACTAAGAAAATATTCCCCTTTGACCAGATTTCAATTACCCTAAGTTCTTGTCTATAAGCCGGACTCATGTATTAGCCGGAGACCAAAAATCATACGAATTTTTAAAATAAAATCGTATCATAGATAAGCCGGACTCATGGATAAGCCGAACATACTATAACCTATAACTAATAGAAGGGAGGGAGGTCAGTGGTCTCACTCGCGCCCATTTAATTTCTTTAAGGGGGGAGAGAGTGTGAGATATTGCCGTCTCTCTCACTCCCCGCATGGCGCGGTTGGAGCGGCCGGAGCGCGTTCTTTCTGCTCTGGGCGTCGCCGAGTCAACACGAGCGCGTAGCGGTCATTTAAATTGTGATTTTATATGTAAGCATATTTAAATATATATCGCGGATTTCTGCGGACAATGGGTCTTTTAATTTCTGGTACATGCTTCCTCAGTTGGTTTGCCCAGTTGATTTCATACAAGGGACGCTATTGGCAGATGGCTGAGAAGCTAGATTGCTTACTTTTCTGTCAATCTTGCGCTGACTATCTGTGATCCTGACGTATGGGGATTGAGCAGGGGGGCTGTTTGCACACCTAGACGATACAGACGCTCGTCTAAAAATGCTGAAAGATTATCTTCACGTTGCTATCTTTTGTAAAGCTGATTCCTGAAAAGACATGCTGCACAGTGCTTCGCATACTTAAAAGCTCGAAGGGCACGTATTGATTTTTGACTGAAAAACAAACTCTCCCTCTCCCTCTCTTTGTCTGCTCCTGACGGAGGGGGTGTGAGCTGCCGCCTTCAACAGCTTTGTGCCGCGGTGCTTCGCATACTTAAAAGCCAAACAGACATATTGATTTGTTTCTTCCTTTGAAGAGGAAGATATGTTTGCATTCTTTTAATTGTGAGACTGAACTGTCATCTGTCTTGTCATGGAGCACAGTTTAAACTTTTGAAAGAGACAAATGTTTGTTTGCAGTGTTTGAATAACGTTCCTGTCTCTCTACAACCTCCTGTGTTTCTGCGCAAATCTGTGACCCAAGCATGACAATATAAAAATAACCATATAAACATATGGTTTCTACTTCGCGGATATTCTTATTTCGCGGGTGGCTCTGGAACGCAACCCCCGCGATGGATGTATAAGCCGGACTTATGTATAAGCCGATATTCTATTTTTTCATTTTCACAACTTTTTTCCTTAGATAAGCCGCGGCTTATTGACAAGAATTTAGGGTACTTTTTTTTTTTTTTTTCCAACTCACAAATCATACACTGCAACATTGAAATAACCTATCAGTATCATTGTGCATTTAATGCTAACCCGTGGTGGATACCGTGGAGCAGCCTGAAGGAGCCAGGCATAACTTAAGAGTGAGGGCCAAACAGCACAGCAAATATGCACAGAGACAAATAGGCTCAAGCTAAAGACATCACAATGCCTTTTCTGTCAGAAGGGTACAATTCACATTTGTCAAGATACCTGCAAAACTATCGCTGTAGTTGCACAGCTTGTGGGTTTTTTCCATTTTGAACAGTCAAGTCACTGGGGGGGAAAAACTAAGGAATTGAATTTAATACGCACTTATCAAAAAGTAAGAATAGGTTCGCCTGCACATTAAAATGCAATTAGCTTTAAGTTTTGTCTACTATGAAAGTTGTCTCTCCTGTGTCCAAACTGTAAATGATTTAAAAACAAGATTACACCAGTTTTAATGAAACCATAACTTTAATACAAAATCATCCGGCAATATGCTCCAACCACCACTATATTCTCTCTCTTAAAAGGTTCACTCACAGAACAAAATGTTAAAGTGTAGAATAGTGTGTGTTTGTGTATATATATATTCATGGCATTCGTAGTCTGAATCACAATCTGATTGTATGGGTGGTTACCTACCAGGTAACACTTGTGGTTGGTCAGCAAGTCGGCTAACATCCGCCACGGTGCCCTCTTTCAGTTGCGAGAAGCAGATTAGGGCGAAACACGTGTCGTGTACTTTTTGCATTATTTGACAGTAAAAACTATTTCAACCATATATATAGCTTTATATATAGCTTATGTAGTACAGTGGAACCTCGGTTCACGAACGTCTCGGAACACGTACAAATCGGTTTACGACCAAAAAGTTCGCCAAACTTTTGCATCTGTTCACGACCACACACTCTGTATACGAACAAGCTAGTTTCCCTTTCGGTTTGTACGTGTTCAGTCTCTCCCTGTGCAGCGAGCTAGAGAGAGAGAGAGAGAGAGAGCGACACACATAGGCGCACGCGAGAGAAAGACACACACAGGCGCGAGAGAGACACACACACACACACACACACACACACACACACGCACGAGAGAGACACACACACACACACAGGCGCGTGCGAGAGAGACACACACACGCACGCACGAGAGAGAGAGAGAGAGAGAGAGAGAGAGAGAGAGAGAGAGAGAGACACACACACACACACAGGCACGCGAGAGAGAGAGAGACAGACACACACACACACGCGCGCACACGCACACACGAGAGAGAGAAAGAGAGAGAGACAGACAGACAGAGGCACACACAGGCAGGCACACACACACACACGAGAGAGAAAGAGAAAGAGAGAGACACACACACACACACACACACAGGTGCGAGAGAGAGAGAGAGAGAGAGGTGGGGGGCTGGACACAGAAGGCAGTTAAAGAATGCACCGGGTTTGATTTTGTCTTCACTTCTGTTTACAGTGATCGGTACGTAGCATGCATTGTTGCAATGTTACTTTTCTTGGTAGTTTATTAAATTACGGATTTTTCAAATGTTCATTTTTTTTCCCCTGTGCTTAAAACTCATTAAAAAAGTGTTTTTAGCGAGCGGTTTGTAGCGCTGTAGCGCGAACTCTTGCAGTGTTAGTTTTCTCTGTTGTTCAAGGTTTTCTCACACTCAATGTTTTTGCATTTAGTTTACTATTACGCTGTGCATTCTATGGTATAATTAACTATATTTCTGCTTAAAAACTTAAAAAAATATATATATTTACATACAGTTCGTACGGTCTGGAACGGATTAATTGTATTTACATTCAATCCTATGGGAGAAATTACTTCGGTTCACGACCAAATCGGGTTACGACGAGTTTTGGAACGAATTATGGTCGTGAACCGAGGTTCCACTGTATATATAAAATAAGTTTGTTAATTACCAATGTTATTTTTGAACAAATAAAGAGCATTTACAACAAATAGAAATTATATAAATATTAATTATTAAGTAGCAAAACATTTTGATAAAAGAATTTGAAGAAGATATAAGAAGAGTATAAATTATTAAACAGTCAAACATTAACATTTAAGAAGTAAAGATACATTGAGTACTACTGCAGTGGTTTCGGGCAAACTACCTGCTTGACAACCTTGCACTATGTGCCTGTGATTTAAGCGAAAAATTATTGAGAGAAATGTGGACCCTGCCTTTCCGTGCTTAACAGGCAGAAGGTCCAAACAATTCCTAAGTCTAATACTTAGCATGAAGAGGTCGGTACATCTTTTTAGATGTAAACCCTAAATTTTCTTAAAAGAATTCATCACAAAAGCAACCTTGAATGTTGGGGGGTTTTAGTGACCTGAATTCATCTTAAGGGACAGGAAGTAGCCATGCACCGCAATTTACCAAGAGAGTCCCGGTTCGATAGCGCTGATTACACTTATTTGTAAAGATTTCCACTGTCCCAGGAGCCAACGGGGCACTTGAAGTGTGACAAACAGTGCGAGAAAAGAGGACACTGCCTGAAACTGCAAAGCTGTTGACCCGGAGGAAAAGCCCGACATTCCGCACCTCCCAGCGTCCACTTTGTTCTTACGACCCCTCGCCACTGAAGGCGGTCTCGTCTTCACATTGTTTACAGCTTGGCGCAGTTAAAAAGTAGAAAGATGCAAAGCTGTTTTCTTCATCTCTCTTACTATCAAAGTGTAGCATGTTCCTCTTAAGTTGAATGAGGAGCCCAGCACACACAAAAATCTCCTACTCTTAGGAAAATTAATTCTATTAAGTACGGAACCCAACCGAACCTTAGCCCCAATTTGATATCCTCATCTGGAGTTGTCTTTTATGAATTTATACAAAGGAAATAATCACCCCAACAATTCTTTAAACAATCAAAAAAGAATATATTATAAATCAAACAAAACAATAAACACCCTTTAAATCCTTGTCAAATCTATAATAACTACACAAACCCCAATTAATATGCCACCCCCTTAAACACTCTATAATATACTTCCCAGAAAACGGCGAAACAGCAAAGAAAGAAAGCAAGCAAGGAAAAGAAACAGAAAATTACCCTATTTACAAACAGCACAAATATATTCACAGTACTTAAACCTATATTACATCTATATACAAATATAAATTAGACACACACAATCCCCACACGTTCCCCAGTCTCTTTTATATTAACTTTGTTTTAAAGTCTAAATTGACATGGCCTGGGAAATCTGCAATGAATCAAGTCAGATACGTTCCGCTGACTCATATACTAAATTTAAATGTACAAGAAGCGATCTCACCGGCCTGGCGACGATTCCTTTGTTGAAGGAAGAAGTCTGTCTCACCCGGGTGCCTTGGCGTTAGTGTCCGTCCATGGCCGACGCCCGCACCATAAAAGCAAAGTAAAGCCGTGTGCTCCGAAGGTCTTTCTAGGTTAGCTGGCACTCCTTCTCCGTGCACCCAACCATCCTTATTACGGAGTCTCATTTGCTTTACCGCTGGCTGCTTCTTTACATTCACCTTCCCAGCTCCTTATTTAAACACTCTTTTTTCTTCTTTTCAATATCAGTAAAATAACTCTCACACAAATAATAAGTTCCTATATTATAATATGTTCTGTGGTCATACGTTATTTCCGTTTCAAACACGAAAAGAATTTTATTTATATTATATATTATATTTTAGAGAGAGAGAGAAATGCAGTGATTCCTAGGCAATGTAAATGAAAATTATTTTGTAATCTTTAACGTGATTTGATTTTGAAGCAGTGTTAGCATTTACTGTGATGAATATGATAAATTAATAAATATATTTGTTCATATTTGTTTTTAAATATTGCATGATTCATAAAATACCAAAATATTTTGTTAAACCTTTTAAGCTAGAATTTAAAAAAAAAATGATTGAGATTACCAATTTGTACTTTATGATAACAGGGAGGAGGAGAGATGCATTGTATCTGTGTTTCTCAAAGTAGGTATTTGCACATTCAATTCCCCATTGCACACCCCCACCCCACCCAAAGGCATTACTCTGTGGAAAATAATGGCTTCCACAAAGTTTAAGCACTCTGGATTTTACCTTCCGGCCTTATTTTTCCTGATGGATGTTTATTTATTAAATATTATTCACATCTCTCAAAATGATACCACACATACATCACCTTCAAACAGTTTAACAATATAAACAGTGGGTCTAGATAAGATAAAGATTCATAGATCAGGGATGAACAAATTATAATTGCACATGGTAGTCTGCTGGACTACCAGCTTTGTAAACCTAGTAGTCCAGCTTTACATATGGAGTGGAAGGTTAACTGCAACTTTTTTACATCGATGTTTATTTGTAAAATTATGTTGTACACAAGTACGTAGCACTCTTCTACTACAATGTAAACAGAATCAGCATCTTGGGGGTGGGGGACTTTTAGCAAAATACACTTTTAAAGAAAAATGTCATGTTGATGTCTTATTCCACAATGTACACACAAATTTTATTAAAAATGAACTTTCAGTTGTATATTTCATGAAAACGCTCAGCGCTGCATCAGTATTTGTGCGATATTGCAGACTAACTAGTATAATAAACAGTGTGTTACTGTCCTTTCTCACCTTTTCAATTCAAAAATTAGTTTTGCATGAAAACAAAAGACCTCTTTTATATGTGCTTTCCAGATGATCTCTGAATAAAGCATGGTACATTTTTCAATGTCTCCCTGCAGTCATTATTACAGTGTGGAATTATCCTCCATATTTATTCCATTGAAAAAGTTCTTCCACTATTTGAAAAGTTTTTATTTTTTTTTATTTTTTACTTATTGTCATAATGCTGCTTGTAATTACGATTCCTTTGACTTGTAACTGGTATTGAAGCACTACTGGAATGGTTCACTTTGTCCTCGGACGATGGTTACAGATGTCTTTCATGCTATAAGCAGCTGCCTTTAAAAGCAACGCCAAAGTTAGGATTGTACGTAAAGAATTGGGTATTTTTACCAAATTGTTTTTGATTTGGAAAATGTTGTATGGAGCAAAGATCTGAAACATCTGGTAGTCTGCCAAGGTTTGCAAGTCTGTGGTCTGAATGCCTAGTGCCCCCAGTTTTTAATTCCAGTATCCCTGGTTGTTTTGTTCCAGTCTTGGTCATGTCAGATATGTCACATAAAAAAACAATAAAAAAATTATCAATAAAAATAGTTTATAAAGTGGATCAAGGTAAAAATGTCCGACAGTGTACTGAGAGTCCTTGTGTAGTGTACCTGGGAGCATTTAACTCTTTGATATTTTCCTAATGAATCAAAAAGAAAAAACAAAATAACACCAAGCAAAACTTCTCACACATCACCTTCAAATGGTGATGCAAAAAAGTGTTATTAGGTCAGGTCAGGTTGGGGAGTATGCGCTGGTACGGTGTGTTGCTGCACCCACCACACAACAAAACAGCTTGGGATCCCGGTTGGCAACCCCCCAGACAGACACATGGTCCAGCCCCCACCAGAAATGACCATCTATAGTATCTGCTGCAGGCAAGTGTTACATGGGATTCCCTTTGGTCTGGTGCAGCCACTCGGGGGATCCTATGAGCTGGATCACCCTCAGGGAATCGCACCACATGGCCGTAGTACCGTAACTGATGCTCCCGCACAATGCAGGTAATGTGACTAATTTGGGACTCCATGAGCAACTGCTCATTCTACACAAAATCAAACCAGCAGTACCCAAGGATTCTCCGAAAAGATATAATACCAAAGCAGTCCAGTCTTTGTCTCAGGTCACTGGATAGCCTCCATGTCTCACAACCATATAGTAAAACAGGAAGCACCAGCGTTCTAAAAACTTGGACCTTTGTCCTTTTGCAGATATCGGGGATGTAAAAAAAACCCCTTTCCAGTAACCTCATGCCCCCCCCCCCCCCATGTTCTCCCAGTTCATTTACTGACTTCATAGGAAGAGTCATAAGAGACATGAGCGTCACTGCCAAGGTAAGTAAGTCTCTCGACAAGGTCGACACTCTCTATGCAGACAGACACACTGATGATGGCTGTGCTCAAGAAGTCATTAAAGGTCTGCATCTTGGTTATTATCCAGGACTCTCACAAGCCCAGACACCCAGACTCCTCACTCAGTCACTCAAGAGCCCCAATCAGAGCCTTCATTGACTCTGAGAAGATCACAGCATTGTTGGCAAAGTAAAGATCAGTGAATCTTTTTTCGCCAACAGATGTTCCACAGCCACTGGACCCCCATGACCTTGCCCAACACCCAGTCCCTCCAAACCTTGAACAGAGTAGGGGCAAAAACACACCCCTGACGAATCCCAGAATCAACTGGGAAAAACGCAGAGATTCTGCCTCTACTCTTCAGAGCAGTTACAGTACCAGTGTACAGGCTAGCCATGATATTTAGCAACATCCTATGAAGTCTCAGGATGCCCCACGGGGCAGCTTGATCAACCGAGTCGAATGCTTTACAAAAACAGACAAAGGCTGCAAAGAATCTCTGCTGATATTTGCATTTGTGCTCCATGACAACCCTCAGTGTCAGGATGCGGTTGATGGTAGACTTCCTAGGCATAAAACCAGACTGCTCCAGTCAATGGTTGGTGAGCAAGTGATCACAGATCCTATTGAGGATGACCCTAGCAAAGACCTTATCTGGCACCGACAGCAGTGTTATCCTCCTGTAGTTGCCACAATCCAGGAGATCACCCTTCCCTTTCCAGATAGGGACAACAAGTCCCATTTTCCAGTCAGTTGGGATGACGCCCGCCTCCCAAATGGAAGCAAAGATTGCTTGCAATGCAAGGAGTACAGCCTTACCACTAGCCTGGAGAATTTCTCCCTGGATACCACAGATCCCTGCAGCCTTCCCTAACTTCAGCTGATTCACCACCTGTGCAATCTCAGCGAGACTGTGTGGTTCACAGCTAATTGGAGGATCAGCCTCAGGAACTGTGGACCCAGAAATGTCCAGCATCCTAGCCGGAGGATCAGCTTTAAACAGCTACTCAAAGTAACCAGCCCGGTGGGTCACAATTGCAGTGTCATACGTAAGGACTGTTCCATCACCAGCCCTGACTGTGACTGTCCAAGGAAAAGATTTGGATGTGCGTAATGCTTCAATTCCTAAGTAAGCAGGATGTGAATCACTAGGCCATAGATGGTGTGTCACCTGTTCACAGATTCCTCTAACAAACGCCTTCTTTTCTGCCCTCAGAGCCCTCGCAGCAGTCCTTCTCAGTTCCCAGTACAGACCGGAATTGTCTTCAACCTGTGCACTGCGACTCCTCTCAATAATATTCAGGGTGCCTTGTGAGATGAAACACCTCCTTCTGGGAATACCGGTAACACTAACACAGCCCTCAGCAACCTTTACAGTTTTGTCACAGAAGGTCTCCCACATTATATTACGATCAGCAGTTGCACCCAGGTCTGTAAAGTTCCTCACACAAACTGAGTGCAAACTCATTAGAAACAACCTAATCTTGGAGTCTGGCCTGGTCCAGCCTCATTCCTCCTAGTAGGTGGTAGCCTATTGGACCCAAGCTGGATCTTCAGACTAGCAACAAGTCTGTGGTCTACAGTCTGCTGTAGACCTTGCAGTTACCAAATAAAACAAATCTATAAATACAAAAGAGCACAGCTGGTAAGCAGATATAGTTTTAAGAAGCACATGTAAAAATATGCAGGCATTCACCATCTTTTGCAGATTAATAAAAAGATATTGAATCTTCTAACCCAAAATCATACTCCTTACCTCTTCAGCTTTAGAACAAAAGCCAGATCTCCTTTCCAGGTCAACATACTTCTTCCAGTAGCCATAACAGTATGGATAGCGAATGAAAAATGCATTGAAAGCTTTTCGAGCAGAAGGCATGTGACCCTGAAAGCAAAAATGAAAACAAAATTAACAAGATGTGACTTATTCATTAATTATAGTACAGTTTCTGCATCAAACAACTCTGCCCAAGTACAATATGTTACCCTTACCGTTGTTACATGAATTGTTGATGAAGACTACTTATATTGGAAATTGGGGGATGAATTGCTTTAAAGTAACCTGTGAAAAGAAATACCCCATCTGATTGAGATTTTAAAAAGAAAGCTTAAAAATTATGACAAAGCAGTATTATTACTGAGCAAGAAATTTCACTACAGAATAGCTCAAGTTTGGAAAAAGGTATAAAAGCATTTCAAAGGGCACTGAACATCCCTCATGTGCAGTGCAGTGCAGTGTAGTATACTGGTGAGAACTGGAAGGGAAAGAAGAAATAAACAGCTCTAAACATAGTTGCTGAATAACAGAGACATGTCTTTAGGGGACAGGATATATTGTTACTTTGAATAAATTCCAAAAGTATTAGGCTTCAAATTAAAATTATATTAATAGGTGACTTTTATTAATAGATGTCTTTTTATAGGGAAGAGTGCACAGAAGCAGTTTGTGCAAAATGTGATGTAGAGCAGTGTTCTCAGCCTTTACGGTCCAGCATGAAATAACAGAGTTTCAAAGAGCAGGGGGTGGTGGGGGTGCCCTCCTTTGTGATTAGAACATGGGGAAACATGTCACGCAGTGCTGTCAACCCACTCGTGAGCCAATGATGGCAACCCGGCTTCTACTGCTAGCAACTCACTGTGGTTGAGAAACACTGAAGAATATTACACATACACTGATCAGCCACAACATTAAAACCACTGACAGGTGAAGTGAACAACACTGTTATCTTGTTACAATTGTACCTGTCAAGATGTGCGATACATTAGGCAGCAAGTGAACAGTTACTTCTTGAAGGCACGGTGTTGGAAGCAAGAAAAATGGACAAGCAATATACAATATTAGGCAGGTGGTCTTATTGTTGAGGCTGATTGGTGTACACTATATAATAAATGGCTAATGAAACAAAAGTTGAATTATTTGGAGAGAATTTTAAGTGAAATGCATGGCGAACATGAAAGATTGCACAATAGATTGTGTAAACTTTTGTGGCAGTAGAATAAAATTGTGAAGATGCTTTTTCAGGTTATAATGTTGTCTGTTAAGATTAATGGAAATATGAGTGGGGCAAGTTACAAAAAAATACTTCCTACAGAAATGGTGGAAGAATTTAGGCCCATCATCCAAGCACACTAACCAGTGCAACACTGCAGTGGATTAAATTAAGACAACAGATGTCACTGAGGGGCTTAATCAGAATCTGGAACTTCATTCCACTGGCAATCAGTGAAGACCTGAAAATTGCTGTCCGTCAATGTTTGCCAACTAACTTAACAGAGCTTGAGTAATTTTGGAAGAAGGAATAGAGAAAGGTTTTCCACAAAGATGACTGTGATAGTTGGCAAAGTATCACCTGGGTGACAAACACTTTTTTTATTACTGTTAATATGTTAAAACAAAGTTACTTTAGATTTCTTTAACCAATATCATCATACAGTATATTTAGAAAGTATTCAGATGCCTTCACTTATTTCAGCTGTTTATTTTGAAGAAATTTGCAAAACTTTCTGAAAATCCTGTTTTCACTTTGTCATTCTGGGATATCAAGTGTTGCTGAATAAAGGATATTGACACAGGGCTACAACATAGCAAAATGTGAAAAAAAGTGAAGAGGTCTGAATACTTTCTGAATCCACCGTATTTCATTAACCAAAGCACTGTAAAGACCTTATATAAAAGTAGTTGAAAACAACATCCCAAAAAATGAATTAATAATACTGCCACTCAGATGCAGTGATTTAATTTCTATGAAATTCAGCATGGCCAGATATTTAAGAAATACCTCAATATTTTCAATTAAAGTTATGACTACCGCTAGACATCTATGCATGGAGCTGCTCCTAAAAAAACAATGGGCAGATTGGATCATGGCGATTTCAAAATACAAGTATTCCTGGGACAGAAACCCAAGTATGACCAAATGACATGTTTATAAGTAGATTATTAGGCAAGTATGATAAAAACCAAATTGTTGGACTCAGTGAGGCCAGATGGGCCACATGATACACAGTAGCACACGCTGGCAATGATCACTAATGAAAGACTTCATTGTGAAAGATCTGTAGAGGCCACAGGAAATGCAAGGATGGTAGTACAAATCATTTCAGCCCTTGCATTAGTTAAATGGCCATCTTACATGAATTCCCTGGGAACTTTACAGACCATGGGTAGACAATATATACAAATGGGCCAACTTTAATGGAGCTCATTAAAAGAACTGCCACTGACCACATTCAGTATCCAAAACATTTAGAGCCAGGTCAGGTATAATCAAACTGAGTTACATCAGGTTAGCTAGCATGGTCCTTCGATCGATCGATCGATATATATATTATATATAAAAAAAAGTGTCCCATTTCTCCCTTTGAGCCGACCAAGAGAGTTGCAAATGAAGATGATGAGGCAGCTTAAATGCACAAGGTTATATCAAACAAACCCTCTAACCCATCATACCTCTTTCCTTTGCAAAAGAGAAATCAAACATACGTGAGTGCCATCTCCTGGAAATAACCTATGTAACATCTGCACCCTTTGACCCAGGAGTCATTTTATTAAGCCACATCCAGTTAGCTCCACACATTCTGCACACCATTGTCTCAATAGAAGAGCAGCTACACAATACTTGTTGGACGCAACACAATGTAAAGTCACCTACAACTTCACAAATTTATTGCCAATGAATGTTCCTTTGTTCTGGTTTTGAAGTAATCTGTTACACATAACACATGTTTTGAGATCTTGTTTTAGTGCAAAATGGACCACTATTTCTAGGCACAACCATTTTTTTTGTCGCACACTATTTAGCTTTGAAGTGGCTTTGGCATTACATGCAACATAAAATGCAGCATTTACACAGCCTAAAAAAATTTGACATTAAAAAGGCTCACCTCATGTTCTATGAACTGCAATAAGTCTATCCAGGCATTGAAATCTAGTGGATTTTCCTGAGTTGCTTTCCAGAACTTCTCAAATTCTGGTGGACTGTCCTGGTCAGTGTCATCCAGCTCTCCATAGTCAGCCATCATATTTGCGTACAGATGAGCCTTTTCCTTAACTAATGTCATGGAAGTACTCCCTTCATGAATAGTATTCTCTATGGTAGGGGCACGGTCTTTGCTTGAAGACTTGCTCACCAAGACATCAGGATTTGTTTCTGTCACAAATATATGAAAGCAAATTTTAAAAAATAAAATGTCTCTCTTTTTCTGGAAAAAAAAAGATTTTTAAAGCACTGCTCAAAAATATTACTTATTACTTCTACAATATTTACAAACCTGTTTGGTAGTTAATGAGATCTCCCTACTTGTCAATATGTCAGTTTAATTATCATGTTGCCCAACAAAAAGTAACAAGCTACTGAATATGATATAGTTTGTCTATTTAAATCATACTGTTTCTGTTGTGCCATACTGAGAGCATTCAACTGCTTAGTTCACATCAGAATGAGATGTCCAAAAAATCCAAAACACCAATACGAGTTTCCTCCAAAGGATAAGCACATGATAAAGTTTTATACGACAAAATACTGTTATGTCAAAACGTATATCCACCTTCATCATATCATATCATTTTATGTATCACGACATAACTAAGAATAATATAGCCTTATGTAAATCTAACTTTAGATGAGAAATAACACACAACAGAGTTTATTGACAATCAGAAAATAAAATGATTAATAGCATTACATCACTATTACAATGTGCCTAAACAAAACTTGCCAGTTGCAGCTTTGACTATGTAAAGCTGAATTCCATCAGCTTTGATATATTTTTTCAAATTCTACCTGGCAGGCCACTCACTGTTTTGTAGTGAACGCTGTTTAAAATTTTACTAGGCACAGTGATCATGTGGCCAATACCGATAAAAATGTCATAATTGAAAGAGGTTACTAAAATAGCATATTCAATAACAAACAAAAAAATGAGTTACAGTCTACAATGATTAACCAAAATAAACAAGATTGGACATAAGCAAGTAAAAATTTAGAGCTCAGTTGAGTACTGTCTGCTGATGTACTATGGAATTGTGTATTTCTGGCTTGTAGGTTATGTGACCTGAAATTGCATAATAAAACAATCACCACAATGAGAATAGGTCCATTTGACAAAACCAATTAACTAAACAAATAACATCTACCAACAGCATTTAGATATGAATATTAACACAATTTTACACAGATATTAGTACACCCATGCGTAACTTGAAAAACAATAACAAATGCTATACAATCTATTCAATATAAACTCAATCTGCATTCACTCATCATCAAAAGAGTTTAAACCAGTTCAGGGTCTCAGGAGCAACAGCCTGAACCTAGTCTATTTCAGGGTGTACTCAAACACACACGCGCACCTATGAGCCAATAAAAATTGAGATATGCAAAGAAAATTAGTGTAGTCAAAAAAATTTAATTATAGTATGAACCAAGCAAGGTAACCGTCAAACTATCCATTGAAACATGCTTCAATCAAAGAACCAAATCAACCCTCGAAAAAGTCAAAACAAAAAATGTCAAGGGAAATCTACCTTAAAAATCAAGGTAACAAAACATTCTCAAACTTGCTTAGTCCACTTTGGGGCTGTAAGTAAACGAGAATTGCAAATTCAACAAATGTGTAAGTTGGAGCAAGCGATTGGGCAAGAAAATGAATCGGTTGCTTACTTACATTAAAAATTTGTTGCATGATAAACAATGACACTAGATTGTAAATTTACTTTTAATATGTCCGCGTGCACTTGTGGGCGTTGTTGCAGCATTTAGCTCAGACAGGCTTTAACTTCGACAAAAATTGCGTTTAGAAATAAAATGTAACCCCTAAATATATTCTTGCTTGGAATCATTTCCCTCCGCAAAGAGACTTGGGTTACATGTGAACTGACCACAAATCGTTAGGTATTCATTAAGTCCCTGATCCAATACAGCACTGATACACCAAGTAACCAGAGAAACTAGTTTAACCTGAGCGCACACAGAAGAAAATCCGTGCCTTTTTGCTACTGTGTCGTTAAGTGCTTCATGACACTCTCATAGTACACCACACTGAAATAAAAAAAAATGACTTGTCAGTAACCCTAAAGGATACATTACGCCATTTAAAACTATTTTTTAAAACACCACTCAGACTCAGGCTGGAATGTACTGCATGAATATATCCGGTTCCATTAATAACCCGGCTCGAAATCAAAACATTGGAATTTACCACCTATAATGAACAAGCTCATCGACGATCGGGACACCTCAACTATCTCACATTTTAAAACACAAGGCTTTGATCATGAACCTCTTAAACAAACGCTAGACAACAAAAGGTAAAAAAAAAATTTAATACATGCCTCCAAGTCGCTAACTCCCCCCTATCAGATTCTTACGAATGTACTGACCCCGTGTAATCTCGGATCTGTTCGGACTGTTGCTCGAGTTTGTGTTTCTTTCCAAAGCCTCGGCAGCCGCCGCCATCTTCAAAACCAGCGCCGGAAATACGTCATTGGGGAGAGACGGTAGCAAAAGACTGACTTTCAATACGTTTGAGGAAATGATATCAACAACATCGAAATAAAATGACCATGCGGGAATTAATGTTTTCTGCTGTAAGTAATAAAAATAATTTGTCTCCACACATTTTAAATAGTAGCAACATTGTTGTAATGCATGAACATTAAGTTATGTTCCAGTGTATAAATTACTACCCAATGTCATAGATTCCCATGGTTTGTTAAATTTTGGATACTTTACATATTCCCGTGAATTTTCCATCATCCTTAGAACTATTTATTATAAAGTAGTAAAACTTTTACCATTTTTTATTTAATTCTGAACCTTGCTAGACCTTCACAGACTTGTTGACAGAAACCTTAAATTAGACAACGGCTATGAGAAAGAAATCTCTGAATTCAGATCATCACTGCCTTGTAGGCTACACCTTTCAAAGGCAAAGGCTAGGCGTGAGCATGCCAAACACCAGCCCAGACCACCATAGGTTTTGCAATTTTGGCACAGAAGGTGATCCAATTTACGCTAGTGACTGAAAATGAGCAAAGGCGGCCATTTCATGGATGGAAATCTATAAAGAAGCGAGTCCTTAACAGCAGGATGAAGACACGTTTTAAGAGCAGGAACACTGAAGCTTGGGAGTCTTTTGGCAAGAAGTTAAGAACTCGTGGAAGTGACAGATAGAAGAAAAATTGCATATTATAGTGCCTTCAGAAAGTATTCAGACCCCTTCTGTTTTTTTCACATTTTGCTCTGTTGCAGCTTTAAGCTATAATTGTTTAAATTCATTTTTTTCCCTCAGCAAACAGTGAATATCAAAAAGTAACAAGGCAAAAGCAGTGTTTTAGGAAATTCTGCAAATTTATTAGAAAAGAAAAAACTGAAAAATATTGCATTGGCCCAAGTATACGTACCCTTTGCTGTGACACTTGAAATTTGGCTGAGGTGCATCCCATTGTATTAGTCATCACTGAGGTGTACCTAGTTTGAAGTCCACCTGTGGTCAGTTCAATTGATCGCATATAATTTGTAAAAGCACATACCTGTCTAAAGAAGGTGTCACAGGTGACAATGTGCATCAGAATAAAAACCAAGCCATGTGATCAGAGGAACTTCCTGCAGAGTATAGAGACAGGATTGTGTCACTGCACAGTTCTTGGGATGGCTACACACATTTTTATAGCATTGAAGGTTTTCAAGAGCACAGTGGCCTCCATAATTCTTAAATGGAATAAATTAACAACCACAACTCTTTTAGAGTTGGCTGCCCGACCAAAATCAATAATCTGGGGAGAAGGGCCATGATATGAAAGGTGAACAACAACCCAATGGTCACTCTGGCAGAATTCTAGAGAATCTATGTGGAGATGGGAGAAACTTCCAGAAGGACAATCACTATTGCAACACTCCACTAATCTTGGCTTTATGGCAGAGTAGCCAAATAACACATGAAGCTCCATTTGTAGTTAGCAAAAAGCGCATCTAAAGGACTCTCAGACTATGAGAAACAAGATTCTCTGGTCTAATAAAACCAAAATTGAACTGTTTGGTCTCATGCATGAGGATCACATCTCGAAGAAGCAAGGCACTGTGCATTACCTGGATAATACCATTCCAATGGTGACTAGTGGTTGTGGCAGCATCATGTGGTGGGGTTGTTTTTTAGTGACAGGGACTTGGAGACTAGTCCGGGTTGAGGGATAGCTGAAGGGAGTAAAGTACTATACAGAGATATCTTTAATTGAAAACCTGTTCCAGAGCACTCTAGACCTAAGATTTTGCTGAAGTTTCACCTCCCAACAGGACAGTGACCCTAAGCACAAAGCAAAGACAACACAGGAGTGGCTTAGTGATAACTCTAGGAATGTCATTGAATTGTCCAGCTAGAGCTTGGACTTGAACTCAATCAAACATCTCTGGAAAGACATGAAAACGGCTAACCACTGATGGTCTCCATCCAACCTGGTAGAGCGTGAGAGGATCTACAGACAACTAGTGCAGAAAACACCCAAATCCAGGTGTGCAAAGCTTGTCTCATCATACTCAAAAAGATTCCAGGCTGTAATCTCTGCTAAAGGTGCTTCAACTAAGAACTGAGTAAACAGTCTCAATACTTCTGTCAATACAATCTTCAAGTTTTTTATTGTTAATAAATTTGCCAAAATGTCCAAAATCTTATTTTCACTTTATCATTCTGAGTTAGGGTAGCGCTGCTACCTCGCAGAAAGGAAACCAAGATTTGCATCCTAGGTCCTCTCTGCATGGAGTTTGCATGTTCTTCCTGTGTCTGCATGAGTTTTCTCCAAGTGCTCTGGTTTCATCTCACTGTCTAAAGACATGCAGGTTAGGTGAACTGGCAATACTAAGTTGGCCCTAGTGTGTGCGTGTGTTTTCCCTGTGATGGAATGGCACCCTTCCCAGGGTTTGTTTCTGTCTTGTGTCCTATACTAACTGGGATAGGCTCCAGCAATCTGCAGCAATTGGGCTAGAAAATTATATATGATATTCTGGGTTACTGTTGCTTACTGTGGGAAACAATTTAAATGATTTTATTTTAAGACTGAAACATAACAAACTGTGTAAAAAGTAACTAAATAGAAAGTTAGCAAAGCAAAAAAGTTAGGAATTGGATATAAATTGTTCTGCCACAGCTATGAAATAGAGTAGGAATATTTCTGCATCATGAACTGAAGGAGGAAATTGTAGAAGTCAACAGAAGGCCTGATTGAGTTATAAAAATCAAAGCTTTATGGAATAAAGTACCCTGTTTATGACCATTCTTATGAACTTCAAGAGTGTTCTAGTAAAAGGGAAAAGGAAAGGTTTTAGGAAAAGTTAAAAGTTTTGTAATTTACACACTGAATACAGTCTGTTTAAAAAAAATGGAACACTGATGTATTGTAAAGAAAGGTGTTGTCACATACATTTATAGTTACACTTGTACAAGTAAATTATGTTGTCATGCTATGCAACTAACCAGCTCAGGCTACAATTGTACTAAAATATTTTAAATTACTCAGATGAAAAATCATTTCCAACTGTCATGTGCATTATTGTACGCCATCTGCAAAAGAAGGACATGTTCTTGTTACATTTAAAAGCCAAAAACCTTTAGAAAAATCAGACACTTACCTATGTACTCCATTTAACACTGAAACTCTGTATGTACCTCAGTGCTTTAGGAGTTGTCAATACAAATGGTACAGTAATTATTACACTGAAGTATACTCAAAAAGATTTGATTCTAATTTTTTGGGGCTAAGACAACAACTTCACAGATCTCTCCAAGTTATTACCAGCCCTAGATTTGCTTTTGTGCTTAGCTGAAAATCTAATCTGCTTAATAAAGTTAGAAAAATGAACAGGAGTATAGTCTGGGGTGTGATAAGAATACTACCATCAGACAGCCATCAATCCCATACCACTCTAACCCCAAACTAATTATATGAGCTTCGAGATGAGTGAACAGAGCGATGAGAGGTGGCTATTGCAAGGTTCAGTGTGTTGCTCACTGCTGTCATCGACCATTTTGGGATGGGGAAAATGTGTAAAGTATGAAATCCTATTTCCACAGGAAGGTAATTCATATGAAAAAATGCCTGTTATTTTTAAGAATGTTATATTTTTATCCCCCGTAATTCCCCAAAATGAAACTCTATTCATCCCATTTTTTCACCCTATGGCCCTGACTTCCCACCAAAGTTAGGGGGATTCCTCCTGATCTGGTAAACCTGGTCAGATAGCTCTCCCATAACCTTACTCTTAACCATAATGTAGCAGGCGGAGCTCTGGAGGTCTGCACCTAGACTCCGTTGGCGTCCATTGCAGTCAACTCCCACTTATTTGGAGCTCCAGGACCCTTTCTATAGAATGGAGGCTCCGGGTTGCAGAGATACATCTTTGAAAGAAGTGGGTGCTACTGTATAATGAACGGCTAAACTGAAATTACACTTACTGCTCTTCTCGTCCGGCAGATGGCACCAATAAATTACAGTGTGAAGTTCGTCGGTGACAAGTCTTGCGACAAATCGACTTACGGCTCTGTTACTTTCTCAAAGCGATTTGGAAGCGAAACCTTTACAACACGGTATGAATTGCTCATGTCTGAAGCTTTTTAAGCCTTGCGTTAAAGTGTAATGCTAGTTTCTATACTTTCTATCTTATTGCGTAATTAGTCATTTACTGTTTAGAGCCACTGCATTTATTTTAATTAGTTTATCAATTATGCAGTGCAGTCCAGTATTAGGGGTTAATATGCTAGATTTATTTACGTTGTAGCTGTATTTAATCAATGAGAAAACCAGGAGGACAGTATTATGGGAGTGCTCAGGTGAGACGCTGATAATTGTGTTATTAACTTGGCAGAATTCTGTTACTAAAAGGGATATTTTTTCTTTGTCATTTTGTGAACCATTTTCGCGCGAAGTGTTCAAGACACTGTCAAAAACGGCTCAGTTTTAATTAAAGTATAGGACATTAGAAGTTATATAAAATTTATGTTCGCTAAAATACCTTTGTGTAATGTCATCTTATAGAGCCACTTTGAATAAAAATGCGTTCGTTCATTTCCTGAAATGGCTTAATGCAGTCTGAGGATTGGTGGGACGGGAGAACTTCGAGCACAATACAGAACTCTTTGCTGGCCCATTCTTGCAGATAACGCCTGATTATAGTCACCAGTTAATATAAAATGAATGGCTTTGGTATGTGGAAAGATAATCCACACTCGCATGGAGAGATCAGGCGTAGACTGGAGCTCTGCATCGCAAGTAGACACTTAACCGTTCTTCTACCCAACTACGGTATAATGAGATGCTTAAATTTGTTAAATTCCATAGAGTTAATCAGCTAATGGCTCAATCCACGTGAAGCCCACACAGACCTTCCGACTAAACATCTTCGATTTGTTTCATAGTTGCTGAAAACAATGTCATTTTTTCCAGTAGGTTGTGGGCAAAATTTAAGGCCTGTGTCTTCATTAGTTTCTGAACTATGGAGGTTTTTAATGGGGAGCGTGGCCCTAACTTGATTAAATAACAAATGCTACTAAAAAAATTATGTTTCATAAGTCATACATTTTGAACCGTTAATGATCGATGCATTACGTTTTCATTAGATGTCAGGGATTTCAGAGATTTGTATTAGATGTTTTTAACCTTTAAAATAGTTGGTCCACTGTTGCACTAAACCATATCAGATGTTTCAAATTTTGATGGGTATTACTCATATCAAAGCAGTTCTTTAGCAACTAGTTGCTGATCTGAAAGAAATCAAACTTTCTGATTTTTGGGGCATTAAAAATTGAAAAAATAATTTCATGCAAATATTTTAAACAAGTTTATAAAGCTAAGGCAAAAACATAGACTTTCAAGGAGGATTTAAAATTTACCAAAATTGGTGCTGACCTAATATAAAATGGTAGACTATTCCAAAGCTTTGGGGCAGGTACTGCAAAAGCACAGTCCGGTCAAAGCTTAAGTCTAGATCTCCGCAAAACCAAAAAACTTCTGGTCAGAGGACCGTAGCGATCATGACGGAGAGTAAGGGTGCAATAATTCAGTAAGGTAGAAGGGGGCTAAAGCATTCGGGAACTTTAAAACAGTAAAATTTTAAACTCAATCCTGAAACAAACAGAAACCCAGTGAAGAGAAGGTAAGACTGGTGATTCTGTTAGGGGCAGAGAATGAGGAGAAATTTCCCAGGCTGACTGAAAAGTACCTGTGAGGTATGACTTGAACCATTTCAAAACAGTTCCTTGTATACCCACATACTACTCAAGATGGGCAATAGGGCTATCATGATCAACTGTATCAAACTCTGCAGTTAGAGCTAAAAGCAACAAGACAGCAGTATCCCCAGAGTCACTTATTAATAAGTGATCATTTAAAACTCTTTAAAAGTGGTGAGTCTGTGCAACTTGGAGATGGATCTTAAGTTCAAAAAGTCTAAAATTTAGATTTTTTTTTACTTAAAGGCTGTTTCACAGCCTGTTTACAAAAGTCTGGGACTGAACCAGCCTCAAGTCAACTATTTATTATGTCCAAAATGCTGTTTCCAACCACTGCAAATCACCTTTAAGAAGGCAAGTGGGAACAATATCTAGTGAACAAGTTGTGGGTTTAAGGTGACTAATTACTTCTGGCAAAAAAGGGGGGAGATACAGGCTCAAACTGATAAAAAAAAAAAAAAAAAAAAAAACAGCTGTACATGTAGGAGGGACAGATGGGTCATCAACAGAGGGAGTGATGTGGGATCTAATGTTAGCAATTTTATGAACAAAAAATTGGAGAAAATTCTCACAGATTGTTGGTATAATGTCAGGCCATGTAGGAACACATGGGTGAAGAATAGTGTTCATATTATTACATTTAACGCTCTAGGTATATGACAGTTATCTAAAATAATATCTGGAAAATATTTTATTCTAGAAGATTTTACAGCTTTCTGATAATTAGACAAACTGTCCTTTTGAAGTATTTAAGCACACATGCCTGCCTCAGGATACAAGTGACATCATTTAACCATGGCTCAAGGTTAGGTTTTGAGCGCTTGACTTTAAAGGAGGAGTAGAGTCTAAAATGTTAGAACAAGTATCATTAAACAAAGTGACTAGACCTTCAGTGCTCATCTGAAGAGGGTGGTAGGGGACGCAAAGTATCCATAAAAGTTATGGAAAAGTTGCTAGTAGTAGTGGAGTTTATTATGTGGGAACAGCGAGTCTCACTACAAATGCTGATTGTTTGGTAAGGTAAGGAAGCCTCAATTATAACAGGAATGTGATCAAAAAAACAAGCATCACCAATTTCATTGCTAGAGGACAGATAAACCATATGATAAAACAAGTTCCATTGTATATCCATGTTCATGTGTCAGGCCTCTCACAGACTGAGCAAGATTAAAAGAATCAATGAGGTTTGAAAAGTCCTTAACCAAAGGTTTACTCAGGTGACCCACAAAGCACAAAAGACATTTTTTTCAGTAATTGTCAAATATGTAACTTTGGACTAAGTATTTTAGATGTTAAAGATATCTAATGTTAAATAACAATCCCTGAAAATTTTGTGCTCCTAGCCTAGAATTAACAGTTCAAGAGTTATGACTTATGAAGCATAGCCATTTTTTAGTAGTACACTTTTTGTTTTCGTAAATTTATGGCCACACTCCGCTTTTAAAGCCTAATGAACATTCAAGCCAAAAGTTTGCACTATAGTTATTGGGTACACTTATATTATTTTCAGCAAATATGAAGCAATTTGCTGTTTTGATTTGACACAGATTGACTCTATAATCTAGAAGAGCTGTATTTGTTTTGTAAGGGTGACTCAATAGAGCAGTGGTTAGTGCTACTGTCTCACAAAGCTAGCACATCATTTTGTGTTCAGGGATTTGCTTCTATTCCTTGTGTTCCCTTTACATTGGCAAAAAAGTGTTTTTAGAATGACTGGTTGTGTGGGAGAAACAGAATTTTGCTTCTATGAAAGTAATACTGTATATATTCAGTCAGTCAGCTTTAAAGGTAGGCTTTGATTTCATAAAGCATGGACTACACAAAATGGCATACAGAATCATCCATTATGGGACATTCATTCATCTTTCACAAAAATGCAAAAAAGATTTGTAGTTATTTAAATCTCTAAGGTAATCACATTTTTCACACTCTTTTATTAAAGGACGTGAACCAGTGTGCCTTTGTGTGTACAGTACCAACTTTATAGTATCAGAAGCTAAACTGAAATGTTTTAATGTAAATGTTTGACCCCGGGTGACAGCATTGATGTAGTATCAGGAACAATAGAAACCTGAGGAAACCACCAAAATGTCATGTGTGAGCCCTGCCATTAACTGCCAGTGGTTGGTTCTCATCTTGCTCCCTGTGTTGCCAGGCCCCACAACAATCATTTGGACTAAGTGGGTATGAGAATGTTGTGTCCAGATTTTTTGTAGAAAGTGAGATATATTAGCAAATGTTGCTCTTCTTAGGAACCATATATTTATGATGATTTTATGGACGCCTCTGTAGAATTAGAGCTTTGGAGTGGGAGCTAAAAAAATTCGCCAAACTTTTTTACTGCTTGCAACATTATAAGATTCTTGACAGGATGCATCATAATATGGTCTGGTAACTTGACCGCCCGGTATCTCAAATTACTGCAAAGGACTTTCGGGACTGCATGTAAAACTGTTTCCTTGGATGTCCCACAACTCCCAAGATATCTGCTGTCGAATGATGGCTGAATCGATTATCATGGATGCTATTCAGCCAGCTCATGCCTTTTTCACACTCCATCCCTCTGGGAAATACTATCTGAGCATCACCATCCACACCTCTCTCCTCGGAGACAGCTTCTTCCCAAAGGAACATTAAACTGAAGATTTCCACTCCCCTCTTGAGCTTTTTCAAATTATATTACATTATACGATTATCTGTTACAGTTGGAATTATTACCATTTGTTTTCACTGCCAACAGCAATTTCTAATAAATATTTAAAATAGGCAAACTGTAATTTTGCACTTTCTATTTCTTAACTTAAATTGTACATATACAGTATGGTAACTTTTATGTTGTAAATTACATTACTGTAATATCTTGCTTGTCTTGTACTTTTGTATGGTCATGTCTTTGTACTGTTTATCTTTGTTTGATTGTATTTCACTGTTCGCCTCACACCTCCCCACTCCATCCCATGTTTGCTATTGAAAGAAGAGAGTACTGTGGCTCAAGAATTTCATAGTATTTAGAATACATATGACAAGTAATTTGAATATGCATGCAACAAGACTGGTGCTTTGGCATAAAGCTTAGAAAAAAAGGTTAACTTTTTTATATCTTTTTCTGTAGGTGAAACTCTGTGGAAAGATGTAATTGGACTATATTTCAGTCATACACTTAACTTAAATTACATTGCTAAAATGGCTGAAGATCAAGCAGATCATTTAGCAGGAGCAAGCACAACACTAGATGGAGTTCCTGGCCTTAAAGACATTCTCATTCCCAGTAGAGTACAGTCGACTGATCAAGAGTTCCTTATAACGCCTTCAAATGAGGCTGACACATCTAGTCTTTGTGGATTGTGCATCTCTAATCCTGGACATTACACCTGCCCACGTTGCAATATTCGTTTCTGTTCTTTACAGTGTTATCGTGGGGATAACCATGGAGCATGTTCTGAAGAGTTCTATAAAGAGTCTATCTTTGAGCACTTGAAATTGGAACAAGCAAGTGAGGAAGGAAAGCGACGGATGGAGGAAATCCTTTTGCGAACACATCAGATGGAAAATAGTGAAGAATTAGAACAGTTTGAAGATGGCTTGGAGACAGAAGGGTTGTCAGAGAGGCTGGCAGGGTTAGACTTGGATAATGTGTCAGAAGATGAGATTTGGGATCATCTTAGTGAAGGAGATAAGAGAAAGTTTAATGATCTTCTAAGTAATGGAAAAATAGGAATAATGGTGAAGCAGTGGGTACCATGGTGGGAAAAGCACGAGACAAGATTAGTGGAAGAAGTAGAGGTAAACATGGAAGCAGAAGACATAAAACTGATTGGTCTTTCTAAGAATGAAGCCTGTTTATCAAAGCAAAATGAAAAAAGTGAGCCTGAAATTACAGAAATGACAGCTAACTTAACAAATAGCAAGAAAACCTCTATCCCACCCATATACACTAATATCCCTCCTCTCAACGCATTGAATCGTAGCCCATCTCATCTTGTCAGGTACAACCTTGTCAATGCTTTGTATTCTTACACATTTTGTTTGCAGCTTTACAATGGGGACATATCGGAGGACTTCATAAAGCTGGAGTTCACCCAGGCTTTACTGAACATTTCACAAGCCCTGGGCTCAGCCAGGGTCTTTGGCTCTGTAGAAGAAGCCCTGCATGCAGGTGTAGATTCAGTACGGACTGGTCCTCTGTATGACAAGGATGATCCCCTGGCTGCTCTACGTGCCGTATTAGCTGTAGCCCATGTACTTGTGGGAGAAAGTCGATCCCAGGTTAGCAGGTACACGCTGGCTTCTCTGTCACAGATGCGAAAAGTCTTGGGTTATGTGCGGAAAACAGACCCACAATTATCGGAGGAGGAAAAGAAAAAATATTTCAGGACCCAGAAAAAGATAGAATTTTTGATGGCCTGGGTGTGTGATAATGAGAATTTGTTAATCACTCTTGCCCTCAAGGTGCAGTCAAAGTACAAGACCTTCATGCATGAGCAAATTGAAATTAAAGCTGGTGAACTGAAACTGGAAAAGATCCAGGGACAACGGACATTATCCAACAAAGCAGTTCTCATTGAGGAGCTCAACTGATGTGCTGGAAGTATGAGAAAAGTGGTTTTTGAGAGTACTAATTTTATTGACTTTCACAGATAATCAATATGCAGGTATCTTTGCAGTGACTAAAAATGTTGTGTTAACAAAGGAAGGTATCCAATAAAAATAACTAATTTAGATTGCCAGTTATCAATAGTGTATTTTGTTACAGGAAGAAGGAATACTGGGATTTTGTTTTTGATGGTACAGTGTGTGAATTGAATATATACATCACGTATTTTCAAACCCTCTTCATCTAATTCTGTGTCACAGAAGGCTGGAGCATGTTCTGGTAGCATGTGGGGCAAGTTGGGAAGCGGCCCTCAATGGGGAGCCAGACCATTGCAAAATTTGTTAATTTGGGATGTTATGCTAAAATTATATTGTCTTGGAAATTCTACCTAGCAGTTTATTTCTAACACAGTTAACTGGCTAATTTGTATCTAATGTGAGTTAGAATAAATTGGTTTAGACAAAATGTATATAGCAACAGTTAAAATTGAAATAGAAAGCATAACAACATAATAAGGCACTCACATTCTGTATATACAAAAATAATTTACAAATAAAATGAGCTGACATTAGAAAGCTCCCAGAAAACATTTTGAATTCTTTAAATTTATGTGGATTTCTACATTAATTACTCATAAAATTGTGCTCTGAACTTCAACAAAGCCACGGTCATAGACAAACCCCATTTACTTAAACACAAACATTTGTTTTAACATTCACATTCAGGCTGAGAAAAGTACATGAACAGCTGTAGTAACCAACAGAACCACCTTTAGCAGCAATAACCATACTTCGTGTTGGTATAGCACGAAGTATTGTGCATTTCTGTCAAACTTTGCACATTTGTCCATAGAACATTATCCAAGAAATGGTGTTAATCATTCAGGGGGTTTTGCAAACTTAATAAATTAAGCATATGGTTTCTTCTGTGGTGTCCTTACATGGCCACCATTCTTGTTCATTGCTTTTCTTAGCAGACATTTGTATGAACAGATACTTTCCTTGGCTGTTTACCTTAAAATTCTGTTTTACCTCCCTCAGCATTACACTCTGAGTTACTGCCATGATCTTTCCAGGGTGGCCATTCCAAGGAAGAGTAGCAACAAACCGTTCTGAATTTCTTACATTTGCATTTGCCTTACTGTGGATTGATTAGCACCCAGATTCCGAGAAATGCTTTTTACATTTTGTTTCAGCTTTATATATCTGGACAATTCTTCTAAGGTTCTCTGATATTCCTTTTAATCACAACATGGTTGACGATACAGATATTTTATTTTGTTGTTGGGTGAGGTGAATAAAGCCTGCATTTAAATGGTCTACAACATTTGTCTGACAAGAAGCAATATTTTTATCTATTTTGTTTGTGGGTTGTCTTTCATGTTGAAACCATTTTCAGCCATTCGCTGTTTTGCACAAAAAGCTTTTTTTTTTTTTAATACAGTTTACCTTGTTTTGGCAGTCCCTTATACTAAGAAAAATATAGGTAACTTTAAAATACAACAGAACTCCTAGAACATTACAGAACAAACAGCTATCTTGTGAATGTAAATTGGCCTTTACTGATATGCTTTAATACTCAGTTTTCTGACATATCCTACTACTACTTATTACACAGTATCATTAAAAAAAAAAAACTACTTACTGGATCTTTTGTGTAGCTGCTATGTAGCACCTTTCATTGGGGCCATGATGAGAAGTCTTTTTACTAGTCATTCGGACTTTCTTGGTGAGTAACCTCTGCACAGACTTTCTGTTCCTCTTTTCTATAATGCTCTCAGAAAAACCTTGCATCTTGTGTACCACCTAAATCCTTGGTATCAAACTCCCATCAAAAAACTCTTTAACACCAGTTTACTTAGTTTAAATTTACGCATTGATTATATTTTACACCTCATAACTCACAATTAAAGGGTCTCAGCTCCGATCCCTACTGTCACTTTGCTTATACAGGTATATTTATGCATAATTTGTTTTAGTCGTCATGACCTTTTGGTCTCTTGCTCACTTTCTTCGATGCTGTCACTTACAATTTTTTTCTTGCCCTCCAAAATACGACCTTTTGGACCTTCCTCTGTTAGTGCATCAGCATATATTCTTGTATTTGGGCACTGTAGCTACTACACACCTTGCATCTAGATGGATCTGATTACACTAAGATTTAGCTGTTCACACTTTTGGAGTTTTCTGCGTCACAAATTAATAGAACATTCAGCGACTCCATTCACAGCTAGGATTCTGGTGCTTAACAAGTCAAGTCTTTTAGGCAGAGAGTTGTTATTCAGTCATTCCCTTGATCTTGTGTTGATGCTGCTGCAGTTCCTGGATGTACTGCTTAGAACATGGGACAGCGGGAGGGGTGGGAAAGGGGCATGTATTTCATATAGTGCGTACTTTTTGACCATATTGATTTCTTTTTAACTTAGTTAAAATTGATCACAAAAAAACACTTAAATCCTTGGTGACATTTTCTTAATTCAGACTCCATTTCTTAACCCAATGAAATGTGGTAATAGGGTCATCAATATTTTATATTTTACCGAGTAACTTGTCAACCTACAGCCAAATTACCTGTGTATTTGAAAGTGATGTTCTTCTTCATAGTTTCATGAAGGTTCTTTTTTTTTTTTTTTTTTGCAGTCTTTACTCAACATTTAGCTTAACTAATATACATACAGTTAATATTTGAGGTAGTTCAGTCTAACTACTTTCACATTTCTTAGTTTTCTGTCAATTAAATCTAATCTTGTAGTAACAGTACTGCATTTACGATTTCATTCTCCATATATACACTTTTCAGTGTGATGTTTGGTGAATTGAGATATGTTTTTCTACATAGTCATCTTGCTGATCACTGATTGGCTATGTGCATCATGTAGGAAAAATGTTTATGACTCAGGAATATAGTGTTCTATTTTTTAAGATTGCGCTGTCTCGGTCAAAAAGAGGATTCACCAACTAATGATCATCATTGTGTATTCATGGTATCTGAGTGTAAAATTGACTAGCTGTGTTTTTTTTTTTGTTTGTTTGTTTTTGCATATAAATAACACAGTATGGACTTTGTGAGTTGAAATATTAGTTTATGCATATACTGTATAGAGGGATATTTTTTAGGAGGTTAAAGAACTGCTTTATGTTTAGTTTAAATATTAACCGTTAAGAAGTCAATGATTCTCTGGTAATTGTTTTTTTTCCAAAGAGCTTGTCTTATCTTCTGCTTAAGACTGAAAGAGCCAGCCTCCCCAGATGATAAACTTGTGTTTTAAGTTGCCTTCTCCACTTTAAAATGGCTAATTAAAATATACCCATATTAAAAGAATAAGCTTAGTATATTTGTAATATACTCCCATTGTTTACATGAACAAACACTGATTTTTCCATTTCATCTTTGCATTTCTTTGATTGTGGAAAATTATGATCTTGTACACAACTAATAGTTTATATGTGCAAGTCAACGTAATTACTTTGAACATCTCTCTACATGTAATTCAATGCAATCAGTGTTACTAAAAATAATTTATTAAAAATAATTCAGACACATTTAGATTTTGTTTACATTTGATGACATAATTTATACTGTATGTAGAAGACATTTGTACAGTAATTTCAGGCCATAACCGTATGCTTAAAACATTTTTGCTACAGAATATTATTGAATTTTTCAACATATCTCTTCAAAGACATGCCAGTATTTCTGTTTAGCTGTTCTAGGTGTGATTTATTTCTGTAAAATTCACTTAATTGACAGTTCTTGCCCACTGTACTCTTTTGTTTAAAGGAGAAAATATGGTCTTCCCACAGTTTTACACTTACAAACTTGTTACCTAAATCCAAAAAAAAATGTACAAACAATACTGTGCTTTCTATATTTAATGATAAAACTGCCTGCCATTTTTTTAAAAATAAATAAATCATACTGTGCCATTAGGCAAATAATTTAAAATTAAATTCCAGTTAGGACTGGCACCATAATAAATGCAACTTGATTTTGCAAACATAACAAAACTTGTAGTTAGTCACCATCATTAAAATGTATTGTCTTTATTTGCAAGCAGCCTTAGTACGAAAAGCCCAAAATTGTTATGTGACCAGAACTTCTGTCATCATCATTCATCCATCTTCAGAACTCAGTTATCCAATTCAGCGTCTCTCGGTTTATCCCAGCAGCATTGGGTATCGGTCCACTGCAAGGTACAATCACACTCATTTATTGAACCATGACCAATTTAGACATGCTAGTTAGTTAACCTGTATGTCTTTAGGATTTAGGAGGAAAACCATAGTGCAAAGAGAAAAAGGCCTGTGAGGCAGCAGCTGTAACCACTAACACCATGCCACCCTCGTGATACTAGAATGAGGTAACACCACACTACCCTCATGATACTAGAATGAGGTATTGTTCAAAATTTGTGTAAATTATTTCATTCCATCTTTTAGACAGTGTGATGTAATGGGTAATGTTACCATTTTCATTTCTTAATAATGATTCTACTGTGTGATCCTGAGTAAGTCACTTTCACTTAATCTACCAGAATCATCTCCGCTTATAACACAACTTGGGATGGAGTCAGCTGTTTGTACAGAGTAAATAATGTAAGATTGTACCAGCATTCCGTGCAGGATAACTTTAGGCAACAGCGTTTTGTTGTCTGATGAGCTGAGTTCACAGTCACTACCCCTGTTATGTATTAAACAAGAAATACAAAAGAAGATGGTGCTATTATTTAAGAAGAGTTTGGCAAGTTGTGTCAGTCTTGGTTAGTAGAGATAAGGGATAATCCGGTATGGAACACGTTGGCAGTACTGTTGCCAGGCCAACCCATACTTCTTCAGGCATTGGTGTTCATCACGTGCCTCTCTGTGCACAAGCAGAACAGCAAAGTAGATCACATAGAAATATGGTAGAACATGGGAAAATCCTGTAAATGAAAAAGTTGTTTTTTAAAGGTTATTTTTAAAAGTTAAATGTTATCCTTTAGAGTCATGTGTACACTGTATAATTTAATAAACATTTTAAATACTTGAACCATTAAGCAGTTTTCAAGCAGTTTATACTTAATAGGAAAAAATTATCATTAAAACAGACAGGCTTTATATTTTCAGCTTTGCTAGAGCACTCTGCATAAACTGAAGACGTATTTTAGAAATAGTGTCTCAATGTTTTTTTTTTTTCTTTTTACTTGGAATTGACTAATAAATAACTGGTTATTTATATATACAATTCTAGACATATTATTACCTTGTTCTGTACCTTTTTGTTTTGTACAGCTTCCATAGTTGGCAGGTAGCATGTAGTTGTCAACTTTTTATGACACAAGCACTAGATTCCTGGAAATTGCATGTTTTACAAGAAAAGGTAACATGATATGCTCCTTCTTTTGTACTCATAATATATGCATTAGTTACATTTCATAGGGATCAATGATGTGTTAAAGAATAGACTCATATGGGATGATATGTAATATTCTGTCTATACAAACTAATGTGAAAATATAATTTCTTGCACTTCTTGTTTGCCTTCATAGGGAAGGAGAAACCAAATAGCACTCTGTGTAATAAATTACTATTTGTTTAAACAGTTGTAAATGCAAACACATACTTTTCCTAGGTCTGTGATTGCCATGTTGTAAGAGTAGTTAAACTTTTATCTAACAGTTCCTGCCTATAATTCACTCCAAAGGTTTACAGACTTTGACAGCTTGTTTATCATCCCTTTTAAATTCAGTGTTTGCAGCTGAAAGGAGTGTAAAATAGTTTAGTCATGCTAAACTTAAATATGACCCTAGAAAGTTATAAAAAATAATCAGGGTTTAACAAAGCAGAAGAAATTATTAAACTCACCACAAGGTAGAGACCAGGCCAGTGCCATGATCAAATCACCCAAATAATTGGGATGCCGCACAAATCCCCACCAGCCTGACACCAGTAGCCTCTTTCCAGTTGCTGTTGGAATTGTCTCCAGACCTGTTTGCAAAATGTGAAACAGAATTTGATGTGTAAGGATTAATGACTAACAGATGAAAAATTATCACTTATAAATCAACTGCCATCTACTGCCCTTACAACAACTATTTTGTTTTTATATTTGCCAAGGTACAGACTTTTACATCAGTGTGACTTCCAACATCAAAATTCCGTTTTCTATTAAATACACTTTACAAAGAACGGTGTATGATTTTCAAAATGTAGACTAAAAAATTTGCATTATTATTTTTCACTCTGTAATGGCACCCTTATGTACCTTGAGGAGTAATTAAAATGTTTTAATCCTGAAACTGAAAAGAGTGTTCTATGGTAAACAGTAAAGATTGGCTCCTGTGTATGAATTACAAGCAGATTTTGAGGTTTTTGTAGTGTATGCTTCTTGAACTGTTGTCAGCCTGGTTATGCACAAATATGATGTATACTCTTCATGTGACAGTGTTTCCAGTCGCATTTTGTTTAATCTTTAATTGTATGCCTCTCTAATACCATACTCTGTAATATTGATATGATGTGAAGCTCCATGGTAGCTAATGAATGACCTATTATTGGCTGGGGCTCCTGACCAATGAATGTGAAAGGAGGTGGGCCATAATTCCAACAATTTGTTATCATTTGAGTGTGCTCCATCCACCTTGCTCACAAGAGGGTTTTTCAGAAGTGGTTTATAAAAACCCCTCCTTTAACCGCCACCTTATCGTGGTGGAGGGGTTTGCGTGTCCCAATGATCCCAGGAGCTCTGTTGTCCGGGGCTTTATGCCCCTGGTAGGGCCACCCAAGGCAAACTGGTCCTAGGTGAGGGATGAGACAAAGAGCGGTTAAACAAATCTCCTATGAAGAAAAACAATTTTGGACGGCGTTTTCCCTTGCCCGGACGCGGGTCACCGGGGCCCCACTCTGGAGCCAGGCCTGGAGGTGGGGCTCGATGGCGAGCGCCTGGTGGCCGGGCCTGCACCCATGGGGCTCGGCCGGGCACAGCCCGAAGAGGCAACGTGGGTCCCCCTTCCCATGGGCTCACCACCTATGGGAGGGGCCAAGGAGGTCGGGTGCAGTGTGAGTTGGGTGGTGGCCGAAGGCGGGGACCTTGGCGGTCCAATCCTCGGCTACAGAAGCTGGCTCTTGGGATGTGGAATGTCACCTCTCTGAAGGGGAAGGAGCCTGAGCTAGTGCGCGAAGTTGAGAGGTTCCGGCTAGATATAGTTGGACTCACCTCGACGCACAGCTTGGACTCTGGAACCAATCTCCTTGAGAGGGGCTGGACTCTGTACCACTCTGGAGTTGCCCCCGGTGAGAGGCGCCGAGCAGGTGTGGGTATACTTATTGCCCCCCAACTTGGAGCCTGTACATTGGGGTTTACCCCAGTAGACGAGAGGGTAGCCTCCCTTCGCCTTCGAGTGGGGGGACGGGTCCTAACTGTTGTTTGTGCGTATGCACCGAACAGCAGTTCGGAGTACCCACCCTTTTTGGAGTCCCTGGAGGGGGTGCTAGAGGGCATACCTTCTGGGGACTCCCTCGTTCTGCTGGGAGACTTCAATGCTCATGTGGGCAATGACAGTGAGACCTGGAAGGGCGTGATTGGGAGGAATGGCCCCCCCGATCTGAACCCGAGCGGTGTTTTGTTATTGGACTTCTGTGCTCGTCACGGATTGTCCATAACGAACACCATGTTCAAGCATAGGGGTGTTCATATGTGCACTTGGCACCAGGACACCCTAGGCCTCAGTTCGATGATCGACTTTGTGGTCGTGTCGTCGGACTTGTGGCCACATGTCTTGGACACTCGGGTGAAGAGAGGGGCGGAGCTGTCAACTGATCACCACCTGGTGGTGAGTTGGCTTCGATGGTGGGGTAGGATGCCGGTCAGGCATGGTAGGCCCAAACGTGTTGCGAGGGTCTGCTGGGAACGTCTGGCAGAGCCCCCTGTCAGAAGTAGCTTCAACTCCCACCTCCGGCAGAACTTCGACCACATCCCGAGGGAGGTGGGGGACATTGAGTCCGAATGGGCCATGTTCCGTGCCTCTATTGTTGAGGCAGCTGACCGGAGCTGTGGCCGTAAGGTGGTCGGTGCCTGTCATGGCGGCAATCCCCGAACCCGTTGGTGGACACCGGCGGTGAAGGATGCCGTCAAGCTGAAGAAGGAGTCCTACAGGACCCTTTTGTCCTGTGGGACCCTGGAGGCAGCTGATAGGTACCGGCAGGCCAAGCGGAATGCGGCTTTGGTGGTTGCTGAGGCAAAAACTCGGGCGTGGGAGGAGTTTGGGGAGGCCATGGAGAACGACTTTCGGACGGCTTCGAGGAGATTCTGGTCCACCATCCGGCGTCTCAGGAAGGGGAAGCAGTGCAGTGTCAACACTGTATATGGTGGGGATGGTGCGCTGCTGACCTCGACTCGGGACGTTGTGGGTCGGTGGGGGGAGTACTTCGAAGACCTCCTCAATCCCATTAACATGCCTTCCAATGAGGAAGCAGAGCCTGGGGACTCAGAGGTGGGCTCCCCCATCTCTGGGACTGAGGTCACCGAGGTGGTCAAAAAACTCCTTGGTGGCAGGGCCCCGGGGGTGGATGAGATACGCCCGGAGTTCCTCAAGGCTCTGGATGTTGTAGGACTGTCTTGGCTGACACGCCTCTGCAACATCGCATGGACATCAGGGACAGTGCCTCTGGATTGGCAGACCGGGGTGGTGGTCCCCCTCTTTAAGAAGGGGGATCGGAGGGTGTGTTCCAACTACAGAGGGATCACACTCCTCAGCCTCCCTGGAAAAGTCTATTCAGGGGTCCTGGAGAGGAGGGTCCGTCGGATAGTCGAGCCTCGGATTCAGGAGGAACAGTGTGGTTTTCGTCCTGGTCGCGGAACAGTGGACCAGCTCTATACCCTTAGCAGGGTCCTGGAGGGTGCATGGGAGTTTGCCCAACCAGTCTACATATCTTTTGTGGACTTGGAAAAGGCATTCGACCGTGTCCCTCGGGGAATCCTGTGGGGGGTACTCCGAGAGTATGGGGTACCGGCCCCCCTGATAAGGGCTGTTCAGTCCCTGTACGATCGGTGCCAGAGCTTGGTCCGCATTGCCGGCAGTAAGTCGAACCCGTTTCCAGTGAGAGTTGGACTCCGCCAGGGCTGCACTTTGTCACCGATTCTGTTCATAACTTTTATGGACAGAATTTCTAGGCGCAGCCAGGGCGTTGAGGGGGTCCGGTTTGGTGGGCTCAGGATTGAGTCACTGCTTTTTGCAGATGATGTCCTGTTTGCTTCATCAGGCCGTGATCTTCAGCTCTCTCTGGATCGGTTCGCAGCCGAGTGTGAAGCAGCTGGGATGAGAATCAGCACCTCCAAATCCGAGACCATGGTCCTCAGCCGGAAAAGGATGGAGTGCCCTCTCAGGGTTGGTAGCGAGATCCTGCCCCAAGTGGAGGAGTTCAAGTATCTCGGGGTCTTGTTCACGAGTGAGGGAAGAATGGAGCATAAGATCGACAGGCGGATCAGTGCGGCATCCGCAGTAATGCGGGCGCTGCATCGGTCTGTCGTGGTGAAAAAGGAGCTGAGCCGCAAGGCGAAGCTCTCAATTTACCAGTCGATCTATGTTCCTACCCTCACCTATGGTCATGAGCTATGGGTAGTGACCGAAAGAACGAGATCGCGAATACAAGCGGCTGAAATGAGTTTCCTCTGCAGGGTGTCTGGGCTTTCCCTTAAAGATAGGGTGAGAAGCTCAGTCATCTGGGAGGGGCTCAGAGTAGAGCCGCTGCTCCTCCGCATCGAGAGGAGTCAGATGAGGTGGCTCGGGCATCTGATCAGGATGCCTCCTGGACGCCTCCCTGGTGAGGTGTTCCGGGCACGTCTAACCAGGAGGAGGCCCCAGGGAAGACCCAGGACACGCTGGAGGGACTATGTCTCTCGACTGGCCTGGGAATGCCTTGGGATTCTCCCGGAAGAGCTAGAAGAAGTGGCTGGGGAGAGGGAAGTCTGGGCATCTCTGCTCAAGCTGCTGCCCCCGCGACCCGACCTCGGATAAGCGGGAGACAATGGATGGATGGATGGATGGATGGTTTATAAAAATATTTTGGAAAAAAGACATCTGTCTGGGATATTATGAGCATATGACCAAGTACAGTACTTGACATTTGGATTATGCAACATACTGTATTGATATATTTTATGGGACATGTTATTGTTGTTCAGTGTTGGCACCCTTTGAAGTCCATTATATCACAAACTTTATCTTCATTCCCCATGTAAGCACAGCATTAAAAGATTTCCTTGGTCATCACAAGAAACATGAGGTGAATAATACAAAAGAAATATAATTTTGTGTAAGGTATTCCTTTAATCTGTGGAGAAAAGGAACAAAGCTGCCCAAAAAAATTAAACAAGATACTCATATCAATAAATTGTTCCTTTTTTCATCCAGCTTTTCGTTCATTTTGATGAATGTAGTGCATTTAGAACCAAATTTCTCTAGTGCAAAATAGGATACCTGGTGACATTGATGGTAAATTCTCTATATCTTCCAAGAATGCTTAATGTAGTGATCCCAATAAGTTCTGTAGTATACTCCACCAAGTACTTATTCCATCCAATTAATGACTTAACCAAAACCGGCCACTAATCTTCTTTAGTCTCAGGCACAGCAATACGTGTTAATGGAAATGTTGGATGATTTTTTTATATGCAGATTTACTAAACTTTTGATTGTACCGTAGTTTTAATAACTATGAAAATACAATAGATAAAAATACTCTCATTACTATTTGTTAATTAGTACTACTGTAGTAGTATTGTCACATGTATAGAGTATCATGAAATTCTCTGAGGTACAATGTCTTGTTTAATTTATGCATGTCCAATTTTCCAGTACATACAGTATAGTGTTTCCGTTATATACTATTCCTTTTATAAACATAATGCTGGGTCTCTACAGCACTCTTCTGTGTACTAAAGGAATCTTTTATGAATCTTGGAGCATTTTACACCTGTACAAATATGGCTAAAACAAATATGCAAAATTCAGTATGCACCAAACTGCATACCATTAAGAACCAGTGTGACGTTTGCATTACTAAAATCTATGTATAGTTCGTCAGTATAGATTTTTTTTATGTTCTCATTTTAAACATCCATGTGATATGTGCGCACAGCATACCTGTGATTGAGCACTTAGGCATGTAGACATCAGTCCACCATATCTGAAAATATTAATGCATATTCTGCCAAATATCAGCACATTATTGCTATAGTTATATATTTACTGCAGTGGTTTAAAACATATAACATTTTTTTTTGCCTGCTCAGGTTTGACATTTTCCTATAACCTTGAATTAGTTGAAGCAAGTTTGAAATGAGATGAGATTTGACATATTATTATTAGTTTACTGGAGCTCTTTACTCTTGAATATGCTACACACAGTTACTCATGAGTGAAAAAACATTTGCGCCATGGATCAATTCCCGATTTTCTTGCTGACTAACTTTGGCTTTTTTTGATGGTCATTTGAAAACACAAGTTTACAGTAAACTGTACTATTTTGCATTGAAAGGGGTAATTTGTAGGAATAATGGGAATTTTGGGACAGGTATAATTTCACCCTGTAGCACACTCTGTAAAAAGGGTAACTTCAATCAGATTTGAATACAACACTTTCTATAATCTTGTACCATTACTATGTTTTGGAGGATTTAAATCAAAGTAAAATACACTGATTCGTAGTTTACTTTAACTTGTTACATACAGCATTTTTTACAACATGTACATTTGTGGCCCATGGAGTGAATTAAATGTTTTAGGGATTATAAAGAAAAAAAAACAGGTGAAGATAAATAATATGGTGACCTATGTACAATATTTATCTCCTCTATGTTCTGTCCGTGGTGGACCTATTTACTGAGGCACGCAATTGTTTAAACTGAATAAGGAATGCTGTCACTCCCAGTGTATGTTGTACCCAGAACCTGAAGTGTACTGGTACTGTATGTTGTGCTGGCACTTCCCTACTTATGCTTTGTGAAACAGAATGGAGCGGCAAATCATGGTCTGACCTCCACTCACATACAGTATAATGTATGTATGTTAGTGTGCTTGACAATTTGAATTTGTCTGTTTTTCATACTGCATTGCCACGAGAAAGAAATAATCTGACAGAATAGGGAGTACTCTGTGTATCCAATGACACAGGTTGCTAAGCATGTTGTTTTTGATCTTTGCTGAACTTTCCTCCTTCTAGTTCTTCTGGTAGTGGTGTTCATTTGCAGAAAGTGGTTGATTTGTATAAATCTCTGGATGATTACAGTTTTATGCTGGTGAGTGGTACTGTTGTGCTGGTGGCATTCAGTTGTAAAAGCTGTAAGCCCCATTTCTCTTCAATGAGATTGAAAAAGGATGTGGTGCCTAAAAATAACCCACTCACTACAACATTGTTAACAACAAATATCGACAAAAAAATGTGGATCAGCAAATTTTGTTTGAAACTAAGTTTCAGTTAAATCAGTCAAAACATTTTAAAAATTTTGGGGTATGTTTTTCTGCTGTATCTCCTCTAAATATTGATATATTAAATTGGCCTTAGAAGATACCTACAACCCTAGATGTACCGTCCTGCCAAATTTCTGCTTTTTAACTGAACAAGAAATAGTGTTTTTGAATTTACATTATAGCTAGATCTGCATACACCCTGAGCCTGATGACTTTGCACATACTCTATTGCATGCCATATCATATCCTGAAAAGAAAAAAAAAATTCCACTTAAGGTCACACAAAAGTAGCTTTTTTGATCCTTTTTCATTGAAAAGGAGAGTAAAAAAGCAGCAAATAAAAACGGGTTTATTTTTTATTCATTCCACAGCTATCAGTGTTGTTTTGCAGCACATACTTGTTGAGTAAACTATGCATTGAGTGTATCATATAAGAGCTATTGGTTCAAATTATTGTGAAATACAAATATTACACTAAATATAATATTTTCAGATTAATTTTAATTATAATGTATGTTTTATGTACAAAGACATTTTGAAGAAACGGGGAAACAATGCATTTTCTGTGCATTTATTCAGACCAGCTTTCTCATTCCTAACAATGTCCCCACCATTGTTCAGTACTAACCTGCTATATTAGGGTGTGTGGGATCTCTGCGAAAGAGGTTCTTCTCAGAGTTTGCACAGCGGAAGATTAAATAACCCAGAGCTGTGGAGAGCAGGATAAACCGTTTTAAGAGTCTGCTGACGTGCTTGAAGTCATTTACATAAATGCAACAGCTAAGTAAACAAGTGCATTGCTTATTTCAATTGTACCTCATCCTCCTTTATATGCACGATCACTACTAACCATTTAAAGAAATGATCCCAAAGGCACTAAATATAGTAAGCTCCTGTGGGTTTCTGACCAAGAAATGGGCCTGCAGGCTGTATGTGAAAGGAACCCAGGTCAAGTCTCCAAAAGCAAGCATGAACCCAAATCCATCTTGTACAATGTCCATTGTAGTCAAAACAGCCTCCTGTCCAAAACATATACATATGTCATTATAAATTCACTTTATTATGTGTTCTGTAGTAGTGTGGCAAATTTGTGGCATACAACACAAGTCTGATGGTTCAGTCCATTCCTCCCTATATGACCCTGTGCAAATCACTTAATAATAATTCCAGTGCTCCTAGTCCATTTAATTAACATATAGTGAAACAAACTCTGTATATCAGGTTCTGTTTGTATATACAGTGTGTGTGTGTATGTATGTATGCAGTATGTATGTGTGTATATATATATATATACTGTATATTCACGGCATTCGAAGTCTGTGTCACAATCTGATTGTATGGGTGGTTACCTACCAGGTAACGCTTGTGGTTGGCCAGCAATCTGCTAACATCCGTTAGTTTGTGAGGAGCAGATCATAGAATGGTTGAAATAGTTTACTGTCAAATAAATGCAAAGAGTACACGACACGTGTTTCGCCCTCATTCTGGGCTCATCAGGTGTACACACTCCACTGCACTCCCTCTCGGGAATCGAACCTCGGACGTCAGCGCCAGAGGCGATGCCCCTAACGTTGCGCCACGGCGTGTGGTTCGTTTATTTGACAGCATGTAGATCGGGGTAATTACATTCACGGCATTCGAAGTCTGTGTCACAATCTGATTGTATGACCGTGGCGGATGTTAGCAGATTGCTGGCCAACCACAAGCGTTACCTGGTAGGTAACCACCCATACAATCAGATTGTGACACAGACTTTGAATGCCGTGAATGTAATTACCCCGATCTACATGCTGTCAAATAAACGAACCACACGCCGTGGCGCAACGTTAGGGGCATCACCTCTGGCGCTGACGTCCGAGGTTCGATTCCCGAGAGGGAGTGCAGTGGAGTGTGTACACCTGATGAGCCCAGAATGAGGGCGAAACACGTGTCGTGTACTCTTTGCATTTATTTGACAGTAAACTATTTCAACCATATATATACTGTATATATATATATATATACAGTATATATATATATACAGTATATGAGACTAGATCAAGAAAGGTCTTTGTGAACTTAACAGAATTATTCATTTAAAAGATAAATTTTATCTAAACCCATTTATAAAACTAAAAAATTAAATTATGCACATTTTCATAAATATGCCAAGTATCTGTGATGTGGACCTAATTATATCAGTGGGTCTCACTTAAGCTAACACATTTTCAACTGCTAGAAGTCAGTTTTAAACTCAACAGTTTTCCCTTGTAGAAATAAGTTTTCAATAAAAAGCTGAATCTTTGTTACTTTTTGCAGGTTATAGACATTTACCTCATTCCATAAAGCATCCACAACATAGAGCAGCTGAAATACATTGACCAGAATCATTGCAAGAGAGGGACTTCCTCGCAGCTCTGTCTCTTTCATTAGCATGGCCAGGTTTATCACAACCTATTGGGCAGAGAAGTGAAGTGTGCATTTGTATTTTCTAGTATTAAACTTATGTACTAATTTATTGTTTTGCTGCTTGCATATTTAATACTGTTAATCTTTTCAGAACAGGTTTTGAAGTAATATTTATGTAAATCACTATATTAAAAAAAACTTTGCTTCAGTAAAACAGCCTATAGTAATTCAGTATTATTATCAGCAAAATCATTCTGTATTTGCCACCTTTGTCAGTGAAGCCTTACGTATTTGATGGCTCAACTCCCTTAAACACTCACCCAGCCAATTAATCCTGGTCGAAGCTCACAGAAATACTTGAGATCAAAGTTGTTGAATCGGGGGTTAAGTTCATGTCCAATAAAAAAATCATAAAAGTGATTGCCTGTGGAATAAATATCAAAAGTAGCACTGAAGGAAGCAAATGGGACCAGTATGAAAGAGACAATAATCACAATTACACAGCCCTGAACATACAGTATATGATAATTTCTTAGAAATTCCATTGGATATACAGTGCATTATGATTTTTTTGATACCCATTAAATTAATGCTATGATTGATCAAAACATTGAGAGAGAGATAGAGTGAGAGAATAAACCTAAAGCAGAAAGTGTGTATCTTGACCTCTAATTTGAGTTGCTACGCTTGACACTATTTAATGGAATGTTCAACTTACTGTATGTTACTATTGGAAAATCTTTTTCCTGCCTCGATGACTACAAAACATAAATATTTTTGCTGTTACAACAACAGTGGTCTGCAGCCAACACGATTTGTGAGACTGGCTGACCCTAACCCTTCTTTATTTTAAATGCTTTCCTTTGATGCTGTAAAATTGCTAAATATAAAGTAACACCTAAAATATTCATCCAAGCAAAACTTTAATCCAGCTGCTAGAACTGTCTTTATTTTAGTTCCTTCAGTTTGAACCTTTTTATAGCATACATTTTTGGTTTTCAATATAAAGTTCAGTATTATTCATGTACACAGTGTATCCATACATATACATACAGTACATATTATTGGTTACAGAAAAGGAAAAAAACCTCTGATTTGGGTATTGATACCCAATACTATACAATAAACATTTCAATGCATCAAGATTTATGTGTGCCTGAAATACCACAGAGTCATTGGATTCCAGTAGTTAGCCTCTATAATGCAGGTATACTGCCTCATACTTATAGGGTCTTGGACTTGTATGTCATCCTAGGCACAGCCAGAGTGGAGTTTCCTGGAACAACAGGAATTTTCTCTACGTATTCTGTTTTCCTCCCACATTCTCAAGAAATGCACTTTAGCTAAAGTGATCTTGTAAAGGTTAGCCTGGGTGTTTGAGTGAGTGTATCCAACAATGGACTGGTTTCTCATCTAGAGATGGGTCCCACCTTACAGTATGCCTGAAGCTAATGAAATAGACCATGTACCCCCTACAGTCGTGTATTCAAGCAAGAATGTTCAGAACTTGAATTAGTGAATGAAATGCCTTCTTAATAAAAACTGAGTGCTGTGGTGAAATTTAAGTTAAGGTGGTGTGGCTATCATACCATTTATTATTGTTTTAGTCAAGCATTTAATTAGTACAGCTTACCTGTATTTCCACCTGGAGCCAATGCAGTTTGAGGAGCACACAATGATTTCACATATAGAAAGAAACTAAGACATAAAGCCAGTAACCCTGCTGAGACTGCCAAGGGAATGATGTGATCATAAATGTATCCAAGAGGTAAGCCAGCCAGTACACAGCAGAAAATGAGCCCTGATGTTATCAACAGAGCATGAAAGGCTAAAATAAAGGATAAAACAACAATCACTTTAAATCTGATTACAGCTTTTTAGGGGTAGCACATAGGTTAGAGCTACAGCTTCACAGCTCCAGGATTCTATGTTCAAAATGCATACCAGGCCATTATCTGTGTGCACAGCAAATACCAATTTAAAAAAAAAAAGGTTTAGTGGAAAATATTTCCTCAGGGTACAGTTACCCACTTACCATTAACAGGGTATGACAGTCTTGACCCATCTCTGAGGACCATCCCCTGAGTGATCTACAGTGTACAAGAGAACAAAACACTTTAGCCTTAAACTATATATTTTTTTTAATAAAAGTGTCAGAGTACATGAAAAGAAGGCTTGATTAACCATGAATGGCCAATGCATAACTTAGTGACAGTGATTCAACCTCTTTGTATCTAAAAATAACTGATTGACTGGAATTTTTTTTTTTTTTTTTTTTTTTTTTTTTTTTTTGCTGGTACAATTGTAACTTTACAGTATAGTGTTGCTCACCACCAAACTATCATAAAGAATTGCATTCAAAGACTAAATGTGCTTTCATGTTAGCATTTTAATGCTTAAGTCAGAGAACACAAGGCTGGTGGAGGCTTTGTCTTGTTGTGTAGAGAGAACCAAATGTAGTTCACCATCAATAAGACAGAAGAACTGGTGATGGACTTTTGAGTATGTTAAGGTGCCTTTGAGACCAGTCACCATACACAGGAACAAAGTTGAAGTGGTACATAATTACAAGTATCTGGGGGACCATATGAACAGCAAACTGGACTGGACTGGCCACACAATGGTGCTGTATAAGAACAGCCAGAGTAGACTACTTCCTGAGGAAAATAGAATGGTAGCAAAGTTGGCTGACATCATGAATAATTCTGACTATCAAAGGGTACTTTCCTGGAGTTCTTTTAGCCACAGACTCATGCCTCCATGGTGTAATAAGAAGCACCTTGGGGTATATTTTATACCTATTGCTGTTAGGTGTTTTAATGCTTCCTCCTGACATCCTTTCCTTCACTCCCTCTGGAAACCATAGGAAGATAATACAAACTTCAATTTACTAAAGTTATTTTAGCATAATATTTATTGTATTATATATTCTTATTATATTGCCTTATATTGTATTTGAGTCGATATCTGTGTATTTAATGTTTTTATTGTGCTATGCATTTGAATATCCCTTTGGAGATTAATAATGTATTACTAATCTAATTTAATTAAAAGCCAAATTTATCCTGTCAATAAAATGAAAAAGTGTACAGTACATAGTGATAAGTACCAGCTCATGATCCTCATATACAGTACAACTATTAAACCGAAGTCCAGATTGCAACTTTACCTTGCCTAAAGGCAGCAGATAGAGCAGGGCTTGAAGTGCCACCCAGCCAACTACAAATAAAAAAGCAGTAGGAAACCACAGTTCAGGCAGGGATGGCAATAGAGGAGGGAAATTAAGGATGCCACCATCGGAGGTACGGACTGCCAAAAGCAAGTAGAGCACAGTGAGGGGTAGAATCACAGGAAGACATACTGCACCTACAAAAAGCAAAAAATACAATAGATCAGTCGGGGCAAGGTAGAGCTTTCTATGCCAAAATATGCTAACAATAATACAGTTTCTTGTGGAAATGATTTTAACAAGAAGATGGCGAAGACAAGATAATTAAGAAATGAACTACATTATAAGTATTTGTAGGTAATATCGTTATCACCATATGTAGGCATCTAGTCATGCTATTGAAATCATTTTCACTTCAAATACTAAAATAACTTCACTCTTCAGTTACTTGCAAAATTTGCCAAACGCTTTCCCTATGCAATTTACTTGAAATTCACTTCCAGGTTATTTAAAAGGACAATTAAAATGCATAATTTGAAAGAATAAAAAAATTCTTATAGTTAAAAAAACAGTTGCACACTGATTATTAAAAGAAGACATGGCTGAAAATCTTTATTGAGATTCTATTCTGTTCTTTAGGTGCCAAAACAAGACCAATTGTCTAGTGCCAAAGAAATATGTACAGTATATATACAGTATAAAGTACAACAAGCAATGGTTAAACAACTAGGGCAAGAAAGATGTATATTTTAAAATAATTTTAATGTATATAGAAATTAGTTTATGCATTCATCAATTTGTCTACTCTCCTTATCCAATGTACAGTTGTGGCCAAAACTTTTGAGAATGACACAAGTATTGGTTTTCACAAAGTTTGCTGCTTCAGTGTTTTTAGATCTATTTGTCAGATGTTTCTATGCTCTACTGAAGAATAATTACAAACATTTCGTAAGTTTCAAAGGCTTTTATTGACAATTGCATTACGTTTATGAAAGGAGTCAATATTTGCAGTGTTGGCCCTTCTTTTTCAAGACCTCTGCAATTCGCCCTGGCATGGGCTAAATCCTGACTGATGGCAGCCCATTATTGCATAATCAGTGCTTGGAATTTGTCAGAATTTGTGGGTTTTTGTTTGTCCACCTGCCTCTTGAGGATTGACCACAAGTTCTCAATGGGATTAAGGTCTGGGGAATTTCCTGGCCATGGACCCAAAATTTCGATGTTTTGTTCTCCAAGCCACTTAATTATCATGTTTGCCTTGTGGCATGGTGCTCCATCATGCTGGAAAAGGCACTGTTCGTCACCAAACTGTTCTTGGATGGCTGGGAGAAGTAGCCAAAATTAATATTTTTCTAATTATATGAATCTACATCACATGTACAATATTGCATGTAATTCCAGGCACAAATGGTTTAAAGCAAAATTTGTAATACACTTACCCAATAATCCCCCAAACTCCAGCTCAGTTGTACGTGGCGTTTTATATTTTTCAGACATTCTATTACAACAAATTCTTGATATTTTTATGCAGTGCTAACAATCATGCCCTGTTAAAGTAAGTAATATAAGGGTCATTATTTTGGAGTGAATGATTGTAATCAGTCTGACAGCTAGATTTGTTTAGCTCAAACATATAGTGCATAAAATCCTCAAAACCCACATAACCAGTTCAGCGTCTCGGTAACCCTATTCTCACAACACTAGGTGTAAGGTAGGAAACAATCCAGGATGGGGAGGAGCAGTTTATCACAAGGGCCCAGTCATACACATGCCCACAGATTCAAATTGGAATAACCTATCAATCTAAAGTACACATTTATAAGAAGAAAATTAAAAGAACTGATGGGAAACTGCTCAAGATCCAGGGAAAATGGGTAAACACCACACAGATGATGACTGGGTTCAGAATTAGAACCCAGAACAATGGATCACTGAGGCAACCTTTTAATGTTTTTATAAAAGTGTAAATATGAATGCAAATACTAGTCATATTTTTTACTGTATGGACAAGAAATAGCAATGAAATGCTTTTATTTTATAGTCACAATATGAAACAATCAGTCCAGTTTTGACCTTTCCTAATCCAGCTCAGGTTTGCAAGAAAATAACCTAAAGAAACTGGGACTGTCCGAGAAATGCAAGTTCCAGGAGAATGTGCAATCGCCAAGAGGGTAGCATGCTAAACACGTAATTAAGAACATAGTTAATGTGGGAAGACTTAACATTGGTGATACTTCAATGTACATCATATTATGTTTGAAAGAGAGACACTGACACACCTTAAGTGCAACACCAATCTCCTTTTTTCTTTATTCCCCATAAAACATCCCAAGCTAAAGAAATCAAAATCTTATCTCACAAATGCAGACCAGCACCAGGCTGCATAACCAAATTCAATTATGACACAATAATACTTCATTGCTCTCTACTTCTCTGCATGGATTAGTATAAATGTATGGTTTCTGTTCTATAACCATAGTTCTTTAAGTAATGCTACTTTCTGTTGTCTGTCTGTCACCAGTAAAACTGCATTTAAAAGACTATATATATATAACTCCATATATATGTATTAAAAGTTCATATACAGTATATAATATATATATGCGCACGCACAAACTCTAATTTTAACAATTAACTAATTTTAAATTTAACTTTAATCAAACTAGTATGAAAATATGCGTATATTGTTTTTTGAATTTTAATTGTTCAGAACGTTTCAATGTGTGACAGTAAATGTATTGTCTGTCGAGTCCCTAAACAACATCATCTTAAAACTGCTTTCCAAATAATACATAAATAAAACAAGTGATAAAGCTTGACGCATTAAAATATATACATCTCATCCAAAGCACTGAGTGTGATAATTTACCAGTCATAACAAGGCACAGAGTACCGTCTCGATAATGTCTGTGCTGCGATGCTTCCTTTATTCTTGGTACCTACACTGCAGGGTGATGACGAACCTGTAACGAGCGTGTTTTCCCCTTTAAATCGGGTTAAAGACGAACAGCTGGCTACTACGCATGCGTTTTCACCACTGAGTCGTGTTACTGCGATGCTACATTCGCAGCCAATCAGCTATAGCGACAGCATATCAGAAGACGGTGGACTGGTACGTGTGTATCCAATAAAGACGGACCATGGGCGGGAGAAACGAATGTGCGGAAGGTTTTAACAAAGGAGTATAAAGAGTATACGCCTACTGGTTAGTAAGGTTAATGATAGAGAGAAGTTCAATGTTGATAATAATGGATCCTTTTTTCGAAATGAATGAGTATAATAATGCTATGCTTGACCCCGGTAGGGTATTATGAAATGTATCTACCCAAATAAATGAACATTTAGCAACAGAGTGTACTTGTTTTTATCCACAGGGTAGAGCAGCAGCATTAGTATTTGCTTCAAACCCTAAACTGGCAGAAGACCTAGAACAGCATTCGTATTAGAAGATAATTAAAACAAAATAAAGGTGTAAAATGTGTGTAGTGGTGAGTGTGCGAGTCTGCCAGGTAATAAATAAACAGTTGCCCTTTAACTGATCCCTTTTCAGGCAAAATCTAATTTAGCTGAATAGCGACAGAAGTTAACCGATTGATGAATGCTGACAGCGGAATAACAGCATTAAACCCTCAAGTCACTGCAGAGTGAGGCCTTTGTATTTCTTCTGTGGTGTGAGATTTGGTCTTATGTGCTTCTGTCTGTATTATTGCACACTTCGGTTTGTAGATACGCTTGTTTTATAATAAGACTTATTTTAATAAGATTTGGTTATTATTCATTTGGGATATACAGTACTGCATACTTCTTATTAAAGACCTTCTTTTACGACATTACTGTAAAAAGGAATGATGTACTGTATATAACACTTATTCAGTCACTTATTCAGACTGAACTATTTATATTAATTAATGCTTTATTATAACTGTTTACAAGTGGTTTTTAACGCTTTAGCTATTGTTTTTGACAAACATTCTGTGTTGTCTGCACTTTGTGCTACAGTCTGTATGAAAATGTTATTGTTATCTGTGGGTACAAGCTGAGCTCAGTGATAGGATATAAATATGAATGAGTTGATAGATAAAATGATCTTTGACACATGCTTTTATATTTGATGTAATATAAAAAATATTGTGTGTAAATAGTTGTACATTTGCAATATATATTTTTTTGCTTCTGTATGTTTGTGCTGAAATTTGTTGGTGTTTATGTGTAAATGTGAGTGGAATAATGAAAGGTGAAGTAGAGGGTTTCATTCGGGTTCTTTATTAGTAAAGGTAAGTTTGTCTAAGTGGAGTGGCATATGTGTATGAATAAATGTTAGCACAGTCAGTAAGTGTGTAACTTGGGCAGTAGTGGCTTCTTATTAGAGTACCTTGTTCTTGCAGTGCATGACCCCTTTTTGCCTTTGTAGTGATTAGTTTCGGTTTTTACTTTACTTTTTAACTCTATCAAAACAAGAGAATGTTGAATCCTAATACTTGCTACTTGCTTTGTAGTAGTATTGTTGTTACATGTACAGACCTCCGTGAAATTCTTATTTGCATCATGTCTGATCAACATGCAGCATGTCGCCACTTTCCAGTGCCATGAATGTATCAACACAGAAACTTCATTTTAATTACAGTGCTTGGAGCAGTTACTTAAGCTTGTGAATCAGCTCAAACTGTAATTACATAAATAACAAATAAGGAACAAAACACTAAACTAATACAAAACACTAAAGGAAGCCAATTAACCAAATTAAACGGGAACAGAACTGTTGTAAACTCTATAAAGGGAAGACAGATCACAAGTTATTTTTGTTGAAATGTTGATGTTGATGGACTCTAACCATGAAGGAACAAAATGCATCAGAGCTGTGAGTTGTCTTTAACCAAAATGAAATCAATAATACCAGAAAAATGAACGCATTCAAACATTGAAACCAAAACAATAAGCCAGAAACTGTAGTCAAAAAAATTTGAAACTAAGGTCCTAAAAATGTCTTGTTTAACTTTCCTTAACTAATGCTAAACTTCGTTTTTTGTGTTAGATTCAATGTATGGATAAAGTAATGCAGTACACTGCCATATTGTATAGGGTGATGCAGTGATGTTACAAATCATACCCATGTGACTTCATGTGCTACCGAAACATACAGCAATGGGTGTTTATTATGATAAACAACATGATTGCAGCCATCAGAAACACCACACTCCTCCACCATATGTTAGTTCTCTTTTGTTTAAACTTTCCTCCCATTGTTTTAAGACACGAAGGCACAGTTTTCTGGTATCAGTAAGTCGCACCTGTGACTTATTTGTGTGTGTGTGTGTTGTGGTACACTGGCATCCCACTTAGGGCTGTTTTCATTGGTGGCAGATCATGCTTCCACTGCGACTGGGATGAATGGGTACAGTAAATGAACTGGTGGTATTTGCAATTTTCCATCAGTAGTGTGTGATGGGACTGTGCCAATCCAAGCATCATTAATCTAAACCTGCTTTTTTCATTACAAATTTGCAGAAAACTATTCTGGTAGCACCAGTTGCAAAAGTAGCAGTTAATTGTGTCATACCCACATTCACTTATATCAGACCAATCAACAGTTACCAATGAGCCTAATTTGCACAACTTTGGGATGTGGAAATCAGAGAATCGGATAAACCCACCAGAAACAGAGAGGATGCACAAACTCCGTAAAGATGGTAACTTGGTTAGGATTTGGTCCCAGGTCTTTGGGGCTGTGAGGCAGCTGTGTTATCCATTTAATCACTGTGCTCATACTATTGTGCAAATAGGCATATATGACTCTTAAATTCAAAGTATGCCCAGGAAACATATACCTTAAGGTAACACAAATCCATTAGTCCACAAATGCATTTAAAAAGTAAGTTCACTTTAATTTAACATATTTTTATTATGCTTTCAAACACATAGGCAATATATCATGTTAGTCATGCTTATGAAGAAATGTAGCAAAAATACAGTGCATGGTCCAAGGACCTAATAAAGCAAACTCAAATCATAATAAAAGCCATTGTCAATAAATATCAATAAATATACCCTATTATCAAATTAAAATATAAACCTGTTGATAATACTGAAATGCTGAAAATAGGTATTCTTAACAGACACCAATATACTAAATTATATCTGTCAATGCTAGCACCTACTGACAGTCTTCTTCTTGCAGAGAAGTAAGTGGCACTCCTTTAAGAGTTAATGGAAAAGCACAAGAAGTGTCTTCTGATGAGCCAGCAATTGTAACATTGGAATGTGGTAGCCAATTCACTAATGCCATCATCTCACAGGTGCAAACAAAAGGATTGCCACTGAGGCTTACTATTGTGAGGGATGGAAGGGGTTCAAAGACTGAAGGATGGAGTGTTAGTAAACTGTTGTTGGATAGACTGAGTGACTTCAGAGATTTAAGACTTAAGAACAGATTTGATGACAAAGAGCGTAAAAGGTTTCCAGAGAGGTCCAAGACATTAAGGGACTTAAGACCCTGGAAGATGTTTTTGGGCAGGTTTATGAGACCATTACTGCTTAGCTTGAGAAAAGCAAGTTGCTTCATATTATGAAAGATGTCCAAGCAAGAGCTAGACCTCCAGACTTCATTTAAAGAGTTGTGAGAGAGATCCAAAAAGTACAGTTGGCTGTCCGTGGGAAAAGCACTGGCTGTACATGTAGAGATTTTATTGTATGACATTATCAGATAACGGAGAGTATGGATTGTCAGTATGTCCTGAATGCCTCCTAAATCCTGCAATTGATTGAATGAAAGATCAACAAGAACTGCATTCTTGATCAGCTGATGAAGACCATAGGTGCTGCTGATCCGATTTTTTCCCAAAAGTAGATAGAGTAGGTTAGGGAGGCTGCTCATCGGGATCCTTGTCAAAGCATTATTGCGGAGATCTAATGTTTCTAAAGTATTAAGACCCACAAGAGCATTATACTGGATTGCTCCTATATGGTTTGACGAGAAATCTAAATAATTAACTGATGAAGACCTTAGGCTTTCAAAACTCTCTGCATAAATTTCCCCCAGCAGGTTGTTGGACAGGTTTAACATCTTAAGGTTTCCTAAACCATTGAACGCACCCTGATGAATTTTGTTAATTTTGTTGAAAGACAGATTTATTTTTTCAACATGTGACAAACCAACAAATAGAGAGGGATTTAACTCAAAAATGAAAGCTCTGGATAAGTCCAGTGAACGGACACTGTTTTTTGTGAGTCCAGTGAAGGTGCTGGCATCTGGATCTTTCAAATTGGAGAACCCAAAGTTCTTCCCAAGAATGCTGTGCTGCATTACCAGTTCGCTTATCTGGATTCCTGTGGAAATGTTAAAGAACTTCTCCACCCCAACAAGATTTAAAGGATTGGAAGATATATCCAAGACTTCAACACTAATACTATTTGAAATTGTGGGACAGTTCATAGTTGAATTATATGATAAATAATTAGAAGAAAGATCTAACTTAGATAAATGAAGCCCTTGAAGGTTGCGCAGATCTTCCCCACATATTTGACGGATCAAGTTGAGCTTCAAATCAATGTACTCAAGTGATTTGAGGCTATGGAAACTGGGATCAGGTCTAAGCCTTTTAATACGGTTCCCAGTCAGGATCAACTTCTGTAATGACACCAGTTCTCGAAAGTAGTTTCCTTCTAGTATACTTTCATTGAGACCAATACTATCAAGGTATAAAACTTGCAGCTTTTGCAGTCCCACAAATGCATCCTGGTGAATGACTGCATTCTTGTTTCCTCCCAGATCAAGGAACTTCAGGTTTGGAGCATTGATGAAAGCCCTGTCTCCAATGTAAACGCTTTTGGACTGTTGGTTTCCAGCTAACAGATTCTGTAGATTGGGTAGACATGAAGACAAGTGCAAACTGATGTTTCTGATATTGTTGAATGAAAGAAGAAGCACTTTAATCGACTGTGAGATCTCCGGCATGCTGGTTAATCTTTGGCCTTCATAACTGGCAACTGAATCATTATCATCAGTCCGGAGTGTCCTGATGCTGACCAGCCCAGCCAATAATAATGCTGTTGTGAGAAGTTGCATGGCCTCTGTAAAATAGTAAAAAATCATTTAAAACAAGAATACTTTACTTGCAATGTCTGTGTGAGGAATTTATTTAACTTGCAGAGGCAGAAATCACAAGACCGAAACATATACCAAAATAAAAGTGTGTGTATATGTGGTGCGTGTTTAATCTATAGATTAGAGGAACAAAAAAACAGGCAACACTATAATTTTATTTGAGATACCAAACAAGAAATTCTTTTTTTATTATTAAAAGCAGACAGAAATGTCAAGCAGCCCCCATCCTTAAATTACAAGGGTAAATCAAAAAGTAAAGGCAATTTGAAAATTACATGGCAATTGCAATGGATAGAACTGATACAATACAAAGTGTTTGTGATGACTTATGGGTAGTTTGAGCACACACAGCACAGGACTCTGCCATCAGTCTAGTTGAAGCCAAGGTCAAATGAACATGGACGCTCCGCTGTGGGATTGCACCATTGTTGAACAACACACTGTAGTGAGATTTCTTTGAGCAGAGTGAGTGAAACCTGCTGAAATTCACCAAAGGATATTGGCTTGTGCAGATCAGTACCCATCTTGTACAAATTTTACGGTACCCCAAGTCATCATGTACTATGGCATATGCAGATTCATAGCTGATATACAAATGTGAAGCAACAGCACAGGCCATAATCCATTGGTTTTCTCTGATGAAGGCATTCACCATGGCAATATGGACTTGTGTGAAACAATGTTGATGGTTGACCAGATCAAGCTTTGTCAGTTACACTTGTCTTCCCCGCTTCAGATCTTGTTACTCATTCATAAGCTTTTCGTTGAATCACGTTGTTTTCACTTCCTTACTGAATCAGCATCCTTCAGTGAATTTCAGCACGTTTAACTCTCTGCTCAAGAAATCTCACTTTGCTGCGTTGCTCAGCAATGGTGCAATCCTGCAGCAGAACACCCATGTTCACTTGACCTTTGCTTCAACTAGACTAATGACAGAGCGCTGTGCTGTGCATATTCAAACTACCCATATGCAATTGCAAAGTGTTTTGTCAGTTTCTATCGGTTGAGGTTACGGTGTAATTTTCAAATTGGTTTTACTCTTTGATTTACCCTTTTACATGGTGCCACCTGGTATCACATTTTGGCACTTGCATAAACAATTGTGACAAACCCAGAAACTTTAACATAACCAGTTGCAATGGTCAGGTTGCAAAATATAAAAAAAAGTGATTAAACTGTATTTCTTGTAAACCATTTGTTCAGATATGATAAGAAACATAGAAAAATAATGACAGTGGAGTTTTTCTCCCTTTTTTTTCTAAATGGTTTGAAGAATGTGGTGTAGAAACATGAGTAATGAGTAAGCTAATTTGTATTTTCCATATATTCTTGTTATTCTTTTTCTGGAAAGTGACAACTTGTTGCGTGTTTGCTCATTTGTTTTGTTTGTTTTTTTGTTATTTGAATATAATTTTGAATGTTATGTTATTAATTATGATATTGTTCTGTGTCTATTTTGCTTATTTAATATGGTGTTATTTATTTACTTTTCTATATTGCAATGTTTTTTGTTATTGGCCCTGTCTCCTTTATGTGAAACCCAAGCAGGTGGAGTCAACTAATGAGACAGCTGGAACACGGTCCTGAGCAAGTATTTAAGGAGATTTTATACATTTCACTTTTGTTTTTGCTGGTTCTTTTAGATTTTGGCCTTGTATTTTATTTTAGGAATCTATTGGATTTGTTTTCTTTTGGTTTGCCTCAGTGGCAAAACTATTTATGCTTTATTTTTGTTTCTACATTTTTTCTCATCTTTTAAAAAAATATTTGGGTTGGAGGTTTTTAACAGTCTTCTTTTTCTTCTTCTCATTTTGTGAATATTTTTGGACATTTGCTTTCTAAAAGTCTTAGCCCCATTTTGGGCCTGAGCAAGGTGGAAAGGCTGCTGTTTGTGAAGGGATTAGGTTGCCTCTGGTAAGGTCTGTTCTTGGGACCCAGACTTGAATTACAATTAGTCTAACCTTTTGTGGAGGCCTGTTCCTTTTTCTGTGCTTCATCGTGGCAAGAGCTCACAACAAAAGCACATAGTGTAGACATAGCCATTCCGATATCATTTGAAACTAATCCATCTATAGTGTGCACATGCAGCTAATATATCATCCTCTGAAAGATCAACAAGCTTGTCTTTGCTGACTAGATGCTTTGTTTTTTTTTTTTCACTTTCCTTATCAGCTTTGCCTGAATTAAGACCTGTTCTAATTAAGCTTGTCATGTCATTGTAATATTAATTAAAATACATTGCTAGTGTTTTAAACAATTTCATTATCCTCATAGCAAGATGATGCCTGCTTTCTATATGCAACAACAACATAAAGCAGCTGTTCTTGCGTATAGTGCTTGGTGTCCTCTATTGGTGCAGATTTTTATTCTAGCTAGTTTCAAAATGCAGTCTGTCATTTTACTCCCAGTTGTCCTCACTGTTTAATAGCTGGTCCTCTTTTATTCTTCTCCTATTCTGTACTCAGAAAACTGAATTTATAAGAAAAGTTTAAATGCTTAACTCTCTTATTATTTTCATATTAATTCACCTTTTTCTGTGGTGCTTACTCCTTAATTGTATCTTAATAATGGCACTTAATAATGATTAGATTAGGCATCTTCATAAATTACACTGAATGCTGAAAAGCTACTTCAACGTCACACCCACTAATGTACCCATTTGTAAATAAAGGATTAAATTACCAGAACACCTGAAAAGCAGAATGTAAATTATGATAATGAGGATGATGAAAATTAAAAAAAAAAAAAGAAAAGATAAAAAACCCACTAAATTATCTCCATGTAAAATAGATAAATGCTTGCCACGTTATAATAATAATTTAGCAAACTTAATTTTGTAATTAATGAATTAACACCAAAACCAAGAAACTGGGAAATACCAACTTTTTTAATTAAGGAAAGAGTGAAATTGAAGAAATTGGCTGGGAAGAAAACCTGCAGACACAGGGGGCTCAAGGACTGAACTTGAGAACCTTTGGCATAAAGTAATTCCAAACCATTTAGGATGATTTTTCCCATAGAAAATAAGAAAATGAACATCATTGGTATCCTCTGCTAAGCTAAACACTAAGCATTCAAAATGTAAAATACGCTGCACACTAGCAACATGTAATGACACCTTCCAATATTTCTTATAAATCTTTCACACTCACAGAATAGAGCAAGCAAAAATAAATTATACAGTACCTCTGTGTCGCAGGCAATGCTGAAGTGTTCAAGATGATTAGATGCAAAGGCACTGTATAACTCAAAGAAGTCATGAAAACAATATCTGACAGCTTGCTTTTTTAAATGTCACTGACATTTGATTAGCTCCTCCCTTACCTTTCTCCAATGAACTGCACATTTATTGCCAAATAGGGGAAGTGAAGGGGAAATCCCAGGTGAAGAGTGATGTTTGTTATTTCAAAAGGACCTAGCTAATGACGTTCAGGCTGGCTAATCAGCCCATAACTGGTTAAAACTAGTGGGAAATGCCACTACAACACAACTGATGGATTTGTAAACATGAACAATTTTTTATCAACATTTGTTGAAATATCATTAAAATTTAATTAATTTTGAATAATCCTATACACCAAGTACAGGCTCAGAGCACTGTAACAATTTTGTTTTCAGATGTCACAGCATATTTCAATTTTGTGACATCTTGTCAGAATCCACCATTCTGGCAGGTTATTTTGCTTAGGGAAGCACAGTGTGAATGGTAAGAGCATAGCATCACAAGGTTAGTGAGCCACAGTAAAATGGAAGTGTGCAGTTTTTCACATACTATAGATATAAAGCATTCACTGTTCTGAAACACTTACTGTGGTAATTTCGAAAAACAAAACACACTGGCACATACTGAAGAAGCCGTCCATCCATCCATTTTCCAACCCGCTGAATCCAAACACAGGGTCACAGGGGTCTGCTGGAGCCAATCCCAGCCAACACAGGGCAGGAACCAATCCCAGGCAGGGTGCCAACCCACCGCAGGACACACACACCCACACACCAAGCACACACTAGGGCCCATTTAGAGTCGCCAGACCACCTAACCTGCATGTCTTTGGACTGTGGGAGGAACCGGAGCGCCCAGAGGAAACCCACTCAGACACGGGGAGAACATGCAAACTCCACGCAGGGAGGACCCGGGAAGCGAACCCAGGTCCCCAGATCTCCCAACTGCGAGGCAGCAGCGCTACCTACTGCGCCACCCTACTGAAGAAGCCCTATTTCAAAATCTTATGGGATCAAGACAGTTGCAGATGATAGCCGATCTGGTCCTTGATCACTCTGTTCCTTTCCAATACATGTTACAGCCAATAACTTTATCATAATTCTTTAATAGTACAGGTTTTTACAAATTAGGTGTCATCTAAAGCTAGTCAAAGAGAAAAATGAGGGATGGACAAGACACTACAGACCTATGGTACAGGTGATGACATTGATTATATGCTTACCTGTGGGCAGTGTGTTGTAATAATAATAAAATAATTCATTACATTTATATAGCGCTTTTTCTCAGTACTCAAAGCGCTATCCACACAGGGAGGAACTGGGAAGCGAACCCACAATCTTCTTAATGCAAAGCAGCAGCACTACCACTGTGCCACCTGTGAGGAATGTTGTGGTTCAGACTGTTAAGCAGGGACATGGTACTCATGGGCAAACAGTTAACATGATATGCTGGAAATTAATTAAGGGTTCCCCAGTGTAGATTTCTATCCCACTGACTGATTCATTTATAAAGTGCCTTGTGATAGTGCATTCTGTTTACTGCAATATAAATATCAGGCCAGCATGGTTGAAATGAGCAGCCTTAAAGGGCATGTTCTGAAGCAATGTTGGGACTTCTGTATAATGTTGAAACTTCACAGTACTGAATACTTATACTTCCTTAACTTTTCTCTAAAGGATACATAAAAAAATAAAATTTGTTTTTAATTGGCATTCCTTAAATATATTAGGAGTATTGCCATGTGTAATGAATACATTGAAATTCTGAATTGTATGTGCGAGTGTTTCAACAAAGAGGTGAGCACAGTGCAGTACAATACAGCACCTGACACTTGGGTTCAAATCCCAGCCAAGTCACTTCTTCTCCACATCCATGTGAATTTTCTCCTGATAGTTTAATTTCTCTCCATATCCAAAAACATGCAATGTTCAGTGAAATGGAAGTCTAAATTAGACCAATACAAGAGGGCACAGGAGTACACTCTATGATGTACTGTCTTCTGGTTTTTACTTTGAACCTCATGTGACCAGGATTGTCACCGACTACCTGCAACCCTGTACGTGTAATACAGGTTGAGAAAAATGATGAATGGGTGGTAATATTGGCCAGGTGATGGACTGACCTCCCTTTCATGGCTGATTCATGCCGTGTGTCCAATGCTTCAGACATAGGTTCCCCGCAACATGAAAAATGGTTAATAAATGGATGAATACTAAAGTACACAACATCTTGAGCATGAACCATACACTTTATATAGCACCTGTCTAAGTTTACATCACCTTTTTTTTAAATTTTATTGATTTTATTGAAATCACACAACATTCCATACAAATAGATCAATTTTTACAAAAATAGGATCGAAAACAAATCAACCCCCACCACTGAAAAAGAGAGCATGGCCAGCAGAGTAAAACTTAAAGCTAGTAAAAATAAGTAAATAGATGAATTAATAAGTGAATAAAGATAAATGTAGAAGAAAAAGAAAAGGGGAGAGAATCTGCTTCCTCAGTGCGTTAAAAGCTTATTCTAAAAATGTTATTGATTAGATCCTGCCAGGTTTTTTAAAATTCCTGCACAAATCCTCTAAATGAGAATTTGTTTTTTTCCAGTTTCAAATAGTTTATAACATCAGTTACCCATTGACTTAAAAGAGGAGAGTTAGGATTCTTCCAGTTGAGCAAGATAAGTCTGCGTGCCAGTAGTGCAGTAAAGGCAATTACAGTTTGTTTGCCCTTCTCCACATTAAGCCAATGCTTCAGACAAAGGCTCCCCGCAACATGAAAAATGGTTAATTAAATGGATGGATACTAAAGTGCAGAACATCTTGAGCATGAACCATACACTTTATATAGCACCTGTCTGAGTTTACATCACTTTATATTATCCAAAACAATAGGAAGTAATCCATGCCCATATTCCAAAGACATGCACGTTAGCTTAATCTATGACACATGTGAGTCTGGGTATGAGCATGTCCTGCCATACACTTCCTTTCAAAGTTGGTCCCTACCTTGTGCCTGATAGTGCTTGGATAGGCTCTGGTCCCCATCACTCTAAAAAGAACTAAGCAGGTTATATAATGGATGGACCCACTTTGGAGAACAACAACTTAATGTACCCAACAGATACAACATGTTTACATTTTATATAAGTGATGTCATGAACATAAGGAGTTTGATAAAGTTGATAGCTCTTTTCATTAGCTAATAGCCAGCTTGTCTCACATCTTGTCCAGATACATTTTAAAACTTGTTAAGGTTTCTGCTTAAAAGGGTAACAGTAAGGTTAATTAACCTATTTAGAATTACACAATGAAGTTAAATGGTGACGGATACTGCAGCCATACCACATGCACTTCAGAACAGGTCATCCACCTGAAGCTAAGCATGTTTGGGCCTGGCCAGTACTTGGATGGGAGACCATCTAGGAAAAGCCTAAGTTGCTCCTGGAGGAAGTACTGATGAGGCCAGCAGGGGGTGAGCATCCTGTGGTCTAAATGTGGATCCCAATTCCCCTGTGCAGTGATGGGGACACTGTGCTGTAAAAATGGTGCCGTCCTTCATATGGGATGTGAAACTGAGGTCATGATTCACCGTGGTCATAAAAGATCCCCTGGCATCCTTCATAAAGAGTAGGGTGTATCTTGATGTCCTGGCTAAACTGCCCACCACAGCTTAGTCATTCTGGACCCCAATCATTACCTGTCTCTAATTCTCTCTCTCTCATCACTTCACCACCTAATAGCTAATGTGTGGTAGGCGTTGGTGCAAAATGGCTGCTGTTGCATTATCCAGGTGGATGATACACATTAGTGGTGGTTGAAGTGGCTCTCTTCTCATTGAAACACTCTTGAGTAGTGAAAAAAGTGCCGCTATATAGATGTAAAGAATTATTGTCTTGTTATTTGTTATTATCTTATTATTATCTTGTGCCTAGTAAAGCATTTGTAAGGAAAACTGATATTGTACAGTTTAAGAACTGGAGACATTTGGAACCTTATCCAAAGTGCTCCATTTTTTTATTTCACAATACAGTATGGAACTTATTTGTTGAGTAAATACTAAAGAAGTACCCTTTGAGTACAGAAAAGGGGAAAGTAAAAAAGCACATTTTGTGCTGACCCTGTATTTGTGACTGACAGGAAACCTTGTACAGTAAACACATGGGAAGACAGAGTGACAGCACACTTCCTTTGACAAATTAGGGGAACTGAATTTGGTAACATTGTGAAGGCAAGTTGCATCATTATATTGTGTGACGGAGGTTTGTTCTTCAGACTTTCTTTCTAGATTCCACATTGTTTTTTGCAACACAGACACATTAATGTTTAAAGCCTAAATGTATTCCTTACTTTACCCAAGGAAGAATGCTAGTTTTACATGTCTACTTTTTTTTTTTTTTTTTGCACATGAAGAACTGGTGAACTGCAATTGGAATACAACAGAAGGTCCATAAAAAGAGGTTTAATAATTACTAGCAGTTAATTACACATACGTTTAAATAGTAATAGTAATGATGTAAATGAGAAAATCTGTAAGATCTGCAAAGTTTAAATGTTTATGATGTAAAAATATTCCATCTTCTCATTCTTGTTAGTATTAGGGTTGGGGGAGCTAAATTTAACCAATCAGGGATGGGGCATCATAGTCACTTAGGCTGGCAAGCATATTATTGTTACCTAAAAAAAACACACACAGAAAGTAGAACCTGCAGACTCCACGTAGACACTGTTTGATTCAAACTTGTTCCCCTGGAATTGTGGGGAAGAAGCACTAACTGTTACTAACTCTGCTACTATGCTGCCTTGCATGAAATTTACTTGAACAAATGAAGAGAATGTATTGTGAGGTAAAGCTATCATGCGATCTGTGCAATTTTTAGCGCATAAGAGCATAAGCAGTTTGACAGATAAGACAAGCTCATTCAGTCTATCGAAATGGTTTGATTATTAGTTAACAGCTGTGTTTTCGTAATATTTCATCCAAAGATTTTTTCAAAACTGTCAGTGTTTCTTCTTCAACTACATACTGTAAATTGGTGATTTGTTCCAGATTCCCACAGCACATAATGTAAATAACTGCTTCCTGGTTTTAGTGTTAAATGCACTCTCTCTTAATTTCCACAAGCATCCTCAAGTATGTGGTTCACAATTTAAATTGGATTGGATCACATATATCAATGCCTTTGAGAATATTGAAGACCTATTTACGTTCTCAGGCAGCCTTCTCTTTTCAGACTTAGGAGGTTTTATTTCCTTAACCTTAAGAACAGGACATGCCATTCAGTCCAGAGATGCACTTGGTTGCTGTCCTCTGCTATGTTTCTTTTGTTCAATTATTCTTCCGCTTAGGAGGTGGCTGTTGTAAGTCAAAAATGCAGTCATACTTAGCTGTCTCATTGTCTCAGTATTAGATTAATTGTAACAATTAGAATGCATAAATGCAGTGCTCAACAATATGTGTTTGTTGCATTTTTTTCACCAACATCAAATATTATTCATGTTTAAATAATTCTGATATAGATTTAAAATTAAAAGCGCAGCATGAATTATAAAATGAACTGCACTTACTGTATCATGAATGGTGTGTGCTGTAAACTGGGCACTACTTCTATTTATTTGTATGTGCTGTTGAGAAGTAAAGTTTTCAGGTTTTGTAACCATTACATTAGATGGAGCAGAGTAGGAGACAGCTGGTGACAGTGGATCACAGAACCTAGGGGTAAACAGACAGCACTGTTCGCAGTTGTTGATGTTGCTGATACTGTAGGTTCCAGGAAAAAAGAACAGGCATACTGGCCAGGATAAATGAAGGATTCATACCCAGTCAAGAGGCCACAATGGATTGACTGGGCGAACAGGCTTACCGGGAGCAGTTCATTCCCCCACATTACAGGTGGCAATGTTCTTCAAGGCTGGACCAGATTAAGACACCTGCAGGGTGACATGGGAATTGGAGTTGAGGTGTTTGGATTCTGCCAGAGTATGCTGCTGGGAGAGGACTGCCCTGGTTTCCACAGAAATACTCCAGATGACCTGGACAGGAGACTAGAAGCAGTTCCCGAGTTTAGTTTATAAAGAAAGCTCTTTGCCTAACTTTGAATCAGAGTTTGGAGGCAGTGGGCAACGCCCTTTTGGAAGAGGAATGAGGAATTGTGAATGTATCATTTTTCTTGTGATTGTAAGTGGATGGTGTTTTGTCTGTAATTGTGATGGATATTGGGATATTGCAGTGTCTGTGGTTTGGGGCTCAGTGACACCCCCTAGTGGTTACAACACAGATTCCCCATTTTCACGCTGCTCTATTATTTTTCACCTTCTCCAGTAACTCTATGGCCTTTTACTTTTCCCCACCTTGCTAGCCATTGTAAGTTGAGGGATACCTGTATCCTGGTCAGCAAAACTACAGATATGGTCTCATTAGTGCTTTATACAGTTCAAACATAACATCCCTTTGATTTATATTCTAAACGTTTTGTAATATAACCTAGATATTTATTTGCTTTAGTAATTGCTCTTGTACATAAACAGTCTTATGACCTGTAGACTCTAACTTGGGAATGCAAAGTCTAAAATTGCACAAACATAAAAAAACACTGCATTCTGAAACCTGCTTAATTCAAATAGATGGGTTTAAAAATACTATGTTACTGAACAAATAATATAAATCAATTATTCAAATAATACATTGTGCATTAAATTATTCAAAAAAGAATCAAGTCCTTTTTTGATCAGTGTGAAATATTTATGAATTGAATTCACAAATCAGTCTTCATCAAGTAGTATATTTAACTACAGTTCCTCAGAAAGAGAATAAAACATACAAAAGCCAAAAAACTGTAAGATAAACATGAAAATACTTCACACTACCACCAACTGCACCTGAATAAGATTCTTTAATACCAATTAAGAGTGAAATGGAGAAAAAAACATATGGGAACTACAGGTATTCATACAGTACTGTACATACCATTGTTGCTTACGTACCTTTATAAATATCACTTTTCAAGAGGAATCTATGCTTTTCAGTCCATTTATTTAGTTTAGACTTTGATCGAGGACTACATACAACTGATGAAAAACACAAAAAGAAATATAGGGAGAAGCTCGAATATTCTGTTGTAAGTCCCGCTAGGATGAAGCAATCTGAACCAAAAAACTATGCTATATACCTTTACGTATGTGTAATTGATTGCATTACATGCAATGCTGGAAGAGGTTTCTATTTTCTGTTTGGACACAGCACTCCTTGTTCCTGAATGTATTGGCAAGCATCTCGGGGAGGAATAGCAGCAATTTCACATTGGATGTTTTCCTTCAAATCTTGAAGGCTTGTTCCAATAGACTTTTCCTTTGAGCGTACCCCAAAGGAAGAAGTCTGGTGGTGTCAGATCTGGCGACCGTGGTGGCCAAAGCCCCTTTGAAATTACCCTGTTGCCGAAGAAGGACTCAATTTCTGCCATGCTCCTTACTGAAGTGTGACACATTTCTACATTTTGCTGGAAGTAACCTTCCATTAACTCACGATCATCCAGTTGATTCTGACATCGCTTAAACAAATTGGTGACCCAATAGGTTTGCACCATGAAGACACGCTGCTCAATACTGTACACCACCATCCTGATGAGAAGTCGAGTGGCTGAGTGAAGGGGTATGGACAGTATGGACCCAGAAGTTGCAAACGGAGGTTGTGAATTTCCCCTTAGGGATTAATAAAGTATCTATCTATCTATCTGTCTATCTATCTAAACGTCGTGACGGCTGCCTGGTACCTACCTCATTGCTCCGACGAAGGTGAAGCTCCATAAGTGATACCTTGAGATACAAGTTTAATTCCTTCCGTGACCGAGCTCGTAAGTCAAAATGCTTGTATCTCAAATCAATTTTCCCCATTGAAATGAATTGAAAAGAGATTAATTCGTGCCAGCCCCCAAAAAACCACCCCAATTTCTTGTTAAATGTTTTCAACATAAGAAAAATGTATTTATAATGAACAAATATTGTATACAAACAAAATAAAACCTAATACATAAAAGAGAATCTAAAGAAATAAACAGATGTTGGCGAAGCCGATTAGTGTATTGTAATGTTTTTTTCTTTCACTTTACTTTTAACTTAATTTTCTTCTTCACTAGTTTTTTTCTTTTTGCCACACTTTCATCACTTTCATTCTCATGGTGTTTCAATAGAAACCTATCCAAGGAGCTTTGTTTAGTCCTCCCCTTTAGAATGTTTCTGAAATGAGTTAGGCAAGTGTCATTAAATAGCACCACTGCACAATCAGTTGCAACTGGTGTTTCTTTTCAATAAAGTCAAGTGTTAGGCAAGTGTCGTTAAATAGCGCCGCTGCACGAACAGTTTTAACTTTTTCAGGGTTTCTTGTCAATAAAGTCAAGTGTTAGACAAGTGTTATTAAATAGCGCTGCTGCACAATCAGTTGCAACTGGTGTTTCTTTTCAATAAAGTCAAGTGTTAGACAAGTGTCATTAAATAGTGCTGCTGCACGATCAGTTGTAACTTTTTCAGGGTGTTTCTTTTCCTTAAAGTTCTAAACTTTTTCCCACATTGCAAACACTTCCTTTATCTCACTTTAAGAGACAACCTCCTCCACGATACCGATCTCCTGCAGAACCTCCGTTGTTGCCGCGTCTGTAGTTCTGTCAACTCCTCCATCGTCAATTCCTCGGAATGTGCGGCGACAAGCTCTTTGATGGCTTGTATTTCAAATTTTGGCTTGTAACTCAAGGCAAAAAATCGACCTAGTGACGGCTCGTATCTCAAAAAAGTCGTACGTTGGGGCACTCGTATCTCAAGGTACCATTGAACACATTGCACGTTGTTTCGTTCAGATTGATTTGTCCTAGCAAGAGTTATTACAGAATATTTGTGGCCTTTTTTGAGTGAATCTCCCTGTACTTTACTTGAATAAACAGCATAAACAAATGAAAATCGTAAACACTGAATAATGATAATTGGTAAAGCTGCACTGCTGCATTATAAAAAGTCTATTGCAAGATGCCGGTCAGCAGTGCAGGGCTAGTAGGAATGCTATATATGCAAATATTGGCATCCAGAAACTTGAAGGGGTGAAATCCTCCAGGTTAGACTGCACAAACAAGCCAGAGTTGCCAAGTCGGGGGGAAAAATCAGTGTTTCACAGGAGGGAATAATATGGTGGAATTCGTAAGGGAATTTTTTTTAATGTGAATTACTGTACTTTCCTATGGAAATAGGATTTCATACCTTCCATATTTTCTCCACACCGAAATGAGCAATGAATGTCAGCAGTAACCATCATACTGAACCTTGCAGCAGACACCTGTCATTGCTCCACCCACTGATCCTGAAACTCCTGTATAATTGGTTTGTAGTCAGAGTGGTTTGGGATATACAGCCATCTGACAGTGGCATTCTTATCCCATATTTGTTTTTTTTTTCTTCTCCTGTTAATTGTACTAACAAGGTTCAGGGTTCCAGCTTTTATTATAAGCAAATGAAGGGCCTGATATGAGCTTGGAGAGTTCTGTAAAGTTGTGCTCTTAGTTTTGCAGGTTTTGCTTAGTTTATAATCGAATCTTTTGATTATATTTAAATATAGCAATCACTATGTGTAATAACTTCCAAAGCATCAAGCTGCAGCCAGAAATTCAGCAGTAAATGGACTATAGAACAAGACTTTATAGGTAGTCTCTTTTATTTGAATGGTTACATTTGCTTTACTAAAAGTTTTTGGCCAGTAAATGAAACTGAAATTATTATTATATTATGGGATAAACACTATCTTGAGTTACTAATTTTCAAATGAAACTTTCTGTTCATAGCAGAGCACAGAATATTTAATATTTATTTTGCATATTTAAGAGTGCAATTTCTATCTATCAATCTTTCTAACTCACTTATCCAGGGGAGGGTCACAGGGCACCTGGAGCTTATTCCAGCAATCACTAGGCACAAAGCAGGAATAGTCCCTGAGCAGGGTGCCAGCACAGTGAACACAAACACACACACACTCACATCCACGTGTGCACACATACCTTGACAAATTTAACAATTCCACTCCACCTAACATGCAAATCTTTGGACTGCACCCTATGAGTAAGTCCCATGCAGAAAGTTCAACTTTAATATCTCTATATAATACATTCACAGAGTTTTTTCATTAGCATGATTGCTTATCAAGTGACATTCTTTGACTTGTTTTGGATAACAAAAGGCACCTATGATTTGTGAATGTTCTCCATGTAGACCAAAAACTTGGCACTTTGTTTTGCAAATCTCATGCAATAATGCACATGAACGTTGGAAATGATTTTTCGTAAGAGTAATTTTAAATTTTAGTTCAACTGTTGTCTGCACTAGTTATTATAATTTGCTTGTTCAAGTGTCAGTGTTTTTGAACTAGTCTCTATTTGACATGTAAAATACTAAACAATACTTGAGTTTTAGTTTTTCAGAATTGGAGGAATATACTCAAATTGAGAGGAAGTTGGCTGGCTGATGGGGGGAGGATTTTAACTGAAGTACCTAGTAACCCTGAAACAAGCAAGTGTCAGACTCCAAAATAGGATTGAGCAGTGTGGAACAGGCAATTAACTGGGAAGAAAGAAGCCGTGGAGAACTGACAGTAAGGGGGAAAACTGCTGAGCATTGGAAATCTTGGGTGGAACTTTCCAGGGGAACAGGCATGCTGCGAGGATGGAACATCGGAGCCGATTTGAGTGATTAACATTACTGTGCACTGGGAGTGGAACCACAGAGCAGTTTGCATAGACATTCGTGGCATGCTCTGGGGCCAGGGCAAAAGCGGGTTGCAGAGAAGCCTGTGTCATGCTCCAGGATAGGAACAGGTTCAATGCCTTAACCACTGTATGATACTTCCTGGCAATAACATTAGCCCTTGGTAACAAAAACAACACAACAACAAGGATTGCATAGAAATGCACTTAATAACAGAAGTTCTGAGACCCATTGTCTGGAAAAGCTGGGTAACACAGTTAGTGTATATGTGTACGCGCACACACACACACACATATATATATATATATATATGTCATATGAAAAAGTTTGGGAACCCCTCTTAATTCTTTAGATTTTTGTTTATCATTGGCTCAGCTTTCAAAGTAGCAATTTCCTTTTAATATATGACATGCCTTATGGAAACAGTAGTATTTCAGCAGTGACATTAAGTTTATTGGATTAACAGAAAATATGCAATATGCATCATAACAAAATTAGGTGCATAAATTTGGGCACCCCAACAGAGATATTACATCAATACTTAGTTGAGCCTCCTTTTGCAAATATAACAGCCTCTAGACACCTCCTATAGCCTTTGATGAGTGTCTGGATTCTGGATGGAGGTATTTTTGATCATTCTTCCATACAAAATTTCTCCAGTTCAGTTAAATTTGATGGCTGCCGAGCATGGACAGCCTGCTTCAAATCATCCAATAGATTTTCTTTGATATTCAAATCAGGGGACAGTAACGGCCATTCCAGAACATTGTACTCCCTCTGCATGAATGCCTTTGTAGATTTCGAACAGAGTCTTGGGTCATTGTCTTGTTGGAATATCCAACTCCTACGTAACTTCAACTTTGTGACTGATGCTTGAACATAATCCTGAAGAAATGTGTTATTACTGGGTTGAATTCATCCGACCCTCGACCTTAACAAGGGCCCCAGTCCCTGAACTAGCCACACAGACCCACAGCATGATGGAACCTCCACCAAATTTGACAGTAGGTAGCAGGTGTTTTTCTTGAAATGTGGTGTTCTTCTTCCGCCATGCAAAGCGCTTTTTGTTATGACCAAATAACGCCATTTTTGTCTCATCAGTCCAAAGCATTTTGTTCCAAAATGAATCTGGCTTGTCTCAATGAGCATTTGCATACAACAAGCGACTCTGTTTGTGGCGTGAGTGATGAAAGGGCTTCTTCCTCATCATCCTTCCATACAGATGTTCTTTGTGCAAATTGCGCTGAATTGTAGAACGATGTACAGATACACCATCTGCAGCAAGATGTTCTTGCAGGTCTTTGGAGGTGATCTGTGGGTTGTCTGTAACCATTCTCACAATCCTGTGCACATGCCGCTCCTGTATTTTGCTTGGCCTGCCAGACCTGCTGGGTTTAACAGTAACTGTGCCTGTGGCCTTCCATTTCCTGATTACATTCCTTACAGTTGAAACTGACAGTTTAAACCTCTGAGATAGCTTTTTGTAGCCTTCCCCTAAACCATGAGACTGAACAATGTTTGTTTTCAGATCTTTTGAGAGTTGCTTTGAGGATCCCATGCTGTCACTCTTCAGAGGGGAGTCAAAAAGAAGCACAACTTGCAATTGACCACCTTAAATACCTTTTCTTATGATTGGACACACCTGCCTATGAAGTTCAAGGCTTAACGAGCTAATCCAACCAATTTGGTGTTGCAAGTAATCAGTATTGAGCAGTTACATGCATTCAAATCAGCAAAATTACAAGGGGACCCAAATTTTTGCAGAGGCATTTTTTCACATTTGATTTAATTTCATACAACTAAATACTGTTTTACTAAAAATCTTTGTTCGGAAAACACCCCAGTACTCCGATGTTCCTAGGAAATGAAAGACATACCACTGTTATCTTTTTTGTTGAAAGTAGAGTAAATTATTATGCAGGGCCAGCTTTGAAATACACTGTATGTTTCCTGTTTTACTCCACAGTTCACAATCCTAAACTTTCACAATCAAGCTTTATTTTACAATATATAATGTGTTCATTAGTGTACAAATAACAGGTTTTTTGTTTTATTCATCACCCTAACATATACATAGTAAATAATTTGTATATAGTAAACAATTTGCTTCCTGGACTAAGGGTAAATTTAATTATAAACAGGAGTGACACTAATCATGTCCCTTCAAATTACAAATCATTTGCCTGCTTAATGCTTGCATAAAATACAAAATGTTTGAAAAGTGGCAATTTCAACTTCTCAAGTTTAAGAAACTTGTCATGAAATAATGAAATATGCCTTTAAAATACTGAGACAGATGTTCTCCAGGAGTAACATACAAATCTGCTTTGCCAATGGCCTTGTTCTCAAATCTAATAAATCCGTGCAATATAGACAAGCAAAGTCAGTGTAGTATTAGGCATAATATACTATAATAATATATAAATCATTGTAAATCAGACATATGTACCAGTAAGTTTACAAACTACAGAATCTTGTAGTCAAACACAAAAGTAATTGACTTTTATAAGGCACATTTTATAACAAGCCTCACAAAATTATTTCATAAGTATTGTGTAGTATAGTTCTTACCCATCTATCCTCCAAGACATTTATGTATTTATAAGCACATGCAGGTTAAGTGATTGTTGAAATGTGAGGTGGGGATTGGACCAAAAACCTTGTATTTACAGTTATGTTCTTAATTCATTTTATACAGGGGACTGAAATGATGCATAATTTGCCATTTTAGTACAAAAAAAGTTTCAGAAATATTTTGGTGAAAGAGCTGCATTTATCTTCACCACAAAACTGAACTTAACTGTCAGAAAACAGTATGCTTACTTTTTTTTTTTTTACTTTAATTTAAAACACAATAATGGTACTAACAATAATTCTGAGACATACAAAATGTAAACCTGTAACCAATAATGAGGCCTTCACTTTCCAGCACCATGATGTACGAGAATTTTAAATATTTGTTTAAAACTGTTGTTTGCAGTTCAGCTGTACCTATGAAATTCCAGACTTGCTCAACCACTGGGTCCTTCTATGAAATCAATTCTTAACCATTTTAAAGGCAACTGTACTATTTAAAGTTTTAAATAGCATCATGCACATTTAGGTACAGCATGGACAATTGAATTAATTTACTTGTTTTACTGTACTTTAATTTTAAAGAAGCATCTTAACATTTTCTTAATTATAGTCCACCTCCACATAATCAATTCTATTTAAGAATTTCTAGATGTCCACAATGAAATTTTAAAAGGGATACAGTACATAAAGTCTTCATTACTTTTTGGTAGTCCTGCAATAGGATTTTTTTTTCCATGGACAAAAATGGGTTAAAAAAGATATTCACAATATATGATCTTTTTGTAACCAATGGACAAACACCATTTGCTTCATTATGACTTTTTTAACATTATGTGCAACACTCAGTTCTTATAAATTAAATAGATTGTCTTCTCTATTTTTTTTTCCCATGCCAGTAACGTCCAGCCTTAATTTAACCCCGTTCACATATGACTTCAATGACGCTTTGTTCCATTGGGGAGGGATCCAGACAGCGGTGGGCACTACTCCCAACAATCTCATCCAACAGGAAGTGAACAAGATTCTCATCTGACACAAAACGCCACAAGTAGAGCTGCAGATAGTAACAGTCAACCTGTATTTGCTGCAAACCATAACGTCCAAAGGTGCGCAGCCGAACACATTCAAGGAAGGTCTTCAAACTGATCTTGATAATGCCAGTCAATACAGACACCTAAAGAAGTAACAGTGCAAAGAGTCTAAATCAGTATTTCTTAAACTGTTTTACATTCCCTTCTATCCTATAAGTGCTCATTTGCCAATGCTTTGTAAAAAAAATGACAGGGGCTTGAAAGCCAAATATGACTCTAAGAAGTCAAAAATATAAGCAAGGGAGGCAAATGGTTTTAACAGATTTTTGCATTTAAAAATCTGATGTTAAGCTACAGCTTCCCAAAAACAATTGCATGGTTTTATAGGCCAATTAAACCATTGTTACATACTGTACATACTATTAATAAGTGAAACCACCTTCAAGAATTATGATCTAAAGCTTTACATCTCCTTAGTACACCATCAGGGAGTCCAGAATCAATTATACAGTCAAAGAAATATATATAAGGTTGAGATACTACTACATGGCCCAAGTACAAAGTATAGGGGTTTGTAGCTTGGAAAATGCCTAGAAATATATTCCAAAGCTACACCCACTACTCAAATGAAACCATTTTTAAAAGGAACACTTGAACAATAAAGTAAAGATCACACCAGAAATCAGTAGGAACAGCAATATACTGGCCATAAAAATGTTTAACAAACCCTATCACATTATCCATTAATAAAAAGTAAAGTTATAGAATGTAATCTTAGAATTAAATAAATAAAATGAGTTGGAGTATTGGCTGTATTAGTTGTATTTTTATAACATACATTTTGTCTTTTTTATCCAGGCCATCTGCAAATTAATTGCGTATAGGTACTTTTAATTTTAAACAATAAAAGTCACATTTATTTTTTCATGCTGCCTTTTTGCCTAAAAAATATACAGTGCAAAATTTGGGGGTGATCACTGGAAATTTTAATGAAGTGCATGAAGTACACTATCGTTTGTAATCTCATCTCCCCAAATTTATACAGTTTTGAGTAGGCTAGTTCTAAGCTCACTCATCAAAATATTTTTTTTCTGTCATTCCTGTGTTGCAATTCACTGCAGTTAAGAGGCAATATCAAATGTTATCATTACTTCCTACCTCCTCACATGATGTTGCATTTATTTTTTTAATAACAAGTTTATCTGGATTTGCTTACATGTGATCTGAAAATCTTCTATATTTTCATAAAGACCTATAGTGTCTACTGTACAAGACAAAAAAAAAATCTAGGATTGTTTGTTTTTAAAGACTGGGGAGATTAAAACAGCATCTAATACAGAGTTTTAAAAATAAAAAAAATAAAAATATTTTGTTGTTTAAATCTTATAATCCCACATCCAGTCCTGTTCACATTGATTACTACATGTGCACTTACAAAGTGGGAAAGTTTATTTTTAGTAATCAAATTCCAAAGTAGCAAACCCCACCGCTGGACATGTTGTCAGGAACATATGATTGTTTACATTTAATTTTGCTACTTACATATAGAGGACATAAATGAACACAAATCTTTATTGTTATACCTTGTTTTGCCTATACAAATAAGCTTTCCAATAACTTCATGCATTACATTTTTAATCATATCAAACCAAAATGCTTCATTTCATACTCCACTGTATAGAGCTGGTCATGGTTATTTGCAAATTCACAGTTTATATTTATTTATGGCTCTTAAACTAGAACTCTGTGTTCCCAATTTAATGCTATTCTATAGAGCAGGATCCCCAAATTACAAAGGTGTGCAAGCAAAGTTAAATGGAAACTGTAAATTGACCTTATACGAGTGAGTAATGTGTATGTGTAACCGGCAGAGTGTCCTGAAATGGACTGGAGCCATGTCCAAGATTGTTTCTCACCTTGCACGGTGGTGCTACTGGGATAAGCAATGGCTCACTCCAACCCTGAACTGGATAAGCAGGTTTGAAAATTATTATACACTGTATATTAAAAATTGAAGCAAAGGTACAATAATAATAAAATAAAAAATATATAATAAAGATATAGAATTACCTTGTTGAACTCCACAGGACTAAAAATGTCAATCCTCTCTGAGAACAGCTTCTGGATGTTGCTTAACAGATTGGTGTCCATAGGAGCACTATACTCAAGAGAGGGGATACCGGTTAATCTACTATACTGACTAAAGTGCTTATATGAAGAATTAAGACTTATTTTGAAATTCCATATGCTGTACTTCTTTAAAAAAATAAGTTGTTTCTTTTTTTTGCTCATTTCCTAAATTTCAGTGTCTTTGGAGAGCTGGCAGAACTGAGCACAAGTTAGGAGCCAACACTGCAATTAAATTATAAAACACACACTTGGAATCACCAATACTGGACAAACATATGGATGCCAATTAATTTTAAACGGCTTGTCTTAGGAATGTGGAGGGTTAAATAGAGTACCAGGAGAAGATTCATATAGACACAGGGAAACACATAAATTCATATGAAGTGAATGGATGGAAAGTGAATTTCACTTTAAATGACATTATCTTTGTATGTAAAACATATCTTGTATTTATATTTAGATGACATTAAAAATGAGCAACACAGGCTTTTCTGCTGATGTACAGTAGTTAAACTAGTTTAGATTTTAAGTTGTGCCCTTTATATGGTATTTGCTGTTCATCTGTTTGTTTAGGCTTCCTCAAGTATCTCTTAAAAACAGCCCAATGCTATAGCTATAGTGTCAGCTCAACTAGAGTGTCTAAATTGTACCAGTGTGTATGGGTGCACTGAACCAAGGTATGGTATGATTAGTTTAGAGAATGGAAGAATGTCTGAATACAAAACATTATATTTAAATCTATAGCTAAAACTAAATGTATTATTAAGTGCCTAGAAAGATTAATAGGTTAAAAATGAAAGATTAATTAACCAGATTTTGTAGATTTTTCTCAAATTTCACTTAAATGGACAATGTCATTTTTAAGAAGTCTACTTCTTTAGGAAGGCAATAATATACAGATAATAAGTCTGGATAAGTAGACACTCTAAAAGGGACAAGGATTACCTTTATAGCACTTAGTTGTACACTGCTTCAGCCACAATATACCTACAATGTAAGCTACCTAGACAATAATCTTTTTATGATACTTATGCTATCCCAGCAAGTATAGAGCACAAAGCAGGAAGGAACCCTGGACAAGGCTCCAGTCCATTGCACTGTGAACACACACACACACACTCACACTCAACCCAAACACATACACTATGGCCAATTTAGCATGGCCAATTCACTTAACTTGTATGTCTTTGGACAGTTGGAGGAAACCCAAACAGACACTGGAAGAACCAGAGATTCCTTATTGCAAGGCAGCAACAGTACCACTGTACCACTCATGTGAATAGCAGGTAGGTTCAAGCTTTCCCATGTATTATAAAGAAAAGTTCAATGAGGTCCAAAAAATCACTTTATTAAAACACAAAAGAGGAAAGAAATGGAATGGGAAAATAACTACCTGATTCTTCTATTCAGCCTGCCATACAGGTCTCCATCCGTTGTCTACCACGTGGGGAGGTATGCACAATTGCACTATTACGTACCACTAAGCACTCCCATTTATCATCTTTCATGTCTCATTTATCCATTTCCATGATCTTGGCCTCTACTGTTCTACAGTGAGCATTTGCCAATCTCTCTTCCAGACTTTTTAGTTTTATTAAATATTATGTTAGGGACACAGTTGCCTAAACTCCAGAATCATTTCAGTGGGTCAGTGGTTACCATTTCTTCATTTAAAAGATTCCTCTTAATACCCCTTGTGTCTCTGAAGCTCTGAGTTCAATGCACCCCTTAAAAGGTCAGGTCTCTTAGGAAGCTTCTGGGTTGTCTGCTAACAGCCAAGAGGTATTACAGACTTCTTCAAATCCTGTATGGCTTATCCCTCTGTATGTACTGAGCATCTGTCTTGATGTGACATGTGTTTGCTATCATCCTGGGGAAACAGTATACACATTCTAAGTCTATAACCTGTCACTACTGCTCTGGTGTCCTTTACCTATTGCCCTTCAACTTAAAATAAAGGATGTAATTGTGGAAAAAAACAAAGAAACTTTAATTCATTTAAAAATGAACAGATGTGCAATTTATGTCTATGGATAAAAGTAAATAGCTGGTATTGCCCCTTTTGGCAGAAACAACCTCAAATAGATTTCCCACAACTCTCTACCAGACTGTGACATTTTCCCATTCTTCCGTTCAGAATACTTTGTGATGTTTAGGAGGTGTCTTGCATGTACAAACACCCCCCAGCATCTTGATGAGGTTCAAATTAGGGCTATGACTTGACCATTCCAAAACCCTCTATTTCCTTTTTTTAACCATTTCTTTGTGGATTAATGGGATGTACTTTATCCACAGTGCATCCGGAAAGTATTCACAGCGCATCACTTTTTCCACATTTTGTTATGTTACAGCCTTATTCCAAAATGGATTAAATTAATTTTTTTCCTCAGAATTCTACACGCAACACCCCATAATGACAACGTGAAAAAAGTTTACTTGAGGTTGTTGCAAATGTATTAAAAATAAAAAAACTGAGAAGTCACATATACATAAGTATTCACAGCCTTTGCTCAATACTTTGTCGATGCACCTTTGGCAGCAATTACAGCCTCAAGTCTTTTTGAATATGATGCCACAAGCTTGGCACACCTATCCTTGGCCAGCTTCGCCCATTCCTCTTTGCAGCACCTCTCAAGCTCCATCAGGTTGGATGGGAAGCATCGATGCACAGCCATTTTAAGATCTCTCCAGAGATGTTCAATCGGATTCAAGTCTGGGCTCTGGCTGGGCCACTCAAGGACATTCACAGAGTTGTCCTGAAGGCACTCCTTTGATATCTTGGCTGTGTGCTTAGGGTCGTTGTCCTGCTGAAAGATGAACGGTCGCCCCAGTCTGAGGTCAAGAGTGCTCTGGACAGGTTTTCATCCAGGATGTCTCTGTAAATTGCTGCAGTCATCTTTCCCTTTATCCTGACTAGTCTCCCAGTCCCTGCCGCTGATAAACATCCCCACAGCATGATGCTGCCACCACCATGCTTCACTGTAGGGATGGTATTGGACTGGTGATGAGTGGTGCCTGGTTTCCTCCAAACGTGACGCCTGGCATTCACACCAAAGAGTTCAATCTTTGTCTCATCTGACCAGAGAATTTTCTTTCTCATGGTCTGAGAGTCCTTCAGGTGCCTTTTGGCAAACTCCAAGCGGGCTGCCATGTGCCTTTTACTAAGGAGTGGCTTCCGTCTGGCCACTCTACCATACAGGCCTGATTGGTGGATTGCTTCTGAGACGGTTGTCCTTCTGGAAGGTTCTCCTCTCTCCACAGAGGACCTCTGGAGCTCTGACAGAGTGATCATTGGGTTCTTGGTCACCTCCCTGAATAAGGCCCTTCTCCCCCGATCGCTCAGTTTAGATGGCCTGCCAGCTCTAGGAAGAGTCCTGATGGTTTCGAACTTCTTCCACTTACGGATGATGGAGGCCACTTAGATCATTGGGACCTTCAAAGCAGCAGAAATTTTTCTGTAACCTTCCCCAGATTTGTGCCTTAAGACAATCTTGTCTCAGAGGTCTACAGACAATTCCTTTGACTTCATGCTTGGTTTGTGCTCTGACATGAACTGTCAACTGGGGGACCTTATATATACAGGTGTGTGCCTTTCCAAATCATGTCCAATCAACTAAATTTACCACAGGTGAACTCCAATTAAGTTGCAGAAACATCTCAAGGATGATCAGGGGAAACAGGATGCACCTGAGCTCAATTTTGAGCTTCATGGCAAAGGCTGTGAATACTTATGTACATGTGCTTTCTCAATTTTTTTATTTTTAATAAATTTGCAAAAATCTCAAGTAAACTTTTTTCATGTTGTCATTATGGGGTGTTGCTTGTAGAATTCTGAGGAAAAAAATGAATTTAATCCATTTTGGAATAAGGCTGTAACATAACAAAATGTGGAAAAAGTGATGCGCTGTGAATACTTTCCAGATGCACTGTTTGTACATATATATATATATATATATATATATATATATATATATATACACACACACACACACACACACACACACACACACATACAATATATTATACACTACAGGAAAAACTGCAGGGAACTACAAAATTCTGGAATGATAAAAATATCTCACTATGAGCAAAGCACTGGGCTGACAGCTTACCTTGGTGTATAGCTGGGTGCATATCGAGCCTGCTGACGAGAGCTACTATAAACAGAAAAAGTCCTCTTGCTGGAATCACTGCTGTGGGCTTTTCGCACACCTTCCTCAAACAGCAGTCCTACCTGAATCAGAAGAAAAATCAGCTCAGAGTTACACACTATTCAAAATGTTATGATTCCCCTTACATTTGTCTTCTTGTCCTTGTGATTTGCAGCCGAGGTTGTGTGTGCTAGCTACAGAAATATACTAGGAGCAGAATTGTCATATTCAGACATGAAAAAGGGATACTTATTCTGCCACAGATCCCTAAAATTATAATCTGACACACAAAAAGACCAAAATCTAATTATCTAAGATATAACAATCTAGATACAAATAACCTGTGTCACTGTTTCTGGATTACTTATCTAGTAGAAAACAATATTATGACATGCAGTGATTTCTTAAAATACATATGGTCGCCTACTTAAAGAACATGTCTTGTTTGTCACCTAAGTTTAGGTTTACCTAATGTATTCATTCAGGAGGACTCAGTGATTGTTAGTTTTATCCTCAAATGTCAAACCATAAAATTGAGAGTGCGTTTACTTTCTCAAATGGCTTTCTGAATATGACCCAGTTATCCCAGTCTCCATTTATCTGATGGTTTCAGAAGCTTAGCAATCTGGGTAAAACATGTACTGTGTTTAATGTGCATTTAGAACAAAAGAAGGCAACTGATATCTCTAAATTATTTTGGGGGGTGTGTATGTGTGTGTCTTTGATTTTGCTTGTGACATCTCATTGCAGGTCTACCAGGTTACAACCATGAAGGAGACCTTGGAGGAACAGAGAGATTATATCTGGTCTGAGAGTTCTCTAGGAGATGTTAAAGGCAGCTGCTGGAGAAAGGAAAATCTGAGCCTACCTTATATACACAACTGATTGCCAACAAGATCCTCACAATGGCAAGTATTTTATAAAAAGAATAGATAAACTTTATTCAAAATGGCATTTCATTTTTAAAGAACATGGTGAGATTCAGTGCTATCTTTAACTTACTGCTATTTGTGGAGAAAAGATGCAAACACTAGTAGTTACTTGTAAAAAGCTGAAGTACAAGTTCCACAGCATTTGTCTTTATTACAACACTAGACAAAGAGCCCGTTTCGACAACGTAAGATGAAACGGGCACGAGTTTGTGTCAGCAGTGTATGAAGAACAAATGATAAGTAACGAAGAAGTTGTTTTGTAATGATTGTAGTCCGCTTTACTCATTACTGTACAGGCTTGTATCGTTAGTTGATGAATTTTCCAGGCCTATAGTATAATATTGAATGATGAATGTTCCAGTACAATATGGAATAGTAATAAGTATAAGCACCACAAACCTGATATAGGTGTATTGAATGAATGCGTAATAGAATCAGAATGCATAATTAGTCCTCAAGCTGTAGTTGAAATCGCCTTTCAGGCCTCTAGAGCTTTAATCGAAGTCGCCTTTCTCTTTGAATTTTTGCGGCCGTAAATCTGCCACCTGCCGCGATGTTGGGGTTGGATGTCAGTCTCGTAAGGTTTTTCGGGCAGCTGCGCAGAAGGCAACTGCGCATTCGTCTTTGGACGTGTGCAGAAGGCGACTGCGCATTCGGCTTTGGACGGATGTGAGTGAGTGAGTGAGTGAGAAGGCAGGCGAATTATGTATTAAGATGCGTGACTGCAGAAATAAATCCCTTGATATCAATATAAAAATATTGAATCACCCACAAAATAGAAACATATGGTATATGGAATGGAATTATACAGTATTATTTATTCTGTAGTTATTTGTCATTATAAACACATTATACTTTACTTCTAGCATATTGCATTCCCAAATGTTATTTGCTACCCTAAAAAAGGAAAGGTCTGACAGATTTACATGTCTGGAAAGTAAATTAGATTGGTATGGTCTGCATTAGTATACATATTTTTCTTCTGAAACTTAAAACACCCAGCACCAAGCTTATAATATAAAGATAGGTCTACAGACATAAGGAAAGAGTGTTATAGGTTTATACTTAATATATTTTTTTTGCATCAAAACTAAAGCGATAATTTTTCATATCAACTCATTGTTCTTTTTTCCCCCCACTTTCATATCCTAGCATACAGTATGCTGTATAATAAATATAAAACTCCTTTAAAAACTAGCTTGCTATACCCTCTGTCTGTCTTTTGCAAGGAAATGAATGACTGCAGGGCACAGTTATCACAAAGTTTCTACTTAAGCAGTTGGAAAATAGACTATAAACTTATAAAAATCATACAAATGCAAAACCATGTGTGTACTACTAGTAGCATGGATTCCAAAAACTGGACAATCCAAGGTTGGGAATGTAGAAGAAATGTGGATCTTTTACACATAAAATTACATTAATTGTGTTTAGTACTAAAAGAATAATATTTGAGTAATTCTCACCTGCACATCAATGGAGGTTGTATCCTCTACAACCCTCTTCATAACAGCACGCACATTTCGTGGCTCTATGGTGTTGATCCAATCACGTGTCTCAACACTTTTGCGCAGCATCTGGGAGATTATGAGGCCTTGGACTTTCACATAGTGATTCAACAGTTTTTGGGCAGCCTCACGAGCCTCAGAACACAAGGCAGTAACAGGTGTTACTGGGGTTTGATCCTAGGTGGGTAGTTAATGAAGCAGAAGCCATTATCAATAAAGGCAATTTATAGTTATAACTGAACAAACTAACCAACATTTCTAACTTAAATGAAGTAACAATAAAAACTTTGATAAACTTAATGTTACTTTAAAATTGATTTTTTTAAAAAATATAATAGTAAAACAAGTGTGCATATATAGCAAGTCACATTCTCAGAAAAAAAACGACAGAACAATAAAGTTTAAACACACAGAACATTAGCGCACAATGTACTTATAATTTTGAAGAGGTTTTCTTAAATCTCAACATTTTGGTAAATTAATAGTATTAATAAATATATTAACCGAGATAGATTTAAATTACTTCACAAATAAATTTCTTTGTGGATAAAAAACTTTAAAGGCGATGTTTGCTTCAGCTTTACCCTATAACACAAAAGTATCACAGAATTAGTATGTGCAAACTGTCCAGCTACTAACAACAAGGAGACCACTGCCATTTGTATAGATAACAAAATGTTTATTCCAAAATCTTTAGGCTGAATCTGCATGGTTTTTCTCCAGGTATTTTGATTTTCCTCCAGCACCCTAAAGATGTGCATGTTAGACTGAGCTGTGATGCTAAACTGGCCTGCTATGAGTAAGTTTAGGTGTATGCATACGTGTGACCTGCAAACCCTCAACCAGGGCTAATTCCTACCATGTGGCCAGTACTGCCAGGATAGACACTGGCACCTCAAAACTCTAAACCGAATAAGTGTGTTTGAAGATGAGATCTCAAGTATCAGCCTCTTAGAATTAACACAGGTTGAACATCCCTAAACCAAAATGCCTGTGACCAAATGTATTTTGGATTTTGGAATATCTGCATCTTCCTAAATGTCCATCCTCAGTTCCTTCAGTCTCTGCACTTTAAACTTCCTGGGTTTCAGGGCGAGAACGAAAGTGACTTGATGCTGCTACAAAATAAAAAGTTAAAATAGGTGTTTCCCATTCAGGATCACAGTAGCACAAGGTAAGTGAAGCTTAATGATTAATTTGTACAAGGTAACAGAACAGACAAACACACACACACTAAAAGACCATTACAGCTACTTGGCTGCATGTGTTTGAGAAGTGCTTCTGTCTGCTGTGATCTCTCTGCCATTTTGAATATCGCATCACTACATGACATACAGTGCATCCGGAAAGTATTCACAGCGCATCACTTTTTCCACATTTTGTTATGTTACAGCCTTATTCCAAAATGGATTAAATTCATTTTTTTCCTCAGAATTCTACACACAACACCTCATAATGACAACGTGAAAAAAATTTACTTGAGATTTTTGCAAATTTATTAAAAATAAAAAAACTGAGAAATCACATGTACATAAGCATTCACAGCGTTTGCCATGAAGCTCAAAATTGAGCTCAGGTGCATCCTGTTTCCCCTGATCATCCTTGAGATGTTTCTGCAGCTTAACTGGAGTCCACTTTGTGGTAAATTCAGTTGATTGGACATGATTTGGAAAGGCACACACCTGTCTATATAAGGTCCCATAGTTGACAGCTCATGTCAGAGCACAAACCAAGCATGAAGTCAAAGGAATTGTCTATAGACCTCTGAGACAGGATTGTCTCGAGGCACAAAACTGGGGAAGGTTACAGAAAAATTTCTGCTGCTTTAAAGGTCCCAATGAGCACAGTGGCCTCCATCATCTGTAAGTGGAAGAAGTTTGAAACCACCAGGACTCTTCCTAGAGCTGGCAGGCCATCTAAACTGAGCGATCGGGGGAGAAGGGCCTTATTCAGGGAGGTGACCAAGAACCCAATGATCACTCTGTCAGAGCTCCAGAGGTCCTCTGGAAGGTTCTCCTCTCTCCACAGAAGGACAACCATCTCTGCAGCAATCCACAAATCAGGCCTGTATGGTAGAGTGGCCAGACGGAAGCCACTCCTTAGTAAAAGGCACATGGCAGCCCGCCTGGAGTTTGCGAAAAGACACCTGAAGGACTCTCAAACCATGAGAAAGAAAATTCTCTGGTCTGATGAGACAAAGATTGAACTCTTTGGTGTGAATGCCAGGCGTCACATTTGGAGGAAACCTGGCACCATCCCTACAGTGAAGCATGGTGGTGGCAGCATCATGCTGTGGGGATGTTTTTCAGCGGCAGGAACTGGGAGACTAGTCAGGATAAAGGGAAAGATGACTGCAGCAATTTACAGAGACATCCTGGATGAAAACCTGCTCCAGAGCGCTCTTGACCTCAGACTGTCTTTCAGCAGGACAACGACCCTAAGCACACAGCCAAGATATCAAAGGAGTGGCTTCAGGACAACTCTGTGAATGTCCTTGAGTGGCCCAGCCAGAGCCCAGACTTGAATCTGATTGAACATCTCTGGAGAGATCTTAAAATGGCTGTGCACCGACGCTTCCCATCCAACCTGATGGAGCTTGAGAGGTGCTGCAAAGAGGAATGGGCGAAACTGGCCAAGGATAGGTGTGCCAAGCTTGTGGCATCATATTCAAAAAGACTTGAGGCTGTAATTGCTGCCAAAGGTGCATCGACAAAGTATTGAGCAAAGGCTGTGAATACTTATGTACATGTGATTTCTCAGTTTTTTTATTTTTAATAAATTTGCAAAACCCTCAAGTAAACTTTTTTCATGTTGTCATTATGGGGTGTTGTGTGTAGAATTCTGAGGAAAAAAATGAATTTAATCCATTTTGGAATAAGGCTGTAACATAACAAAATGTGGAAAAAGTGATGCGCTGTGAATACTTTCCGGATGCACTGTACCAACAACAAAGAGAAAAGCATTGTAGTCTATGTATATACTGTGTGTTAAAGTGCTGCAGCTATATTCTGGCATAGCATGTTTGCATTTCTGATTAGATAGTAATATTAAATTACTTTAGTTATTCATTTAAATGTGCCAACAGAATGTGGATGCTGTACATCCTTGGCCAAGATGGAGTGGTGTTGTTAGGCACATTTACCGATTCGAGTGTTTTGAGTAATGCTACCTGCATCTCCTGTGGCTCTTTGTTATCAATTCTCCTAATGGCAGTCCTTTTCATCTCCTTTTGACTGGGTGTGACACATCATTTACTTTGAATGCATATTTAACAATTCATATTTTTACTAACATAGCTGCCAATTCTTTTAGCCTAACATTGACTCCTACATTATTGTTGTACCTGAACAACAGTGGTTTCAGTTTCATATTTTGGAGCATTTCAGATGTTTGAATTTGAGATTGGGGATGCTCAAACTGTATGCACTTTTAAAGAGATTTTTCTAAAAAAATCATTCTTAAAAGTTAAATATTTCAGAATATTATAGCAAACTAATGAAAATGAAAATCATTCTCCTAAAACAGCTTTTTCAACGTTTGGTTGTATCTACAATATCTTTATTTCACTTGCAGAGGTAATGCAAACAAGCAATACTATATACAATGAAATTACTTACCTGTCCCAAAAACTGTTCATCTGTTAGTGTAAGGATGTAGCTGATAGTAGATGTCTCATAGTCCAGACACAATCTGGACAACAAGAGAAGTAGAGCAGGAGGAGTGGACCCTCCCTTATCACCTGATGATTCACAAAACTGCCGTGACGACTGACAGATGTATTTAATGAAGCCAACAATGAGTCCTTCTCGAACACCTTGACTACAAAACTCACCCTGGCAAATCAAAACATAAGTCACAGTTAACTAAGCAGTATGTTTCATTATAGCATTTAGGAAATACTCTTTAAAGGGCACACATAATTTTAATAAATAAAACTAAATTCATAAAATGAACAGGATATAGATGCTAGAAACTGGTGGTGACAATGCATATAGATAGATATTGCTTTCAAGATCATGCAATGCATAATTTGCATTTCTACTTGAACTTTCTTATTATAGATTTTAAGAATTAAAAAAAAAACTCCATGGTACTTTTAAAACCTGCATTTACAAGGAGGATTTTATGTTTCCTTAAAGTTGTCCCTTTTATTAACAAAGAAGTAAAACTACAGTAACATACCTTAAAGTAAGGCTTGTTGGAAAAATTTATATCTTTAGCTGTGAAAAGATGGACATAAGCCAAAACTGACTTGATCTGGTTGAGAATAGATGCAGACAGCGTGCTCAGCAGTTCTGCTAGGTTGGCACTATCTTTTCCTGAAAGACGTTGAGCTGCGAGGGACTGGCGAACATCTGTTAAGCTGTCCATATAAAAGCTCTGAAGTGCTGCTAGGTACTGACGGATACGTTCACGTGCTGCACGAACTACAATCTCTGTCCCTTTAGAGGGAACGTTGGATCCAGGCAGAAGCTTTGACAGGGCCTGTAGTCTTCGGTGGAAGCGGTCAAGGGCTCTGACTAATAATGAATTGTCACCAACACCTTTCTCTGCCTGAATCCTACATTCTACAAGAGAGAAGTAACGGTCTACAAGGTTATTGACAAAAGCCAGCAATTTCGCATTTGCCATCTGGGGAATGTTTTTGGATGCTAAGGCTCCATCTTGAAGCCGGTTAACAAATAAGTCCTGGTAAGAGGCAATTAATAAGCACAAATTTCCAACAAAGTCATTGCAGCCTCGGTCAATGAATTCTAGAATGTCTGAACTAGTACCAAGAGCAACATTTGAAACTCCTAAATCAGCCTCTAGCCCTGCTAGGTCCTCTTCTAAACGAGACTTTGCATGACTTAGAAACTTGTCACAAAGTTCTTCTGCTGGTTCATCTAATTTCAGTAGTAGTTCAACACACTCTGACAAGTCTTTTGCGCTTGAACCTCCATCTCTGAAAAAACACAAATTATGAGACAAAAGTAAATATGATTGTAATTATATAAATTTGACTATAACATACATATATTCTCCACATACTTCCAAGTGCAACTAACATCTGTTAAACATCTTAAACATCTGTTTAGGAAGAAACTTTTTTCCTAATGATATCTCCTCTCCTCCTAAATAATGTAAAATTTGGGATACACCAAACTATTTTTAAATCTTTCACACTTTTAATTAATCAGACTATTAGCAAAAGGATTCCCTAACTATCTCAGGTCCTGAGGTTGCTTCTGGTATTCTGGTGTATCATTGCTGTCCCTTTTCCAGCAATGGCAATGACAAAAAAACAGGCTTCATTTTCATTGTTTTGTCTTAACAGCCCTGGAGCCAGCAATGAAAATTTTTGGCATGGTTGTTATTACTTCATATGTATTGGGTTTTTAAAATCACTACTTAGGCTATAAGCCTTTGCTGGCAGCTTTACTTCTCTCTAAAAATTTTCCTTTGTTTACTATCACTTTCCTGTCCAATGGGAATGGTGTCAAGGGCTATTGAAATTACACAAGCAGCTTGGGCCTTGGTTTTTTTTTATAAATAAAATGTAATTTCACTATCTTAAGTGCTGTCTAATAGTGATCATATTAATAAAATAATAATACAAAAATTGCCAACAAATGTCTTGCATACTTGTACAAGAAGTGCTTAGGAAACTGCAATATTAATTCTTGTCAGTCTAGTTTCCAGAGTCATGGCTGGCAGGTATTAGAGGCACATATTTTCAACACTAGTGTTGATCAGCGAATTTCGCCAAAGTGTTATTCACAGCAAATTTGCTGCATTTGCATTTATTCGTTGAATTATCTACTGATAATTCGGCCGGTTTATTATTCATTTATTTTTTTAATACCAGTGCCCCACAATGCTTTGAGAGGCCAGTGCAATGTCCTCCAGAGCTGTAACAGCCAGCATTGATGGGACCGTCCCCCAGGTATATAATGCTGATCATTTGCATTACAGAATCTGTGGGACAAGTCATCTGTGCTTGTAGCCAAGTGTGCAGGTCGATCTTCAGTTCCACGTCAACATAAGAGAAGGAGGCGTGTGCCTTATTGTGAATAAAGGTACAAAATATATAAATGTATATTGTTTTATCTTAGTCATAAAATCAGTAAGATTTCAAATTAACTTCAACATATTAAATTTGAGAACTTATCAAATATTTAGAAAAAAAATAGCCTCTTCTGAGACATACATAATCTGTGAAAGAAATGGGATAAATCAAAGTCAAAAACTTTATCAACACCAAATTCTCTTTCAATAACATAGTAAACTGTTAATTATATTGTTCTAGTTGATATTGTGTTTTTAGTTTTCACATTTAACTGTAACTGCATGAAGCTCATGCAAATAAACCACTGCATGGCACAAAGTTAGTGAATAATACTGGGGGTTACTGAAACATTATATACGAATACTGCAGTAGGGTTAACTAAAATTTAGAGATTAGCAATTCTTAGAAAATTGGGTTTATTGCAATAAATATGATAAGTCTTTAGGATAATGTATAAAACATCAGTTTTAAGAAATAAATTGTATGTAGCCTTGTGTTTCTTCATTTTCAACAACATATATTACAATGACCCAATTCTAATTAATACAGAGTTAAATGGCCAAATGTTTTTTTTCCACCTGGAATACAGTTTAACATAGAGGAATTATTATAAATTTAAATAATAGTTCTGTTTATTAAATACTTACTGAAATTTCTCTCTTAGTCTCTGTGCAAGCTGAGCCATGATGCTTTGGCAGTCATTTTGGATACCTTGAAAGGAGGGCATATGCTGATACTGGTGCAGTACTGACCGTGCCTTGCCATAGTAGGATACTGCCTGCACATAGGCCTCTAATTCTATACATTTATTGAGACGTGCTGGCAACTCAAAGAGAAACTGCAGCTTCCGCAAAAGCATGTGTACCCCTGTGAGAAAAAAAAAAAAAAAAAAAAAAAAAGGATCATAAATTAAATGGCTAGTTGATAATGGTTTTATCAAATGTTAAATCAACTACAGTGGTGTGAAAAACTATTTGCCCCCTTCCTGATTTCTTATTCTTTTGCATGTTTGTCACACAAAATGTTTCTGATCATCAAACACATTTAACCATTAGTCAAATATAACACAAGTAAACACAAAATGCAGTTTTTAAATGATGGTTTTTATTATTTAGGGAGAAAAAAAATCCAAACCTACATGGCCCTGTGTGAAAAAGTAATTGCCCCCTTGTTAAAAAATAACCTAACTGTGGTGTATCACACCTGAGTTCAATTTCCGTAGCCACTCCCTAGGGAGAAAAAAAATCCAAACCTACATGGCCCTGTGTGAAAAAGTAATTGCCCCCTTGTTAAAAAATAACCTAACTGTGGTGTATCACACCTGAGTTCAATTTCCGTAGCCACCCCCAGGCCTGATTACTGCCACACCTGTTTCAATCAAGAAATCACTTAAATAGGAGCTGCCTGACACAGAGAAGTAGACCAAAAGCACCTCAAAAGCTAGACATCATGCCAAGATCCAAAGAAATTCAGGAACAAATGAGAACAGAAGTAATTGAGATCTATCAGTCTGGTAAAGGTTATAAAGCCATTTCTAAAGCTTTGGGACTCCAGCGAACCACAGTGAGAGCCATTATCCACAAATGGCAAAAACATGGAAAAGTGGTGAACCTTCCCAGGAGTGGCCGGCCGACCAAAATTACCCTAAGAGCGCAGAGATGACTCATCCAAGAGGTCACAAAAGACCCCAGGACAACGTCTAAAGAACTGCAGGTCTCACTTGCCTCAATTAAGGTCAGTGTTCACGACTCCACCATAAGAAAGAGACTGGGCAAAAACGGCCTGCATGGCAGATTTCCAAGACGCAAACCACTGTTAAGCAAAAAGAACATTAGGGCTCGTCTCAATTTTGCTAAGAAACATCTCAATGATTGCCAAGACTTTTGGGAAAATACCTTGTGGACTGATGAGACAAAAGTTGAACTTTTTGGAAGGCAAATGTCCCGTTACATCTGGCGTAAATGGAACACAGCATTTCAGAAAAAGAACATCATACCAACAGTAAAATATGGTGGTGGTAGTGTGATGGTCTGGGGTTGTTTTGCTGCTTCAGGACCTGGAAGGCTTGCTGTGATAGATGGAACCATGAATTCTACTGTCTACCAAAAAATCCTGAAGGAGAATGTCCGGCCATCTGTTCGTCAACTCAAGCTGAAGCGATCTTGGGTGCTGCAACAGGACAATGACCCAAAACACACCAGCAAATCCACCTCTGAATGGCTGAAGAAAAACAAACTGAAGACTTTGGAGTGGCCTAGTCAAAGTCCTGACCTGAATCCAATTGAGATGCTATGGCATGACCTTAAAAAGGCGGTTCATGCTAGAAAACCCTCAAATAAAGCTGAATTACAACAATTTTGCAAAGATGAGTGGGCCAAAATTCCTCCAGAGCGCTGTAAAAGACTCATTGCAAGTTATCGCAAACGCTTGATTGCAGTTATTGCTGCTAAGGGTGGCCCAACCAGTTATTAGGTTCAGGGGGCAATTACTTTTTCACACAGGGCCATGTAGGTTTGGATTTTTTTTTCTCCCTAAATAATAAAAACCACCATTTATAAACTGCATTTTGTGTTTACTTGTGTTATATTTGACTAATGGTTAAATGTGTTTGATGATCAGAAACATTTTGTGTGACAAACATGCAAAAGAATAAGAAATCAGGAAGGGGGCAAATAGTTTTTCACACCACTGTATATTATTAGAACTAGGGTGTTGTACCGTGTTAGCCATTATGGATGTAGTGAGAAGTCAAGCAAAATAACATATTTTATTGGCTAACTAATAAGATTGCAATATGGAAGCTTTCAAGGCAACTCAGGCCCCTTCTTCATTACATCTTGCCTGAAGAAGGGGCCTGGGTTGCCTCGAAAGCTTGCATATGGAAATCTTTTTAGTTAGCCAATAAAAAGTGTCATTTTGCTTAACTTCTCACTACATCAACTATATTACAAAGAGTACAGATTAAAAAGTTGATGTGTTCAGTATAGAGAATCCGTATATAAGAAAATACAATTACATGTATAGTGAATATACACAATTTATAATTATAAATTACTGCATAATTAGAGTAGAACATTGCATTATGTTTGGTTAAATTCAGGTCCACACAAAATTCCTTTTATTCACCCCCACTGGCCCAGTTAAGCCACTGGGTATAATTTCCAGTGCTCTTAACGGTCTTTCATCTGTCCTAAATTTAACTTTTGCCAATTTTAATCTAAAGTATACCCAGTAACATAATGATAAGATGTACATTGTTGACCTATATCAGAGCCCAAAAGGATCACAGAATGAATAGTAGGACCCTCCAAACCGATAGAAAATAGCTTGGTTAGCATGAAAGAAGAAAACTTGTTCCTTTAGTTTTTTCAATAGACACAGTGGATATGAAGGGCAGCATATTTTTTTAAGGTTTCGATCTGTACGTCTCATAGATATCTGTGACGGACCTAATGGAAAAAATGAGTACTTTTAATAATTCTCATTAAATATATTAATAACAAAAAATTAAGATAGATAAAAATAACATTAATTTTAAAGTAGTTCTCATACATTAGCAAATGTATTTGGTTGTTGTTTCATTTGGCCATTTTTGAACCCATGACTAAATTTTAGAAATGCCAGTACCTTGTAACATAAGTGAACAGAATAAAAGGTTTCAGTGGTGCTAATGCAATTAGAGAGGTTTTTCTGATAACCAGTTAACATTATGATTAACATATGACTAATTAAGGATAAGCTAAATGAGCTGACCATTGGGACACTGAAGAAATTGCTGCTGAAAATGGGGCTTTGCAGTCATATGTGAATAATATGTTAAAAAGCAGCGATTTCAAGCAGTAATAGCAATTATAAACACTGGTAATGCCCAGACTATATTTTTAAAATCAATTTAATTGTATCTTGATAAAAAAAGGTATACTTTTCTGTCAAAACATGAAAATTTCTGGGTGGATGACCCCAAACTAGCAATATATAAAAACTCATAAATCTATAATTAAACTACAAGATATAGGGATTTAGTGTGTACAGTGCAGTAGTGTTCAGAACTAATTTCAACACAGAAAAAATTTGGTTATGGCATAAGAATATTTTTCCTGAATTAGCAGATGTAAGTTGTGAACCTGTCCACAGGAATTAATTATACAAAATTATTAACAAATAATTTACATATACTGTATATGTAAAGAAGTTAAATTTATTTGGACATTAAGCCTAATTATCTGTAGAGATGTATCTGACAAGAACTCAGTTTTAGAATAGCGTGGCAAATTAACTTTGTTTAGGTATGTTTAAATATATCAAAGAAAAATATTAGATATACATGCACAGTGGACAATTTGGTGCTAGCAATCACACATTTTGAAAAAGACTTGGGAGTTGTAGAGAACTCTGCACTATCTATAATCACACAACATACTAGGGTTGCACAGTAGAACAGTACTAGAAAATTATCAAAAAAAAAAAACAAAATTTAAAACAGTATAGTGCCAACATTTTGGGATTTTTTTTCAACTTAAAGCTTAGACATGTTGGAGACTTCATGAAACATGTTTCAACACGACTGAGACTTCACCAGGGACCTAAATCAAAAAACCCACCTGAAGCACCTCACACTGTTTCAGCGCGATCAAGACTTCTTCACAGGGGACAAACCCCCATTGCTTCAACACACACTTTATGCTATCAAGTGGGAAGTAGTGTGTAGTGCAGTGACATGGTGCAGCACACCAGGGAGACGAATAATTGTGGGGTGACCAGCAAGGCTGGAGCAACACAGGGATGGGTTTGTAGTTAGTAGCTTCAGACCAGTTTTGGTACCAGTACTGAGGTCTGAAACCTGGTGTTGATACCAAAGTAATCCTGTAAAGCTACTAAACCAATTCCAAGATTATATGACTAAAATAATAAAAGCTGAAAGCCTTGTATCTTTTCATTCCAAGCAAACAAGGATTAATTGAAAAATGCACAGTACTTCAGATTGTGAAATAATCTTGATACCATTTAGCATGTTCTATTTTAAAATTAGTTCCTAAGAGACTGTGAAAGCACTAGCAGAAGCTGGTTAAATGGACAATGAAAGAGAACAGTGTAAATAGTTCAACTATTCATAATTATTTAATTAAAATAGTAGAAAAATGCATATGAATCTATATTTTTATATAACAATCTTCCTAACAATTCATGCAAAAATGTATATACATGCTTTCGTATTAGTATTAAGGCAGTGATTTTTAATTATTCCTTTTACATTTTGACTTTTTTTTTTTTTTAAATTAATTTCAGGGCTACAGACTTATGTCCAAAGTTCTTATGCGTTGAAAAAAAGTATTGAGCGAATGGACTGCACTTTGACCAACTGTAGTTTTACAATTATTATTATTTTTTTGCAAATAAAAATGTAGTATATACTACAATAAAAATGTATGAGTCCTCTGACTAGAACATTAAAAAGAAGAAATAAAAAAACTACAGTAAACGGTAACTGTATTAAAGACTACTCTATCACTTTGACGATACCATGTTTTTACCTACAGAGAAAGTTTATAAACATAATTGAAATTCCAAATGCAAAACGTTTTTGTTTTATTCTACATTTATGACACATGGAATGATTAAAAAATACACATAGAAAATACCAGAGAGTTTGGTTATTTGCTGATGCTGATCTTGCAGAGTACTACTAATTCGAGCACTAAACTCTGTGATGGCAGTCATGTTTGCTGCTAAGCAATCCATCTCATCTTCCATCTTCTTAAAGTCATTCTTCATCTTACGGATTGTATCTGAAATAAGAACAGAACAAAGCAAAAGTGAAATCATTTTGTCTATCAGAGACCATTACTCTTTCTGCATATACTGTACAAAAAAACAACCATCAAAAAAAGAAAACAGCTACTTTAAATTTAGAAAAAAACTCTCAAATATATTACTGTACAGCCATAAGCCAATAAACAGCAAAAATGTACATTTCGTAAATTAAATAAATGATTTCACAAAGTTACAAATCTGAGATTGAGAAATCTAAAAGCTGTCCTGTCCTGGGATGTTTCCTGTTTTATGCCAAACCCTTTTGGGATCGATGCTGGCACTCTAACTCAGAACTAAATGTGGATTTGAGAATATATTTACAAAATAATGTTATCCAAAAAATATTCAGATATTGAAGGCAAAGTTTTTGTTTTCACTGTGCAGGGCAAGCAAAACCTAGAATGTCTAGTGGAAAGAAACAAATAGATTTCTGCACAAGTACTTCACTCTCCCTGCCATATTCTGAAATGTGTGTTTTAGGATATCCAACGACTATAGTGGTGGGATTTGCATGAGTGGGCACTGGGCGCTTTCCTACTTTATGCACAATGCTGCTAGGATAATCTTTAGCTCCCTGTGAGCTGACTGTGTAATGTCAAAAATGTTATTTCATTTAATATGTGGACAATGCAGAAAAATTTACACAAGGTATCTTACAAGATCAGGAAAAATCACATTGGAGATACAATTTTTCAAATGGAGCAGAGGCAGATAAACCTTCTTAACACTATGTTATCCCCTAAAAAACTGATTTAAAAAGAAGGTTGAATTTTTTTCAACAGAAAACCAGCATATTAATTCTGTTAGACCTCAGTGCAGCATTTGACACTGTCAGACATGACATCCTACTGTCCAGAATGGAGAACATGCTGGGTATCTCTGGCACTGCCCTCCAGTGGTTCAAGTCCTATCTGACTGATAGGCAAGAGTTTGTTAGTCTTGGCAACAGCAGATCCAGCACAGCGCCAGTCACACAAGGAGTCCCTCAAGGCTCTGTCCTCGATCCTCTGCTTTTCTGTATTTACATGCTTCCCCTTGGCCATATTATCCGTAGCTATGGACTGGGTTATCATTTTTATGCAGATGATACTCAGCTCTACTTCAATGTTAAAAGTGGAACTTCATCAGAGCTTTCTCAGCTCACAACCTGCCTTAGTGAAATAAAAACCTGGATGGAGCAGAACTCTTTAAAATTAAATTGCAATAAAACTGAACTCCTGCAAATTGGGACTAAAATGCAACTTAATAAAATGAGCTCCTTCCCAGTCTATCTTGGCGGTGATCTCATCAGACCTGCCTCTACTGTAAAAAATGTTGGTGTCATTTTTGATTCCTCCCTTTCTTATTCCGCCCACATAAATCACATTAAGAAACTTTCTTACTTTCACCTCCGTAACATATCCCGTGTTCGCTCCTTCCTCTCCTTTTCTAACGCTGAAAAAACTTATCCATGTTTTTATCACATCCCGCATTGATTATTGTAATTCCCTACTGGCAGGTGCCCCTTCTAATATTATATCACAGCTCCAGCGTATTCAAAACTCAGTTGCAAGAGTCCTTACTCGAACCAGCAGCAGCGAGCACATCACACCCATCCTGCTCCGTCTTCACTGGCTCCCTGTGTCTTACAGAATCGAATATAAAATCCTACTAATAACTTACAAAGCCTTAAATAACCTCGCGCCAAACTACATCAGTGACCTACTCCATCACTATGTGCCTGCCCGCCCACTAAGGTCCTCTGATTCTGGCAATCTTGTTGTACCCCACACTAATCTACACTCCATGGGTGACAGGGCCTTCAGCTGTATAGCGCCCAGACCCTGGAATGACCTACCAAAATTAATCAGGTCAGTTGACTCCATGAATTCTTTTAAAAAAACAACTCAAAACTCATCTGTTCAGGAAGGCTTTTAGCTCTACTTGACTTTATTACCCTTCTTTCAGTTTACTTCTCTGTCAAGATGCTAATGTAACTTGTGTGTGTGTGCTAGACCATCAATTATGTTGTCTGTTTCTTTTTTTTTTTTCAGAATTCACTGTCTTAATCTTCTTTATTTATTTATCTGGTTTGTACAATGCTATATACTGTATACGCTGTCGTTCTTTATTATATTCTGTAAGTGCCTTGAGCATGGGAAAGGCACTATATAAATAAAATGTATTATTATTATTATTAATGTAGATTTTGTACACATCCTTCGTGTGATATTTTTCAAACAGTCCCATACATGCAGCCCAACAATGCAAGTGTTTGTCTTTGCACACTTTTCATCTATTTTTTATGTTCCTTGCACATGAGAAGCTAGAATAACAGAGTCAGATCAGTGTGATCAACATGCCCCTTGTTTTATTGTAGGCTACCACAATGCAAGACTTAGTGACTTCCACATTTCCTCTAACACGAGCAACAGTTGCTGCATTGTGAATAGAGCTTAGGAGGTTAAGGTCTTTCTTGTCTTTCTACTTGATCACAGTCATTTTGCCTTGCATCTACTTGCACTTCGCTGAACTTTCACCAGGAATATCATGGAAGTTTGGTCGTACAATGCCATACACTATCTGTATCAACATCTGATGACCAAATCACATTATAATCACAGTTGCTTAAGTCAACTAATTGTTTCATTTCCATTAGTTCTAAAACTGGCTTTACATCTTCTCATTTGCATGCTATTGTGTTCTCGTTAAAGGCTCCTACTCATCAATATTGATGAATTATCTTAGAATGGCAAAACACATAGAAATATTCGTTTTTGAATCGTAATGTTATTTTATCCACTAGATGGCAGCAGATATCCTGAGAGTTATTCAGACTTTACACTATAAAGTGGATCATTAAACGTCACAGTGAGCCTGACTTGGCCTTAACTGTAACTATATAGAATTCCGAGATCAAATCATGCTCACGGCTGACACTAAAGAGGTTAAGAGACTTGCCTATGGTCACCCATCAAATCAATAATGGTGATTGAACTGGCAACCACTACACCACATTGCCTGTACACGCCATTATGATCAAACTTGAAAAGATGACTGAGAAAGTGCAAAATGTACACTTTTTTGTTTCTTAGTATTACTGTGCATAAATTCTAAAAATTTAAAATAAGAGGATTTGTTCCCTTACTCTATTTCAGGTTATTACAACATGAGTCAATGAACATTTAAAGCAAAGAAATATAAAAAGAATGACCTTATCAAGCATGCAATTCATTCACTATAACACATCTTTGATGTCCTCTTTGGAAACAGCTTGCAAAATCTCTGTTGCATTCATTTCATCTTCTATTTTTTCAAGTAATGAAATGATAGCTTGTCTGAATTTAAATCTGGAGACTGGTCAAATCAGTTTAAGAATTTATACTTTAACACCTGAGACCTCCTTTGTTTCAGTTGCTGTATGTTTTAGATTACTGTCTTTCTAAATGATGAAGTGCCAACCATTGAGTTGTGGGGCTCCCCCTTGTACTTGTAGCAGCAAACTCAATTAGGTATGTCCATCTTCAGTGAAGCAAGTTAGCCAGTTTTAGTGGCGATCATACCCAAACCATATCTCTTCCTTCATCATGTTACACAGATAAAGTGGAATGCTTTGGATCACCTGTAGTATTCTTCATTCTCCACAATTTCAAATTCCTATTGTTGTGGTAAATGAACTTTTCGATTTATCTGTCTAACACATTGTTCCATTAACACTTTTTTTTTTTAAACACATGCTAATCTTTGTTTTTGATTTTTGGTGTTGATGACAAGTTCAAATTTCATAATGCTGACTTTATAATTTTGCTGCCAGTCTTTGTAGGACAGTAAATTGAGACACCTTCACCCTGTGGAGACCATTGATGATTTCAGCAAAAGCTTTCTTGTAAATTTTCTTCACAGCTTTCTGATAATGTTTCTGATATTAAACCCAACCACATTATGAACTTTGCATACCTTTTTAAAGGTGACATACAGCACCTCACATTAATATTTTCATGTCAAATCTAAATTGTTTGTTTATACCACAGAAATAACTTGGACTGTACTGTGCCAATTCTGACTCTCAAGCACCAGCTATTAGATCCTGAGGCTAACACTGAAAGAAAACAGGTACTAAATGGAGTGATTATTCTTCCACATCTGTATACTGACTGGGAGACAAATATTGTTTAGATAGTGTCTAATTTCCCACAAACCTAAAGTGGAATAGGCAGGTTTGGATAATGAATGGATGTAAGGAGGTGCCAATATTTTCGCTAAGTTTATTTGTTTGACCAGCAGCCATACCACATACACTTCAGAACAGGCAATCCACCTGAAGGTTAGGCAGGTTGTCCAGTACTTGGATGGGAGACCATCTAGGAAAAGCTTAGGTTGCTACTGGAAGAGGTGCTGGAGAGGCCAACAGAGGGCACTTACCCTGTGGTCTGTGTGTGGATCCCAATGCCCCAGTGCAGTGATGGTGGCACTGTCCTTCACACAAGATGTAAAACAGAGGTCTTGACTCTGTGTGCTCATTAAAGATTCCAGTGCATCCCTCATAAACGGCAGGGTGTACAGTATCCTGATGTCCCGGCTAAATTGCCCTCCATGGCCTAGTCATTCTGGTCTCCTAATCATCCCCTGTCTCTAATTAGCCCCCTCGCTCTCCCCTTAACCATCTAATAGCTAATGTGTGGCGAGTGTATTGGTGCAAAATGGCTGCCGTCACGTTATCCAGGTAGGTGCTGCACATTGCTGGTGGCTGAGTTTGCTCCCCACTCTATGTAAAATGCTTTGAGTAGTGAGAAAAGAACATAAATATAAAGAATTATTCTGTTGTCACTATACCTTACAGGAAAATGGAGAATATGTGTTGCTAGTGTTAGAAGTAGCAGCAGTGGCATTGCCTTGTGTAAAAAAAAAAAAGATGGGTTCAATTATTTCCTCTTCATATTGTTTCCTTTTTCTATGTTTCCAATTAATTCAAAGTTACTGTATGTATTTTAAAACTTTTTGTTTATCATGGCGCCAGAAAAAGGTGATGCACCAGAGAGTAGTGATGTGTTGCATGTTTGTCACACATGCAAGTAAGAATTTCACTGCACTTCATACATGATAATTCTGCTGCTACCGACAAATAGGAATGAGGCGTACATCACAAAGTATTTTGAGTAGTCTTGTGTAAGAAACCACAGATATACAGCGACAGAACAAAATACTGTGACCAGAAAACACAAATGATTAAAGACAGCAACAGCATTACGCAAACATACTAAATTAAAAATTAAAAATCAGATAGAAACATGCACCATGCATCAGACAATGCAAGTAACTGAGCAATCATCCATTAGCTACAGAGTGTCCTGTACACAAAGTTTTTCTTTCATTCATTTCCAAAAGCAGAAACTTAAATAATCAAACCACAGTCCCTCTCACCTGTAGCAGAGATAAATTTGTTGTAGTTTTCATACACAAGCGTCTGCATGTCACTGTCCAAAGAGCGGATATGTTTGACCATGTTAGTTTCCTGATCCATCAGCTCTGCGAGAGTACACTCCTTACGCAGCTTAAAAAAAATCCAGATTTAAGAAACAGTGCATTATACTTTATTCTTTTACAGTTTGAGTGAATACATTAACTGATGAAAATGCAAAGCTACTTTTCTGTTATCGTGATGCAAATCTGTGTTCGATTTGCGTCACGATAATAGGAAAGTACCAATGCAAGGTACACATAATTTACTTAAAACTGTTTTCAATTATGAGAATAAGCCAAATACTGAAAGGGTTGGCACCAGAAATGTACTGTATGTAGACAATGTGTTACGTGTAGATTTTTTTATTAACACTTTTGCAGGTATCCAGGTGATTATTTAAGCCATTTTTTATTAATAATCAAGCTAACAAGTCTTACACTGAAACAGCCGCTGCTTTTCAAGCATTCACTGTCATCTGCAGCGGTATCAATTCCATCCATCCATCCATTTTCTAACCCGCTGAATCCGAACACAGGGTCACGGGGGTCTGCTGGAGCCAATCCCAGCCAACACAGGGCACAAGGCAGGAAGCAATCCCGGGCAGGGTGCCAACCCACTGCAGGACACACACAAACACATACCAGGGCCAATTTAGAATCGCCAATCCACCTAACCTGCATGTGTTTGGACTGTGGGAGGAAACCGGAGCGCCCGGAGGAAACCCATGCAGACACGGGGAGAACATGCAATCTCCACCCAGGTCCCCAGGTCTCCCAACTTCGAGGCAGCAGCGCTACCCACTGTGCCACCGTGCTGCCCGGTATCAATTCCATCTGTCATTAATTGTCATTACTAGGATTCAATTAAGGGAAGAGACTCCATATAAAACATGTCTAAACAGAAAACATTAAACGAGATAAGAACTTAAAAAAAACTATAATAACAATATAAACATTTCCAAGGTTCTTATGAATGCAAATCACACAGTACCGCTCTTTTGTAAATGCAAAATAAGAGAAGAAAAATGTCAGCTAATAAAACAATGAGATCAATTAAAGGTATGATCACTGAGTGTGAAACTGCATGGAACCAAAACGTGCAATCACAGAAGTCTCCGAGAACTGAGACTGGAAACCACTGCTATAAGACCACGGGTTCAAACAACCCAGACTACACATCAGAGTCTTCAGAAGCTGAAGACAGACAATGTACATGGAGATTGCTTCTTCAGTCAAACACTGCAGAGATGAAACCTAAATTCAGAAATAAGTGTGGTGACAGTAAGATACTATCGGGGATTCGCTACACACACGAGACTGGAAGGAAGTAGGTGCCTGCCAATTCTGTTGTTAAAGAGACGTTAAACATTCTATCGTAATAAAAGAGTAATCGGTGTGTGACAGTCATGTTTTTTAATAGTTTTAACAAAAAGCAGTCGACTGCAAATACAAGAGCTCTGTTGATAAACTGTGCCGTATCCAATCATTAATTCTTATCTACCTGCTTTTAAGCTCACGTAAGAAGAAAAAATCAAAAGAAAATACTTTATTCAGATAAACTTCAGGCTCGAAATGGGCCCCGTCGATGTCACACGGATCCAATGGATCGCCTTTCTCCTCGGGCTTTCCTTCTTCATTCAAGCCGTAGTACAATTTCAACATTCCATGCACTCGACGCTTCGGTATTGGGTCTGCCCCCACTGCATCTGTACTACCAAGTGTCGCCATTCTCTTCCAATTGACTCCTTGTTACAAGTCGACCAACCCTGTATAATAAAGTTTTATTGAAAAGACGTCGATACGGATGAGAGGTTAGATTGGCCGAGTTAGAGATCTTGGTAATGAACGCCATCTTGCATGGGTGATAAGGAATGTCACTATGATGTTTATTAATACGGGCATTTGTTGAATACAGAGGGCCGTTTGGGTCACATGTATGAAAGTATCCATCCCGTAACGATTCGCTTTACTGCCTTATCCGAAAGAAAGTTACATTATGTCGATAAGCAGTTTTAAATTGCTGTGTGATTAAATATAAATGTGATTGTATAAGGTCACAGTTGGTGTCTCTTTGAAGCCAGTCTTTCCTGTAATAGTATTTCTCCCCATTGCCCTTATAGGACACCTTGTAAACTTAAAGGGCTTAGCACCCCCAATAGGTGATCTTCCACCCCCACCACCACGATTGTATGCACCATTACTGCCACTGACCAGTGCTTTGTCTTTCATTTAGGACTTTTCTGATTGGCAACTCCTTACCCACTGCTCAGTCGATCACACTAGATGCTAACAGTTGCACTATAGCCCTATACTTGCAAACCAGTGTCCACTTTCACAGTGTAGGTATAAAAAATAAAGGTTGTCTTGTTCTGTGTTTTTATATACAAGTACACTATAATGTGTGACACGCTAACCAACTGATTAGTACTCAAATTCCTTGCTAGGGTTTCCTCATCTTCCCCTTTCTCCGTGGCCCTATATTTGTCAAGTTGTTTTTAGTTATGCATGCCTTAAAACAATTCACATGGATTTGTCTGATGCAGACCCAAATCTACTCTTTCCCTTTCACTACTCAATGTCTGAAGCAGTCTTGTGGTTTCCCCAACAGCTGTCATTATGCTATAACAATGAGTAGGTGATATTTTGCTTATAGCAAAAAAATTATGGGATTTCAAACAGTGCGTGAAGTAATTTGTGGTAAGCAGTGGATCCCATTACTGCTCAGTGTTGGCTGAATACTGAAATCATATTCTGGTATTAAGGAATCTATATATATATGAAAGTCCATGTATGTATGTTCCGAACGGCTGGAGCGATTTTCATGAAACTTGGTACACGTTTCTCATTGGTCGACTAAAAATACTGTAGGGTGAAATCAACCCTAACCCACCCCGTTCTGGGTAGGGCGGGGTGATTTGGGTGTTGTATGCATGTTATCATCCAGTTGACACTCGGAACGACCACCAGATGGCGAACTGGAGGTGACTGCCAGCTTTCTGTATGTTTGAGCACCACTTGCTTTTGAAATTAAATAGAGTTGGCTATGTTGGCATCCCAACTATTTTTGGGACTCATTCTGTCTTTGTGACTTGAACAGCTATATATATATATATATATATATATATATATATATATATATATATATATATATATATTGTCACAAATTTGACTCCGAAACATAGAAAGTTTTGGGGCAGCCACCTGTATAATTGGTATCCCGGCTGCAAAGTTGTAAAATTATATGCAGGACTGATGTGCACAATACCGAGTCCAAAACAGAAATGAGGGAATAGGGAAAAGGTGCAGGCTTTTAAAGGGGAAGACGGGAAGTGAGATCAAAGGGGTCGGGCTCATGAAAGTCTTCAGCCATTGGTTCAAGCCCGAACGTGACATCACAGGGGCTGGAGCCAGCAAGATCTCCTTCTATAGGCTCGGTCCCGGAAGTGATGTTAAGCGAGCCAGGTGGAATCTCCCGTGAATGGTCTACAGGAAAGGGAGAAAAAGAGTCAGTGCACTCTGCCACATTCCGTTATGCCTCGGAACTGCCCTTACTCAAGCACTTTAGCTGCCTCCCATGCGCATGTGTGTGACTATATATACATATTATATATATATATATATATATATATATATATAAAGCAGACTAACAATCTTGTGGTCTTGTATGTCTGTTATCATCCAGTTGACGCTTGGAAAGTTTCTGATGTGCTCCGTAGAAGCAACCAACAGCTTTTATCATGAAAAATCTGTAGTATTATTTGTTTGTTGTTTAATGTTTGTTTTTGTTAATTATATTTTCATCTTGCATTATTCTTATTGTAACACTGTTGATGTAATAAAATTAAATCAACCTAATAATAATATTAATTTTATTGACTTTTTTACGATGTCAAAAATTCTGCTTGTAAAACCTTATTACTACACCACAAAACAAAAATGAATCTGTCAAAAAACCCAAAAAAAGGCTTTGCTTTTCCCATCGTTTGTTACACTACTTTGAACGTATTCCGCGATTATATTTTGATTAAAATAGGCTATCTTTTATATATTAGATAAGTAAGCAATTTTATTTTTATCTACCATAAATATCCTATATTTCTTTTGTTGATTCAGCGTCTCTTTTTGCGATTTTTGTTTATTCATTAATGAACTAAATGTCATTTGTTTTGCAACATCGTAGCTAATTGTTGGTGTTACAATTTTTTCGTAAAAAAGAAATAGATTTTTTTTTTTAATAAGTTAATTAAATTAGTTTTTTGATTATGAACGTATCAAAATTGAAGGTAAAGTATAAAACAAATATAGCTATGATATTTAACTTAAATATTTTACCAATATAAATAAATATTATAACGTTTAATTGATTGTAAAACAATTTAAACTGGAAGAAACTAATTGGAGATTCGGTCTTGTATGTCTGTTATCATCCACTTGACGCTTATAACGTTTGGACAATCATTGAAAATTGCTGGAATCAATTTGGACACAGCCTGTGTCTCACATGGACAACTTTATGTGGCATGTTCAAGGGTAGGAAGTACTAAGAACCTTTATACAGTATATTGGCTAAAGATGTAAAAAGTAAAAACATTGTGTATAACAAGGCACTCCAGCAAACAATACAAGCACATTACTGAGTCTTCATTGTTTGTTAATTTATTTTTATTTTTAAAGATGCGTTTTTTTTAGTTATATTTTTCTCAAACAATAAAAAAAAAACACTTTATTTTCTTCCCAGGCAACGGCAGGTATTTCAGCTAGTATACAATAAATCAGCAATGGAGAATTCCATCAGGTAAAATATTCATGTCTGAAGTAGCTCAATCAGTTCATACGTAGACACACACACTGCCAACAAAGGCCACTCAACCTTCTGACCATCACACAGAGCACATGCACTCTTTAATGTTATGTTTGAAAGACCACTGCAACTCTACTCTCATGTTTTCCTCCTGCTGAATGCTGACCTCCTCCTGTTGGTTCCTGTGCACTCCATCTGACTGCTGGGAATTGAAGTCTTCTTTGTAATTCTGCCGCAGATCCAATGAAATAACAAACGTGTCCTCAGATACTGCAGATGTAACATCTTCACATAAACTTTTCCACTTTCCCAAGGTCACTTAATTGCTGCTTTTATAAGAATACTGTACTTGGTTTACCTTCTCCCAACTATTTAATGTTTCGGCAAGCTTTCACATTTAAATTTTATTTAAGGACATTCTCCTCACTCCCTGACCTTAATATTTTTGCTGCAGATTGGCTAATGAAAAGTGCATTAAGTCAATTTATATCAGAAGATGCAAAAACTACAAGCAACATCGACAAATATCCTAGTATTGCTTCTGACTGCTTCAGTAATGTATACATTTGTATTTTATTTTTTATATAAAAAAAAATAGTAATATTTGAAATATACATTGTTAAATATAATCCAAAACAATCAAAATGTATTTATTTGCTCATTCATTTTTTGACTGGTAAAACCAGGTGGGATGACACCTTAGCATCCATAGTGGATGAAACACCACTGGTCTGAAGCTTCATATGTGTTTCCAGAATGCAACTTCACTTTAAAATTTTTTAAATTTCTGGAAAAATTTGACCTAAGAGGTGATCAGTTCATTATTCAAGTCATAAACAAATAAAAAGAACCCAATAAAACAACATAAAAGGTTATACTTTTGCATTCTTTTATTGATCCAACATTAAAGAGATGATATGACAATTAGGACCCCCAAAAATAAAAACATGGAGGTACAGATGGGAAGATATTTAAGGATTAATTTTGATCAAAATTTAGAAAGCCCATCTTCACACAGAAAAGCATAGATATATGGAGTAAATGAGTAAGTTGAGTGGTAGATAGTAATACTTTAGTTTCCAGAATTGCCTACCCTTAGAGCGAATATACTTTGATTCCTCTCTTCATTCAGACTTGAAAGGTAGTTGGGGAGATTTGTTTTTTTGTGATCTAGTCCAAAGGGTAAGCAGTTTCTTCATCACTCCGATATGCACCATCTCCCACCTGATACACTGAGGGTGAAGACAGTGCACTTTTACTGAAATCTTTTAGGTAAACGGAGAGGTACAAACTTACATCAGGTTTCTAATCTATCTATCTAATGAATGCAAGGATGCTACCAGATATTTCAATGTACCCAGCACTATACAGATGATGTCTCATACCTTAGTATCACTCTTTGAGGTGATGGCAAGACTGCTCTCTAATTCCAACAGAATGGAATGAGATACATTTAACATACACATTATAGTCCCATTTGTACATGGCTTGAGGACTGAAGATCTCACCTTCCTTACATATCCTGTTATCACTCTCATCACTGTGACAATAACGGTACAACTCTATGTCATACTGAGGCCCTACCTGCTCTACAAGTTGTTTAATAACAGTGCCACTGTCTGTTCCCTCCACAGCATGTAGCCACTCTTTAAACCTGGGGAGGATAGTGGTGTCCACCAGAGGATTTGACATGACTTATGAAATATGAAAGTTAGAGAATAGTATATCTGTTTCTTAGAAGCAGGGCTTGGTATAAGGAGTGGATGAAAGTAACAGCAAATCACACACCTCTTAAATTTTCTGACCAGTGCCTAAATATGTTGAAAGTAATTTAACTTCCCAGAGAGACGTGAGCATGCATTAGCATGGCAAGTGGACATAACCCATCAAAGAGGTCTACTGTCATTGTATCCTCCTTAATAAAATGATAAGCACCTCTGTGTCTGTCTGGCTGCTATGTCTCTGTCATTCCAAAAGATGGCGCATCATAAACATTTTTAGCAAAAATTTGTTTTTACAAATGTTTGTGATGCACCATCTGTTGGAATGACTAATGCCATGCATTTTATTACTACATGCATTGCAAAATACATTCCAATGGATGGTGCACAGCAAGTATTAACACTCTGGTCTACCTCGATTACTTAAATTTCAACCCATCTTAGACAAATAGCACTGCTAATTTAAGATAATTACACAATTGGAGATGTGAAACTAAAAAGAATAACTTACAAGTAAATCTTTAGTAGACTTGTTATTGTCCACTAACACAAAGGATAGTAAGGCCTAGTGCAGGCTTAGAACAGATGCAAAAGCATTCATCCTTACATAGGAGACACCATTTTAGCACCATTCCGCATTCTGGAGTCTACCCAAAACTAAGGTGAGTGGAATTGTGTCAGTGAGTTAAAAGAGTGGATAAACAAAGCATTTATAAATTGTTGGGATAATGGCAAACAGCAACAAGGTACTATTGTTATTTAACTCGGTAGGTCTAAAAATTTGTGTTACTGAATTACCAGATAACTTTTGCATTACCGTTTTCACCTGTTTTATCTTTTGAAACACATAATACTATCTAATCCTGTTTTTTCCAGCTTAATAGGAAAGTTAAGACTTTTTAAAATATGGAATATACAGAGTAGTTAAAGCATAACATGGGAAGTGTATTGTGCATTTATTTACTTCTAGTGGAATTGAGCACTCTACGGTGGGTTGGCGCCCTGCCCGGGGTTTGCTTCCTGCCTTGCGCCCTGTGTTAGCTGGGATTGGCTCCAGCAGACCCCCGTGACCCTGTAGTTAGAATATAGCGGGTTGGATAATGGATGGATGGAATTGAGCACTGCAGTGTGTTATTCACAGGCTATTCAAAGCTTTCGTTTTGCAGCCTTCAACAAATTAAAAAAGGTATTTCAAAAATTCTTACTATAGGTAGGAAGTACAACTAAGTAAGTCCTATTCTTCGGTTTTTACATTGACTTACTTAAGTATAGGGGGAGTTTCAAATCCCTTCTCTTTATACAGTATACTGTGTATATATAAAACTTTAAATGCCCTAGGTGCAACCTTATTATATGAACTTATCCATATGTACAAACTTGAGTGTGCATTAAGATCCCAAGACAAACACCGGTGTAGTGAAGATCTTGAGGTGGGGATGGTGAGGGTGAAGCCTTTAGCTACAAAGTCCCAAACCTATAGAATGACCTGCCTGCTTGCATTAGAAATGCTCCATCGGTTTCAGAGCTAACGTTTTTCAATGCAGGCTAGAAACTCATTACTTTAGTGTACCATATATATTGATTACAGCTACTGATTTGCTGCTATTATTATTTGTCACTTGGAAAAAAATATAAGAATTACAATAAATGTGAACTGTTACCAAATTTATGTCCTGCTATGTCACTTGGTGCCTCTGCTATACTGCCAAGCTGCTACTCCTCCCCTTTGGAAAAACACCAGAGGAACTGGGAGCCCTGGAATAAAGATGAAAGGATTAAATCATCTTATTAGACTGCCCACAACAAACATATACAGTGGTGTGAAAAACTATTTGCCCCCTTCCTGATTTCTTATTCTTTTCCATGTTTGTCACACAAAATGTTTCGATCATCAAACACATTTAACCATTAGTCAAATATAACACAAGTAAACACAAAATGCAGTTTGTAAATGGTGGTTTTTATTATTTAGGGAGAAAAAAAAATCCAAACCTACATGGCCCTGTGTGAAAAAGTAATTGCCCCCTGAACCTAATAATTGGTTGGGCCACCCTTAGCAGCAATAACTGCAATCAAGCGTTTGCGATAACTTGCAATGAGTCTTTGACAGCGCTCTGGAGGAATTTTGGCCCACTCATCTTTGCAAAATTGTTGTAATTCAGCTTTATTTGAGGGTTTTCTAGCATGAACCGCCTTTTTAAGGTCATGCCATAGCATCTCAATTGGATTCAGGTCATGACTTTGACTAGGCCACTCCAAAGTCTTCATTTTGTTTTTCTTCAGCCATTCAGAGGTGGATTTGCTGGTGTGTTTTGGGTCATTGTCCTGTTGCAGCACCCAAGATCGCTTCAGCTTGAGTTGACGAACAGATGGCCGGACATTCTCCTTCAGGATTTTTTGGTAGACAGTAGAATTCATGGTTCCATCTATCACAGCAAGCCTTCCAGGTCCTGAAGCAGCAAAACAACCCCAGACCATCACACTACCACCACCATATTTTACTGTTGGTATGATGTTCATTTTCTGAAATGCTGTGTTCCTTTTACACCAGATGTAACGGGACATTTGCCTTCCAAAAAGTTCAACTTTTGACTCATCAGTCCACAAGGTATTTTCCCAAAAGTCTTGGCAATCATTGAGATGTTTCTTAGCAAAATTGAGACGAGCCCTAATGTTCTTTTTACTTAACAGTGGTTTGCGTCTTGGAAATCTGCCATGCAGGCCGTTTTTGCCCAGTCTCTTTCTTATGGTGGAGTCGTGAACACTGACCTTAATTGAGGCAAGTGAGGCCTGCAGTTCTTTAGACGTTGTCCTGGGGTCTTTTGTGACCTCTCGGATGAGTCGTCTCTGCGCTCTTGGGGTAATTTTGGTCTGCCGGCCACTCCTGGGAAGGTTCACTACTGTTCCATGTTTTTGCCATTTGTGGATAATGGCTCTCACTGTGGTTCGCTGGAGTCCCAAAGCTTTAGAAATGGCTTTATAACCTTTACCAGACTGATAGATCTCAATTACTTCTGTTCTCATTTGTTCCTGAATTTCTTTGGATCTTGGCATGACGTCTAGCTTTTGAGGTGCTTTTGGTCTACTTCTCTGTGTCAGGCAGCTCCTATTTAAGTGATTTCTTGATTGAAACAGGTGTGGCAGTAATCAGGCCTGGGGGTGGCTACGGAAATTGAACTCAGGTGTGATACACCACAGTTAGGTTATTTTTTAACAAGGGGGCAATTACTTTTTCACACAGGGCCATGTAGGTTTGGATTTTTCTTCTCCCTAAATAATAAACACCATCATTTAAAAACTGCATTTTGTGTTTACTTGTGTTATATTTGACTAATGGTTAAATGTGTTTGATGATCAGAAACATTTTGTGTGACAAACATGCAAAAGAATAAGAAATCAGGAAGGGGGCAAATAGTTTTTCACACCACTGTATAATCTTGCAGGATGTCCCGGATGGTGTGTTGACCTAGGTCACTAGAAATGTGACTGTGGGTGACTTTGTCTGTTATGAGTGACTGTGAGACACCCCAGAGATTTATATTCTCAACAAATTCTTCTGGCTGGAGTTTTGTTTTTGTTTCCTCTCCACCACTATCAACTGGTCACAACTCAATTATAATATTAATGGACTTACTTTGTTATAACTTATTTTAATGAGTTTGAAATGGTTTTGTTTTACAATATAAGTTTAGTATAATTGTTTTTAATGTTATTTATGTTCATCATAGCTGTGGGTTTGCTACAACATTCTAATCATGTACTCAATAAAGAGTGCTATACAAAGATAAGCAAGCCTAACAGCATTTTCTTGCAAAACGGTTCAATGTAAGGATGTATAATATTGTCTTGAGAATAAAGAAATGTGGACTTTTGCTAATGATAAAGAAATACAAAAACAATAATAAACTGCAAAAATCCCTTTATACATCAAAATTTCACCTTTATCTCTTTTAGTACAATGTTTCATTGAGTAAATTAATACAAAGCTGAAACATACAATTATCATTATTGTTATTTAAAAATCTAATGGTATATTGCCCATACCAAATTACAACCACGCGAGTTAAACCGTCAAAATTAAAATAAAAAAAAAAGCCTCCCAGTTCCATTTGTTAGAAACTAGAATCCATACATACACAAAAATGACAAGCTATCAAGTGCAAAATAATAAAAGTCAGCAAATGTCAGCTCAGAAGAGAAACTGCACAATATTCTATGCACTCTTTAATTAAATGATTACATAAATAAGAAATACTCCTGAGTATCACGTAATGAGGATATCAGATGCATTTAGGCCATAAATGCTTCCTAAAGCAGAGCATTTTTTTTTCTTTTTGTGAATTTTCACTTTCATCCTCTGATGCAGTAGCAAGAATAATGCAGCTTTTCAATTTCAATATGCAGATAGATATTTGGTGTGCATTTCAGTTCTAAACTAGTAATGCTTGAATAAGAGGTACAGTAAGCTAGTGAAAAATTGTATTAAATAAAAAAACAAACTGATTTCCTGCCCCAAAGTGATTTTTGCTATTTCTTACATAAAACCTTTTCTATTGAAAGGATAAATATCTAGCTTTAAATATATTAAAATGGACAAAACAGTTAAAATGCACAATAAACATACCTCCAAACAGTTATATGGCATTGGCATTCTTTCACATTTAAACGTTTCACTTTCTGCCTGTTGCTATCTTTATCCAATATATTAGAAAGATAAGGAAATGGTAAATAAGTGGCCTGAAGAAATATATTTGGTCAAATTAGACAATTCTAAATAATCTAAAAAAATAAGCATAAGAACACATTTTATTGGATAAGATTTAATTAAAGTGCTGACCACTTTCTACCATTGGAGACTAAGGTGCTACTGGAGTTAGTAGGTACAGATATTCCTTTTAACAGTAGTTTAGGAGAGATCTTATTTGTTTCCTTGTTTATTCTTTTGAACTATAGAAACAGACCATCTGGCTGTAGATATAGCAAAAAACATGAAAAGCTAAATATCTATCATTTCCTCTAAAAATACATCTTTTATATTTAGATTTAATAGTGCATCCTTTATATTTTGCAAACCATTTAACACTGATCCTTTTGAAAGCAGGATTTACAAAAAAGAATTGTCTATAAAAATCAGTTTTTAAAATTAGGGTATTATTATAGAGATCCCCCGTTTATCGGCAATCTAGAGAGGAGTAAAAATTTATAAACACATTAGAGTTATATAAAATAAATAGTGGCCAGATGATATAGCTCTTTCCAAAAGATTGAAAACGCACCTAAAGCACAGTGCTGCAAAACCAAGTTAATAAAGAATTAAGAATGCCTATGTTGTGAAATTAATGCATGACATAATTTTGAATCTGGAAATGGTCTTTAATCTCAAAGTCAGACTTTGGGAAAGAAGGCAAAAATAACAGAATGACAATTACATACAGAAAGGATAGGCAATTTTAATATAATGTATTATTATGTTTCTTTAAGCTTGTATATTTTATAGAATTATTCTTCTTAAACTGGAAAAAAATTAAAACAAAATTATTACAATATAATTCACCCAAAAAGAATATTTACATTTTCCTGTACAGAAAATACACACAAGGTAACTGAAAGACAATTTGAACACTTAAAAAAATAACCTTATCATGCTAATAAACATTTTAATTAAAGATTTTTAGTGTTTAACCTGTTAGTCTAACACACAATAGCTGAGAAAAGGCATGATGATTTATAAGAAAAACAGTGATTTAAAAAAAAAAAAAAAAAAAGGGATGATTTATGAATTAAAAAAATGTGATGTTTCAACTGAATGGTTTCCACTTCTGCCCCTCAAATATTTTTAGGTCTAGAAGCCAAAACTACTTGGTATTTACTGCCACACTTACAAAATTAAGCAAAATGTTTCAAAATTTTGCTGACACCAGAAACAAATGCCCTCTTTAAGATGTCTCCTACATAGGCATAGTAGTTGAGTGAAAGAGGAGCTAAAATCAACTGAAGGAGAGAGCAGCTATCTCCTGACTACACACACACGAGCTCTAGAACTTTCAGAAGATATCATCATCATCATCATCATCAGCCAAATCAGCCACCGCTTAAAAGATGTCACATTCAGTGTGTAACAATGTATTATCACAGTGGTATGCTTTCTTTCAGTGTCTCTCTCCCAGATGCTTTAACTGTCAGTCTTCCAAGAGAAGAAGTGCATATTTGGTTCAGCAATGTTTTTTTTCCTCCTTTTAAAGATGTATTAGAAAAACCATGTAGATGATAATAGTTGGTCACTCCTGCCCTACTCGAATATTGGGGTTCAGAAGTGGGTCCAAATTTGGGTCATTTTCAGTTGATGCTCTTCCAAGTTTTGACATGATGAGAATAAGAGTGAAGAAACCTATGATCCCAATTATCAATACCATCAGCACACGTTGTTTCATGGATCGGGGTCTCTTCCTAGAGCTGGAACGGTTCCTGTAATTACAAAAGAACATGCCTAAAATAAAATTCATCTTTAAGCAGTACTTTTCCAAAAGTGTTGCAGTGCACATAGATAGAATGATTTTCACTGTATAATTTACGGCTTGATTTTTCTTATTAATTATTACTAACTAGGGATCTGAAAGAAAGCATGGCTGTATATTGATTAAAGGACTGCTGGGGACTGTTTGGTAATTTCATTCCTATGAACCCTTGATTCTATACAACGGCTTTGATCCATGTTGCCTCACTCTTGTCAGGTTTCAAACTAGCTTCTTTTTTTAGTCTCATGCATATAATCACTAACAAAGCGAAATGCTCATTTATTAAAATGGGCACAATAGTATAATGGTAAGCCTGGTTTTGTTAATCATGTCGTGCATTTATGAAACCCTGTTAACCAGATATGCTAGCCATACATCCCTCTTTCTTGTGTGTCGTTTCCTTTACTCATCAGACATTCTAGCCCTTACATTCCTCTTTCGTTGTTCTTCTTTTTGCCTTTATCAGATATTGCAGCCCTTTTGTGGACAACATTATGCTCAGGCATGGATGGATGCTGGAGGTTTTGTAATTCTATATATAGTGAGATAAAAATGTTCATTGTGCAAGCCTTTGTAATTTCAGGGGACTGCACATTCCTAGTAAACAAAAATAGTGCTAGCTACTCGTACTAAATAAGCTGTCTGCAGAGAAGAATTGTGAATAAAAGGGGTTAGGTTTGGTCCTGGGAAAGGAATAACTCACAGCTGGTTACTCCATATTTACTAGTTTAAAAAAGATGCAATATCCTGTGGCCAGGATGCTGAACCTACAAAGCAGGTCATGGATTTTGCTAAGTATTGAATACCCCATGTCATCCTACACGGAGTTCCTACTTTATTAGGTACCCATAGCTAACAGTGGGTGGACTTCCTTGTTCTTGTTCCATCTCATCCCACAAATGAGATCTGCTGACTAAGAGGGCCTTAGCATTAAGCTGTTATGTTGTATCTGCTACTCTGTTAAGTTGTAACACCTCCACCAACCTCTTCTGTGAAAGGTCTTTTTATATCCATGGGACGTCTACTTACCCAAGAGAAATCTGTGACATCATTATGTGTGAAACATTACACGTTATACATTTACCAGTAACCCCGCGATTTTCGAAAGAATCGCAAATCCAAGAGTGCCAATCACTTTCTGCTCCCTCCGATATTTGGAGGGATGAAAAATCATGGAGGGTGGTTGTGTCCTGAGAAATTTTCCATTCAATTAAATAAACATATTTGTACTGAAGCGGTTTCTTTCTGGAGCTGTGACGCATCTGGTTCTGGTGTTTCAGAAGCACGTTGTAGGCGTCTTTGTTTATTGTTTTTATCCATGCAGTCTTGTTTTTGTTTTTCTATGGCTGTGTCGTCAGCTAGAAGTCGTTTGCTGACGGCGCCGGATTCACATGCTGAAGTGACGATGGCGGCGGACCCAGGCTTGGAGGGGCACAGTACTAAACGAAGGTGGTATATGTGGTGGTGTGGGCGGTCACGTACGGGAAGCGGTGGTAGTGTGTACGGCTTGCCTGTTGCCTCTGGCATCTGTGCATATATACTGTACAACCTGGCGTGCATGCTTTACCTCAGGTTTATTGTACAGGTCGTATCCATACGGGCTCATTTTTGTATTTCTAATCGTTGAGCTGTTTCTTTTTGGAGCCGTGACTTCTTTGCTTCTGGTGTCTCTGAAGCGCGTTGTAGGAGCCTTTGTTTATTGTTCTTATCCACGTGGTCTCGTTTTTGTTTTTCTGTGGCTGTGTCGTTAGGTAGAAGTCATTTACTGTTAGGAATCATAATTCAACTTACTTTTAATACTAAATTACCATTATGTGATTCAAATACGCCACACTGACTGCTGGCACAGTGGATTAGAGCAAGTTTAGTTTACAGGTTGTGTTGTTTGGGTGCCACCTACCAACGCGCTCTGGCGCATGCGCCTCGGTGCATCCTGCGTCCGCCGTCCTTGCATATATTAAACTGTGGTTTAGTAATATAGATTGTATACTGGCCTTGATAGGTTGTTGTACACAGAGAAAATCAACTACCTCTGTATGAACAGTTAATTTTTTTCAACCCACTTACGTTTTCCCTATTTCACACATTTCTGCTATCTTTTAAGTAGTGAATGTTTGTGTAAACTTTTTGTTCTGTGGTTTTCTCAAAAGATTTTTCCAGAGCATAAAACAAAATATATATATAATATATATATAAAACAGTATATGCAAATGTTTTAATACGAATGGCATATCAAGATCTCCTTTGGTGTCTAATGTTATCCGCAGAAGATGTACTACACATTACCTTTCTTGCCGCCTGTTAAAATTCTACACAATTTTAAATACAACTAATCTTGTCCTATTGCACAGCCCATCACTCAGACATAAATTATGCAATAACATTATGATACATTCTTCTTTCAACAGTAATTCGGCCGATGGGAAACCCAGACGGTGTTAATGGTTATAGATATTCTTCGGGATATTGTAAGTTGATGTTTTCATCTTCTGCACCATCACCACCAACTGTTTCAGCATAGTCTATTGATATGTATTTAACCAATCTGCCATGTGACAGATCGACAATTTTCGCATTAATTCGTCTGACTTCATCATTTCTCAGTGCTAGGATTGCCCGTGTACTCATTTCTTCTGTTGATAATCCTTCGGGATGAAATTCTTCAATATGATTTGGACATAATAATTCTTCTTTTATTGGGAACTTAAAGTGAGGAAAATGTAAAAATTTATAAGAGCTGAGAGCGCAGGAACTGTGTTTAACAAAAGCATTCACACGAATGAGAGATGAGAGGACTGTGGGTGTGGGCCATTAACCAGAAATGGTTGAGAGGAGGGTAGGACTTGAAAAAATCTCTTGGCAATAGTCTTGTCTCAAGATTTCCTTTTATAATAGAGAGATATGCAGTACAGCAAGAAATTACTGCCAATGTGTTTAAAATAAGATTCTATGACAACTGAACAAACAACTTACATTTCCTAATAAATCACATGAACGAGATGCACTTGCAAAAATGACTGCTGCACACAAAACATGGGGATAGCAACACTGGAAACCAATAAGCAATTTCATGAGAGGTTACCTCTACTATTATATTTTGCTTCAAGTAAGTACATTTTGTCTTCATCTTCTAAACATCTCCTTTAAATCCTGCAAGTGTAAGCTTGTTCTTGCATGATATCAGTATTGTAAGAACTTGCAGAGCAACATATGATATGCCATGAAAGTCCAAACATCTCTTAGCCTCACATTGTTGTAGAAGGCTGTTAAGGTCAATAACCTAATTTCGAGCATGTGTGGGGGTACTTTATTGGAGTCTGATAGTCTTGTTTTGACTGACCTAACTATTTACCAGAGAAGAGGGCAGCGAAAAAGATGTTAATGGCTTTACATTTCAGTCTGAAAAAGCAAACTGAATTTACAGTGGGCAAGTGACAATCAGTTGTTTGTTTGAAGCAGTGCACACCACCATCTTTAGTATAAGAAAAAAAAATTATCAGTTTTGGCAATGACTACCACTTGTTTGCATTTAATGCAAAATATCACTATAGTGCTGATTAAAAAATAAATGGAAGAACAATAAACTGTGAAACAATGCACATGCAGAAAGTGTACCAGCATTCTCATGGACTGCAAATAAATAAACATTGGAGAAGCCTTAATAAGCCCCAATTTCATAGATAGATATAGAATACATACCGCAAATTATTCCTGCATTAATACTGCAGTCTTTATAAAAAGAAACTCTTTTGAGGAAGATCTGTATAATGTACTTATGCTTTGCAATTACTTACACAGATAATTAGACTAGAACAATATATAATTAATAGTTTGTAATAATATAAAATTTCTATACAGATATTAATGCTTAATAAACCGAGGTTTCTAGTTTATTCTGACTATTTGTACTGAATGGAGTAATCCAGGTTTGTGTATTCAGAGAAGTAGCAAATGGTACCTATGCAGTCTTTCAGATCAGTCAAGGATGACCGATAATTAGATTTAAAAAACTTTCACATGAGAAAAATCTGATGCATCCAGGGTGATCCAAAATATGGTTTCAAGAAGGTGTCAAATTTTTTACATGGGGGTAGTAAACAGAATTTTTTTTGATTATACATTTTGTTAAAGTCCAATAAATATAAATGAAGTGTTGTCAAATTAGACTTTATTGTCCTAGATGTACAGTAATGTACAACCTAAGTAAAACGTATGCCTGCACAGCTGGAATTTATCTGATCGCACATGTCATAAGAACACAAGAAAATCAAGCACTTCTCTTCAGGTGCATGAGCCTAATTCACATATCAAATAGGAAGACCTAATAACAAAAAATAGGCTAAAACCGCTAGTCTCAATGCTGATGACCAAAAGACTATATATTATTATATGAATGAATCACTAGACGAGGAAGCTTATTTTTTTTGGCATTTACAAAAGGGTTCCATTAAAGCTTAAAGATAAAGGCATGTGGCATATCCCTTACATATATATGAACCAGATAAGCTATGTCCACGGAGCCTTACAACTCTGAGGTATCTCTAAGCAAATGGACACCTTCAAACATGCACCACAAAGCATGAAAAGTTGGGTGGCAGGGGAAGCACACACTGGAGAAGATCAATGGTCTCTTGCAGAAGAAAGTACTGTATTTTGGGTAGGCAGCAAAGCTATTCTTTCCATACTAATTTGGCTGCAAGGCATTTTTATTTTTTGGTAAAGGAAAGAATAATAATGTCAGTGAATCTATATTAATCCTGGCTAAGATGTACACATCAAATATGAATGAAAAATCTGATGCTTAAAGTATTTGCACGATTTCTCAGTATGAGCACTCATAAAACTATAACTAGACGTGAATAGGTCTTAGGTTACTGCAACTATAACATCTTAAAAGACAATGGCAATTGCACAGCTTATTGTTGTTCACAGTCTAACCCATAGAGATTCTTATACCCAAATTCAAGAGTATATTCTATCTTATCAGTTTTTAAAAGCGGCAGATTTGGTTTACAATATAAAAGAAATCCTGTTCTAAATCATCCCTGTATACTCAACACTAACTATTGTCAATGTTCCGGTAATCCCATGGTTCAACATTTATAAAACATAGGATTTCTATATTGGACACGTCTCAAGGGAAGAGAAGCTATTATCCGCTATCTTCTGTCACTATATGTGACAATCATTTATTTTAGCCTTCTTTAACTTGCAGTATGCAGTATACAATCTATGAAAGATGCTCGGGATTTCAACATTTCGAGACCTCTATATTGATATATATTTGCATTCTTTGAAAAAATAAGCTCCAAATTTAATCTTTCAACTGTAAGCCTTTTCTTTGATATACAAGTGAGAAATGTTCTTAAAAGCAACCTACCCAATTTCCCTCACCTTTCATTAATTGCTATTCCAGGGCAATACTAGCTAGTGTGGATGAAGATTCAGTCAGCATCTCCAGAAAATATGACACAATTATCAATTAAATTACCCTTAAAATCTCAAAAAGGAATGGAATTCCGCCATTCATAAATATATTCCCATACAATATGCACTAAGTATGCCATAATTCAATGAAAGGTTTTCATTGATCACTTAAACCAATTTGGCCATTTTTTAAATCAATTCTAATACTTTAACAGCAGCATCTGGAGCAATACGAAATGGGTTAAAAGTGTGTGTTAAAAAAAAAAAAAACAAAAAAAAAAAAAAAACCACAACAGCAACAGTTGTAATATCTGATACCATACAACTCACATGAGCTGGAATTTATATAACACAGTGGGAAACCAATGTCCTAAATTATCTTAAATTTGAAATATCTAATTCCTTCAAAGAGGATCTATTCGAATTTTTTCAGTCTTCATTAATAGAATTCAAAAGTAAACATGCTGGGCCTGTGCTTATTTTTTTTTATTTTAATTGTCTGTTTTATCCTATACAAAGGACAAGTCTATATGCAGGTCTCTGTCTGCATTGCTCTCTTTGTTGGGAGTATATTCAGTCCTGAATTCTTTTTGGATGGTTTTCAAACATGATACTTTCAGTTGTCTGGCTGAGTTGTATTCTGTCGTGAAGTTTTACTACCAAATTAAAAAAATAATAATGGTCTCTGTAAATAATAATCTCCATCTTCTGAAGATAAGAACAAACTGTAAATTGGGTGCTAGTAGATATGAGTGCTACCTGAAAAAATATTATAAAATATATTTTTATGAATTTTATAATCCACAACAGTGAATATAAAATTCAAGTATCCATAACTTTAAGCAAGTAAAATACAATCTATTTTTCCACTTACTTTAATATTTGAGCAAACCAATTTAGTGCAGATCGTCTCCTGTACTTGTCATCATCAAAATCAATTTGAGTCACTGAAGAATTCTCAGTGTCACGAGTGTCATACATCTTTCGAGGAGACGATGCTAGACAGGAGAGATTCAAAAAAGGTAACTAAACATAAAGAACACTGCTAAACTACAATATGAAATAATGAAAAAATGGAAATATAGGTTTGGTAATTTTTTTAAACTCTCATTATCTTCTATCTGAGAATTCCAGATACTCATGAAAAAGTGCAACAAGAAAACAAACAATGGTTCATGATATATTCTGCATTTTGAACTGTTCAAAAAGCATAAATCACTTTTAAGTTTAATTTGTAACAAGTACAATAGAATTTATATTTGTTCATCATAAGTTGAGAAAGGGAGTATACATAGTACAATGTAGACAAAAAATGCACCACATAAAATTTATTATAGAAAAACAGTTCAACACAAAAACAACAATTTGCCAAAATTATGAAAATCAACAGCCACTGGGTATGTATTTTAATACCATTGTATCTAAAATGTATTGTGTTTCTTTGAATGTGTTTATAGGAAAGTTACTCATTAGTGCAAAAACCAAAGCAGTGAAAATTTATACTATGCTCTTCTTCAAAAAAAAGAACTAACTGCAGCTTGTTTAAAGTTGGCTGGTAGTAATAAATTAATACAATACATAACATGAATCAGCACTCTTTGCCTGTTAGCAACCTACCAAAAAATCCCTTTTCTCCAGTTTCTGTTGAGCCTTATATGGTACGGTTCTAAGAAATGTCAATAGAGAATGTAAAGTACAGAAAAAGGCTAATGTGAGGTTGTGCTAAAAAGTAAAAATCCATAGAAATTTAGAACAAACCAATTTCTGCTCAATTCTTTAATTGAAAGATGCAGAGTTATGTGCAATTATATAATTAATTTCAAGTGTAGGGAAAAAGTTGAGGTAGCACGTCAAGAGAACAGAAATTAGATACATCAATGGACTAAAAAAAAAGTGTACCATACTTTCCAAACCAGACAGGACAAGGAAATTCGGTCTTCAAAATCTGATTACATTGTGGGCACTGTCATAACTGTTTTAGCTAAAAAGTGAAATATATTCTTTGGAGGGGACTGAATTCAATATAAAAATTAAAGTCTTCAGAGTGCAGGAGGAGTTTGGAACAAATTCCAGTTAATATAACTGAACAGGATATCTTGCCCCATTTTAAGTGGCACAGATGGACAACTGAACTACTAGCTTATAAAAATGACTACTTGGAATGAATGGTTTTCATTTGTTTGTAAAACTGTTATAATCTCATTAATATTAAAAAAAAAAGATCTACCACATATAAAAAGCAGTTGGTACATTTCTCAGTTTATAATCTCATTAATATTAAAAAAAAAAAGATCTACCACATATACAATGCAGTTGATACATTTCTCAGAGCATAATCGACTCTCTTGCTAAGCATTGTATGGAATTTATCAAAATGCTTTGCTTTATTTTGCAATGCAATGACAATCAGAAAAACCTACAAGAACATACCTGCATGAATAGTTATTGATTCATTTGCTGCAGTGCCACTCATGTTTATGACAGCATGACTCTCCCTGACACCTCCATTGTTTAGGCTCATTGTATAGTCAGAATGTGATGGTGCATTTGATCTTGAACTGTAGGTTAATGCTGTCGACTGGGAGGATTCTGTTATTGTTTCTGAGGAATGAACTGCCGAAGCTGTGGGGAGCAAAAAAATGTTTGCTTAATACCTTAAAACATTATAGCCAGATCTAATTATATATTGACACTTGCCTCTGTTATCTTCCAGAATAATCTAAAGCATCTATAGATTTTTTGTTAAGAAAAAAAATTAGTTAAAGTATGGTTTATAATATTCTCCCAGCCAAAAATGACAAATCATTTTAAAAGTTACAACAATCTTTACTGTATAGGCAAGTCATCTGATTGCTCCAGTGTAATATTTATAAATCATAGTTCATCAGTCTACTGAAAAATTCATTGAGCTCTATGTAGATATGCTAACTGCTGCTATTAAAATATTACATTGTGTGAAGTATGGACTCATGCAAAACTGTTTGTTATATTTTGGAAATGGCTTACATTAACTGGAGATTTTTGGTCATATGATCCAAAAATCGTTCACATTGAAAAGGTGTAATAAATACAAATAGTGGCAGTTCAGTTCTAATGGTCTGATGGTGTTGCAAAGACAGTAATGTGGCTGTTGCTCCACTGTTGTCAGCAGCAAGCTTACCAAGTATACACATAACTCAGGTGTTCTACATGGATCATGGGCATATTACTATAAAAATACTATCCTGAGAAGCTTTTTAAAATGTTTAGCCACTGTACTGTATACATTCAAAAGTGTACAGTTTCTTCTATAAAATATTTAAGTTAGCACTACACCAGAGTGTAAGCACACAAAACATATAATGAAGAAGCAATGCTTAAGCTTACAGTTGAATGTTGACCAATCAGTATAGTCTGTGACATCATGCGATTCTGTGTAATGAACTGCCTCATTTTCTTCAATCTGCATTAAAAGACAGCCACTTGTTAATGTTTTCAACACAAATATACAGATGACTTTTCCTGCTGTATATTTCAGTTTGTTTTACAATATTTTAACTCAATTCTTGTTCTTACCAAGGACAGACCCAATCCAGCACGGGCCCAGTTGACAGTAGATAGTTTTTCGCGCAACACTTCAGCCACTGGGCTTACAAGGTTTGAAGGTGGAAAGATTGGTCCCTGACAGGATGGACATTGGTAACCTGCAGGTGCAGTATTCACTGGGAGTTGACCAGCAAGACTATTTAGACATGACCAATGGAAAACATCTGAAATACCAAGGAATACAATGACATCAGAACTGTAAAACATTTGTCAATTAAAAATAATAATCTTGATTTTGCTCATATATCCATGAAAACATTCATCCAATTTCTCAATTATTCTTATACAGACAGGGTCAGACACTCAGACGCCTTTCTACGAAGAATTTAATGCAAGGCAAGACTAAATACTGGGTGGGAAAGCAGTCTATCAGAACACTACACTCGTACAGGGCCAATTTACAGACGCTCTAATCTGGCCTGCATCTTATTTGCGCATGTGATACACTTCAGCATATCTGGAAAATACTCACAGTAATGTGAGCAGAATATGCAAATAGAGTCATTGTTGCATCTTATTTCTTTTCATGTCTTCTATCAATTTGTATTAATTCCTCTGTAATCTGTACATCCTAACTCAGACAAGATATTAAGATGTTGAGGTTTTAAGCTTAGCAGAAAATATATCCATCAGTATGTTAACATGCACTTTAATAACCCAAGTTATTCATAAAAACCTGGTTTATAAAATGTCATGTAAACTCTTATTCCCATTACAGGAACTGTGTTATTGGTCTCTGAGAATCCTGGGTAACACATTTCTCCGGTTATTTGACTATGTAAACCTTTAACCAGGTAACAGTTAAGGATTTTGTAGTCTGATTGTGTCCGCTACATTCTGTTCACCTGCTTAGCTTTGCACACACTTTTAGTAGCCACAAGCAGAAGCGTCCAAAAGATGAAATTCCTCAGGCAAATGCTTGGATGATCACATTATTCATTCACCTGGTTGAAATAATCAGTCTCAATATTTCAGAAATTGCTTAATTTACGTTGATGAACTAAACATACAGTGCTAAGCTTAGCAGCACAATCTCAGAAAGTGTTGGGGTAACACGTTAAAAGTAATGTAAGCTGTATAGTCTGATTAGCTTTTAAAGTAATGAGTATCCTAACGCAATGCTCATTTTATTGAAGGAAAAACTCCTGCATTATTATTATTGCAGCAGCACTGGGTGTAAGGCAGGAAGCAAACAGACCAGTGCACTGCTCCTTTGTAGAGCTCAATCACACAGCCAAGCAGAAAACAGAATGTTGCAATCAGATAACAGAAAAATATTAATGAAGTGCCAGTGTAGTTTTAATCCAGGTATTTGCTACAGATATTTTGAAACAGTGTAACTGATGTGATGCAGTGGCCAGTGTTCATACATTGAATCTATAGGGGCTCAGGTCAAGGATGTATAAATTAGAGGAATATTAACTTACTTCAAAGCACATGAAGGACTAAACATATTTCTAAAACACAAGGAAATTATCACAGTCTTCATGCTTGTTTTTGGATTCCCAGTGGCTGATGAGGACATTTAACTCTTTTTTGGGCAGTTTAATGACATTTATGAAGCTTACTTGAGCATGTAAATGTGTGTGCATGTAAACTCACTCCAGGTGTTAAAGTATAAAGTCGTTTTTTTATATTTTACATTATATGTCTTTCATTTTCTCCATGCCACTTCTAATTCCTCATTAGACAATTTGAAGATTCAGTTCATTTATGTTATATGTGTTAACAAATGGAGACAAATCTTATTTGCAAGTGAAAGTAAAGCGACCACAGTGTTTGGTGCACTGAAGTGGACATTGCCCTTTCACTTCACCACCATAGTCCAGCGCACAAAACATTTGCTATTATCCAGACACAAAAATGAACATGTCTTAAATTTAAAGCCACAACTGTGGTTTAAAGCCATCATTCTCGGGTCATCTTCTGTTTGTATTTAAAGTTAAGCACATTACATTAATTTTTATCTTGTACTATATTCTTGCTTTTGGGTCTTTTAATTGCTTTGTGATGGTGTTTAGTATAAACAGTGCTATATAAAAATCAATTAATCTTAACATTTATACCATCTGATGCCATCAGCTATTTCTAGAATACAAATAAATATAAATATGTATAATATGGCAAGGATATTTAGGATAATTTATGTAAGCAACTGCTTTGCATTCAACAGAATGAATTCAGCTGTGAACCTATTGTAGCACTCTAGAAGAGAAATTCTGCTGACATAGTTTAATATGCTCAGTAGCCAAACAATTTCCTGACACTTGATTATTAATAAGTGGGTCACAGGCATGCATAAGCCTTTTGCAGTTATTTCAGTACACAAATAGTAAAAAATTTGTTCTGCACATATATACTGGCATGGAATGAAACAGGTTAGATTGACTGGTTCCACGATCTTTAACATTATTGTGGACAAGAAAAAGCATGTAGAATCATAAAAAGAAGCCTACCATAACATACTAGGCGAGTTGTCTCCTTCTCTGACAGGGGAGTAAGGCATAACCGACAATTGGGATTGTAGTCACTATCCTGAAGCCACTGAAGATATGACTGGACTATGCACTGTAAAACCAAGATGAACGTGTTTCCAAACAAACAAACAAAAAAAAACAATCAGGCAGAAGTTGAAATAAAGCCAACAGCAGGATATAGGTACATTTATAATATAATCCCAAAAGGTTATATGCCCGTTTATAACCCAAATATACTGTATGTAGTACAACACCAATTATGTGCATTTAAGTACTTCCATTAATTTTATATTTTTGATCACTTTGTACAACCTATTCATAAATGTTTTATCGTAACTATTTTTCTCGTGAAAAAAAAAGAATTAATTATGCATTGCTAAAATGTTATGAAAGGTGCACGTGAATACATCTGTGTCAAATCACTTAATCAAATTCATGGTTGCATACCTGGCTGCACTGAGTAAGTGTATAATTACTTACGCTGGGCCAATTTACAGTTGCCAATCAAACCAGCAAGTAAACTTTGGAATGTGGGAGAAAAACAGGGTTACTTGAAGAAAAACCTACACAGACATGGGAAGATGTGCAAACTATACACAGACAATAACTGGACAAAGGATTCAAGCCCAGAATGTTAGATCTATGAGGCAGTAGCACTTAGCACTGTGCCACCATGCTGTCTCTGAACTCACCTATTTTATTAGATTATATCTTAGATATTACAAATTTAAAGAAAGTAAGGTTCTATATAAGAAAAAAACTAACATAAAAAGTGGAAATAAATACTAAAAGTAAGTGGTTATTTCGTGACAAAAGTTTTACTGGATTAGGTAATGTTAAAAATGTGATGATCCCTTGTGGATCCGTGCTGTAAGGGTACTTTTTCATTTATATAAATGATCTAGATAAAAATAAAATAAATGCTTTAAGTTTATATATTATGCAAAATTAGATGTACTGGAGCATGTTCTAGGCTCCTCGGAATCATAACAGATGGACCTGGACAGAATTCCGACATGGGAGATATATGGCAGATGAATCTTAATGTAGAGCAGCACGGTGGCACAGTGGTAGCACTGCTGCCTCGTAAGGAGACCTGGGTTCGCTTCCTGGGTCCTCCCTGCATGGAGTTTACATGTTCTCCCCGTGTCTGCATGGGTTTTCTTCGGGTGCTCCAGTTTCCTCCCACAGTCCAAAGACATGCAGGTTAGGTGCATTGGCGATCCTCAATTGTCCCTAGTCTGTGCATGCCCTGCCCGGGATTTGTTCCTGCCTTGCGCCCTGTGCTGGCTGGGATTGGCTCCAGCAGGCCCCCATGACCCTGTGTTAGGATATAACGGGCTGGACAATGACTGACTGAATGTTAATGTAAATGAATGTAGAGTGTTAGGCATAGGCAGTAAAAACATTTTATCTAATACCACAACTTCTTGACAGGAACATGAAAGTTTAATCTACAAGTCTTGAATTTAAGCAGAAATAATACCCAAGTTTGAAAACCCTACATGGTTTAACAGCAAAAATTATTTTGTTGTTGACATTATTAGCCCATTATGGAATTAGTTCATAAATAAAAATACATGATTTGTACATGCTTTCATTATGTGATCATATAACCAGTAAGATGTGAGTTGTCACGTATTAAAGTTGTTCTGCCATGTATTTAAATTAATTTGCATTCATCCTGTGAATGTAACTGACATGGCTATTGTTGTCAATTTTAGTATTGGTTTAAAGCAGTGTTTTATTTTTCTGCTTTTGAAGAAATATCAGTGAATAAATTTAGTACATCCACATGGGAAATAAGCCAGGTAGTGCATGATGAACACTTAAATAAAAGGATGGTCAGATCTATGCAGAGTGGAAGAAAATAACTGTTAAACAGATATGAAAATTGTCCATGATGATCACAGCATTCTTTGTATATTCTACACTAAGATCCCCCATAAGCCAAAATATCCTCTTCATTTATTGTTACACTGGAGACAATTCCCCCTGCACCACAAATAAAATTCAGGTCTTAAACCAGTAACAAAGGCATAAGAGTTGTTCTGGATTAAGCACGATCTACATCCATACAATGGACAGAAATTATTAATATGGTTAATATGATGTTAGGGGGTGTAGAGTACAAGTCAAGAAATGTTATCTTTGACTTGTACAATCTTCTTGTGTGACATCATCTCTGAGTAGTACACAGTTTTAGTTTTCAGACACAACAATACTGCAAAACTAAATCCAAAACTTTTAGATTGATTTAAAAATTGTGACACGTGTACTTTGAGGAAAAAAACAAAGATTCATCTATCCAGTCATACAGCAAGTGGAGATTAAAAGGTTATGGTTATAAGACTGAATTGTTCAAAATTATGAAAGGAAATAATAATGTCAGTTGTCAGTTTTTGTCAAGAAAAGCATGGAGGCACAGGTGGAACCTAGATAAATGTAAATTTCACTTTATTGTTAAAAAATACTTCTAACCAGCCTTTAAAAGGCAAACTGAGGCACACATCCACACTTATTCATACTGGACCAGCTTTATGCTAAAACTGGAATATCCAGAGGAAAACTAACATAGTCACAGCCAGTTCAGACATCCAGATGGATGTAGTCATTGCTGGAATTCAAACTCAGGGTTATATAACTGTGAGGCAGCAGTGCTAAACTTTCTACAAACATGTTGCACATAATAAGAAAACAAACTGTGATTAAGATAAATAAAAATGTTAGAGACAACATATTTCATATAAAAATCCTATAGTACTTGCACTGGGAGATGTGATTAACAACTTTTTCCTACTGTATATGTAAAAATGATCAAATTAACCGATAACAATCAAATGGATTGGAGTATGTTTGATACATCTATCGTTTGAAACAGAACCATGTAACATATTTATACACATTTTATAGAATGACAGTATGAAGTATGAATGTATTCGTATTATGTATTAATATTAAATGTATTAGAAAGAAGTCTAAAAAATAATTTCAAATAAAGAAACCAAAAGTAGACATGATGATATTAATGGAAGAATCTGAATGTAATCTAGCATTACTCATGCTTACCTTGGAATGATTGGAAACAAGACAATGCTCACAAACGTTCACACGATGCTCGAAACAGAAAAGGTTTGTCACTTTTCTTTTGGGACATTTGCATAGACCCATGGTCAACCAAATCAGCTAAAATTAAAGAGATCAGAGATTTCCAAATTAATTAAGTATTCATGCACGTATTCATCTTATGGGTGCTAAACCTAAGAAGAACCACTTTCATCCTGTCAGCATCTGCCACAAGACATCTCTTGTAAAACAGAATTCCTCCACAGCAGCTCTGACAAAAATAACTTGACAACTTGTCTGTTTTGAGAAACCAGCTCAACATGTAAACTTTAAAAAATGAATTTCATCCCTGATTGCACAAGAACCAATAAATGATCTTGAATAAAATCTACAGTTAATTAAATCTATTAAGTGTTTTTTTTTTAATATTTTCTAATTTTAACAAATGTATTTTGTTCATCTATATATGGAGGACAATTTTCCAACAATGTTCATCTTATGATGCAATTCCATGCTTACCTCTGACTCACTTAAACAGTTAATGAGACTAATATGTTTTTGTAAAATAATTATGTATAAAATGAATGTGCTTACTCATCAGGAAGTGAATAAAAACATAAAAAGTCTGAATTAGCATAAGATGCCCTAATTTGGGCTATTCATAAGAAATGTAATACTTTACTATGTAGTTGTGATACATATTTGAAATATACTTCAATTTAAATGTTGAAAGTCAAAACATTCTCAATTGTAGTACAAATGTGTTACTTTCACCCTCTGGCAGAGGTCTACAGAAAGCTAGATCCCTAATTTTGAATTTGAATTTGAATTTCCCATTGGGATTAATAAAGTATCTATCTATCTATCTATCTATCTATCTATCTATCTAATCAAAGATCAAAAATCAGAAGTAACATCATATTCAAAAATCTCTTACCTTGAAATAATCTAAAATGATACCCCACATGCTTATGTTTGAGATTTATCATTTTTAACCTTCTGGGAGTGCCTCTTAGAAGGTCAGGGCCACAGGTAAAGAATCAAATATCAGAAATGTTATCATATTCGTGATTAGCAACCTTGAGACATCATAAAATGATGCTCCACATTCCTATTTTTTTAGAAGCTCTGTGAACTTTGAAACCTCATCCCATTAGGGAGTGAACCCCTTGGGTCAGCTGATGTAGCTTGCTGATCATTTTTGCTGATGACATCTATTAGTTTACTCTTTTTTTTATAATGGTGTAATTTCATGCACAAAATATGGGCCAAAAATATGGTTTAAAAATGAAGTTTCAGGGTGTACATGGTCAAAAACAGAAGGAAATAACGCATAACTAGACATCAAGACATATGTTAGGATTTTGTCATACCGATGAGTCAGGAGGCACCTGACAAAATAAAAAACTGAAGTGATTTCAAACCATTCAAAAGTAATTCTTATGAACACAAAACAACTCATGACCAACAAAATTTCCATCTAAACATACTGTTAAAATGAAACGGTAATGGCCTGTTGAAGCAGTAGTTACTGGTTAGTCCTTCTACCCCACTTCTTCAGGAGACAGGGTCTGTGATCTGGCCTGGTTGCTCCGAGTGACCTTTGAACATTCTCCCCTGTGTCTGCTTACACTATGTATTCCACATTTCCTCACACATATTCCCAAATCCATTGATTTTGACTGCTGGCGACAGTAAGTTAGCTCCTCCTGTGTCTGTGGGTAAAGGAGTGTGTCTCTCCTTGTGTCAAGTATATTTACTAAAGCGGACTCCAATTCTTAACTGGAGTAAGCAGGCTCAGAAACTGGATGGAATCTGTATTACTGACTCAGTCACTTGATTAAATTTTATTAAGTGAGGAAATAAAAGTGAATGCAGTGATAAGAGTCTCACTTTCAACCGCTCCCCCGAGACACATTTCCTAATAAAAGCAAACACTAAAAACTGACAGGACAACAACACTGGAAACTTAAGACTTGTTAAAATGAAATGCGTACACAAAATACCAACACATATATTTACTGATAACAAAATTATTATTTTTTCCAACAAAACAGTATGTCAGTTGAAAAGAATGTGAATATAAAGTTTTTCGTAATCCTTAAGTTGACACAAGCAAGAGCATACACGAGCATGAAACAAGGCGACACTGTTCCCGTTAATAAATATCTTCATGGTTTAATCGGACTGTTTTTAAATTGAGAAGCACTTACTATACGGGCACACTGACATCAGGGAAGACACGCCCATGGCCACTACAAAGTCGTTGTTTCTAAATGAGCTCCACTTCAAAATAATTATGTCAAGAGACGTGCTCTACTCTACTAAAGTCATAGCTCGTACGATCGTATTACGATACGTTTACTTGAATATTTCGAGTTTGTGGTGTAAACAGAAGAAGTTAATTCTATATGTAGTTAACCACCCCCTACAAAACAAAAAGGAAAGCTGTCACAATGTGCACAATTTCTGAAACCTACCCAAACGTCTTGTCAATGAGATGTCCCGGAGTTTACAGTACAACATGAAGCCCAAGGCATTTAATTTCCGACTCTCTTTGTGCTGCCACGTCTCTTCCGGAGTGGCGCATTTTGATGACGTCTCAATTTTGGACGCAGTCGGCCACTTTCTGGCGTGGCGGGTTTGTCATCATTTTATTTTATTGCATATTTGTGACTCACAGGTTGTACATTCCTCAGTTCAATATAAACATCATTGCAATTGCCATTTTTAGTAGAATCAATGGCTATAATTTTGGCGTTAGTTTGTGTAGAAGAAATAAGACCTTACAAAGTGGTAATTTATTCAGATTTAATGGCTCATTTAATCCAAAATGAGGAAAGTAAACTAAGACCAGATATGATTATGGAAATTCTGCATATGTTACGGGCTTTATACAACGAGGGTATTACAGTAGGATTTTTGTGGTTTCCAGCACATATAGGTATAGCGGAAAATGAAGTGGTTGATTGACTCTAGGAAAGCGTCAAGTAAAACAGATACAGAGATCACAGTGTCATGAAGTGTATCTGAAATAAATAGGAAATTATGACAAGAGAGATGGGAACTGGGAAATACAGCGAGGCATCTATTCCAGATTCAGATTTTAGGGAAACTAGCATTTAGCTTGACTTTTAATGCAGTTTTAACTTCAACTTTAAATTTTAACCAATAGTTATAAAGACAGAACATCTATATCATGAAACAAAACTCTGGGTTAAAAGGAATGCATACAGGTTTCTTACCTGTGGCTGTGTTCTTGATTGTCCATCTGTGTCTAGGTGGATTGATTTGCAGAAAACGTCCAAAATAGAGTGTCTTGTTGGTGTTCAAAACAGCACTAAACCATTGTGATAGGTGCGCAGTCTGTGAGTGAGTATGTGAGTAGCAGGAAACTCTCTTATCTTGTTCAAGTGTCATGTACAAAAGTTACTCCAATAAAGAAAAAGTCTGAACTAGCGTAAGCCGTCCTAATTCTTGGAGTTCATAAGAAATGTAATGATTTATTTATTTCAAGAGGGAGAAGTACATAATAAAAAGAATAGTTGCATCAAGCATTGGAGATGTTAAAACGTGTGCTTCAATTTAAATGTTTAAAGACTAGATATTCTGAATTGTAATAGAAATTTGCTAGTTTTCACTCTCTGATGGAAGCCTATAGAGGGATACATTCCCACTAAAGGATTAAAAACAAAAAATAATATATTCATGATGACACTGACCTTGAAATATTCTAAAATGATACCCCACGTGATTTTGATTGAAATGTGTAGTTTTTCACCTCCTAGAAGTCACTCTTAGAGGGCTAAGATTACTGGTAAAAATCAAATATCAAAAATAAAAATATGACTATAATTTTTCTTAGTTTGACTTTATTGTATGGAATGTTACTTGCTTTTAATAAATTCCTTAAAAAAAGTATTTTTTTTCTCTACATTTTCCACCAGTGCCACAGGTGAATTGTATGTACTGTATATTAATTTTTGAACATCTCTTTGGACTGATGAAGAGATCTACTAAATGAATAAATAAACAAGAACAACAACAATAATGATGTTCAGTTTAAAAAATATGAATAACTAGAATGATTTTTATAGGAACCCCTACAAATGGCACTGAAGCACATCATTTAAATAATGGAATACCAGCTCATACTGCTGCTGACTCACCACTAATGTCTTCCTTGGCTGATACACAAGTCAGCACAATTACAATATTGCCCTTCTATCCATTATGAGTCCAGTACAGGGTCTGAAAAGCCAGAGTGCATTACTGACAACACTGGGTGTAAGGCAGTAACCAGCCCTGCCAATGACACCAGTCTGTTTGCATCTCACTTTCTCAGTTACATCTAGAGTCACTCACAAGGACCAATTTATACTTGAAAATTAATACATATATCCTTTGGAATGAAATAAAAACTGGAGTACTGGAGAATAACACATGAAGACATGAGGAGAATGTGCAAACTACACCCTGGCAGTGACCATTTTAGGATGTCAGTCCATAATTTTGTATTTATAATACAATTGCTCTATCCATTCCAGCAATGGGCTGCCCTGTTTGCTGTGAGGTAGCAGCACTAATCACTGTGCCACCATACTCTCTTGTGACCACTTCCCACATTACACCCCCCATGACACTGAATTGACGGGATTAAGTCGGTTTAAAACTATTATAACACATAACATTCTCAACCCCTTGGTAATCCAATCCAATTCACGGCCTCACAACTCACAAAGCAGGAAACCGCTCCGGATATCTTGCCAGTCCTGTATTGGGGCTAAGCATGCACATATCCACTTGGACTCAATTTAGAGTCGACAATTAACCTACAATACACATTTTAAGTGATGTGGAAGGATTATAATATATTATTATATGTCATAGCTGTGTAATGCAATTCAGGATAGAACAGATCAAGGCTATTGTGACAGTACTGGGCATGAAGCAGGAAAATATCCATAAAGAGACACTGGCATATTTTTCACCTAATCCTGTTTTCCCACATTCCCTTTCCATCCATCCATTTTCCAACCCGCTGAATCCGAACACAGGGTCACGGGGGTCTGCTGGAGCCAATACCAGCCAACACAGGGCACAAGGCAGGAACCAATCCCGGGCAGGGTGCCAACCCACCGCAGACATTCCCTGTCTCACTTTTTTATTCAATTACAGCATTAAGGACTTGTCACACCAGATCATGGCTATTGACAGATGTCAATCCTTTCCTAGTTAAAAGACAGGGACCTTTCCATATGTGAGGTGTAGTTGTAACAATGTGTTAAAAGCAGATAAGATTATCATTAACATCTTCAATGACATTTTAAAACATTGTTCCAACTGTGGCAGTAAATGCGTAATGTTTATGTTGGTATGCCTTTGCTCACTTAACTACATATTGGTAAAACTTTGAGATCTATAAGGAGTAAAATTTTGGAATGCAAAAGTAGTATTTGTACTCACTCTACCCAAAATCATTTGTTAAGATACTTTGTAGATAAAAAAACATGCTGTATCCCAACTTTAATGCTCACTTTACTACCAGGCAACATGATTGCTAGGAATTTCTCTTGTTGTTACATCCATACAGATTAACAAGGTACACAGGATTAAACAACACAATATACAATACATGACACCATCACAACATTATATACAGTAAATGCAGATATGTAAAATAATATAGTAAAGCAGAATTGCACTCCCGCCCAGTAATATTAGGTAAGTCCTATATAAAATAAATATAATTTAATTGGAATGGAGGAGAATAGAATTTAGGAAGTGACAGATGGATCACAGACTGAGTTTAACTATAGTGACCGCAGTAGAAAAAAACTCTTTCTGTGTCTAGTTGTTCTTGCCTTTAGTGATGAGTAAAGTTTCCTTAAGAGTATTAACTGAAAGATGGTTGCCCAGTTGAGTGTAGTCTTTGCTTATACAGTATACAGCTGATTTCCTGACCCGTAATGCATACAGGATCTCGATGGAGTCCAGTTTCAGCCTCACAGTCTTTTCTACTGTCTGAATAACATGCTGCAGTTTATGTTTCGAGTGTTTGAATGCAGTGCTATACCAGACTGTTATGGAGAAAATAAGGATGCTATCAATGATGGTTCTATAAAACTTTACCAGCACTGATTGGGACAGATTAAACTTTTTAAGCTGTCAGAGAATAAACATCCACTGCTGAGCTTTTGTGATAAATCCTGTTATGTTTTCTTCCCATTTCAAATGTGAATGAAGTGAGTGATAGTTGTGCCAAGAAATGTAAATGTTTACCCTGTTGACAGTGACACCATTTGTAGACAGAGGTGAAGGAGGTGAGGATTGTCTCCTAAAATCTACAATCATTTCTACTATTTTCAAGAAATTCAAGATTGTGGAGGGTGCGTCAGCTGGCCAGACAATCCACCACTCTTCAATATGGCGCCTCATCCCTGTCTACCATCAGACCAATCAGGGTGGTGACACCAGCAAACTTCAGCAGTTTCAACTGATGGGTCACCGAAGGTGCAGTCATTGGTAAAGAGACAGAAATGGAGGGGAGACAGAAAACAGTCCTAAAAGGACCCTGACTTATATTTGTCCATGTCACTGTCTCTTGTCTGTAACTTAGAAAGTCAAAGATCCATAAACATGTGGCAAAGTCCACATTAATACTGAGAATTTTGCTGTGGAAAAACTGTTGTATGATTGTATTAAATGTAGAACTGAAATCCACCAATAAGATCCTGGAGAGTCTAAATGCTGCAAGATGTAGTGGAGAGCCATGTTCACTGCATCCTCAACTGATCTGTTGGCACAATAAGCAAATTGTAATGGGTCAACAGAGCTTCTGTGATTGATTTTAGATGCTGAAGAATCAGATGTTCAAATGACTACATTATTACAGAGGTCAGTGGTACAGGCATGCAGTCATTTAGACTGTAAGTATTTTGCTTCTTAGGCACAGGGGTGATTGTGGATTCTTTCATACAGGCAGGGACTTTGCATTGAGCCAAAGACTGAGTGAAAATGTCTGTAAATACTGGGGCTAACCGATCAGAACAATGTTTTAGTGTGGATAGGTAGATGTTATCTGGACCTGGGGCTTTATGATATTTCTGTCTCCAAACAGAAAAAAGAGTTAATCAGTTCTGATTTTTGCCTCAGTACAAACATCTTGTTTTCTTTAATTTCTTTCAGAAGTGTTTGAAATAAATCTCACATTCTGTTCCTGTATACAACTCTTTACATTTTATTATAACTAATCCTAGGCCTATCATGTCTCCTTATGATGTTTAAACTTCATAAGCTCTGCTTCTGAGCCTTCAGATATTATTCATTAATGATGTTAATAAGGTGTGATAAATATAACAGGGTGTGCTATATCTGTTTTTGTTATATTGCTATTAGGATTTATTTTGTTTAGTTGTAAAAAGTCTTTTTTTTTTCTTTTTTGATGGACTTTCTTCTGAATTGTTTTAAGCACCATTTTGTATTGCCCTGAACTAGGGATAGTGATTTGGAAATGTGCCAGCAGTTCATGCCAGTGGTTGTTTTACCACCTTACAGATGGAATGTCCCTGGAAATGCCTTCTTGCTTTGGTTGTACTTCTTTATTTTGCATTTGCCTTGCTCTGTTTTTGGAGAAATTTACAAATACTTTAGCCTGTGTTTTTAAAGAAACTTTTTAACTACTAAATACTTGTTAAATGTACTTGTAAGTTCTTTATGATAAAATACATTTTTGAATATATCAGTATATGTTTGAGAGTAGATGTTGCTTAAACAAATTGTTTAGAGGAAGTGGCCATGTGAAGAGTTCCAGTCAATCATGAGGCCCCCAACCATACACTCATGGACTATTTAAATATGAAAATTAACCTTTCTTGCTTGGCATTTGGGGATGTGGATTGGAGGAGCAGAGTATTTGGAATAAAACCAACACAGACACAGAGAGAAAGTGCAAATTCCATATGAATAATGACTAGGTGTGAAATATGAACAAATACTGGACCTGTGAGGTGGCACCACTACCCACTGCATCACCCATATTATATTATATTATCCATCCATCCATCCATTTTCCAACCCGCTGAATCCGAACACAGGGTCACGGGGGTCTGCTGGAGCCAATCCCAGCCAACACAGGGCACAAGGCAGGAACCAATCCCGGGCAGGGTGCCAACCCACCGCAGGACACACACAAACACACCCACACACCAAGCACACACTAGGGCCAATTTAGAATCGCCAATCCACCTAACCTGCATGTCTTTGGACTGTGGGAGGAAACCGGAAAGCCCGGAGGAAACCCACGCTGACACGGGGAGAACATGCAAACTCCACGCAGGGAGGACCCGGGAAGCGAACCCGGGTCCCCAGGTCTCCTAACTGCGAGGCAGCAGCGCTACCCACTGCGCCACCGTGCCGCCATATTATATTATATTATATTATATTATATTTACTAAAAGTGTAATTAAAATATGTCTATAGATATATGTAATATATATACTCACCGGCCACTTTATTAGGTACACCTTGCTAGTACTGCGTTGGTCCCCCTTTTGCCTTCAGACCCGCCGTAATTCTTCATGGCATAGATTCAACAAGGTGCTGCAAACATTTAGGTCCATATTTACAAAACAGCATTATGCATTTGCTGCAGATTTGTCGGCTGCATATCCATGATGTGAATCTCTTATTCCACCGCATCCCAAAGGTGCTGTATTGGGTTGAGATCTGGTGACTGTGGAGGCCATTTGAGTACAGAAAACTCATTGTCATGTTCAAGAAATGAGTTTGAGATGATTTGACCTTTGTGAAATGGCACTTTATTCTGCTGGAAGTAGCCATCAGAAGAGAGGTACACTGCAGTCATAAAGGGATGGACATGGTCAACAATACTCAGGTAGGCTGTGGAATTTAAACTCAATTGCTTAGTTGGTACTAAGGGCCCCAAAGTGTGTCAAGAAAATATCTCCAAAACCATCACACCACCACAACCAGCCTGAACTGTTGATACAAAGCAGGATGGATCCATGCTTTCATGTTATTGACGCCAAATTCTGACTCTGCAATCCAAATGATCTGGCAAAAACCGAGGCTCATCAGACCAAGCAACATTTTTCCAATCTTCTTTTGTCCCATTTTGGTGAACCATTGCGAATTGTTGTCTCATTTGCCATGAATATTGATGACTTGTTTATTCATCTTATTTTCTTATTTTCTTGTTTTCTTCTTCAAATTTTAATGACAGTTGCCTGGCCAACATAAAGTGTATTACCGCTTCCTAATAAGTAGAATAGTGGAACAGAGACTCAAGAAGTGTACCTTATTTCCGGTATCATTATTATTATTGTTGTTGTTGTTGTTATTTTAAATTCAGATAAGCACCTAAATATACTAAAGTGTATTGACTACTTTTTCCTAAAACACTCTTCATAGAGAACTGCTTCATTTCCAAAAATTTCAATTTATCCATAGCATCTCATTTGATCCCCAGATGAAGAGCATTAAATAAATACAGTACGTTTCCTACAGATACCTGCCCCATGCTTATTAATCCTAAATAAAGAATTATTCAGTCCAGCGTGTCGAGTGATAAATATTTATTTCCTTCTATTAGTTCCACCCATCACATTGATTCTCACCATTCTCTGAATTTTGTAAATTATCTACGTTTATTTTCTTTATTCCAGCTTATTGGCAAAGCTATTGAACACATTTTTTCATTAAGGCTTTTGCTTCCCCTTTATGCAGTGATACCGCTAGATTTACACTATTAAGTTTAAGGGATAGGATGGTTTTGATAGAACATCTACTGTACTTTCATATTTCCCCCAATTCCTACGTGAGCAGGGATCTAAGAAATTAAACCCGTTTGCATCGATGCTACACTCTTTATTTAAAGATATTGTCCAACATCTGGTAGAATGTCAGAGCATATAAGTACATATTCAGGATGTGTATTTTATGCAGTCCAGTCCAGGGCTATAACAATCGTTGCCATCTCAGATGCAAAACAAGGCTTTTTTTTTAATTAGTCTGTATTAGTACCGGTAGATGGCAGTAATATACAGTGTAATTGGGCGCAAAAAAAAAAAAAAATAACACGTCACATTCGACGTCGGACGCAATTTCCTGTCGACGTTTTGAGCGCGTATTTTGAAAAGTGCTAGCTTTATTAACTTAGTTTCCGGCGTTTATGCCGCGTAAAAATTTCTTTGTCGATTTAATACCAGTTATCCTTGTAAACTTGGGGGAAAAAAAACAAAACTACGAAACATCTTATTATGTTTAGTGACGGCAGTTTAGTGCTTGAGCGTTCGTTTATTCTAATGAGTTCAAGGCCGTACTTTTTATGATTCACATTACAATGGCGGATTTTCTGAAGGTGGATTGTTTTGTACTTTTATTCTAAGCAGGAGGAATAATGCAATTTCCATTCTGAAGATAAGCATTGAAGAAAATCAAAGGAATATGTTCAGTTAAGCGTATTATTTAAGAGTGGCGACATATTTGTTAAACTTGTTGAAAAATGTCTAATAGGAAAAAAAGGCCGGCATGTTTCAGTGCGAAAACTGAAAATGGCAAAGTACGAGGTACGTATTCCAACTTAGTCTGAACTCCTCTCGGCTGGATCCAGATGGCTATTGCGATTTATTAAATAAAATAAACAACAATGTAAGGCTTTAGTCACAAGCCCTATTGTTAATGTTCGCCACGTGATTTATTTGTCCGTTTATTTATTTAGGACTGATTATTTTAATTACCGATCACAGTAGCCTTAAGTGAACTGTAAGGGAATAACCGACAAGGCAAATTTATGGCTGAGTCGCACCACATCGGTGTTTTCTACAAATAACAAGAAAAAAGAAACCTAAGCCCCACCCCCACTCATGAGTTTTCAACAAATCCTATTATGATTAATCCCGGTTTAAAAAATATAACTTCTATTCTAATTGTTTCTCGGTCTTAAAATGCGCCGGCCGCTTGTAAATGTGTAATAAATGTGAAGGTAGAATCCGTTTTATTTAGCCGTATAAAATTGGTGTAGAAACTGAGTTGATTATTGAAATCTGACAAATTCGTGGAACAAGTTTTGTTCGGTATTGTGACCAATTTTGTTCCCATTAATTTATAAAGTAAAACCGTTAAGCAATTTACATTCTGTACTGGGAGGTATTTCAGTCGGTTATGTTTTGCATATTTTTAAACTGTTTATAGGATATAAATTGCAACGTCTTAATGCAGTTTAGGAATTTTATATAAAAATGAAAACTGTTATTATATATAGTTGAAAAGTTTATTCGACGCCATTTGATACATTACAGCTGTTAAGTATTTTTGTTTTACAGCTGGTGTACAGGCTAGTGAAGTGACTTGCTCAAGGCTTCATGCTGAGTCACTGAACTGACCATCTTAAAAAGTCTAGTGCCCTGGACACTACATTGTGCAGTCAGCCTGTACTATTGTTGCAGCCAGCTGTGTTTATTGATTAATATATCTGTTTTTGTACTTGTGTATTTCATCTTGACGTTCACTTTGATCTGTTCCATGGTTTGGCATTAGTATGTCTGCTTCATGTTTTTTTCATTTTGAATCAAGCAATCCTTTGGTTCTGTCTAACAAATTCACCTACCACAATATTACAAAAGGACTAAAATAAGATTGAGCTGTAAAATTAAGTCTCTAGTTGTACTTGGTAAAATATCCACATTAGATTAAACAGAAAACTGATGTACCACACACATTAGAAAGAGAGAGTACTCTATTTGCCCTAAGTGGGGAAGGCAGCTTTTCTAGATGCTCAAAAACTATTATAACAAAAAAAAAAAAAAAAGCCCACCAGCTCCTCAAATAAACTGAGAATTTGAAAAACAAACAAAAGTTCCCATTTGTCAAAAGGCGAGGGCAGTCACAGTGGGTCATCATTAAGGTGTATTGCTTTAGATATAAAGGAGCCCCAGTAATATTTCTGGACACACTTCTGTTGAACAGTTCCTTGGTTAAAAGGTTTACCTCATTCAAATATTGTTTTTGTCGCTCCTAGAAGTTCTTTTGGTGAGGCCAATCAGCAATAAAAAAGTTTCTAGAAACTGAGTATTTACTTAATTGCCTGACACCTTTATCCACCGCGATTTACCATGTTTGAGATACAACTGGTTAAATTTTTTTTGTTCCATCAGTTGGAGTACAGACATTTGAAGTGACTTGCTCATGGTTACGCAGTGTCAGCAACATAATTTGAATCCACCTCCTCTGGGTCTGAAGCCCAAAGCCTTATCCATTATACCACACTGCCTGCAATCTCAACATGTTGACTTTTAAGCCAGCTATCAGTTTTCATTTGTATTACATATTTCAAAACCTGCTATGTGAGAACATGTTTATTAAATTTGGTTAGTAAAAAGTAACTGATACATAAGTTTAACACTATTTGCCTTCATATTTTCACCAGTGCTATTATGGAATAGAAAACCTGGATGAAGAGTGAGTCTAGAGTCCTAAATGGCTACATAGTTATCATAACGTGTACAATTTGAGCCAAAGTGGTTTTGCCAGGATGAGGTAGACTAACAAATATTGACAGTATTATTGTTATTATTTATTAATCACTCTCGCATACATTCATTTTAACCAAATTTGCTCTTTCCAAAGTTGAGTATTCTCTATTAGAAATTACAGTAGTGTTGTAGCAAATAGTGGAACATTATATTTGACATTCAAATCTGATTGGTAACTAATCTGTACTGTGAAAACTCATCAAGAGATCTATCTGCATGTGTAACACATTTGTCAATTATATTATGCCAGGAAATCTTAGTACAAAGAATATAGTTCTGATAAGCCTGAATATGCATGATGATGTTCCTTAAAGAACACAGTTTGGATTCTATGTAACATTTTTACAATGTTGTTGCAATTGAAGTTTTTTTTCATGCATACAGGATGCAATGAAGTTTCTTCTTGCAGGACTACCCCCAAATTCTGACAGTAATACGATACACATTGAGCATCCCTAATCCAAAATGCTCCAAAATCCAAAACTGAAGCTGGTCTTGTTTAGTTACAATGATAGTGTAGGAGTCAGTGAAAGGCTGAAAGAAATGGCAACTATTTTTGTGAAAATATGATTCATAAAATATGCATTTGAAGTAACGATGTGTCACATTCCATCAAAAGGAGGTGAAAAGGTCTGCCTTTAAGAGATTTGACAAAAAAGAGCCACAATAGATGAAGAGTTCGGTACTCAAAGCACTCGAATCAGCAAATGTGTCTAACAACACAAGCATAGCACCCACTGTCTGAGTGCACATCTAAATGAATATCTAAAGGAAGGCAACATTACTGTCTAATTGAAATGTAAAAATACCATGCCAGAGTAAAGCTGCAGCATTTTAACACATAGTATATACATAGACCTCAATGCTTATCTGTTTAGTTAAAATGACGGAAAAGATACACTGGAAAACACATAGAGTCAAGTAGCTGCAGTGGTCTTCTGGTTGTTGCTCTCTTCACAATGTACAAATTAATAATTAAGTTTGTTACTTTACGGTGCCGAGAATAAATAAGTTATTTTAACTTTTTATTTTCTGACAGTGTCGTGTATTTTGCTCAGTTCGTGTAGCTCTCTCTGAAACTACATATGTAAAAATGTTGTTGATTGACTCCCTAACTTATCAAAAAAAATTTAAATACACTGTCCCATTTAGCTAAAAAGCTGAAATTTGGCAGGATAGTATTTGTAGAGCAATTTTTTAGGGATACCACACACACACACACACACAAAAGAAACTTAAATATTCAAAAATCTGCAAAATGCTTTGACAGATTTGATTGAAATTTGGTGATATTGTAGAAATAAATAAAATTTGCATTTCTGTGTGTTTTATTTTTTTTTTTTTTAATTTGTTGATATTTGTCATTAATAAGTCACAATTGAACTGAATAGAGCACAGTTTTTTTCTACAGCTGATGGAGATGGTGTTTTTCAGAATGTGATAGGAGAACAGGATGGTGCTTTTAAGTGAGAAAGTATTTAGCAACTTTTTTTTTTTTTTATACACATTTATTCAAACCCAATGTACATTGTAACAATACTCCTTTTGGGCGTTGATGCTAATGGAGAGTTGAGATTTTTATCTTTGAATGAATCCACTTTAAATCTCCTTTGTAACATTACTGAATACCGCTTTAATACGGAGTTGTGCTGCAATATTTCATACCAATACCACCAAGGATTATATGAAGCATGTTCAACCATAAGCAGAACAAAATATTGTATACAGAAAAGTACTTAATTAGTTGGATTGTACTTATGATACATCCGATTAACCAATGGTACTAAAACCTGAGGGACACTGACTTAGAAAATGTCCTGGTTGAAGTAGGGTAACACAGCTAGTACTGTAAATATATAAACAACTTAATTTGTCACTATAAGTCATTTATCATAAGAAAATAATTCTTTTTATAGTGTTATTTTTTATAAGGTAAACGCTTTGTGTGCATTATATTTAAACATTTGTTTATTGTCATAATTTTCCTTTTGAATAATTAGACGTCTACTTTCCCTGTTTAATAGTATAAAAAAATATTGCTTGGTAACGATTTCATTTGTTGATGCACAGTGAATGAACAAAAATTGTGAGATTTGGAAACTAAGTAAATCTGCAGCAGTATATGGATGTCTTCCTGTAATCGAATAAATTGCTGTTATATTTGTATTTATATTTGGCTTTTTTATTAACTATATTGACATTCTAGTTTAACATATGTTCTGCTATCATAGTTTCTCTTTTTTACATACAGTAAAGGTTCTGTAATTCCTTCATTAGGCAATTATTGTGGAGCTTATTGTACTCATAGCAATTATGTTTTATGCAAAAACTGTTAAGATGTTTTTAAGCTATGTTTTATTGGGTAACAAAGTAACTTGTATAAATTAAAGTGGGGGTTAACTTGGCATTTTGTGCTATTTCATTGGATTAGTAAATTTTGAATAAAGACCAATAATAAATTTTACTGGATGTTTTATTTTACTAAAATTTTTTCATTCTCTTGCTTGCAGATAATAGTCTTCCTCTGAAAGTCAAATCTGAAAGAAATTCTTTGCCTGAAAAGATGTCCATGGATGTGGACGTAAGTTCATACATTACATTAGTTTACATTCCAGTCCTTGTGGTATACATGCAGCTTGAGCCACTTTTCCTAATTGGATGAGCCTAGTAGACTCATACTGGTAGGAAGAGTGTCCTTGGACTGACCATTATATACCTACATTCCAGACATTTTCTGCTGTCACCTTTACAAGAGATTTTTCACACATTTCTGGAAATGTGAATTGCAGAGAGCGTTAATTATCTTTTAGTGACATCTATGGGGAGGCAGCCAGGGAATGTGGTCAAACAGTGGTTGGTGTCCATCATTTTAGTAACCTCAGCACATTGATCCCAGTTTTAAAGAAAGTCTTTTAATTTAAAGACTTTCAACACTGGGAGTGTTCCAAAGTAAAATCTGGTGTTTCATGGTTGGGGATGCTTGGGGTGGCAAATGCGCCTTTATAGAACCTTTGGTATAGATAGACAATGGGGACGACCATGTCATGAATTCTGGTTAGTAGCCAAATGCCTAGCATTGAAATTTTCTCCACAGTGCTGTATTTGTAAACTTGTTCTCAGTAATAAGTACAGTCTGGCAACTGGGTAAAGCTTACATAGTTAAAGTGTGTGTGTTTTTATGTGCATCTAGTTGGTGTACCTTTGTAACCTCATTCTGAATGAGAAGTGCTGTTCACAGTATCGGGGAAATTTTTTGTGTTTTTTATAATTAAGCATTATTTGTTATAGATTTCTTTGTAATAACATTGTTTTTGTCCACTGTATCCAAGATGGCTTCCTTCGCTCTGTTATAATAATGACGATAATAATACATTTTATTTATGTTGCACCTTTCCCATGCTCAAGGTGCTTAAGCAAAATAATTAAAATAGTTTCTTCATAAAACAATAAACATAGGATATACAAAAGCATTACACAGATGAAAGAATAAACCAGAGTATAATGATAAATTCAATACTAAAAGAAATGCGTGAGCAAATCACATAATTTGTTATAAAACACACACAAATTATCCTAAACGTCTGGACAGAGGTAAACTGAAAGAAGGGGCAGAGTGTTAGGTTAAGGAAAAATCCTTCCAGAACAGATGAGTTTTAAGATGTTTTTTAAAAGAATAAATGGAGTCGGCTAAAAATTTTGGGAGGTCATTTCAAGATCTGGGTGCTTTACAGCTGAAGGCCCTGTAACCCACAGAGTGCAGGTTAGTGTGTGGGCACAACAAGATTTCCAGAATTGGAGGACCTTAATGAGCATAACAGTGGAGAAGATCACTGATGTAGTTTGTTTTAATGCTTATTAGGTTATTAATAGAATTTTATACTTGATCCTGTAAAACACAGGGAGCCAGTGAAGGTGTGGCAGGATGGGTGTGATGTGCTCGCTGTTGCTGGTTAGTGTAAAGACTCTTGCAGCAGAGTTTTGAATTAAGTGGAGATGTGATATTAGATTTGAAGGGACACCTGCCAGTAGGGAGTTACATAATTAATGTGGGGTGTGATAGAAGCATGGACAAGTTTCTCGGCATTAGAAAAGGAGAGGAAAGAGTGAACACAGGATATGTTACGGAGGTGGAAGTAAAAGTTTCTTAATGTGGTTTATGTGGGTGGAGTAAGAAAGGGAGGAATCAGAAATGACATCAAGATTCCTTGCATTAGAAGAAGGTTTAATGAGATCACCTTCAAGAGTGACTGAAAAGGAGCTCACTATGTTAAGTTGTACTTTAGTGCCGATTTGCAGGAGTTCAGTTTTGTTGCAGTTTAATTTTAAAGAGTCCTGCTCCTCCTTCCAGGTTTTAATTTTACTGAGGCAAGTTGTGAGCTGAGAAAGCTCTGGTGAAGTTTCACTAACAAGACTATATATAGACTAATAAACTCTTGCTTTTCAGTCAGATAGAACTTAAACCACTGGAGGGTAGTGCCAGAATGTTCTCGTCTGACAGTGTCACATACTGCACTGAAATATAACAGAATTGATATGCTGGTTTGTCCAGAGTCTGCAGCCTTAAGCAAGTCATTGGTTACCTGAAAGCAGTGCAGGTTCACAGCATTCCATCAGATTATTAGTTGAATAAAGCACATGCACTGAATCAATTACAGGAGTGATTTCAGCTGTAATTTAAAGAACAATTTTACCCATACCAGAGCGCAGAGATGAGAATATGGTTTGAAAAATCAGTGAAGTACTGTATATTATGATTTTTATTGTTTTCTCTTTATTAAATGATACATTACTGGTGAGAGAGCTGTATTAGACACTGATTTGGTTCATTCACACTAGCTGAATAACACAAAGTCACAACTGGTAGCTGCATGGAAAAATGAACATTAAATTCATAATAACATTTACTTGTTTTCAGAATTTTGTTGGGATAATGCTCTTTCAGCAAATTGCTGAAGTCTGCAGTAGAAAGATTAGAAAAGACTAATTTTTATAATCCTGTTATTCCTTGTATTAGGCTTCTATTTATTACACAGTAAAAATTGTTGATGATTTTACATAGAGATAGTTGTGTAAGAACTAATCATTAAAACATTTGCTCTCAAAGACAATGTTAGTCTTTACCATGGCATGGAATTTAATTGGGCCACGTGGTATTTTTCAGACTTCGGCTATTTTACCAACTCCCTGTCTGAAGAGGACCATAACTGTAAGGAAAATAGTACCTAAGAAAATACAACAGCAGGTATGTGTCATATTGCAAATTATTTTTGATATAACGCTTTGTATAAGCTCTTAATTTGCATCAATTGTATTATACAGTGGAACCTCTAGATACGAGTTTAATTCGTTCCAGCACTGAGCTTGTATAGCGAATTTCTTGTATCTAGAACAAACTTCCCCATTGAAAATAATGGAAATCCAGTTAATCCGTTCTGCACCCCAAATATATTAACATAAAAATCAATTTTCCTAACAAATAACACTGATAAATTATATATACTGTAGTCTACCTTTAATAAATAACACTGGTAAATAATATAACTGATTATTAAAAGAATCAAAACAGGTGTCCAAAGTGCAGTAGAGCATTCAATAAATCTTTAAATAAATAATCCTTAAAACAGTTGTGAAGTGGAGGTTTAAAATACACAAGAATAACAATCCTTTAACACGAGGTTAAAACGTCAAAAGGATGGCGTCTTTAAAAAACAGATGACAATCCCCGGTGCTTCTTCTCTGTTAGCGTCTCACCTGCGGGCTCTGCAACAGGCGAGACACTCTTAATGCAGCAGACCTTCTCTACACCGTCCTGCTTCAGCTGTTTGGCTCGCCTGTTCAGCTACACGCGAGCCTGCACTCACTCGCCTGCCTGCACACTCTCTCTCTCTCTCTCTCTCTCTCTCTCTCTCTCTCTCTCTCTCCTTTTACTTTTTCTCCCCCTTAACCGGCTCGCGCTTCTCTATATATGCGGGGAGGACATGGCAGCTGCAGCCCATCAGCCACAGGAACAATCATGGATGTGGGCAGTTTCCCACCTGTGCACTTAAGTGAGAAACGCAGACACCACAGATCGCGGCTCGCAACTGCTACCACGCCCCCTTGCTAAGCCGCGAGCTATACCCACAGCCTGGCTCGTTACGCGAGCCAATGCTCGTATTTAGATCTGAATTTTTCGCTCATACTTTCCTCGTGTTTTGAATTTCTCGTATACAGAGGTGATCGTATCTCGAGGTTCCACTGTATAACAAAATTACACATACATTTTCTTTCTTTAATAGTAACCTGCACCAAATATTTGTTTTTTGATGTGTGTTTTGTTGCTTTTTTAGAGGTGAAATTCTGAAGATGTCTTTCATGTAACAGAATCTTGTTTTAGTATATTCTATATAGGGAGCATAACCATATTGTTAACTGAGGCAGGCTTGTACAGTTTCATCTACTTCACTAACATTTGAGTTCACTGCCTGGTATTTGACATACTTTACTGAGCAATGTATAATTTATCACTGACATGATCTGTTCAACTGTTTCACTTTTAAGTAGTCTTTCTTTAGAAAATAAGCCTTCACTATAATGAAGTCTGTGATATTTTGGAAATTTCAAAAGCCATAAGATTTGTAATTATATTTTGATGATAAAGCTTGAAGGTTTTCTTATTGTGTTAAGTAAAATACGTTTAGTTATTTACTATTAACATCCTTAAATGGAAAATCTTTAAGAACATTCTTCTTTGAGTGTTATGAATGGTACATTCATAAATCAAGTAATGCCTATATAAAACATTTTTTCTTTTGCTTGCAAGTCAGAGATTTTACCAAAGTAAACCTGAAAATTGTACCACTCTTCCACAAAACAGTCTGAGTCAACAATTGAATCTTGACCTCTTAATTAGGCTTTGTTTTTTCCTGGCAAAGAATAGAAATCAGTTTTAAAATATTTGATTTGTCTATTGATTCTAGTTTGGCTCTATATTTTCAAGTCCATTAATCCATTTCCATAACTTGCTTATCAAGGGTAGGGTTGCGGGGCAGCTGGTGCCTATCTCAGCAAGGCAGGAACAATCCCTTGACATGATACTTTGAGTTTAGTCTTATTTTTTTAAGGAATTTGTACCTATTTGTATCATTTAGTAAAGCACATTAACTGTAAGAATGAAGCAACTGTGGGTTAACTTGTGATTAGAGCTGTTTATAATTATTTTCAGCTCAGCTAAAACGGCAAAGAAGAAACAGAACTTAGACCTATGTATACAGCCAAAACAAAAAGTTAATAAAGCTCCCTGTTCGTTGTTTGAATCCTGTCCGATGCCTTTTATTAAATTGCTGAATAAAAAAGTTGAATTTATACATCTATTGTCCACATGTCTCCAAAATGACAGTCACAAAGGCTCTCAGTGATTTTGTCTGTTATAATTCATTCAATGCCAAGGTATAATAGGCACAGCATCTCAGAGGGAATTGCTCCCCTGTGTCTACAGTGGTGTGAAAAACTATTTGCCCCCTTCCTGATTTCTTATTCTTTTGCATGTTTGTCACACAAAATGTTTCTGATCATCAAACACATTTAACCATTAGTCAAATATAACACAAGTACACACAAAATGCAGTTTGTAAATGGTGGTTTGTATTATTTAGGGAGAAAAAAAAATCCAAACCTACATGGCCCTGTGTGAAAAAGTAATTGCCCCCTGAACCTAATAACTGGTTGGGCCACCCTTAGCAGCAATAACTGCAATCAAGCGTTTGCGATAACTTGCAATGAGTCTGTTACAGCGCTCTGGAGGAATTTTGGCCCACTCATCTTTGCAAAATTGTTGTAATTCAGCTTTATTTGAGGGTTTTCTAGCATGAACCGCCTTTTTAAGGTCATGCCATAGCATCTCAATTGGATTCAGGTCAGGACTTTGACTAGGCCACTCCAAAGTCTTCATTTTGTTTTTCTTCAGCCATTCAGAGGTGGATTTGCTGGTGTGTTTTGGGTCATTGTCCTGTTGCAGCACCCTAGATCGCTTCAGCTTGAGTTGACGAACAGATGGCCGGACATTCTCCTTCAGGATTTTTTGGTAGACAGTAGAATTCATGGTTCCATCTATCACAGCAAGCCTTCCAGGTCCTGAAGCAGCAAAACAACCCCAGACCATCACACTACCACCACCATATTTTACTGTTGGTATGATGTTCTTTTTCTGAAATGCTGTGTTCCTTTTACGCCAGATGTAACGGGACATTTGCCTTCCAAAAAGTTCAACTTTTGACTCATCAGTCCACAAGGTATTTTCCCAAAAGTCTTGGCAATCATTGAGATGTTTCTTAGCAAAATTGAGACGAGCCCTAATGTTCTTTTTGCTTAACAGTGGTTTGCGTCTTGGAAATCTGCCATGCAGGCCGTTTTTGCCCAGTCTCTTTCTTATGGTGGAGTCGTGAACACTGACCTTAATTGAGGCAAGTGAGGCCTGCAGTTCTTTAGACGTTGTCCTGGGGTCTTTTGTGACCTCTCGGATGAGTCGTCTCTGCGCTCTTGGGGTAATTGTGGTCTGCCGGCCACTCCTGGGAAGGTTCACTACTGTTCCATGTTTTTTGCCATTTGTGGATAATGGCTCTCACTGTGGTTCGCTGGAGTCCCAAAGCTTTAGAAATGGCTTTATAACCTTTACCAGACTGATAGATCTCAATTACTTCTGTTCTCATTTGTTCCTGAATTTCTTTGGATCTTGGCATGATGTCTAGCTTTTGAGGTGCTTTTGGTCTACTTCTCTGTGTCAGGCAGCTCCTATTTAAGTGATTTCTTGATTGAAACAGGTGTGGCAGTAATCAGGCCTGGGTGTGGCTACGGAAATTGAACTCAGGTGTGATACACCACAGTTAGGTTATTTTTTAACAAGGGGCAATTACTTTTTCACACAGGGCCATGTAGGTTTGGATTTTTTTTTCTCCCTAAATAATAAACACCATCATTTAAAAACTGCATTTTGTGTTTACTTGTGTTATATTTGACTAATGGTTAAATGTGTTTGATGATCAGAAACATTTTGTGTGACAAACATGCAAAAGAATAAGAAATCAGGAAGGGGGCAAATAGTTTTTCACACCACTGTATGTCCTTGATCAAGTATCTTCAATAAAGACCTCTTCTGTCTGCAACATTTGACGTCTATGGTCAGTCAGGATTTATTTTAACATCACTGAAATGGGGCGGACATACACACTACTCAATTTTACAAAACAAATTCCCCTAATCTGCATGTATTTGAACAGTGAAAGGAAACCAGAGGACCCAGAAGAAACCCATGTAGACAGTGGTGGAGAACATGAAAACTCCATGCAAGGAGCACCTGGTACATGAACCCAAGGTTCCTTATTGCAAGACTGCTTGCTGCTTATTTTCAGGTCTTCAGCCAAAATCCAATATTAGGTCAAGGGCACCTGATTAAACAAATAGCACTTGGTTTTGAATTTCATAAGTTTAAAAACAAAACAAAAACCTGTGTGAAAAGGTTATTGCACCCTAGTTAAATTAGACTAGGTAACAGAATCATTTGAGTCATCTGATTGGGCACAGTCAATTTTGATTAAAGTCCATCTGACTTGGCAGTATTTGCAAGTTGTGCCTTTGTTAATATGCATCTTTTCTGCTGTTTATCGAGCAGTTAGTATTTTGATTCCAGCGACAGGGATAGAACAAGATATTGAAATCTATACTGTTACACAAAGAAATTACTTTCCGTTTACCCATTTACTAACTAAGCAGCATAAAAAAAAATAATGAACTTGGGCTGAACTGTTGTAATTGTTTAAACATAAGTACAATTGCTTTAAGGTGCTCAGTAAGTCTTACTTTTCTCTAGTTATACATTTTTTCTCAAGCTTAAGTTCCCTTTGAAACTGGAATAGTTTAATGTTTCTTAAGCTGATGGCAATTTTTTTTCTACTCTTTAAATATAAGGCTTATGTTTTAGCAGGTTACTGATAATCCTTCTACACCAAGGCGAAGTCCTAGGGTAAGTAAGATTCCAGTCTCTGCTAAAATATATGTATTTTTACTGTAACACCCACTAAATATGAAGAATACATTTTTCGTGGAAATAGATTGTAACATATTTCAATTATGAGTGCATAACCATTTTCTTTTTTCATTCTATTTTAAAACTCTGAATAGATTGCTTCTTTGCCTGAAATCAACAAGGAAAATCTAAAACCTGCCTCAGAAAATTCACTGGACAACATAAAGACATCTGTTCTGTCAGAAAGTAAACAAATTCTCTCCCCTTCAAAAGCAGACATTTTTCCAATTAACTTAATTACTGAACCTGAACCAGCAACAGAACCTGCTTCTTGTCAAGATCCTCAGAACTTAGTGTGGTCAAAGAAGGCTCGCCGATCTTACAGCAGACTAAGTAACCAGTCATTAAGTGAGACATCTGCATTGAATAGAAGCGATGACTCATCTATTGCTTCATCCAGAAAAGACCGCTCTTCATTGTATGGATTCAACAATCTTTTGTCTCCAACAAAAAATTCTGATGTTCCCATTACTAACTTGCAAAATAATTCTGTTGTGCCACACCAGAATCTTCTGATCAGTGGCTTTTCTGAGGTGGATGTAGACCTACAAATTCCTGGAGTAGTAGTGGTCAAAGAGAAGAAAAAGAAAAAGAAGAAAGTACAGAAAATCAAGGTAAGAAAAGAGAACTATAAACAACTGATAGAAATATTTAATTACTTCATATATATGAATGACCAGTATGCATTTCAAAATGAAGTCTTCAGAATGAATAGTTGGAGGAGCTGTTTAATATTTCGGGTGTTTAATAATATTTTTCCTAAAATAGCTTAATTGGGAGATTAACAAGATATTAAATTTTGGGTGAAATTAAATAATTAAAAAAAAACAAAAAAACAATGGAGTTCAATCAGTGTCCAAAAAGATGTATTTTCATAAATAGGTTGATCTAGCTGCTGCACTTTTATTCTGAGAAACCCAAAACATCCACCACATATTTTATTTCACAACTGAGCATTGATACATTGTTTATTTTTTGGCTTAAAGTTTTTTTTTTTGTTTTTTTTTGCACCATGCCAAGGTCAGACTTGTTGCCATTGTAATAGGTGGAGCACTAGCACAGGGGGAATGGTGTAGAAAAGTGATTTGTAATTTTAAACTGTGGAGCAGAGGAGTAAACCAAAGAAAAAAATGTATGTTTATCCCAAACATTATGGAGGGCACTGTTGTATAAACACTGTTTTTTATTATTGTTTAATCTATCCACAAACACTCAATAGATAAACCAAACTTCTTTGGATCTTCTAAAAATTGCATATGGCCAATTTGACTTGTTAAATTTTGCTGGCAATATTTTACCTCCTGAACCAGGGTGTAACTTGCATATTCAGCATCATGTAATAAGGAAATTTTAAATGAAATCCTGTTGTCTGTAGTATTACTAGAAAAAGGCACACATTTCATAAGTAAAGTATAACCTTCAAATACATTTTTTACACATTTTGAATAATGGGTGAATATTTTCATCCTTTCCTGTTTTTTTTAGCTGGATAGAATGAAAACAAATTTCTGCTTATAACAAAAATCCAATTGGTGTAAATTGGCTTGTTTCTGCTGTCATCTTTATGGGATTAACTAATTCAGTGTTTCAATTACATATCAAACATATGAAATCTATTTGCATTTTTGGTTGGAGATTTTTACAAAGTTACAAATTGTGTATCATTCATGTTGTACTTGACAACTTAATCCATATAGTGTTACTGTCTGTGACAGTACTCCATTGTCCTCTAATATTTTGACAGTTCAAGGATTCAAGTATAATCAAAAATCAAGCAAAAAGTGTATTCTGATGTCATTTGTTACCTTAACCTGCAGCAAGTTTAAGCATATACAGTGATCCCTCGCTATATCGCGCTTCGCCTTTCGCGGTTTCACTCTATCGCTGATTTTATATGTAAGCATATTTAAATATATATCGCGGATTTTTTGCTGGTTCGTGGATTTCTGAGGACAATGGGTCTTTTAATTTCTGGTACATGCTTCCTCAGTTGGTTTGCCCAGTTGATTTCATAGAAGGGACGCTATTGGCAGATGGCTGAGAAGCTACCCAACTTACTTTCTCTCTCTCTTGCGCTGACTTTCTCTGATCCTAATGTAGGGGGTGTGAGCAGGGGGGCTGTTCGCACACCTAGACGATACGGACGCTCGTCTAAAAATGCTGAAAGATTATCTTCACGTTGTTACCTTCTGTGTGCAGCTGCTTCATGAAGCGGCATGCTGCACGGTGCTTCGCATACTTAAAAGCTCAAAGGGCACGTATTGATTTTTGACTTTGTTTTTCTCTGTCTCTCTCTCTCTCCCTGCTCCTGACGGAGGGGGTGTGAGCTGCCGCCTTCAACAGCTTTGTACCGGCGGTGCTTCACATACTTAAAAGCCAAACAGCCCTATTGATTTGTTTGCTTTCCTCTCTCTCCTGATACGCACTCCTTTGAAGAGGAAGATATGTTTGCATTCTTTTAATTGTGAGATGGAACTGTCATCTCTGTCTTGTCATGGAGCATAGTTTAAACTTTTGAAAAAGAGACAAATGTTTGTTTGCAGTGTTTGAATAACGTTCCTGTCTCTCTACAACCTCCTGTGTTTCTGCGCAAATCTGTGACCCAAGCATGACAATATTAAAATAACCATATAAACATATGGTTTCTACTTCGTGGATTTTCTTATTTCGCAGGTGGCTCTGGAATGCAACCCCTGCGATGGAGGAGGGATTACTGTACTTTGTTTTTGAGGTTGTCGTTTTTAGGAGTAAGATCACTGCACACACCTACTGTTATTTTCTGTTTATTTTTGATATTCCCTGATACGGACTATATGTCATCTTCCCTTTTTTGAACTACAGATGAAGTCACTACTTAAACTGTGTTGATAACAATAATAGCAGAAACAGATAAAAAAAATTTCCACAAATCTGTATATACTGCATTTCTGCAAGCTATCAATTACATGAAATATTGAACATTTGTTATAGCAACATCTCCGATCATATACTTAATAAGCAACATGGAAACCCTGGCGTAGTTCTTGTGAGCCTAAAGTAGGAGGATGTAATTTAACAACACATGTAGGAATAAACAGATTTTTGGCAGTTGAGGGACATTAATAATGCACTTCTAATAACCACCTATAAAACAATATATGAAGTTACACACGTGCAGACTCCATACAGACACTTGAGTAGGCTACCAATCAAACTGGAACTGATGCCATTGTGCAATAGTAGTAGTAGCAATACATTTTCTTTATATGGCACCTTTTGAATACTCAATGCACTTCACAAATAGTGAAAGGAATACAACAGAAGTAAAAGCAAAGATGACATTAACACACAATACAAAATAATATCAAACATTAATAAACATTTGAAAGACAAGGCTTTGAGTTAGATTAAGAAACAAGCAGGAAGAAAAGAAAGTGATGAACAAATAACACAATTTTTGTTCGCTTACTACAAATGTTGATGTTACAGTCACCCATGACAAAAAGAATAATGAACAATGAATAGGATAAGAGTGGATTTCATTATCACTTTTACAGCCATATGCTAGACGGACATCTACCAAACAATGGCTATTCATTTGCTAGACCTCTGCACAAAGTAAACACTCTGATAGAGATCCTGTTAAAAACTTTACAGTACAGCTTCTTTCTAAATATACTGCTCAAAAAAATTAAAGCAACACTTTTTAATCAGATTATAGCATCAAATCGGTGAAACTTCTGGGATATTGATCTGGTCAGTTAAGTAGCAGAGGGGGTTGTTAATCAGTTTCAGCTGCTTTGGTGTTAATGAATTTAAGAACAGGTGCACTAGATGGGTAACAATGAAACGGCCCCCCAAAACAGGAATGGTTTAACAGGTGGAGGCCACTGACATTTTTCCCTCCTCATCTTTTCTGACTGTTTTTTCACTAGTTTTGGATTCAACTATGGTCAGTGTCACTACTGGTAGCATGAGGCGATACCTGGACACTACAGAGGTTGCACAGGTAGCCCCAACTTCTCCAACATGGCACATCAATATGTGCCATTGCCAGAAGGTTTGCTGTGTCTCTCAGCACAGTCTCAAGGGCTTGGAGGAGATTCCTGGAGACAGTCAGTTACTCTAGGAGAGATGGACAGGGCCATCAGCAGGAGTGATATCTACTCCTTTGTGCAAGGAGGAACAGGATGAGCACTGCCGGAGCTCTACAAACTGACCTCCAGCAGGCCACTGGTGTGAATGTCTCTGACCAAACAATCAGAAACAGACTTCATGAGGGTGGCCTGAGGGTCTGACGTTCTGTAGTGGACCCTGTGGTCACTGTCCAGCACCGTGGAGCTCGATTAGCATTTGCCATAGAATACCAGAATTGGGAGGTCCGCCATTGGCGCCCTGTGCTTTTCACAGATGAGTGCAGGTTCACCCTGAGCACATGTGACAGACGTGAAAGGGTCTGGAGAAGCCATGGAGAACTTTATGCTGCCTATAACATCATTCAGCATGACCGGTTTGGTGGTGGGTCAGTGATGGTCTGGGGAGGCATATCCGTGGAGGGATGCACAGACCTCTACAGGCTAGACAATGGCACCTTGACTGCCATTAGGTATCGGGATGACATCCTTGTACCCATTGTCAGATCTTATGTTGGTGCAGTGAGTCCTGGATCCTTCCTGGTGCACAACAATGCCCGGCCTCATGTGGCGAGAGTATGAAGTCAGTTCCTGGAGGATGAAGGAACTGATACCTTTGACTGGCCTTCATGCTCGCCTGACCTAAATCCAATAGATCACCTCTGGAACATTGTTTCGGTCCATCCTCATAACCATCATAATTTTAGAATTAGAATTGAAGAAGCCAATACTGTCTTGGCCAGCTCTGACATTATGGCAGTATTGATGGGGAGGAAAACAGCTACACAGAAGCAAGAGGTTTCTATATTGTCGATACAAGTTAAAGATCAGGGAGGGAAGTGACTATTCAACAGTAGTCTTCATTTTAAAAAGAAACTGACTTGCCTTTCATCAATTTTTCTTTTCTGTATTCTGAACTCTGTTCAAAGTAATTTATTTATCATGCATTTGTTCAAATAGCTTAAATGTACTATATGGTGCTTTGCATTATTCCATTGATGTCAAACTCCAATTTATTTTGGACCAAAAATAACATTTTATATATCTGATGCAAGCCAAAACATATCAACAAACAACTCCTGCTACATTTTCTTTACAAACAAGATATTTTATTTATATTGCACATTTTCATACAAATGGTGTAGCTTTAAATGCTTTACAAGATAATGAAAAACGTTTTTATATATATATATATATATATATATATATATATATATATATATATATATATATATATATATATATATATATAAAATTAATAATAAGATTACTCAATACTAAGTAACAAAGAATAAAGTCAGAGGGGCTGGAGGGAAAAAAAAATCTGCAGTGGGTCCAAGAGACCGCCCAGTTAAAATGCACCTATTAGAAAACCATATTAAAATAATGGGTCTTTAGCTGTTTTTTAAAATGCTCCACTGTACAGTATTAGCCTGGCGATTTTTCTATCGGTAAACTATTCAAGATTTTAGCTGCATAACAGCAGAAGGCAGCCCCACCACTTCTTTTATGTTTATATCTTGGAATTATAAACAGACACTCATTTGAAGATCTAAGGTTACAATTTGGAATGTAAGGTGACAGGAATTCCAAAATATAAGAGAGCGAGATTATTTAAGGCTTTGTAAACCATAAGTAGTATTTTAAAGTCAATTCTGGATGGCACAGATAACCAATTTAATGACAGTAAAACTGGGGATATGTGCTCAGATTTTCTTTTCCTAGTTAAGATTCTGGTAGCTGCATTTTGCACTAATTGCAACCGATTGATGTCTTTCTTGGGTAGTCCTGAAAGAAGTGCGTTACAGTAATCTAGTCGACTAAACACAAAAGCATGAACTAATTTTTCAGCATCTTGCAAGGTTATAAGGAATCTAACTTTGCCATATTGTTTAAGTGAAAAAATGCTGTCCTAGTAATCAGATTAATGTGATTTAAAAATGAGGTCAGACTCAAACCAATTTAAGACTGAATGTTTGTTTAAGTGATTATTTAGCTATGTAATGACTCTTTTGTAGAATTTTACTTGGGAAAGGCAGGTTAGAAATGGGTCTAAAACTGCCAAAAACAGAAGAGTTGAGATTATTTTTCTTGAGCAGAGGTTTAACAACGGCAGTCTTAAGACAGTCTGGGAAGACCCCCATATCTAATGACGAGTTTACTATGTCAAGCACACTATCAATTAGCACATCAGATACTTCTTTGAAAAAGCTTGTTAGCATTGGGTCAAGGATGCAGGTGGAGGTTTTTAGTTGAGAAATTATTCAATATAGAATCTATCTATAGGGTAAATCTATCCTGGTGAAAGAATTTAATTTGCTTAAAATGAAGTACCAGAATATAAAAGGATCAGCGTTGGGGGGGATGTACAATATTATATCTAATATCATTAATTTTGTGTTTAAAAAGTATAGCAAAAGCCTTACAAGTTTCGCTGGTAGTTTTTTGGAGGCATTCCATTGAGTGACCTTGATCTAATAAAGATACACAGTTACCTCTCTGTTCATAACACATAATAATATACATATATTAAATATGTAATTCAGGAAATACTAAGGTTGTAAAGTGTGTGCTTCCCAATTCGGTGATCATACAGAACTCTAGCATTTGAGTATTTGGAGGATTTCTAACTGGAACATAAGTGATCCTAAAACCACTCTTAGCGGCAGTTCACTATGCAGAAAGAAAAATCTATGTACTCTGTGGGTATGTATCAAAATCTGCATCTAGACAGTGACAACGTAGGGGTGGAAGAGAAGATAAAGGACATACTTTGTAAAAAGGAAACTGCAGTAAAACAAGCTTACACTTGAAGAAAAGAAAGAAAGAAGGACATTTAGCTAAAAAGTGGGTCTGTAAAGCCTAGTTCATTGCACCTTGAGATTTGGAAGACCACCTGTAAAGGGTGCCCTGGCCAGCACATATCTTTGGGAGAGAGAGTGGTAGTCCAGAAACAGGTGGGAGTTTGTGGCTAATGTAAAGTACATCCATTTACACCAGCATTAGCTCGTGCATCATGAGTGAAGGCACCTGAACTTGTTTTTTAGATAGCCTGTTTTCATTCTAACTATTGGTTAGTGGTAGTGGTGTGCTATGCTCTGCATAAACACAACTACCACTAGAGAGGCATTTGAATGCCAAGTGTAAATATCAGTCATGGATGGAATCTAAATATGAAATGCTTACTAAATGCACTTTTTGTGAAACCTAATGGTCATCATGGGCTATGTGTAACATGTTTTGAATATTGATAACGTGGACTGTATTAACCCTTAACTACTCACACCATTTCTCATCTCATTAGCACTTGCACTGTGTACTTTATGCACCACTACTAAAATGGCTATGTATATGCATGCTGTGAGGTTTTAATATAAAATACTGCTATCATTTTAAATTGCATATGTTTTTAATTATATTTTAATATCATATTACTGAATAGTATGACACAGTCTAGGATTATCTGAAAATAAACCTGATCCACTTCTCCAGTGCTCATTCATCACCAGTCACACTTTCATCCACTGGCAGGATTTGCACATGTATCACATTTCACTTCAGTTGTTGAATATTCTTTGCAGACAAAGTCTTTGCAAGAAGAAAATCTCATTGTTGCCTTACATATGCAAGTACTCGCATGGTGTACCAAATGCACCATATGGTATTTGCAGCTGTGTTTCCACTCATAAAACTTGCAGGGGCACATGGGAGGGAAACCATTGTGACACTGTACTTGTAGTGAATCAAGCTGATGATAAATGGTGGATGCTGCCGGTAAGTTCAAGTATAAGGATGCTGGACAAAAATAAGAGATTGGTGTACAAGATACACCAGGGTAAGTAGCTATGGGTTTAAAAAAAAAAAAAAAAAAAAGTCCCAAGGGCCAAATTAGGCCAACAGCCATTGAGATTGACAACCTTGTCTGTCTCTGTTGATGTGCTACTATACAGTGCATCCGGAAAATATTCACAGCGCATCACTTTTTCCACTTTTTTTTTTTAAGTTACAGCTTTATTCCAAAATGGATTAAATTCATTTTTTTCCTCAGAATTCTACACACAACACCCCATAATGACAATGTGAAAAAAGTTTACTTGAGATTTTTACAAATTTATTAAAAATAAAAAAATTGAGAAAGCACATGTACATAAGTATTCACAGCCTTTGCCATTAAAGCTCAAAATTGAGCTCAGGTGCATCCTGTTTCCCCTGATCATCCTTGAGATGTTTCTGCAGCTTAATTGGAGTCCACCTGTGGTAAATTCAGTTGATTGGACATGATTTGGAAAGGCACACACCTGTCTATATAAGGTCCCACAGTTAACAGTTCATGTCAGAGCACAAACCAAGCATGAAGTCAAAGGCATTGTCTGTAGACCTCCAAGACAGGATTGTCTCGAGACACAAATCTGGGGAAGGTTACAGAAAAATTTCTGCTGCTTTGAAGGTCCCAATGAGCACAGTGGCCTCCATCATCCGTAAGTGGAAGAAGTTCGAAACCACCAGGACTCTTCCTAGAGCTGGCCGGCCATCTAAACTGAGCGATCGGGGGAGAAGGGCCTTAGTCAGGGAGTGTTTCCTTAAGAGGCATTAGCTCTCTGGAAATGTGTTCTTTTATATTGCGGCATTTTAATTAACCTGAATTATAAATTAAAATATTAAATTAAATTATTACCCTCCCCCAGCATGCAATGGCGGTTACAAGCTTACACGACAAGTTAGGATAATTCTAGCTCTTTATTGACCGTTTTACGTGGCATTACAAACGGGAAGCTTATGGCAGACATGTCAAACGTGGGTATTCTGACCTGCGTAGCCTGCCATTCTATCGTTGCCACGCTGAAAGGATTTTAGCCGGACAGCAGAAATAATCTTCTGCCCGTCCTCGGACGGAAGACATACTCTTCCGCCCGGAAGCTTCAAAGTGTTGGCTGTAGGTGTCCATCCTTAAATACAGGTTTGTCCATGTGCAGGCTCTTGGCTCCGATCCAAACAAGGACAGGACAGTACTCAACCCCACCTTTAAACATACAGGAATAGCACAATGCCCATATTCAGTTCCCATTCTCCCAAACAAGGAAAGGTTTCTGTGCTGACAGAAGACAGAAATATACACTAGTCTGCCTTTAGGCTGACTATTCAATTCTCCAGTTGTCTGTGGCTATCTAGTCCTGTGCTTGGCTTGGCAATTCTAAATGCTGCTGTGCCCCTGTGTACCTATACTTGGTCTGCCTGTATGAATGAATCCATAACAGTGGGCACAGAGAACAGTGACATTAAACTTAATAAAAACACATAGTATAACAGGGAGGTGACCAAGAACCCGATGGTCACTCTGTCAGAGCTCCAGAGGTCCTCTGTGGAGAGAGGAGATCCTTCCAGAAGGACAACCATCTCTGCAGCAATCTTCCAATCAGGCCTGTATGGTAGAGTGGCCAGACGGAAGCCACTCCTTAGTAAAAGGCACATGGCAGCCCGCCTGGAGTTTGCCAAAAGGCACCTGAAGGACTCTCAGACCATGAGAAAGAAAATTCTCTGGTCTGATGAGACAAAGATTGAACTCTTTGGTATGAATGCCAGGTGTCACGTTTGGAGGAAACCAGGCACCGCTCATCACCAGGCCAATACCATCCCTACAGTGAAGCATGGTGGTGGCAGCATCATGCTTTGGGGATGTTTTTCAGTGGCAGGGACTGGGAGACTAGTCAGGATAAAGGGAAAGATGACTGTAGCAATGTACAGAGACATCCTGGATGAAAACCTGCTCCAGAGTGCTCTTGACATCAGACTGGGGCGACTGTTCATCTTTCAGCAGGACAACGACCCTAAGCACACAGCCAAGATATCAAAGGAGTGGCTTCAGGACAACTCTGTGAATGTCCTTGAGTGGCCCAGCCAGAGCCCAGACTTGAATCCAACTGAACATCTCTGGAGAGATCTTAAAATGGCTGTGCATCGACGCTTCCCATCCAACCTGATAGAGCTTGAGAGGTGCTGCAAAGAGGAATGGGTGAAACTGGCCAAGGATAGGTGTGCCAAACTTGTGGCATCATATTCAAAAAGACTTGAGGCTGTAATTGCTGCCAAAGGTGCATCGACAAAGTATTGAGCAAAGGCTGTGAATACTTATGTACATGTGATTTCTCAGTTTTTTTATTTTTAATAAATTTGCAAAAACCTCAAGTAAACTTTTTTCACGTTGTCATTATGGGGTGTTGTGTGTAGAATTCTGAGGAAAAAAATTAATTTAATCCATTTTGGAATAAGGCTGTAACATAACAAAATGTGGAAAAAGTGATGTGCTGTGAATACTTTCCAGATGCACTGTATATTTTGAATTGCAACAAGTGAATACTATCTCAATTATAGTTCTCTTTCTATTGTCATTATTTCTTATTTTGTTCAGATTAAATTACAAAATATGTAATTACAATGGATGTGAGTAGGCCTTGTTTTGTTTGTTTTTGTATTTCGAGAAAAATAACTTGATAAAGCTACTTAAAGAAAGTTTCTAAAAAGCTAAAAGTAGTCATTTGAAATTAGTTAAATTATGACGTGGTTTACCCATATTGTAAAAGATTCAGACTTCCAGATTATTAACAGTTACGACGGTTTACACAGATTGTAATGGTAATCCTCTTCAAGTGCAATGATGTGGCTTGGAACTTGGGTGCAGTATACCGACACTTCTACATTTTTTTCTGTTGGGAGCACTGGCAATGTTTGAAGTCACCTTGTACACGCCTATATTCAGTACTGGCAGAATTTTTACTGTTCAGAATAGGGTCACTTTTTCTTTCAGTACTCTATGCCAGCAGTTCTCACATCCTCTCAGTACTGTAATGCCACACGTGTTAACCAGCAGTTATCTCCTTAGAAGTGTAGTGAGAGAGACATCCTAAACAACCCATGCCCCCTTTTACTATACCTGAAATCTTTTGATCTAAAAGTTTATATATGTATGAAGGGGGCCCCCACCCCACTCTTAGCTGAAGAAAAAGAAACCCATGGAAAGAAAAAAAGCCCCCCTTCACACACATACACACACACTTCAGCCGCTGACCACTATTACAGACCTCCACTTGGAATTTAAGAAAATGTATACATGTCCCAGGTGTATGACTTTTGGAAGTTTATTTGCCTTTATTACTGACTGTTTTTGGTGGCTAGTATGTTGAATTTGATTTGTTACTATGAGTGTGTGTTGGGTGGTGGGGAATAGTGGGGTTAGGGCACCCGAGGGGCTGATGCCCAGGGTCACCACAGAGTCCTTTTCTGGTCCTGGTAACAATTATATTATTTTAGAAAGACAAAACAAATTTAGATACAACTTTAAATTTACTGCTGTATATGGCTTATATTTTACTATTCGCAGTGACTATAAATGCTTTTAACTTAATACATCTCTCTATTACAAAAAAAAATCTTGGGAGGGAGATGAGACATGATCTTTTTGGAAGACACTTTGACGTCCCGTGAGACAAAAGGACAGCTGCTGTACAGGCTTTTAAATGATTGACACGCAGCTCACCAGCAGCTGATCTGACTGGATCTCTTTAGCATACGTTCAGCCCCCCCTTCACAACACGAGCATCGTTATACATCCCGCGGGAAAGAGATTTAACCACGCCTAGGCCGGAAATAAAGGACAAAGAGTAGATGACAAAGTAGAACATCATAAAGAATTTAAAAATGTTGGCGCGGTACACATGCACAACCGATTGGAATTTTCATACTTCCATTATCTCTAAAGTCTCAAAAAAAGGATAGTAAAGAACACATTAGCGCTAACAAACAGAAATTATTACTCCGTGAAATAACAGAACAGCGAAAAGAGATTGAATATGTTGTTCGGATTTCAACTTTAAGTCGGAGACTTGTAGATCGTCTAATTCGTGTTGCCATTGAGAATTAAGATTCCAAAAACGCTGGTGCGGTATGAAGTCCTGTGAGACGGAGACTTTTAACATGAGATTCTTTCAAGTCACGCCCTACTTCCAACTATTTTCAAACAAGACCACGGTCACCTAACCTCAGTCGTGTGAATGCTTTTGTCAGGCACACTTCCTGCACTCTCAGCTCTTATAAATTTTATCAGGACAATAATTTTATAAGTTCTAGATGACACGTCGACGACAAAACGAAGAAGAAAGAGCATGGAAAAACATTCAAGAAAGTTGTTTTAGTAGAGAGAAAGAAATGATATTCACTCACAGGCAGTTATACGTTGCGTTGTCACGATGCAAGTCCAACACTGAATCAAAATTCAATGCAATCTTGAAGAAAAGTTAATTCCAAATATTGTTTTTACTAAAGTTTTAAAGTAAAAGTGAAAATAATGCATATGTAACAATTCCCATGAAAATAACAATCTGTTTGTTATATCCGGTACACCAAACCCGGGGGTGGGCGAGCGAAGTCCCCTACTTTGAATAAAAAAGAGGAATTAGTGCATTCTGATGAATAACTGTTAATAGATTACTCAAAACATTTAAAACCGAATATAACTCTTATTTTTAATTAAGGCAGAGATGTATATATAATTCATGCATTTAATATTTTAAATCTTGTTTTACATAGTCATTTAAAAATTCTCTGAATATTTTGTGGATAAGTAAGCGTTGAAGTTTAAACAAAAACATTGCTGAGTATACACACATTTGGGATGAGTTCCAAGCAAAAGAGTTGTAATAAAGATTAAAGTTTGAGCTTCAGTTTTGAATGGTACAGCTACATTATGGACAATGTAAAAATGTAACAATCTGACCAGAAATGTGAACTGCTGCTAATTGTAAAGATTTTTTTTCCCTCACAGCTCTCTGAATTGGATGATTTGGCAGCTCAGATGAATGCAGAGTTTGAGGCTGCAGAAAAGTTTGATCTCTGCATAGAGTAAGAAGCAAGCATTGCAGTGTTTAATGAGGAGATTATTATGGACAAATGTGGAAACTGTTATGGCAGAAAACTAGACTTGATGCTTCACTCAATACATTCTGAAACAGCTGTTTGTTATGTATAATTAGTGAATTTGTTTATGTTGATGCAAATTTAAACTAAGAATACTGACAAATTATTTGTATCAAATTTACAGAGCTGGATATATTGCATTACCCATCGGGTGCTGACCATATAAATATTTTATATTCTAATTAAGCTTTCTGGGTCTCACTTAATTAAATGTTTAAGTTCACTGAAAGGCATGGAAAATTATGTTTTGTTTCTTTTGTTCATTAATTATAAAAGTCAGTTTTTATAGTTGGTTTAAAATAAAACTATAGTTATACATAGTATTATAATTTAGCTTTTTTCATAGACACGTCAGAGGAGGAGGGCTGGAAATTAAGAAAATAGTAGCATAGAATATTTGTTCCTTGGAGCTAAAATTTGTTATAATGAATGTTATTGTCATGAAACTGGAACCTCCTAATCAACAGGTTCTTAATTTAGAGTGTTTCTCACGGTTTGCAGATTAATATAATTTATGGAAGTGTGTTTCGTAAACATACTAAAAAGGTCATTATGGTATAATGAAAGATTTTATAATGTCCCTTTTCTTAATCAGTAGTACACATTTGCTGTGTTGTATAACTTATGTTAGAAATAAAATCAAGACTGATTTCTTTTTTTAGGTAGCTTATTAGCAAAGTCAAGTGTTTCTAGAAGAATGAGGTAATAATTTTGAAAAAATGAAGGGGAGCATGCAAGACTAGAGTATCTAAATCTCTGCTGAATTGTAGGTTTTGAAAAATGATAATTTTAGACTCCATTTTAAGAACTTATTAGTTTGCTTAATTGGTAAGTGGATTTCACATTTGCAATTTTTCAGACTGTTCTAAATATTCTGAAATGTATTTTTTAACATTGTAATTGTTTTGGAAGTGTTTCTTCATGTTACAAATTGAATAAATAGGCATCAAGTATAGAAGTAGTCTGAGAAGCGATATTTACCTATGACCATCAAACACACATCTATATTATTGTTTAATAAAAAAACTGTGTAGTTTTTAGAAAAAATAGCTGCTGTCAGAAGAAATTTCTTGTCCTTGTTTTTTTTCCTATAATTTTTCCCTTTAATCTATTACATGTGTATATTGAATACAGTAAGTGCATTTTTCATAAAATACTACCGTATGGAAGGGTTTTTATTTGTATTTTCTTTTAATACAAGTGCTTGTGTAAAGCTATTAATAACAATTTGAAATGGTCTATCCAACCTCTTTGTCCTGCTGTTATGCAATAAATGCACTGCGTTGAGTTGAGAATTTGTGTTTGTGTGTTTTTTCTATTATATTCTCCCTCAAATTCAATGTTTTTTCAAGTATTTCCCACTTAGTAGTTTTAGGCATTGAAGCATTTTAATCTCAAGATGCAACATTTATGTACATAAACACACAAAGTTTAGTGTACAGTTAAACAAACAACTGAATCTCTGGGAATAACATAAAGCAATTCTAACATGACAGTTAATCCAATTAGCCCTTTTCACAAAATTTGGAAATGATGCAGTGAGGCAGTAAATCTGCCTCCTGTTACTTAGCCAGTAATGGATCATGTTTATCCCACATTGCTCCTTTCCCTTCAGATAAACAATTTTAGCAGTTTAAAAAGCGTTATTGAAAAGAAGTAATCAAAATCATCAGAACTGGACAAGGGCTATGCAGATTTATGGAGAAATTACTTTATAATTACCAAGGCAAGTTTATTAACTAACTTATTCTTGTATGTTAGTTAACAGTTTCAGCCTAAACTGTCTGTTTATATTTTAATGTTGGTTTATTTTGTGTCAACAGATGTTAAAAATATTGTAATATAGAATAAACAAGGTAAATTAGCTGTGATCCTGTAACTGTATTTGATTTATGTTTACCTAGTGGCAATTTATCATTGTATTTTCATATTTTTCCATGTTTGTTTGTATCTGAGTTACATTCTGGTGCATTTGTTACTCAGAGAAACAAGTTAATCACATTGCAGTTATGTTAAATTGTGTATACTGAGCAGGAGCAAGTGCCGTTGCATTGTCACGTTACATTAAGAAGGGAGCTGCTGTGCTGTTTTTAATTCAGGCGTGTCCCCTTTTAAAAGCTGATTCCTGTGTCGGTACAACACCAAAGCTGTTCTAGCTAAAAAGACGCATCATTACGTCTTAAGGCGGCACATAAACTGTATGTATTCATTGTAATAGAAGTGCTGGCTACAAGTATAAGTGCTGGCATGATGTATAAAAAGTGTGGTATTTGATGTCTGAAATGCTTAGATCAATTTTCTTCTCTATGATTCATCAGTGGGGAAAGATGTTGAAACACTAGCAATAGTGCTTTTGTTTAGAGCTTAAACAATGAGGGATGCTACAGCAGCTCGATTCTATCATTCTTTAGAATGACAAGAAGAGATTTTATCCATTGATATCTCCCAGAAGAAAAGAAAAGTGTGGAAAGGACTAATTGAGTGGAAACGGAGCCATGACCTTTCCTGATTGCTCTGAATGCAATGACGGGAGTCACCCAGGATGTGACTTGTTAGTGTTTTTAATTTTACCATGTGAACTTGTTCTTAGGGCGGCACGGTGACGCAGTGCTAGCGCTGCTGCCTTGCAGTATGGAGACCAGGGTTTGTTTCCCGGGTCCTCCCTGCGTGGAGTTTGCGTGGGTTTCCTCCAGGTGCTCCGGTTTCCTCCCACGGTCCAAAGACATGCAGGTTCGGTGCATTGGCAATCCTAAATTGTCCCTGGTGTGTGTGTCGTGCGGTGGGCTGACGCCCTGCCCGGGGTTTGTTCCTGCCATGCGCCCTGTGTTGTCTGGAATTGCCTCCAGCAGAACCCTGTGAACCTGTATTAGGATATTGCGGGTTGGATAATGGATGGAACTTGTTCTTATTGAAGTCTTCCTTTTCAAGGACATCATCCAAATGACTTGTACCCAAACGTGGATTATAGTCGATTATAATGAACAATTAAAAACATTGAATGCAGCAGCATAAGACTTAAAAAAAAATCGATGGTGGGGTAATCCTAGCATGAGAGAACTAAATCGAAACATAATGTACATGCTACAGCAGAAATAACGGACTTCTAATTAAGAAACGGCCCTTAAACACACAAATTGTATAGACCTCCTGCTCTGAACTTATAATCAATCTCGTAAGATTCATGGGTTAAAATAATTTAAATTAAAAGTGTTATTCCATGCTTCAAATGCTTTCATCAAAAATAAACAAATGTTAACAAATAAATAACAAATAACACACATGCAAATATTTACCTATTAAAATGATCTGCACTATCTCTTCATTCTTTTACAGAATATAATATAAAAACTTAAAATGTGCTCATCATTTAATTTCTTTCTACAAATTGAGAATTCGGTTTCCCAAAGATTTATATCTGGAAAAACGACTTGTGTCGTTTCTATTTTGACAGAACAGATGTGCCACATTATGTGCAGTCTTGCTGCCAGAATGAAATGCCAGTCAGTGCTAAAGCCATGTAAAATGCCTTTTTAAAACGTGGCAAAACACGCTGCACACCTTCTGCTGAACATGATTATTTAGTTCAGTTTAACTGTTGACTCGTGTAGACTCTAGACTAGAGATACTCAAATTGCCTTGCAGGAGGGCCAAAATATAGGTAGATTCCAATTTTATTACATCCAAATACTAAATGTGAAATTTAATGTTTAATATTATTTAAAATAAGCCCAGCGAACACTGTCTTGGCTAGACCTGAAAAACATTCATTAGCCAAAAGGGAGAAAGGGCCTCCTTTGGAATTTATGAAGTTGTTAAATCTCTTGGAGAACTTTTCTGCCGGTTTTCTCAAAAAAAAAAAAAAAAAGCCTCTATCCTGAGACTGTTGATACATCGGTTTCAACTCGGAGAGTCTTACTAAATCTGGCAAAAATGCATCCAGACTTAACTTTTCGATTACGTCGCCAAACCTTAATAAGGCACTTTGAAGCTGCATGTTTAATTTGTTTAAATGGCCGATAATGTGACATAGAAGTGCAATCTAATGCGATCGATAAAGGGTCCCTCGTGAATTAACCAAAAGCCTCGGATTTTCGTGTTTTTTGGTTGAATAAAAACTTTGTGACCTCATTTCGCAGAGTAAAGAAGTACTGCAGTACTTGTCCCCTGCTATAAGCCAATGAATAACATTTTGCTGCAAGAGATATGCGTATTGTGCACCTTGCTCCTTTCATATTAATCGATTATGATTTACAATTTTGACCAAAGTTTCCACTGCATTTCTCAGACTTTCCGATAATTTTGCAAACAAAACGGCCTGGTAAATGATACAATGCAACACATTTGTTGCAGAATATCCTGCAAGCTGACGAGATGCAAAACCATTCACATTTCCAATATAGAAGACCGTTACAAGAAGGCTAGTTTTACTTAAATCAAACCCATGCTTTTTTTTAAAAAAAACTGTAAATACTAAAAATGTCTTCATCTGTTGCATTTCCATTGACAACAGGTAAAGAATTCTTCTATGAAAACGTCACCACTAAAATATCGGACACTGATACCTGGACCGAATTTTTTTTCATTAATTCTGACAGAATACTTGCCAGGTGAAAGCAGTAGACATGTGCGCCAAATATTTGTTTTGTTTTTTTCCCCCCAACTCCACCATGTGAAGTTGATCAATTGTTGACGACCAAAAGGCGGCGCTACTGTGCTTGTTTCGTCTTGATAATTAAGTGGTATTGACAACAAGCGTTGTTCAAAACTAATTGTGTTATGTGTTTTTAATTGCAATATGAAATCATTGGACGGGCGATTTAAATTGTCTCCGAGGGGCACTTTTATTGCCCGCGATTAACCAACAGAGTATCACTGTTCTAGACAAACTGATTGAAAAAGTTGCTACATTTAAAAATACAATACAATTTTATATCTTTACGAAAATTAATACTCCTCCTTACCCGTCTTTGTCCCATAGTATTTTCCTTTGGCCTTGGCTTTGAGTGTTTTACTGGAACTAGTCAGTACGTACAGTATCTGTTCTGAGTGTCTGTTGGTCGAACAGTGATAAATATTTGGCGGGCAGGCTGACGCGCATGCGCACTTTTGTGTAGCTGAACACCTGGCTTTGGTTTCTCCACGCACATTTAACAGCTGATATTGTCGACTGCGCACCAGTATACGGTTCTCGGTCAACGTACTTAAAGATTCAGGGACGGTCATACAAGTGATAATGGAGCCTACATTTCTACGAACATATACTTTAAAGTATGTTTTTCACCGTTCACTTCCATTTGTCACTGATGCACGTTATTCCATGCTTTGACTATGGATATGTGTTTGTGCTTTGTTAAAGGTGAACATTCTCGGTAAGGAAACTGTTCAGTTATTTTTGTTAACGCTGTAAGTCGCGTTTCTAATAGTCCATTTTCTCTAGTTCAGTATCTTGGCAAGCTGATCCTTGTAAGGTGTTTTTCCCTTTCTTAAATTTAAATTAAACAACAAACTATTAAATATTTTATTTATAATTACTTTTTCGTTTTTGTTTCAAATACTATTAATGTTTGTTTTCGGAATCTTGTATGTTAAAACGTGAAAAAACATGGCTTAGATCAGTCTCAATATACAACTGACTCGTTCATCATTTAATACTTTTCCAGTTAAATTACATTTCTTTGCCTTGTCACATTAATTTGTATGCAACCTTAGAAATGTCTCCACCGTTTCCTGTTTACATATAGCACTCAGACCTTTTCAATTCCAGTTGACTTGGCCTTTCAAGTAGAAAATGATACTAGAACAAATGATTAAAAAAAAAAAAAAAAGCAGAACACATATTCAGTCATTTTGTCTACATGTTAAATGTATTTCAAGACGACAGGGACAACCCTGGAAACAGTGGATGCAAATTGCACGATATAGTTATGCATACACTTAGATTTACTTCACCGAGCCACGTTAGAAATGCAAAATATTCAAACCTATTCATGTTTAAATGTGGGAGAGTGAGAGGTTGGGAGCATGCGCTGATAGCGTGTTGCGGTACCCACCACACCACGAACCACCTTGATTGGGTGCAGCGAGAAGGGTCTAGCTGCAGCTTGCGATACCTATGACATAGGTCACGTAATGCCCAAAACATCAGTCACAAAATGCCCTTTGACTCAGAAAACCCTCCTACACCCCTAATGTTAACCATAGTGTAACGTGGCCCTAATGTTAATCATAGTCTAATGCGATGGGTGTTACGTGACTGATGTTGAGGGCGTTTTGTGATGTTAGGGCAGGGGTGGACAAAGTCATTCCTGGAGGGCCGCAGTGGCCGCGGATTTTTGTTCCAACCCAGTTGCTTAATTAGAAAACAATCCTTGCCAATAATTACATTTCATGGCTTGTTAGTGCTTTAACTCTACTACAGTTAGGTCCATAAATATTTGGACAGAGACAACTTTTTTCTAATTTTGGTTCTGTACATTACCACAATGAATTTAAAATAAAACAACTCAGATGCAGTTGAAGTGCAGACTTTCAGCTTTAATTCAGTGGGGTGAACAAAACAATTGCATAAAAATGTGAGGCAACTAAAGCATTTTTGTAACACAATCCCTTCATTTCAGGGGCTCAAAAGTAATTGGACAAATTAAATAACTGGAAATAAAATGTTCATTTCTAATACTTGGTTGAAAACCCTTTGCTGGCAATGACAGCCTGAAGTCTTGAACTCATGGACATCACCAGATGCTGGGTTTCCTCCTTTATAATGCTCTGCCAAGCCTTTACTACAGCGGCTTTCAGTTGCTGTTTGTTTGTGGGCCTTTCTGTCTGAAGTTTAGTCTTCAACAAGTGAAATGCATGCTCAATTGGGTTAAGATCAGGTGACTGACTTGGCCATTCAAGAATTTTCCACTTCTTTGCTTTAATAAACTCCTGGGTTGCTTTGGCTGTATGTTTTGGGTCATTGTCCATCTGTATCATGAAGCGCCGCCCAATCAATTTGACTGCATTTAGCTGGATTTGAGCAGACAGTATGTCTCTGAACACCTCAGAATTCATTCGGCTGCTTCTGTCCTGTGTTACATCATCAATAAACACTAGTGTCCCAGTGCCACTGGCAGCCATGCACGCCCAAGCCATCACATTGCCTCCACCGTGTTTTACAGATGATGTGGTATGCTTTGGATAATGAGCTGTTCCACGCCTTCTCCATACTTTTTTCTTGCCATCATTCTGGTAGAGGTTGATCTTGGTTTCATCTGTCCAAAGAATGTTTTTCCAGAACTGTGCTGGCTTTTTCAGGTGTTCTTTAGCAAAGTCCAATCTAGCCTTTCTATTCTTGAGGCTTATGAGTGGCTTGCACCTTGCAGTGCACCCTCTGTATTTACTTTCATGCAGTCTTCTCTTTATGGTAGACTTGGATTTCGATACGCCTACTCCCTGGAGAGTGTTGTTCACTTGGTTGGCTGTTGTGAAGGGGTTTCTCTTCACCATAGAAATGATTCTGTGATCATCCACCACTGTTGTCTTCCGTGGACGTACAGGTCTTTTTGCGTTGCTGAGTTCACCAGTGCTTGCTTTCTTTCTCAGGATGTACCAAACTGTAGATTTTGCCACTCATAATATTGTAGGAATTTCTCAGATGGGTTTTTTCTGTTTTTGCAGCTTAAGGATGGCTTCTTTCACCTGCATGGAGAGCTCCTTTGACCGCATGTTGTCTGTTCACAGCAAAATCTTCCACATGCAAGCACCACACCTCAAATCAACTCCAGGCCTTTTATCTGGTTAATTGATAATGACATAATGACGGACTTGCCCACACCTGCCCATGAAATAGCCTTTGAGTCAATTGTCCAATTACTTTTGAGCCCCTGAAATGAAGGGATGGTGTTAAAAAAATGCTTTAGTTGCCTCACATTTTTATGCAGTCGTTTTGTTCACCCCACTGAATTAAAGCTGAAAGTCTGCACTTCAACTGCATCTGAGTTGTTTCATTTAAAATTTATTGTGGTAATGTACAGAACCAAAATTAGAAAAAAGTTATATTTATGGACCTAACTGTATGTCAAGTCATTCTCATATCCTAGATTTTTTTTCCATTCTAAGGATATCATCCAAATACTTTGAAGTGTAAAACGAATGGGTAATTCTCAGTCCTTCACTTTTTTCTCTTCTCTTTCCTTACAAGTATTTAATTAAACCAAATAGTGCACGATGAATACACACAGGTGTAAAGGGTAACAAGCAAAATGGATAACTGCTGGTTTCTTTTGTCATTTGCATCTTATTGCTAATAAGGAGCAATTAAAAACCGAGAATGCAGCTGTTTAAGACTTAAATAAGCAATAAGGGTTCAAAATCGTAATGACGGAGATAACTAAAATGAAGCAGAAGTGTTTCTAGAGCAATAAGTGCTTCTTATTAAGCAATTGGGTGGGAACAAAAACCTGCAGCCACTGCGGCCCTCCAGGAATGACTTTGCCCACCCCTGTGTTAGGGCATTACATGACTGACCTCATAGGTACTGCAGTCTGCAATTACACTCTGTTGAGTGCAGCCAGTGTCACCTCAGCTCCACACTGGAACAATATGAGTTTTTTTTTTTTTTTTTTTTTTTACAGTGGCTGGAGTGCCAATCCTGCCTCCAACCCCCAAGTTTTCTCTGTAAGTTGGAGGACCTGCTTGCACAGCTGGAGGAAAAGTGAAATATCCAGAAAATAAAAATCCTCTGAACAGAATAAAATTCCAGAGCTATGAGCAGGAAGTAGGAACAGACATCTAAAATTCTAAATGAAGTTTCAATGAAATTTTAAACATGGGTGGTACAGTGTCTATGTATGTTTTCATTCAATTACTCTTCTATTTATCTCACATTCCAGTGAAACATGGGTTAGATTAATTGGGTATTTTAAATTGTACCGGAATAACTGAGTTTAAACATGTTGATAAACTGGTTCCTGCTATATTCCCAGTGCTGCCAGGACTGGCACTAGCTCCCTGTGACTCTGAGCTAGTTATTTCACAAAAATTGCAATGCATTTGGTGTAGGAAATTATGAGAGATTTAACTTTTAATTATCCATTTTGCCTTCAGTAATGCCAGAAATTAATTAAATAATTCAGTAAGGCTCCTACTTTACCTACCTGTGGGTCTCTGGCTGTTAGACTTGCAGTGCATCCGGAAAGTATTCACAGTGCATCACATTTTGTTACTTTACAGCCTTATTCCAAAATGGATTAAATTAATTTTTTCCTCAGAATTCTACACACAACACCCCATAATGACAACGTGAAAAAAGTTTACTTGAGGTTTTTGCAAATTTATTGAAAATAAAAAAATTGAGAAAGCACATGTACATAAGTATTCACAGCCTTTGCCATGAAACTCAAAATTGAGCTCAGGTGCACCCTGTTTCCCCTGATCATCCTTGAGATGTTTCTGCAGCTTCATTGGAGTCCACCTGTGGGATATTCAGTTGGTTGGACATGATTTGGAAAGGCACACACCTGTCTATATAAGGTCCCACAATTGACAGTTCATGTCAGAGCACAAACCAAGCATGAAGTTAAAGGAATTGTCCGTAGAACTCCGAGACAGGATTGTCTCGAGGCACATATCTGGGGAAGGTTACAGAAAAATTTCTGCTGCTTTGAAGGTCCCAATGAGCACAGTGGCCTCCATCATCCATAAGTGGAAGAAGTTTGAAACCACCAGGACTCTTCCTAGAGCTGGCTGGCCATCTAAACTGAGCGATCGGGGGAGAAGGGCCTTAGTCAGGGAGGTGACCAAGAACCCGATGGTCACTCTGTTAGAGCTCCAGAGGTCCTCTGTGGAGAGAGGAGAACCTTCCAGAAGGACAACCATCTCCGCAGCAATCCACCAATCAGGCCTATATGGTAGAGTGGTCAAACGGAAGCCACTCCTTAGTAAAAGGCACATGGCAGCCCGCCTGGAGTTTGCCAAAAGGCACCTGAAGGTCTCTCAGACCATGAGAAAGAAAATTCTCTGGTCTGATGAGACAAAGATTGAACTCTTTGGTGTGAATGCCAGGCGTCACGTTTGGAGGAAACCTGGCACCATCCCTACAGTGAAGCATGGTGGTGGCAGCATCATGCTGTGGGGATGTTTTTCAGTTGCAGGGACTGGGAGACTAGTCAGGATAAAGGGAAAGATGACTGCAGCCATGTACAGAGACATCTTGGATGAAAACCTGCTCCAGAGCACTCTTGAAATCAGACTGGGGCGACGGTTCATCTTTCAGCAGGACAACGACTCTAAGCCCACAGCCAAGATATCAAAGGAGTGGCTTCAGGACAACTCTGTGAATGTCCTTGAGTGGCCCAGACTTGAATCCGATTGAACATCTCTGGAGAGATCTTAAAATGGCTGTGCATTGACGCTTCCCATCCATCCTGATGGAGCTTGAGTGGTGCTGCAAAGAGGAATGGGCAAAACTGGCCAAGGATAGGTGTGCCAAGCTTGTGGCATCATATTCAAAAAGACTTGAGGCTGTAATTGCTGCCAAAGGTGCATCGACAAAGTATTGAACAAAGGCTTATGTACTTATGTACATGGGATTTCTCAGTTTTTTTATTTTTAATAAATTTGCAAAAACCTCAAGTAACCTTTTTTCACATTGTCATTATGGGGTGTTGTGTGTAGAATTCTGAGGAAAAAAATGAATTTAATCCATTTTGGAATAAGGCTGTAACATAACAAAATGTGGAAAAAGTGATGCGCTGTGAATACTTTCCGGATGCACTGTATATCAAGGTAACTAAATCATACTTGTTTTAAGAAACAGAATAATAAAATTTCTTGATAAACACAATGATTATAGCTATATGATAACTGCATATTTATATTGCTATATAAGACAGGATGCAAAAAGACTAGACAGTAAAAATATAACATAGAAGGGGCCGGCTGTTTACAGGTTATTTACAGTTCTAATTTATCTTGGCAAAGATAAATAGTTTTATGATACTAAGTCTTTAAAGATGATATCTGATGGTGTGTGGAGCTGCTGCTTTGTTGCTGCACCAAGTTCAAGCAGAGGATTTTTCTCATGTTGGCGCACACTCCTTCTCTTTGCTGCATGATTCTCTCCATGAATCTTTGTTTGCAGTGTTCCGATACTGTTTTCTCTGCTCACTTTCTACTGCCTCTTCTTCAGCTTCATAGAGAAAAGCACCAACCTTCCTGGCAGGAGAGTTTAGATGGTGAAGTTCCCTTCTTGAAGTAATAGCTGTTTTTCAGCAGTTTGGATCTCAGCTTTGAGCTCCTTAAGCAGGGACCAACTCATCAGCTTTCTGATTTCAGCAACAGGTTTTAGAAAGCCATTTTGCAGAGTAAGAGCACAGTTTTCTCCTGAGGCAGAGTGCCTCAAGAGAGTCTCCACCAAGTTTAGTGAGAGTGCCTTTGAAAAAATCCTCGATGGGATGAGTGCAACTGGTTTATGAATGAAGGTGAAACCTCTCATGATTGGATTAAAGTTACTTCCAGGTACAAAATCTGTGCCTTCATATAAGTGCATTTTTTTGACTATCATAGTTGTCATTCTTTGAATTATAGATCTTTGTTCTGGCTTGAGATGATTTTATGCCTTTGAGCTCAAGATGTTTGCAGAGGGGCTTTTACAAAGATACCATTGTAACTCTGATTTACATCTTTGTTATCAAATGAAGTACAGGCTAGTCCTTGTATGGAATGTAAGCTGGGGAAAAGTGTAGCTGGATGTCTACATCCCTTTTAAAACTGCTTTCTTAACAGGCAATGCCCATTTTGTTCAACATTGATCACATCATCAGTGACTGCACCTGGGGTCATAGAGTGTTTTGGGTTCTTTGACAATCATACAGTCTTGCCCAGCAGACCCAGTTGTTAGTTGATCAGGTTGCAAATTGAGACCAAACAGCACCTGTTGTCCATGGATTCTCTTTGCTCCACAGCCATCTTAAGGCACTCTGCAGCCTCTCATATTTGAGATGGCTTTCTTGCTGTACTGTACAATGATGCCAAGGAGACTCAGGGCCTTGTAGAGTGATTATTGCCTTTCAAAGCCTGTATAGTACACCTCAACTGACAAAAAACTGTGTACCACCCTTGCCTCTGGTGCCTACCTTACACCAGTTCTTAATATAAAGCCCTCTTTCTCTCATATGCCCGTTCCATTATATTTCTCCAAGAAATAGTCAGTTCCAGAAGAATTACATGTGTTGCTGATTCAGGCATTGAAACCATATCAGGCCTACAGTGTGATTGCTGAAACAGAACTACTGTAAATAAGTAATTTCAAAAATGGTGGATAGATAATTTGAATAGCTAGGAATCTGAACATCCTGACTCCACAGTCAGATGAAGCAGTGCTTAGAACAACAGAATATCCCTTGCAGAGGGCAGAATTGTCATTGCTGTATCTAGATCTGAGTTTCACCTATAGGTTTATGTCCTATTATCTGAACACAGATTTTTTGTGAGGATGCTGAACTGTGTGTTCCTTCTTATCTTTTGAGGGTGTGCCTACAGGGTTTCAAATCTCTTCAAAATACTCTTTCCACCTCTCTGAAACCCCATCCTCAGTGATGGAAGCCTGTGTAATGTTAGGTGTATCTATTCTGAGTTACTGAGTGAGTGCATTGCCAGACCCTCTCTAAGAAAATCATTCCCTATGGTCTTACTGAAGTCCTCCCACACACAGGTTTTCACCTCAGCCCCTTTCACGAATGTTGTTTCCTGCTTCTCTGTCAAATTATTTTACCACTGCAAAGAAGCTCTCTGCAATTAATCTGACATCTTCATAGGCACTAGATATCTTTTGTCCACAGGATATTTACGTAGCGTTCAATACTGAGGTTGTGAGGAGGGTTTTCTCAGATGTCTGTTCTCAAAATGCAGGAAAAGTCCATTCAGATGTGAGATATGAACTTCCATCCATCCATCCATTTTCCAACCCGCTGAATCCGAACACAGGGTCACGGGGGTCTGCTGGAGCCAATCCCAGCCAACACAGGGCACAAGGCAGGAAACAATCCTGGGCAGGGTGCCAACCCACCGCAGGACACACACAAACACACCCACACACCAAGCACACACTAGGGCCAATGTAGAATCGCCAATCCACCTAACCTGCATGTCTTTGGAATGTGGGAGGAAACCGGAGCGCCCGGAGGAAACCCACGCAGACACGGGGAGAACATGCAAACTCCACGCAGGGAGGACCTGGGAATCGAACCCAGGTCCCCAGATCTCCTTATTTCAAACAAATCCATCTGTCAGTTACCCCTAGTATTCATCAGTTCTACTTGTTTGGGCTTCTCAGGTCTCCCTAGGTGAAGCTTTGACCATATGACTCAGCTCACCATCCGCACCCACTTGTGGCTTCTTCTCTGAAAAAATCCAAAAACTGGACTGGAAAAGTCTGGTCTCTGAGCCAATGTCTGGTGTACATGCAAGTCTGATTACACCTCCCTATTATGTTTCTACCTCCTTCCTAATCTCTGGGTCCTTCCCCACCAATTAAGAAGCATTCCAGGTCCCAAACCTAACTATTCATTTTCAAAGTCTAGTATGTCTAAATCTGCCTTGCATACCTATATCTGTCACCCAGTCCCATCTGTTATCACACCTAATGCCTGTATTTCACATTGCGGGTGATGAATTCTGTGTTGCTTATTTAGACAAAGGCTATTACAGTGTTAAGGGTGTTTTTATTTTTTGACAGTCATGATAGGTGAGTAAAAATTCAGTATCATTATTTGTCTGCCTAAACACCCACCCCTTAAAAAAATAGACCAGTTTGCCAAAAATCACCCAGTCTGCTCTTAGATCACCAGGGAACTTATTGGACTAACCAGGGTCCTTCACATGAACAGGATCACAATGCTAATATACTAATGGCTAGAAGAGTGGGATTAAATTCCACACTAGCCACTGTCTGTGTAGAGTTTTCACATTCATCCTACATCTGTGTAGATTTTTATCTGCTGCTCCATTTTTCTTTCTGCATTTCCAATACTTAGGCTAAGTAACCCAATGTGATTTAGTGACCCAATGATAGCTAGTTTGCCTGTGCTTCAGATGTTGGAATTGACAATGCTCCCTGCTAATCCTTTGTTTTAATGATAAAACTCTGCATTTATAATTATGGTGCATTTAAATTAAAATATCTGTGGTTATTGAGAAAATTAGTTTTTATTTTTAGCGCATTTTGAAATTTTCATACTTTTTTTACCTATCACTGGAGCCTTTTCATTTTACTATTTTATAATTTTATGAAATATCATCACGCAAATTAAAGAGAGCGATGTAACTTACCCTTGGTTTATCATGTGTCGTTGTTATCCAGTAACCTTGTCTTATCTTTGCTGGGAGTGTTTGTGAGAACAATTGATTGCTAATGCCCTAAAGGTATTATTGCATGCATTGTGACTAATCATTTAGTATTTCCTGTAGGTTCATCTCAGTTAAGGTTATAAAAGGAGTCCTATGGAGCATGAAAGCTTGCTCTGACACCCATGTGGATAAAATGTGCTTCTTTATAACTGCAGTGATTAATCTCTATCTTCAAATCTGACTTTTAATGTAGTATTGAGGGATCATGAAAGGACAGATGTGATGTTTGTGGCTTGATATTTAAATTCACTTTATCTACTACAGTCCACATTTTAATTTTATATGTTATGAGTTAGTAAAATTATTCACAGTATACTTAGAATTTATATTTACTGGCTTATTTTTATGATGACACTAGAGAGTGTTCATGTTTTGCATGTTGGTTGGACATACCTGTACATAAAAAAATTTCAGTATACTTTGTACATTCTTCAGCAAAGCATCTGTTTTGCAAAAGAATTTCTGTTTAAGTTTTGACCCATCTTGATTATTTATGTCATTTCTCTCTGTTATTGATGAGCAACTGAAAAGGTAAATTTAATTTTTCTTATGTAAACATGACTAAATAAAAGCACTGAACCTTGAGCCTACATGTGACAGTCTTTCTACTACTACCACACACAATGCCATAGATTCAAACCCTGAACTGTGTAGCTGTACGATAGTGATGCTAACCACTGTGCCATTCTGCTTTAAATATTGTAACCTAAACTTTTACACTCTGTTAATGACTTTCGTTTTTTTTATCTGGTTATCCTTTCTGAAATATTGCCAGTCTTTCAGTCTTTGTAATAGCTGTCCTATGAAAAGGTAGTATATCTAAGTTGGTAAATTCTGATGTATAGCCAAGCAAATGTAGTACAGGATTCTTTAAAAAATATTTTCTAATGCATACACAATGACCTGTTTCATTATTCTTGGTTTAGAGTTCATTAGATTAAAATTGCAAGGAAATTCAATTTGTACTCTAAGAACATAATTTACCAATAACATCAATATGATTCTTACTGTGTCAGATTTACCAATAACATCAATATGATTCTTATTGTGTCAATCAGCCATTGTGAATGAACAGTATTACCAGATACAACCTAATTTTCAATAAAGCTTCCTTAACGATTTCATCTTTGGTAGGAATCATCTTTTTCCTTAAAACTATACTATGATAATTTATTCTTTCATTTTCCAAACCAGTTTATTCTAATTGTCTATAGGCAATGTGTCAATAAAAGAACACTATGAATGTGGGAGTTGTATTTAGTAAATGTCAAATATATTCAATGTATGAAGAGTTACAATTTAAAAATTCTGCTATATTTTCTCTTGAGTTTGGATCCAGGTTCTATTTTAGGATTTATGACAAACTTTTTTACATTTCCTATTTTTATAGCTGTAATTTCTTTGGAAGACCTATTCACTCATGACATATAAAATACATTCACATTTCTTCATACACAGTGCACAGCCATGTGTCATTGAAATGGTCTATGTTATTCAACTTTTAAAATGTTTTTGAGTATTTTTCAAAATACTTAAGTTACCAAGCCATAACTTGTATTCATGATGTCATCCATCACAAGTCTTCTGTGCAACAATGATAAATATCTTGGCATGATTGTCTGTTCACTTATTTAGTGTTAATATTGTGCATGTTTTGATACTTGCTGTTTTTTCTTGTGCCATATTAAGTTCTCTACATTGTAATATTGATGTTCTGTCTTTGTAGTACAGCTAACAGAGGACAAATATATGCCTGGTTGAACCATCTTCCTAATCTATATTGGCTGCACTCTGAACACTTCACTGCTTTTCCATACAGGGTAAATAATTAAACACATTGTTAGCTGTGTATGCTGGGGAGAATGTGTGGATATGCTGTTTGAGCTGGATGGAGAGGGATTAACATAATACTTTTGGCAATTAAGGACAAGGACATGAGCCATTTCACCTTTGGAAAATTTGTTGTGCTTTTTCAAATTTTTATTTTTTAAAGATTTTATTAATAAATAAGGTAAGGAAATTGTTATACAGAAGAATTTGTAAAAGTTCAATTGGAATACGAAGGTAGCATCTGAAGAGAAACATATTTACTGTCTTGCTGGCTGCTGTCTTCTTTTAAACAAGAAATGAGCTCTTCTGGCAGTAAGCAGAGAAAGAATACCAGACGGGAACCACAGAAGGACAAGATGCACAAGGCAAATAACTCTCATTTGCTTTCTAGACCTCAGAATAGCATCTGGGATAAATCCAACAGTGCAGAATTTCCAGCGGGTAAGCTTGAAGTAATGGAGAAGTTTTTTACACCAGTAGAGAAACATCAGTTTTACCATCCTCACCCTCATGAAATCTTACAGCTACAAAACAATCATGGCGATTGTCATAATAGACCTGATTTAAGAGGTACTAATAGAGCTCTAAGAGACAATGAAGAAGAAATGATTGATAACTCTATCTTTTGGACAGAAAGAAAAAACTTGTTGCCTGGCCCAAGCAGTAACTGCCTTATTGGCAATGTTGTCAACACAAATGCATCTGCCAGTACAGCTACAATCAACACAGTTCGTTCTGATTTGTCTACTTCAACAACTGATGGTTCTTCATCTTGGTCTTCAGATGCAAGCATTGAAAATGAAACGTTTCTACCGTCTACCCATCACCACAACACACTTTGTGTGCATCAGCATTCTCAATCCTGTATTGACATTTCTGGGGAAATTAGAAAGTTTGATAGAGAAATGGAACAACAAATCCCAGGAAGTGTTTCATCCCAATTTAAGGGATTTCCAAGACTCAGGAGAGGCCAGAGTAAGAGTGAAGATCAGCTTCTACAAGAAGATGAGATGCATTTGACAAAGGAAGAAGGGCGACTGTTCAAAGCAGCCAGTCTGGAAAGGAGTTTAGTCTTCAGTGATGGCACCAAGGTTATAATTAAACCAAAACAACCAAAACTGAGCTCTTTCAACCTTGTGCCCAGTAAAGGAATACTTAAAAATGGTAAGGGCAGTGGGCCAACAAAAGTTGAGACTCATTTCAGAAAAGCAAAATCTATGGAGGTTATCTCAGATAGAGCAGCAACAGGAAAGACATGTAATTCTCTTGGTAGTGGGAGCTGTGGTCAGACAGGTAGAACCAAAGATATAAAAGGAATGGGAGAGAAGGACAGATCTGGATCAGTCACTTCCATGAAAGAGAGCTTGGTTGAGGAAAAGCGCAGGTTTTCTGAATTCCTCAATGAAATTACAAGACAAATCTTTAGTCCTTCAAGCCTCACTTCTCTTGGTCTACCACTAAATCCACAGAAGCCAGTGGTATCTTCAAAAACTATAGATGAACAACAGCACCCTCTCACCCAGCTTGACCCACCAATAAGGCCAGGTGGGAACAGGAGTTGTCCTAGCCCTGAAAGGTCTTCTGTTGCATCAAGTCATCATTCAGAGAAGAACAATGTGATTTCTACACCCTTGCATCCTGGCTCATCCAGAATAACTCGCCACCAGACCAAACCTGGAGCTTCAAGGCATACAGATGCAAGCAGTAGTCCAGAAAATAGCCCATCTCCTGCCAGGCTTCCTCACCATAGTCATCATGATGTATCTTCTAAAAAACATAAGTTCTGCAGGTTAACTAATACTAGTACCAGTCCAGAACTTAGTCCTCTTCTTCCAAGGCACCACCACCATCACCGTCAACAAATAGCTGTGAGTCCAGAAAGAATTCAATCCTCCCCCAACCATCAAAGCTGCAGTCAGAGTCATGCCATGCACACAAAGGCAGAATGTGACATGGACCACCAAGAGACAATTGAAATCCATCACAACCCGCAGCATAGTTCCCAGGGGTCACAAGGATCCCATTCTGGAAAATCTGATTCCTCCAAGCTTGTGGATACTACCCCTTCAACAACCTCTACAACAAGCCCTACCCCAGACCACCTCGACAAACAGGAACAGATGAGAGACGGGCAGAGATTGCACTACTATCTTTTCAAGGTATGGCTTGTCCACTTATAGTATTCAGTTAAAGGACTAGCTGGCCAATTTTAGCAGGGCAATATAACAAAGAGCTTATCATATTGACACAAGTACATCAGTTAAATTTGAGTATCGATAAAAAGTTGAAATCAAGGCTAATGATGACTCTTTATTTTACCTTGTATAAAACAAATAAAGGTAGTGTGATGAGTAACAATCTCACCTCATGGGCCCAACATCCTGGGGTTGAGTAATGTCCTCAGATGTTGTCTGTGGGTTGTATGCAGAGTCTGTTTGTATTTCTATGGATTTTCTTTCCACAACCTCAAGGTGTGTAGGTTAGATTAATTGGTGATTTCAAAACTGGCCACTGTGTGAGAGTAAGTGTGGGTTTGTGCAAGAGTCAGACCTACAATGAGATGGCAACCTGTCCAAGGCTTTTTCTTCACTGTTCTGAGAGTGAGATGAAATGGGATAAAACTAATAATGTAACAGAATAAAGTGATCACAAGGTAGGGTGTCAATAGCCAAAATGTACCAGGAAAATAAGTAAAATTGTTGGAAATGGTATTTCTATTTGTAGAAGTAGTAGTAGCTGTAGTAGTAGTACTGTCTCATGTACAGAATACTATTAGCCACAGATATGTTTTAGTGAATGATGACCATATTGTCTCTAACTGTTTTGTTATACATTTTTTACTTAAATGACAATCTTATTTGATGGTTTCTATTTATTTCATCTTCTAGAATCATAGTTTCAAATATCATGTCCAGTTGTATAAGAACACAATCATGTGTATGTTTTTACCTTTACCGATGAGACTATGCCATATCATCTGTCCATTCACATATCTGTCACACCCATTTATTCCAGCACAGTTGCAGGCAGTCAGAACCTATCCCAGCAGTATCAGTAGTAAGGCAGGAACTGAGCCTAAATGTGACACCAGTCACTCACATAGGGCTAATTTAAAGAATCCAATTAACATTACTCCATGTCTATGGAAAATATAAGGAAATTAGAGCACCTTGAAAAAACTTACACAGATACGCAGAGTAGCTAAAAACTCGAGAGTGCTAACCACTCGGCAAATACAGTTCAGTATTTATGCAGTATTTATAAAATAAAGAGTCATTTCTAGTTTTGATATAAAATAATCACTTCACAGATAAAAAATATATAACATAGCTTTTTCAAAACTGCTTAATCCAATTCAGGGTCATGGGGACCTGGAGTCTGTATCAGGAGGACTGGGTGTAAGTCAAGAAATAATAATAATAATTATTTACATTTATATAGCACTCTTCTCATTACTCAAAGTGCTTCCACACAGGGAGGACCCATGACCAGAACCCATGATCTCCTTACTGAAAGGTAGCAGTGCTACCACTGTTCCACCTGGTCAAGGTGCCTGTCTATTACAGGACCAAATCAGGATATATGCCATTGAAATTGCACATGTCTGAATTTGCCATTTTTATTTTTATTATAAAACAGTGTAAGCTGTTTACTTGACAAAAAGAGTCATGTACACCTTCAGGGAAAAATAGCTTTGCTACTTTTAATTTGTTCCAGCAGAGAATTAGAAAGTCAAAAATGAAAGGAAATAACATTTTAAGTCTGGCAGGCTGTTTAGTCCAACATAGCTCATCAATCTCTCTTCATGTAACCTTTGCATTTGAAGATTTGAAGTCCCTGAAATACTAACATCTACTACACTACTTGATTGTTTATTCTTTGTATCAATCTTTCTCTGCATGAAAAATGAATTTTTAATATTTGTACAAAATATACTCTTGATATGTTTTCATTTGTGTTTCTTCTGAAGATCTCATTCTAAAGGAGCAATCTTATCCTATTTATTTCCTTCCCAGTTTTAGATACTTCCTTTTATAACAAACTTGCTTACATTTAGTTCAGAGTAATGGGGTGCTGAACCTAAGCAGGAAGAACTGGGAACAGAGCAGGAACTAAACCTGGTCAGGGTGACAGTTCACTGCAGGGCCAACATACACACTCACTCTTGAACACGGGCCAGTTTAGAATTTTATCTTAAACATACATGTCTTTGGGGACATGGGAGGGAAAATCAGAGCACTTCTGTTATATCATCCTTTATTATGCACAGTATTTGCCTAAATTAATAAATTAATTTTCTCATTATAGCTAAAACCCCACAGTCTTGGAATTGGTGTAATAGGTCTCTGGACTTTGTTTAGCATTGTTGTGTCCTTCTTCTATTTGCATTAAACATTGGTATATAACAAAAAAATCCATTGTTGTAACATTATTTTAAGTACAAAAAAAATACATATTTTTTGTTTGAGACAGCATAGGGTATAGTTGTCCAATTTAAGGAAATTTAAAAAATACCTGTAAAGTATAAAAGGATTAATCCAGTATACAGTATGGTTATTATAATTAACTTATCTATTTCAATGACACTGGGTTATTACATGTAAAGGGAGCAACATACTGACTTATATATTTCTTTTAACCAGCTGTAATCTGTTCTACCATTTCACTGTTTACTGATTATAAAAATAACTGTTGTCATTTACCATATTTGAGCCCATCATAATATGAAACACTTCTATCCTAAATTTACTAGACCTCATTAATTAATTAGCAGAGAGGAGGACCCTATCATGCCAGCACTTGGCTAAAGACAAAATATAAAACCTGTTTATCTTGGGGCACATGCACACAACCTTAAAGTTTAAGGTTTCTTTATTTAGTCATGTTTACACAAGAAAACATGAAATTTGCCTTCTCAGTTGCATCTAATAACAGACAGAATGAAATAAAACAGACAAATAGAAACAAGAAAGGTTAAGGTAAGGCAGTTAGATAATACATATTTACACCAAAAAAAAAAGGTTACAGGATATATATCTAAACCTTAATCATTATCTCCGATATTTCTTATTGAAAAGTCGTATGGCACTAGGAAGAAAGGAGTTTCTGGAAGCGATTTGTGTGGGTTTTCAAAACGACTATCCTTCCTGATTTACTGAACTTTAGTTCTACATGTAATGGATGACTGTGATCAGTTGAGATGATTTCCATTTTCTTTAACATTGCCCTCTGACACACACTAGTCAAATCATCTACATCAGCCCCAATAACTTTAGCTGCATACTTCGTATAATCTGCTGGAGCTTTTTTGAGTTTTGGTTTGTCATACTATTAAACCAGGCAATGAAACTGAAAGTGATCATAGACTGGATCATGCTGCGATAGAAGGACAACATGAGGTCCTTGTCTACTTTAAATAGTTTTGAGTTTATGGAGGAGAAATAAGCGTTGGTTGCATTTAGAAAATAATTTTTTTGTATTTGTATTCCAGTTAAGATTGTTATCTAGGTAAGTTCCTAAGTATTTATATTCAGTCACTATTTCTACCTCCTCTTCTAGAACTACAATAGGTGAACATACAGATTTCTGTCTCTTAAAATCAAATATCATTTCTTTGGTCTTTTTTACATTCAGAGTGAGAGAGTTTTTATTGCACCAGTTTACCATACAGTCCACTTGATTTAGATAGTGGCTTTCATCCTCCCCAGATATGCATCCTATGATCATGGTGTCATCCGCATACTTGATAATGGAGCAGTGGTCATTATACTGTCTCAGGTCACTTGTGTACAGAGTAAGCAGTAATGGTGATAAGACACACCCCTGCGGACTTTCTGTGTTTGAATGAATGACTATTGAAAAAGTGTCCTGAACTTTAACTGTCTGTGAACGGTTTAAAAGAAAGTTCTGAATCCATAGTGTAATAAATGGGTTTACATTCATACTGTTCAATTTCCCAATCAGTATATGAGGCTGTATAGTATTAAACGCTGAAGAAAAATCCAAAAATAGTGCTCTGACATATGAACCAGGCTGATCAAGAAAGGTGTAGATTTGATGTAAGATAACAAGCACACTTAACCTTACACTCTCATATAGGGAGAGCTCACATTAGAGTTAATCCCCAAGTTACATGTACATTACTGGAGAAAAAGGCAGTGACTGGACTGGAATTTAAGCCCAGTTCCCTAATGGTGACTCTACCTACTGAACCACCATGCCTCTTAACTTCTAACAAGCCTTATCTATATAACTTACCTTACATTAAAAAGATTCAGGTCATTCAGCATTTCCGCATCACTCATACGCTATAGTTTTGGAATAAATCTAAGCATAGCTTCTTTTGAATTAAGCACACAGCATACCATAATGTAACAATCTTATTGCCTGTTTTAATTGCTTCTATCCATTATCTGGTTGAGGACAGTGGTTAGACTACTAGGGGTCCAGTTTTTTTAGCTCTAAAAAAACAATAGTAGTTCTAACAATTAATCAAAGAATTTAATCATTAAATTTCTAAACACAATTATTATAATACATGATTATGGGAGCAAGAGTCTAGGGTGAGGAACACACACAATTATTTAAATATATGTTAACAAACAGTAAGATTTATTTTCTTTATATTGACTTTACAAAAATTCAGAGTATTGAGTGCATAAATTGTAGCAACATTTTACAGTATTAAAGGAAATATGATAATAGCAATCAACAAAACAAAATCAAAATAAAGTTAGAGCTGCTAAAGGTCCTAAGAAATGATGCAGTACATAGAATTAAGAATCTTCTGTAGTATTTCTTTTTTAATTGACAAACAGACTAAGACATTAAAGTAGCATAGTTCAGTTTGCAGCTTGTTTCTATCAGCTCTGGGGAAGTCAGGTGTGCTTATGTTAGACTTGCTTGTAGGTTTCAGGGGCTATCCATCCATCCATCCATCCATTATCCAACCCGCTATATCCTAACTACAGGGTCACGGGGGTCTGCTGGAACCCAATCTCAGCCAACACAGGGCGCAAGGCAGGAAACAAACCCTGGGCAGGGTGCCAGCGGACCACAGGGCACACACACACCAAGCACACACTAGGGACAATTTAGGATGGCCAGTGCACCTAACCTGCATGTCTTTGGACTGCGGGAGGAAACCGGAGCACCCGGAGGAATCCCACGCAGACATGGGGAGAACATGCAAACTCCAGGTCTCCTAACTGTGAGGCAGCAGCGCTACCGCTGCGCCACTGTGCCACCCTTTCAGGGGATAATGCATCCTTAAATAAAAATGCTGAAGAAAGTAAATTAATGTTTCTTGGTATCACATTGACTGTGTTGTGTGTCATTAAAATTGTATTTATATGCACATTTCAGTTAACTTTTTTTCTTCTACTTGCAAGGTTAATATTGACAAATTAATGTTTTTCTCTCCACAGGACATGCAGACAGACACAGACAGAATTCAGTAAGTCTTACCTACTGAATTATGTTGCCAGGCCACTTGGTATTGCCTAGGATTATGGTACTGAGTATATTCCCCTGGGGATTGGTTTCTCCTCACTGACCATTTCCTTTTGTTGCATTTTCATTATTCCAACCTGTACTGAAATACGTCTTATTTACTTGCCTTTAATTACATTGTATAATACACATGTCTGTCATGTCTTAAAACTTACAGTTGGATTGGACAGAGTCTTAATCTACCTGGGCATTTGTTGAGCCCAGTTAATTTCTCTTTCACTTCATTTAGGTTGGTGGTGCTCAACTTGTTCCATGCAGGCTTCTCATTATTGTCCATTTATTAACTAATTCTTAATCTTGTGCTACTTGTGGTTGGTCACCAGTCCTTTGATGGCCCATCCATACACATGCACAAATGTTCACATAGGGCCACTTTAAAACCATCAGCTGACTCAACTTTCAAGGGAAAGGCACTGAAAGAATGTGTAAACTCCATCCCTGCTTTATAAAAGCCATTTAAAAATATACATCAATCAGGCATAACATTAAAACCACTGACAGGTGATTTGAATAACATTGATTATCTCATTATAATGACACTTGTCAAGTTGTGGGATATATTAGATAGAAAGTGAATAGTCAGTTCTTGAAGGTGATAATTTGGAAGCAGAAAAAATGGGCAAGTGTAAGGATCTGAATGAATTTGACAAGGACCAAATTGTGATGGCTGGACGACTTGGTCAGAGCATCTTCAAAGTGGCAGGTCTTATGGGGTGTTCCCAATATGTAGTAGTTAGTACCTATCAAAAATGGTCCAAAGAAGGACAATAAACCAGTGACAGCACCATGGGTGTTCAAGTTTCATTGATTAGCATGGGGGGCCAAGGGGAGTCTGTCCGATCCAATCCCACAGAACAGATCCTCTAGCACAAATTGCTGAAAAACTTGATGCATTTTTACTTTCTCGTATACAACATATACAGTATAGGGAAATTATTGTAATCATCTCAAGATTCGATGTTGAGATTTTTTTGAGTCTCAATGTTTTAGACTTCCCTGAGTCCGAAAATGCTATTTTTGGAATTATGTGTGTGTATGTAAACACAATAACTTGAGTACGCTTTCACTTAGGTCGACCAAATTTTGCAAAATGTCTTAGGTAGAAAACGTAGATTTCTATCAAGTTTTGAACTATTTCTGTTAAACAGAAGTGGTACTTTACCTTTTATTCATTCAACTGCAGAGTCTGATTTATTCAACTTTAGTTTTATAGCAGTTGTTCAATATATTATTAATTAGATTTGATTTGTTGTTGATGGTTCTTTAATGTACATGATATAAAAATCTAATCAATGTCTTGTGGTTTACTCCTCAAATATCTATCCCCATCTCTAAGCATACGAGAAAGTCTAGGCAAGACCACTCCTGGTTTTTCTAAAGAGGAAAGCTAGGCAGAAACCCATACTCAGAAGCATGTTGTTAACTTGATTATTACATTTGTTTTTGTTTTACATATGCTATTTATTTCTATTTCCATTGGCATACTTAGCTCTAAAAAAAGTTGCCTTCTTCTTTGAGTTTTGCTAAAGAGGTGCGCTACATAATGGAAGATGTGTTATGCTGGAGTGATTATTGGTCCACCTTTAGCGGTTTTGTTTTGTTCACTTCTGTTTTTTCCTACTACCTGAACTCACCTCACATTTTTGCTCTAGGAAGTGGGAAGAATCAGTTGTGAGGTTTAGTAACAGCAAAATAAAAACTACAAAAACAGGAATTCTCATAGAGAACAAGTGAAATGTTGATATCCTTTGTCCATTTTATTTGTTTGAAAATTTTTTCTGTGTTTAAAGAAATGTGACATTATATCATTAGGATATGCAAATATGTAAAGAAAATTAATCATTACCTAAAACAGTTTGCAATGATATGTTGAGTGCCAAATGACTTGACATTATAATTTTTTTTGGATTGCCATTTGCTGTCAAGATGATTGCTTATGCACTCAGTGCAAATGCCTTTTTGATATTTTGTTCCTTTATTGGACAAGTGCTGTCAGCGGTACCATCTACACTTGAATCTCCCACCCTGAAACTTGTATATAATTCAATACATTTTGATTTCTCAGAACATACAGCTCAAATTATTATTATTATTTTTTTTTGGTATCAATATTGCCATTTTGTTTGTTTCATGCAACAAACTTTAACAAAGCACAGCAAATAAGATAAGTGGTAACACTTTAGTTTAGGTACTGCAAAACTGCACCAGTTACTCTTTTACAAAACCTTAACAAGCACTTCTTTGGATCTTCATAACACTTAGAAAGCATCAGTAAAGAGTTTATTCATCTCTGCACTGTAAATTACTAATAAAACGTCAATTTTGAATGGTCTGAGATGGCTTAACTGAGACACATTTCTATTGATATTCAATATTTAGAATAAGACCTCTGAACACTTCATATTAACAAGTAATTTTACCTTCATCTGAATATGCCACACTGCAGAGAAACAAATAACCAGATGTTTTATAATTGTTACAAATACCAGAAGAAGCCTTTTTTAAGGTCTTGTTACATAAGAGTAAATAAGTAATAGATGCATTTTGCAGTACCTAAGCTAAAGTGTTACCAGAGAAGCGCAGCTTGAAGCGTTTTTTATTTAAAGTGAATACTTCTACATTTTTTTTCATTTTATTTCATTGAGTTTGTAATTGTGGACTCAGTGCTGGAGGTTGCCAGGCAACCAAGCTTTTCTGTTTTATTTGGGCTGAGGTATTGAGCTGGCTTGGCCAGCATTGACAGTGTTTTGTCTTATCACCAGGTTCCTTCAACAGCAGAATGAAAAGCTCCACAAGTACTTGGCCAAGACTGCTTATAAAATGGAGAAGATGGGCTCAGAGTTCAAGAACAGCCATCATCAACTAGAAACAGAGCTCCAGCAGGCAAAAGAGGAACTTGATATTTTCCGTGATAACTTCCAAAGGTCAGAGGCACTTTGGTCCAGTTAATTTCCTTTACATCAACTCAACACTATAAAATATTTTGGTAATTTGTCAAACTAATGTAAAACCAAAGAAAAACATCCATGCATCAATCACCTGTACCTGTTTTCCAGTATAGGTTTTGGACAGACAGGGCACTATATAGTAGTTCCCTAAGCCCAGTATAACAACTGTGAAAGATAGAGGCACTGTCGTCCCCTTGAACCCTCAGATCAGACGTCAGACACCAGATAAAAATCCAATTATTATTTATTTTATAATAATAATGTGCACCAAGCACCCTTCTCTCCACAATACTCATAAATAATCAGCAATAAACAATTATCACAATCCTCCACTCCCAGACGCGTTGCCACCCTTCCACCCAGCTCAGCTCGACGTCTGGGATTTCCCATAGTCCTTTTATAGTCCTTGACCCGGAAGTGTTTCTCTCTGTCCATGTGATTGCTAACACTTCCGGGTCAGATAAAAACTCCTTTTCTTCAACCCAAGAAGTGAGTCATTCGCTCTGTCGCCGTGACTAATACGCACTTCCGGGTTATAGGTGAAACAAAAGTCTCTGGGCCTTCCTGCAGCGTCCCCTGGAGGTTCCCATGGTATCCAGCAGGGCTGTGATGAAAAACTCCACTGTCCATGATGCCCTGCTGGAACTCGGGGCACCTCTATGTTGCAGGCAGGGCTCCCCCTGGCGGCTTGGGGGTATTGGCCGGGATGAACGGCCGGCCATATTCCACACAACCAACAGAGATCAGAGTCCAAAAATAAACTTTTTATTTTGGAAACAATTCTCTGGAGAGTAAAATAGGAATATGTAGTACCAGCATGGGGAAACCAAACCCAAATAATAAAGTGCTACCTCTTGTTTTGCCAGATGATACAAATATTCCCTTCCTAGAAGTATCAATGGGGTCTTTTTTATGCATCCAGTAAGCCAATATCCAAATCTCCCTTTTCCAGAAAATCTTGAATTCTAAAATAATCTTCCTCCTCTGAGCTACCTCTAGCTGCCTCTGATTTAACTCAAGTTCAAGTTCAAGTTCAAGTAGGCTTTATTGTCACTTCAACCATATACAGTTAGTACACAGTGAAACGAAACAACGTTCCTCCAGGACCAAGGTGCTACATGCAACATAAATTTACAACATAAATTAACAGAAAAACTAAACTAGCTAACTAAGAAATGTGCAAACAAAAGCAACAAAGTGACAGTGTGACAAAAACACAAACGTAACATAATAATAAGGTGTTGTGGTGATGAGTTGAGGTAGTGGAGAAACAGTAAACATTCCTTAGTGTAGCAGCAAAAATTAGGAAGTAAAGAAGTTAGTGCAAAAAGTAGTCCAGTAATGGATATTGTGCAAAAAAAAGCATTGACAGGTTGGTGTGTACGATAGTTTGGTAGTGTAGGTCAGTGTGTTTGCGCTTGTGTTGATTAGTCAGTCCAATCTCAATGTTTTGAGGTAGTTGAGTTAAGCTAAGTGATAATGTTTGTGTGTGTGTGTGTGTGCATGCGTGTGTGTGTGTTTATCAGTCCAGTCCCTTTTTGTTGAGGAGACGGATGGCTTGTGGAAAAAAGCTGTTGCACAGTCTGGATGTGTGTGCCCGAATGCTTCGGTACCTTTTTCCAGATGGCAGGAGGGTAAAGTGTGTGTGAGAGGGATGTGTCCGATCAGCCACAATGCTGGTGGCTTTGCGGATGCAGCGTGTGGTGTAGATGTCTTCAATAGAGGGGAGAGAGACCCCGATGATCTTCTCTGCTGTCCTCACTATCCGCTGTAGGGTCTTACGGTCCGATATGGCACAATTCCCAAACCAGACAGTGATGCAGCCGCTCAGGATGCTCTCGATAGTTCCTCTATAGAAGGTGGTCAGGATCGGTGGTGGGAGCTGGGCCTTTCTCAGTCTTCTCAGAAAGAAGAGACGCTGTTGGGCTTTCTTGTGTAGGGAGCTGGTGTTGAGGGACCAGCTGAGGTCCTTCTCCAGGTAGACGCCCAGGAATTTGGTGCTGTCGACGATCTCCACAGAGGAGCCGTTGATGCTCAGCGGAGAATGGTCGCCTCGTGTCCTCCTAAAGTCAACAATCATCTCCTTTGTCTTGTCAACATTCAGAGAGAGGTTGTTGTCTTTACACCAGTCCGTTAGCCCCTGCACTTCCTCTCTGTACGCTGACTCGTCGTTCTTGCTAATGAGACCCACCACGGTCGTGTCATCAGCGAACTTAATGATGTGATTTGAACTGTGTGTTGCTACACAGTCGTGAGTCAGCAGTGTGAACAGCAGGGGACTGAGCACACAGCCTTGTGGGGCACCTGTGCTCAGTGTGGTGGTGCTGGAGGTGCAGTTCCCGATCCGTACTGACTGAGGCCTTCCGGTCAGAAAGTCCAGGATCCAGTTGCAGAGGGAGGTGTTCAGGCCCAACAGGCTCAGCTTCCTGATCAGTTGTTGGGGGATGATCGTGTTGAATGCTGAGCTGAAATCTATGTACAGCATTCGAACGTATGTGTCCTTCTTGTCCAAGTGTGTGAGGGCAAGATGGAGTGCAGTGGAGATGGCGTCGTCCGTTGAGCGGTTAGGACGGTACGCAAATTGCAAATTGCAGTGGGTCCACTGTTGTAGAAAGTACAAATTCCAGTGAACACTCTGGCAAAGGTGCTAACTAATCCCTATGAGGCTGTTAGACTGTTTTACAAGTGCTCTCCAGCTAATGTAATGCATCCCATCTTGGAAGAGATGCTTACAGTTTATCATGGTTTCACATAGTAATAGTACTGCTACAACTAATATTACAAGGATGTGTAACCGACCTATCCTAGCATCATTGCTGGGTATGCTCACACATGTTCACACACATGCACTTATTCTTAGTCAAGCCAGGCCAAAGCTTTCATCACACACATCTTTGGAATGTGAGAACAAAGAAGTGCAGAACATTGAGAATGTGTCCAGTACAATTATGAGTCTCTAGTTGACCTAGGAGGCACATATGTGGAGTGTGGCAAGAATTCACAGTATCTTGCAAATTCCTACCCAGATGAAAGGCATAAATAATATACATTACACAATGTATATACATGAATACACATTATGTACATTTTTATTAAGAATCTTAAGTATAAACATAATATCATTATAAATAAGTAAAAGTAAAATACTCATGATTTTCATGCAATAAAACAAAGATCTGTCACTTATGATGCTAGGACATAAGAGTGATATTGATCAAATTGCCAGCAACATTTAAGCATCACCTTGAGTCACTGAAAAGAGATACAAAATGGGAAAGACTTAGTAACAACTGGTTACAATGATTATTAAAAGGAGAAAGTAAGAGCTTAACCATCAACTTTAACAAATGTATCCTAGTATTAAATAGCTAGTGATTTAAGAGCTAAGTCTGAAGCTAACTGCAATATACTTGCATGTAGACCATTCCAGATTTTGAGAATGTCTAAGGTTAATTATTCTTTCTCTTTGGTATTTTAATTCATCCTGGATATTTAGAACTAGCCGACGCCCGCCGTAGCATACGGCGGTGTAAAAATAGGAACGGAAAACGGTGAGAAAGGAATTCAGAAATCAAGAAGAAATAAATACTTCTTGAAAGACGCAGTTGTGAATAGATGTTGCCATGTACTGATAGTACTCCTGACTTGTTGTGATAACTCGACTTGCATTGGAAAGAACAATGGGAAGGACGTCTCCAAATCTGTCCCAATGTGATGCAACGAAATCTACTGCCCTATGTCGTAGTGAGAGTGCATTGCCTTCGTCAACCGTTTGTGTCAAGAAATAACCCACTGATAAGAACAGGCAGTTGCCGGATCCCAGAATAGAGATGACGTTGTACAAAAACAGAACAAGAGAAGATACTGTCATTAATTTTATAACAAAGGCTTAGGAAACAACCGTCGCAGTATAACGAAAATACGAAGGAGCGAAACCAATAGCAAGGAGCGAAACCAATGCCAATGGTCGACAGAGTACCTTTCTGTAGCAGGCTACGGAAAAGACTCCCAGGCACACACATGGCTGAAGTGAAAGGTCACACGATCAGGCTAGAGATAGGGCGGTGACGTGACACCAATGGGGTCATGAGAGAGGAGCAGGGAACATGGTAATCTGAAGGAGGAATAGGAATCAAGAAAAGCGGTGTGGGGGTGTATGGGAGGCCTCAGGCAGCATGGACAAGGGTTTGGAAGAGAAGGAATAGGAATCGAGAAATGCCGTGTCAGCTGCGTGTGGGCGGGACCGCTTTTGAACAGGAAGCAGGACGAACCAGAAGAGAAATATATATAAGAGATAGGCCTCATCTGCAGTTTCACATACTGAAAACATTTAGTTCATGAATTATCATTCACTTTATTAATAAACTGAGTTTTGTCAAAAATTATTATTTTTTTATTTTATATATTATCCACTGCTTGTTAATAATATCCTTCTGTACATTCAGTTAGAGTGCAGAGGAGACTCACCTGGCAGTAGTGGCTAGATGAAATGACATGACTGAATGATACTTAAACCCTAAAGGAAAAAAATTATAAAAATTAAATAATTAAAAATACAATAACAATAATATTGTATATTTAAAAAAAAGGTTTTAGTGTAAAGGATAAATGTAACGTATCTTAATAGATACATCAGCAAAATCCACCTAATTATAACATACCTTGAGTCAATTTTAGTAATGGTATTTAACTATGTAGCCAAGTTGGTATTGCCAGTTGAAATAGAAAATAAAAATGAAAGGTATATTGAACAAAAAATAGTATTGCATTAACTGGCCCTGCTGCCTCAATGATCCAGCATCCTGGGTTCAACTGCTGCTCCTAGCCGTTACAACTTTGTGATTTGTACATTGTCACTCTTTCTGTGTACATTTCCACAGGGTACTCTGATGTTCATTGCACATTTTCAAAGATGTGTGTGTTAAGTTAATTGAAAATTCCAAATTGGCATCGTGAGTGTGTGTGTGTGAATAGGCCCCGTGATGGACTGGTACCCTGCCCAGGGTTGGTTTGACTTTGCACCTAATAACAATTTAATACATTCTTGTTTATCATGGAGTTAGATGATGGCAACATGTTATGATGAGCGGGCATATAAGTAAAAATATATCACTATACTCTGTAAATGTAGTAATACTACTCCTGTCATGATAGGCTTCAGCCCCCACAAAACTTAGCTGGATTAAGCCGGTTAGAAAATAGATGGTTGTATACATTGGAGAGTTTCATGTTATATTATGATGAGAAATTATGAAATAATTATAAGCAGAAGTAGGATCAGAGATATAGAGATATATAACTTAATATTGAAGAAACTTTCAAGAGAAACATCAAGTTCTTTAGCAATACATGCATATTTGTAACTTTTACTAAGACCATATCCCCCTCACTCCAATAAACACAATGTAGAACTAAAAATACAAATGGACTATCCCTTGTGAAGCTTCACTTATAAATCTATCAACAGCACAATCTTTGTGAAATTTTCTTACTTTCCCCATTGGTTTTCCCTCAGATTCTAAAGACATGAATGCTGATTGGCACCTCTAAATTGCCACATAATGTTGGTATGTGAATGAGTGTCCTGTAATGGACTGGCAGCCTGTTCAGAACTGGTTCCAGTCAGTAGCCCTCTGCTCATAGGAAATGCTCAATCTCAGCAACTGTAAATTTGAATAAAAAGGTGAGAAAATTATTGGATGAAAGTGTATGTAATGTTATGAAAATGTTTCTTCATTGTATAATTTCTAACAGACTCCAAGAAAATTATTCCAGTACTCAGCAGGCAAATCAAATTCTAGAAGAAAAACTGCAAACCATTGTAAGTGTCAGATTTTATGTAATTTTTTTAAAGAATGATAAATATTGTTTTCAGAATCACAATACTAACATTTATCCACGTCAAGCTGTCAAGAAACTGTATTGAAACTTTGAACTTCTGAGATCTTAATAAGGAAGATACAGCAAAAGAAAATAAACTTCAAAAGTACATACCTATGTCTTTTGATTAATTTTTCCAAACCTGTTAAAATCTGAATATACATGACTGAACACAAAAAGTTTTAAAACACATGAAAAATTCACATAATTGATTTTATGTTATGTGATGTGAATTATTCTGATACATAGCATGTAAAGCCACCTCACCCCAACAATTCAGTAAACAAGAGAAATGTAATGTTTTTTTGTTGAGGGTGGTATAGTGACATGCTGCTTAGCACCGCTGCCTTAAAGAGACTCAGCATCCTGGGTTTAAATGCAAACACTTGGGTATTGTCTGTTTGGTGTTTGTAAGTTTGCCTATCACATTCTTCAGCACATGCATGTTAGACTATTTTGCCTCATCTCAGTGTGAGTGTGAGTGTAGATTAACAAAGAAATGGAAAACAACCCTGTTCACAACTGTTTATACCATTGCTTCTAAGGCTGTTGAGATAGTTTTCAGACCCCTGTGACCCTAAAGTAGATTATGTTAGCTTGAGAATATTATTTTATTGATTTAATGATGAAATGATTCATAAGTAGAAAGGACAAAAATATAAGTCACAAAACTTTTTAAAAAGTAAAATGCTTTGTATTCATAATGATAATGGTATTGAACCCTTCCCAATGGTCAAATGTCCATATCAGGAAATTAATGTTCCATGAAAGTGTATCTTCTCTCTAATCAGCTTATCCAAATATTTCTGTAGATGCTACTTTTTAAGCAAGCATAGGATGTATCAAATTAACAAAAAAGTTTTTGCAAACAAAGGCAAAGTTAGACCAGCATAGTTTGTGACTTCATATATTTCTAATGTATCCATACACCCATAGTTCTCTGTTTGAATAAACATTTTTTAACATTTGTACAAAATCTTCTCGTAATTATTATCCCCCCCCCCAACTTTTATGTAAAAGCTGGCATCAATGTTACACATTTCTTTCACAACTGTAAATACTTTTATCATTCTTTCTTGTTTTTTGTTTCTAATTGGGACAAAAAAAACGCTCTGTTCTGGTTAAGAAGGATGCTCATTCAATGGCAAAGAAATAGGGTAGGTGGGTTTACACAAATCCTAGCCATTAAGATGCTTAAATAGCCACATAGCACACTGACATGTACGGAATAATGATATTTCCTAAAAATGAAGTATAAATCTTTGTGCAAACTGTGAAGCACAGCACTAATATGAGTCTACATGACCTCAGTGTGGAGTCAGACTGCCGCACACTCCACAACCTTTCCTTATTATACACAATTTCTGAGCACTTTTACTATAATAAATGGAGTGAAATAATCCACAATCCTAAACTTGCCATGCATTACAGTCACAGGTTCACAAATCATTTACATTTATCTCACCTATGATAGCAGTTGTTGACAGAGCGCTACTCACTGTTTGAATTTTATACTCAGACACTGATGACTTTTTCCTACCTTGTGGCCAGTGCTGCCAGAATAGGCTTTGGTCCAATATGATCCTAAATTGAACTGGATTAAGGTCTTAGAAAGTTGTTTTATGGTATTTTGTAATTTTGTCTCTCACTGCAAAGCAGTAATGATCTGGGGCCTCATGTATAAACGGTGCATATGCACAAAAATGTTGCATACGCCCGTTTCCACACTCACATCACGATGTGTAAAAACTAAACTTGGTTTAAAGCCACGCACATTTTCATGCTAGCTCAATCCCTGGAGTATGCAAGTTCTCCGCTCGGTTTTGCAAACTGGCAGCACCCAGCGTCAAAGCAGAGCTTTTCTTCCAGTGTGGTTTCCCTTTCTTTTTTAGATCCACATCCCTGACACGGTTTTATCAAATACATTGAAATTAACCACACATTGTTTATTAGTTTAAGGCATCTGATTGTAATTAACCTGTAACAATATAATGGTCCACGGAATGGCCAAACTATTCCAAATATTACAGCTGCTTTAGCGTTATTACTCTCAAGTATTTATCCCACAGTATCTGAGTGTGGAATCACAGCTCTACAGCAGCTGATCGGAAAGAGAATTATCGGTATACAGCATCAAGCACATGCTGCCTCAGCCATGCTGTCTATTTGAACTGCTCTTATACGACAAACGCTTCAGAGCCTTTCCTGTAGGGACATCGCGGTTCAAAAACAGTTTCATTCCAAGAATTATAAACGCACTCAATCAGTTCAAGTGCTCCTTGTAGAACTGTTTGTACTTATTAGTACGATTACCTCACTGTAAACTTGCGATACAGATAATATTGCACAACCTGAGCCACTTTATAAAGCACGTATTTACATATGATGACGATATCATTGTTAAGATGAAATGCACCAAAATATGTTTATTACATTATACAGATAAAATGTTAACATCATTTAAATATTCTATAATGATTAAACATGTGAGGACACGGTGTTGCAGCATTAGTGAGGAGCTGGCGCCCTGTTCAGGAATTGTTCCTGCCTTGTGCTGTATTCTTACTGGGGCTGACGTGACCCTGGATGGATAGATGGATAGAATAATTAAACATGAACTACAAAGATATTTCAATGTTCCTTAAAAGTTTTGAAGAATCAGCGTTCTAAGCTTTCAGATGGCTTGACATCTATTACAGAGCTGATCGTGTGGCGATTGGTTACTTGGAGAAAGAAAAGGAAGGACAGGAATTGGAGGTTAGTACGTCTGAAAGAGACAGTACTGCTGCAATAAATTATTTCATCGAAGGTCACGCACAGCGCAGCAAACATCTTGTGGGAGGCAGGAGCAATCTCTGGAACGAGGCGCCAGCTCGTCACTATCACTGCACCACTGTGTTCCCATGCTTTAATTCCTGTCATCATGAAAATGATATCAAGTATACATCGCAGTATTTAAATTATTCAGAGAGCTGTAATATCACGAATGTAATGGATTCTGTGTCCTGTCAGAGGAAGAGAAAGCCCGTTTAAGAAGCATGTAGTGATTCACACACATAGAACACATAGAAGAACACATACAATATGTGCTACTTTAGTTACGATGCTATATGAGAAACTAGTAAATTAAAGATTTTAAGATGAAGTTTATGATGTTCTACTTTAATGACAAAATAATCTACGTGATTAAAGTGGAAATTTCTAGATTAAAGTTCTGTGCTTTTTTCCCCACTCTGTGCCTATTTTTTTTTTCTTTTCTCTGTACCCTAATAAGCTTCCATACGACTGTCAGATGGTGGGCTGCGACTTGCCTTTTGACGGCGACTTTGATATCTGACAACTTTTTTTAATTTCGGGCACAGTACAACTTTGTGAACTTGAACTTTCGAGTTTCTCCGACACTCTATGTCACTCGATCAACTTCCTCTTGTTGTTTATACCACGGTTTAAACCAACAAATATTACGTTTTTCCTTGCCTCTACTTGGTATTCGCTGAAATTCTTCTATTTTCCCCCCGTGCTTTTGCCATTGCCTTTTCACAGAACGCTGAGCTTAAGAGCTATTTATATTGATTTGCATATTCAAAGAGGCGTAATTCTGGGAGGAGTTTAAGCTGGTGCGTGCATGTGCGTTACTTTTCATGCTGACCGGGATTTATGTAGTGAAAGAACATGGAAGTTGGTGAATGCGCAGATTTATGCATCTGGATTTTTTGTGTGTACATATATTTCCGCTTTTGTCCTTACGCCATGTTTTAGTGTGAGTTCTACACAGGACGTTATGCATGAGGCCCCAGGTCTTTAGTTGTATTTCACCTTGGAAATCTGTAGTTGGAATGTAGGCAACATGAAACAAAAACCTTACACACTTGTTTTCTCAATACTGATTATTTTGTTAATCCAGGTCAGGCAAACACTGTCTTTAAGTGAAGTATGCTTCAATGATACTTACTCCCACTAAGACACTGGAAAGTTACCAATGTAAAGGTAACTAATTTTATTCTTATCTAAAGTCTTTAAGTGCCAAGAAGAATCACAACAAGTGTACATTGTAACAGTGTACATTAGTCTACATTTGCATTGTATAAAAAGATTCTTCTTCGACCATTATTTATAGCTAACACCACTATACCAAAATTGCACACACTACTTCAGTTTTGACTTCATAAATACAAATTTGCCATATACTGTAGAATTTTATTTTTTGTTACTTAGAGGGACATTTTTTGTGATATTACCTAAAAGTGAACCCACAGGTAACAGATCAAGATCCATAGGTCATATCACCGTACTTAGTTTCTGCTGCTGAAAATCCTGACTAGACTCTTTCCCAACACATATATTCTCTATCTTTCCAAATACACGACCTCCACTCTCAGCCATCTAGCACGGTAATAATCCTTTACTAGACTAACATATGAAAACCTTGTTTTATGACTCTTAACTCCTTTGTAGTCAAGTTCATTGTCTTCCATGCACTCCGCCAGAGGTCATGGGCGACCAAAGCAGGGACAATCAGAGGACCTCACTAAACCATCTAAGTCAGTAGTAGTGATAGATGGTTTGTGCAATAAGGAAGGGATCAGTGCAAGTCTATAACCCTCACTTACTGGGAATTCCACGTTCGTGGGCAACATTTAAAAACCCCAATCCCGATCATGAATGGGGTTCAATGCCTTACATACAGTTCTCAGTACAGGGTCGACACACATTGATTCATTGTAGCACACATAAAACATCATGCATCTAATGTCATCACAAACTTGTTATTGTTCAATCTCATGTTTTCGCTGCTGCCTGATAGGCCTCTCAAATTTGTTTTTCTACTGTGCATGATCATGAATATGCACAAGGAGAAGCAGATGTCACAAAATAGGTTAAACTTTCATTATAGCAGATAAGCGAATTCATAAGAATGGAATCTGTGGATAGTGAGGATTTACTCTATCTACTACACCTTCATCTCTGCCAACAATGATTTAATTTAAATTGTATAAAACCAAAAACTGTGCAAAATTAGTGAGGTAAGCATGTTTTCCAGTGTCTATAATATTAAAAAAAACTTGAGATATCACTGCACATTTTACTGGGTCCTGCAGTTGTATAAAATGCAACTAAACAGATAATTTATGTCATTCAGGCATGCAGCATTGAAGCAGAAAGGGAAACTCTCAACCAGCGTATTACTGATTTGTCCAAACAGCTGTTAAGCACCCAGAACATCCTAAACAATTTGGAGACTATCAATGTGAGTAGATTGGGATTTTTTAATCTCAGACAATTTGAACAAAAAATTCCAGTGGCTCTCTGAGCATCAGTGCATTGCAACTACAGCAATTCACAATTACAATGCTTCTGTCAAGTCTCACACCTTTTATATACATGCAGTAATGACAAAAATGTTGGTAATTTTTCTTTTTAGATTCCAGCTCTTCTACAGAAAGTACTGGGAAAAAATCTGTTAGAAGAAAATGAAGAGCAAGCTGACCAATCTCTACTATCATTTTCTGTTTTAAGTCCACCATCTGCCTTTAAAGATCCTGAGGGAACAACAGCTGACCTGCAGGCTGAAGAAAAATCCTTAAGATTTAGTGAACAAACTCTAGGAAGGATGGGATCTTTGCCAGAAGAGGATGAATCAGATTGGTCTGATAAAGATCAGGTAGAACCGGTTGCCACTATGTTAGCACTGAGTATGGGTAAAATAGAACCTGAAGGGAACCACAGAATGACAGCATTTTCACCCTGGAAGCAACAATCTGTGAGCCCAGAATCACAACCAAGAATCAACTCTGGTGGAGAAGAAGCAAAAAGGCCTTCAAGAACCCTACAGATAACTGATTTTGAGGATGGCTTGCATCATGACAGTTTTTTGATGCCTGTCACAGACTCCACCCTGCCACGATCCAGAAAATTATATGACCTTTCATTAAATAGTGAAGGGTTGCAAAGAAGCTATCCCCTTGAAAAATCACCTCCAATTCGCATGCTGTCTGTCAGCCTTGAAGAAATTCGAATTAGAAGCAATTCAACAAGCCAAGACCCCCATCAACAAAGCCTCAGCAAATTCCAGGTTAAGCCCACAGAAACGCATCACAACCTTAATCATTCATCCAACAGGAGCTCAGAGGATTCTGATGAAGATATTTACCAGAACTGGAAGGAAAATTTCAAAGGGAGAATTCATGTTGTTTCCAAATCCAGTAGAAAGCCACCTTTGAGTGGTGGCATGGTGCCTGCTAAATCTCAGTTGGTTCAGAGGGAAGAGGAAATTATTCATCATCCGTTGTCCTATCCAGTCATGGAAAAACAAGGGCAGAGGCAGTGGAGAAAAAATTGTGGCCCTGTTAACAATTCCGCTTTAAATGTTGATAGTCAGAAAGCAGTTTGGGGTCAAGACAAAATAACTCCAACCAAGCACATTGAAAAGAGCACAGCAGAAGAGACAATTGTACCAATCCAAGAAGGTCAAGACCCATCCCACCTGAAGCTATGCATTCACCATAAGCTGTCACCTTTCTCTTGAGATGTGACAGCAATGAAGGCTGAAAGCTTCATCTTTGAATCCAATTTGAAATTTAAGCAGAAGTCTAGATATGAATGAAGAGAAAAAATGTGTAGGAAAAAGGCTAATCCTTACAACAGTTCAAACACATCTGTTCAGAAAACAACAGATGTATTTTTTTTCTTTACTGTTATACAAAACCTAAAACATTAATATGACATTGCAATAACTTTAACTACTCCTGCTCTTCATAACTTTTTGCTTTGGAGAAGTATGCTGTATATGCTGTAACTACTGTTACACCCATTTATGTTTTAATCTTTATGATATTTTGGGAAACAAAAGCTTGATATCACGGAAAACTTCAGTGGATTTAAAAATAACTTAGACCCGTTCACTTTCTGCACACTTTATTGTGTTGTAGATTTAATTTCACATGGATAAATTTGCCATTTTTTCTCATCAATCTATACTTAGTAACCCATAACAAGTGAAATCATTTTCAGAATTAAATTTTTGCAAATTTAGTAAAAATCAGAAACTGAAATCTCTCATTATATAATTATTCAGACCTTTAATTCTGGACTTTATATAAGCCCCTCTGGCAGCAAATATAGCTTGAAATCTTCTTGGGTAAAAATATACAAGCTGTTTACAACTGTATTTAGGCAGTTTATCCCATTGTTCCTGATAGATCCTCTCAAATTCTGTTAGATTGTAGGGGAAGCTTCTGTATACTGTCATCTTTAGGTCTCTCCATAGGTGTTCAATGGGTTTTAAGTCTGGACTTTGTCTGAGACACTCAAGGACAGTCAGAAACTTGTCCTGAAGACACTCCAGTATTGTCTTCACTGTATGCATCAAGTCATTATTGTGCTGAAAGGTGAACCATCACCAAAGTCTGAGGTCACTTGCATTCATTCTTTCTTCAATTCTGACCAGACTTTCTGTCCCTGCTGCTGAGAAGTAACCCCATAGCATGATAGTGCCACCAACATACTTCACTGTAGGGAAGGTATCAGGCAAGTGATGAGCACTGCCTACGAGTTCTGCCCAAAGAGTTCAGTTTTTGTCTCATGAGACCAGAGAATCCTTTTCTTAATGCTTTCAGAGTTTATTATTAATAATAATACATTTTATTTATATAGTGCCTTTCCCATGCTCAAGGTGCTTTAAAAAGTCATGTCTTTTAATCAAGAGTGGCTTCCATCTGGTCACTCTACCATAAACTGGAGTTTTGCTGAGATGGTCATCTTTTTGACAGGTTATTCCATCTCAGTAAAGGACATCTGAAGCTCCGTTAGAATGATCATTGGGTTCTTTGTCGCCTCCCTGACAAAATCTCTTCTTGCTCATTCTCTCAGTTTTGCTGCATGGCCAATGCTAGGAAGAGCCCTGTTGGTTCCAAACTTCTTCCATGTCACAATTACTGGGAATACTAAAAGGTTTAGAAATGGCTTTATACCTTTGCCCTGATTTATGCCTTAATTTAAATTTATTGCAGGGTTACCTGGACTTCATAGCTTGGTTTTTGTCCTGACATGCAGTTTGAATATTGGGATCTTACAGTATATCCATAGCTGTGTGTTCTAAGTGCTGCCCAGTCAATTTATTTTGCCACAGATGGGCTCCAATTATGTTATAGACACATCTCAAAAATAATTAAAAAGAACACGATGCAGATAACCACAATTTGTATTGCAAAGGGTCTGAACACTTATAAGAATGAGAAGTTTTAGTTTTTGATTTTTAATACATTTGCAAACCTTTCTGAAAACGTTTCCCTTTTCAATATAGGTTACTGTGTGTGGATTATAATAATAATAATAATATCACTTTATCACACATTTACATGTAACTCATGATGCTTTCCACAGATTAGTCAACAAAAACAAAGATATACCACATTTACTTGGATTATTATCATTAATTAATACTATAATAATTTCTAATAAATGTAAGTATACTAAAAACAAAATCAACCTGGTATTGACCAGATGATTAATTCTGTTTCTAAGATTCTCACTTTGTTTATTGCTGCCAATAACGAACAATTCTGTTTTTTCCTTGTTTAGTTTCAGGAAATTCATATTCATCCATTCTGTTATACTAGTAAGACAGTGGATTAAAGGATTTAGAGCCTGTGGGTCATCAGGCGCAATGGATAAATAGAGTTGTGTGTCATCAGGATAGGTATGGTAATTTACATTATACTTTGAAATTATTTGGCCAAAGATAAGCATGTGGAGTGAAAATTGATCCCTGCGGCACACCACATACAATATTGTGTATTTTTGATGCATAATCACTCTAACTGACAGAGAATTTTCTTCCAGTTGATTTAAATCTGTCTAAGGCAATACTTAAAAGTCCTACCCACTGGCTAAGGCAGTTTATATGAATATCATGATCTATAGTATTGAATGCTGTGCTCAAGTCCAACAGAACAAGTACAGATATTTTATTTGCATCTGCATTAATTCACAGATCATTTACTAATTTTGCTAGAACAGCATCATTACTATGCTTTGATATAAAACCTGACTGATACTTAGCAAGAATAAAAAATTTTTTCAAATAATCACTTCACTGCTGAAAAACTACTTTTTCTAGAATTTTACTGAGAAAAGGCAAATTAGAAATTGGCCAGTAATTGTCTAAAATAGAACAATCAATGTTATTTTTCTTAATTGCAGCAGTTTTGAAAGAATCAAGGAAAATGCCGGAATTTAATGAACAGTTTACTATTTCAAGAACATTGTTGATAAGTAGATCATGAATTTCTTTAAAGAAGCTTGTAGAAATGGGGTCTAATACACAAGTGGACTGTTTTAACTGAGTAATTATTCTATGAAGTTCAGATAAACTAATTTTAGTGAAGCAGCTTAGTTCACAATGCTGAGCTTGTTCAGGCTCAACAAATTTGATGGGCAACAATGGCAATGTTATCCATTTAAAATTAAAACTACAACATAAAGTGTACAGAAAGTGTAGGGTCTGTATAGGATCATTGTAAGAGTAGGCATGCAGTATGAGGTAACAGGGCCATCTCAACAAAGTACTGATATTTTTTACAAGTTTTAAACCATATACTAATGACTGACCAACATATACCATAGAAGTCAAGCTTTAGTAACAATACACCAGTTGACGTTCAACTGTGTTGTGATGTATGTGTAGTTTGTTTAGACTTTTTTGTTCTTTATTTCGCCTTATACAATTTCTTGTATTAGGAATTTGTTGGTTTTCACATACCCCTTGGGGTCAGAGCGCAGGGTCAGCCATTGTACAGCTCCGCTGGAGCAATTACAGGTTAAGGGCCTTGCTCAAGGACCCAGCAGAGTAGGATCTCTTTTGGCAGTGACGGGGATTTGAACCGGCAACCTTCGGGATACCAGCGCAGATCCTTAGCCTCAGAGCCACCACTCAGACTTGCAGCATACTGTGCCCTTGAAACATAAAGGCAGCTAGACAGACAACTTAATTGAAAACAATTGATCCTACAAATGAAAATATTTTTGCATTTATTCAGTTTGAAAAGATTGAAAATAGACTTATTCAATGAAATATGTAAGATATCTCTGGATAGAATGGAATCTCCAGGCTTTTTGGTATACCTAGAGTGGTTTTAATTGAAAAGAAGAAAAAAGTTAAATAAAATGGCTATAGGTTTGCATAGTGATATGAAATTGCATATTGAGACTTCTGAATGCTGTATATAAGATTAAGGAAATAATAGGACAGCTTTGCACACCTGACTCTTGTCAAATCCTGTGTTTGTAGGAGAAAGAAGACTAGTTAGCATTGTAGCAGCAAATGTAAAGCTATCAGAAGCAAACATCCAATTTACACCAAACATAATAAAATATATTCATTGATCTGGGAGCTTGTCCCACAAGAACATGGGAAGAAGCTCCAAGATCCACCTAGAAGCCACCTCACCCTTGCAATACAGTGGTAAGGGAAAGGGGCAGAATGTCAGGCCTTACAATGTATCCATATTAGTGGCATACAAGAAATATTAAAGTTTCAATAGGGATGTATGAAATGTTAACATCTTCTTCCTCAACCATTTTAAATAATTAATTGGGTGTCAGCCTGTTTCATAGGTGAAAGAAGATCAAAAGCTACTAGAAGCATTATTTAACTGAACTGGGTGACCAAATATAGGCAACACAGGTAAAAATCAAGGTGCAGTTGGGTTTGGAGCAGGCAAAACTGGTATCAAAAACATTACATAAAATTCAAAACAATAAAAAGAGTAGTCAAACACAAAAGAGAGATAAAATTATCAAATTAGGTATAACTGTACAAAGCTTACTTTTATACAGGACTTAACTAATTAGATATAAAAATGTCTGCAGCTCATTTCATTGAACTACAGAGAAAAGAGGTGTGGGTGGAAAATAACAGCTAGCATAACATTATCATTTTTTACGTTGTTTATTGGGTTTTATTGCAGTGCTTTATTTTATGTAGCCTATTGTTGTGTAGATTGCTTTGTGATAGCATTTATTGTCCATAACACTGTGTAAAATCAAGTTTGATAGATCGTATATGAATGCACAAGGCATAAGCGATTAACTATATTGTTTGTGATAATATTTTTCCTCTTTCTTTATACAGAAACTGGGTAGTATCACAGTCTTTAAAGTAATTGTGATTTATCTGGTCTACTTAGATTTTAGTAAAAAAGTCAGAATGGCAACTGGTGGCAAGTTTTTTACTTTTATCTTTTTTAAGTTTGGTATGTATTTAGTGACAAATGGGACATGCTTGCAATTATTCCCAAATGCCTATTTAAATATCTGAGACTCTAGCTGTGGACCTCCAGAGCTCTACTCCATGAGGAGGCTGTCACTTTATATTATACATCAGTGATAATACCTGGTTATACTATGGGTACAATTAGGGTTGTGGGATGGTTATCCGACTCAAGCCAAGTAAACCAAGTGACAAAAACCTGCAATCCAAATGGCTGTCCAATGGAGCTACCGAATTGCAGAGCTTTGCAGCTGGACCCATCTTGAAACTTAGAAAGTGTATACCATGATGAGAGAAAAGTGTAGTAGTTGCACTTACCTTCACAAGGCAAAAGCCTGTGTTTGCACCTGCATCTAATAGTCAATCATTATGTTTCTTAAACAATATACTGTAGATGTGTACATGGGGCTGATGCTACTTAAACTGTTAAGTGGCTGATTAGTACCTCACCCAGTAGGGTGTCCAAATATTGCAGGGATCTCTATAAGCCTAAGGATACTAGACCTGGCATTTAAAACAAACTTCATGATTATAAAATTAACAACAACAGTTAAGCTGTTGAATGATACTGTATTTCCTGTGATATCAGGACTCTCCAGAACTCTCACAGGTTTAGCATCACCCCAATGAGGATAACAGAGACAGAAAGATACTTTATTTTTATGTGCAATGTATCACTTTGTCAAACAAAAATCCAAAGTTGTACTATACCTTCAAATATGGGTGCTGAGAAAAGTTTATGCAAAGCTTACAATGCAAATCTGGGCTTCCTGTTTTTACTATTATCATGCCTCCATTTTCCCTCCAGCTTCTTGTCATTCTAGGTTAACAAGGCAGCAGAGTCTGTTCTGGAAGAAAATGATTGTGGATGATGTGTCAGTGAACATAAACAGTCACAAAGGAACTATGTAGATTAAAATTAAACAAAATGTAGATTAAAATTAATCACATTGTATGATATTAGTCAGTTTCTCTGACAAGAGCTTTTCTCAGATAAGATGTGGTGCTTTTACCTAGTGTTGTTCTCCCATGGTAATATCACTCTATGTGATCCATTGGACATTTTACATCAAGCAGAAGAATAATTTTGTTTGCCTTTATTGTATAATACACAAGAAAACCAATCTGGAAATTAAACACTCATATTTTATGCAACCACCTGTTTAATGTATTTTAGTAGGGGTCAGCTATGTTTTCAGTTTTAGGGTCTCCTCTTTTAAATGGTGTGGCAGACTAATTAGGCCCTGTGCTTTAGCTCCCTGCAAACCTCATTTGGAGTGAGCGGGTCCAGTGATGGATGAATGGATCTTTTTAATTGTATAATATTTGAGTATACACACACTGGCATAACATACAGGTACCGATATATTAAGGGGTTTTGTAGCAATAAGCTTATTTAAAATGTTAGATCCATCACAAAAAGTTAGCTTCTGGAAAATATTTATCTTATAAAATATTTACATCATCTGTCATATGTATCTAAATTAATTAAAGAGTAAAATAAATTCTTACAGATGTGTTCTTTATCTTATGTCTCTTCCTTAATCTACAAGAAAACTTTTCAGAAAAAAGACTTTAAACTGCCCTTTTGAACTGCTCAAACTACATGCTTAGGAAACATATTGTACAAAAACTGGCATATCTACTAGATTTATTTAAAACACAAAGGTACTCCAATTTTCCAGTCATATTTAGCATGAGGGTGTTAATATGATTAACATTCTATGATGAGTGTTGGATCATACATACTGCAATCAGTCAATACAAATACTGTATGTGCTCTGTAATTTCTAGTTTGTTCTGGAAATGGAGATAACTCAAGTGCTAGAAGAGCTTGCATATTTTCATTTGCTGGCAGAGTGATTCTACACTAAAAAAACTTTAGTTTAAAAGCAAAGGCGTATCAAGAAGAGGTCTAAGTGATTGATCCTACTTTTGAAAAACAGTTTAACCACTCTAATTTTAGGTCTCTTGTAGCCATGTGCAATCCCACTGTGGTCAGGCGATTACAGTGTGTGTACTCTGGCTTTCTGCTCTGTTCAGTGTTGTATATTTAGCCTAATAGCTCTCTACACATATACATGCCAATAAAAACAATACAGTACTGGATTTATGTAATGTTTTTCTAGGTCTGCATTTTATTATATACATACGGCATACTACAAACCATGGTGATAAAAATTTGTAGACATCATTGCAATGCTGTCAATACTAGTAAAACATTATTTTGCCAAAGGGAAGTGCCAATTATTACAATGCAGCTTTATACAATAGTCAAGAATTTCAAAAGTAACTGATGTCCCTGGAATTTTAAAATAAAATTAAAATAATCAAGTAGTAGGGAAACACACTGCATGGCAGTTTAGATCATGTTTAGTCTTTTTGCTTGATAGTATAGACAAATGACTTGTCCAACAAAAGTCAAAAGTGTGAACATTCAAGCGTAACACCCAAAGTTGTTTGACATCTAATAAAACAGTTTTCCCAATTAATTCTTCACTAGAATTGCTTGCTGTTCCTTCATCACATCATTAACACATACCTTAAAATCCAAATTAAAAAAAAATAGATTTGCTTTGAAATTTAATTGGAATATGAATAACCTGACCACATGGTGAATTAAAGTTTCATACGAAATGCCATAGGGTGGCGCAGTGTGTAGTGCTACTGCTTCACCAATCAAACATCTTAGGTTTAAATTTCTCCTCCAAATGCAGTCCATATGCCATTTGGATGTTGTCATCATGGCAGTGTGGGTTTCCCTCCTGGTCATTCGCTTTTCTTTCCACATGCCTAAATACAGTCTGCTTAACCGAGTGGGTCCTCTGATGGAGTGTTGTCCTGTCCATGCCTGTTTCCTGCCTTGTACCCATTGCGGCTGGGAAAGCTCAGGTCTTTCTGGGACCCTGAATTGGACTGTATGGACTTAAGAATGTTATTTTTTTACTTTATATTTTCTAAAAGGGTCTCATAACTGAGGAACGTGACTGCATTGACAGGGAAGGCTCTCACGCTGTTAAGCAGTAATCCTCGAAAAAGCACAGAAAATCCCTCAGTCCGTATACTGTCTGTCACGCAGTGCAGAATGCCTCTGTACCGACAGCCCTCAAGGCCATCCATTTGAAGGCGGGCCTTTATTACATCCATTGGTGTAGCACAAGCCCATGTGATCACCCCAGCACAGCCTCCAGCGACCAGAACTGCTAGGGTACCTGATTAGAAAGAAAAGAAAAGTCACGCAACTGTGATTTTATTTAGTCAGTCATACAATGGAGAGGAACAGTTATATAGTGACAGGGTAGAACCCAAACAAACCTGTTTTATTATCATGACCATTTTCTGCACTTCTCCAAGTCAAGCATGCAGATGCCCATCAGTAGATCGGATCTGATATTAACATTTTCATCCCAAAACTAAATTAATTCTTCTAAATTTTAGAATGTTACCTTTAAATTTAATACATTTTATTCGTCTTTAAGTTCTGGTTTTTCTTTTTGGGTATATAAATAAAGCCAATTTACTTTCAAGAGAATACCATTTAACTGTACAAAAGGGGTGACAAAAAAAATGTTGAGCCTGATGTATTATGAGAAACACCAGTAAAACCAAAAAGTTTCATCTTTTAACATTATCCTCATAAACACCAAAATACTTTTTAAAACATGTAAAACATTTTTCAATGCCATTCATATAAAATGTTTGTCTTGCTTGAGCAACCATTCTTTAGTAGCCCACTTCACATCGGCGTCTTTGGCTTAATATGTCCCATGAAGCGTACCCCTTCTGATACATGTAGAGGTAGCAGTCACAGAGGGCCAAGTCTAGAGAACAAAGGTGAAATATCGTTTAATCCAAAGTTTAATTTCAGCAGACTTTACAATCTGTGCAGTCAGGACACTGTCGTGAAGTGCAGAATAATAATCGACAGCTTTCCTCACCAGTTTTTTTCTGATGGTCCACAGTAGACAGCCATGCAAGACATTTTGATGGCATGTAGTCAATACAAAATTCACCAACATCATCACAAAGAATTATGCATTGTTTTAACTGTTGTACTAACTCTAGGTTTTAGTGACGTATGTATGCAAGTTTCATCCTCTTATTTATCCCATTCCAAATTTGTTAGCTGGGGATTCTCTTTGCAACACTGAATGCAGGGATGCCTCATTTCAGGAGTCAACATTTTGAACACCCAAAGTGCACATCCATTGTTCATATTTAATTACTCATGAAGACTAGATTCAGCTGTCCCACAACTAATCTGTTCTGTGTTTGCTCTCTCACACACTGTTACAATTTGCTGTACATTGTCAACAATTTCCTTTGCTGTTGATGTTAAAGACCAGCCAGACCTTGGTCATCTTTGAGATGTCCTGCCTGTCTTTTGACCACAGTGTATGAAGTCTCAATACATGTTGACTAGCTAAGAATCTGTATAGGTTTACTGTTCTTCGGACTTAGAAATGCAGTCATAATTTAGTGCTTTACTTTTGAGGTTTTCATCTTTAAGTGGTTCTAGAATAAGAAATAAACACTATAAATGACAAATGCTAGAAAACAAAAATTCATATATTTTAATACAAAAGCAGCCAAAGATATTCTTTGGCCATTTACAAAATCAGCACTGTTGGACACCTCTTTCAGGTCCAGGCTGAAAAGGTTTTGATTATATCTTGAACACCTTAGTAAAGAGTTTAACTGGGACAGGTCCAAGATGGTCACCATCTAAAACTGCCCATTTCAACTTATCAAAAGTAACATATTTATTCTATTCCTGGCCAAAGGACTTTGGCTACTAAAACAGGAAATGGCTATCATACTTGGTTAATCAAGTTGCAGTGTTTTGCCAAAAAATAAGAAAGAAAGAAACAGCAAAAGATAACCCTCCTGTCCTCCATGAAAATATTAATATTACTAACCTGGTTGTTGGCCTGCCTCAGTCATACCATAACAGATAAGTTCATAAGGCAGAAAATAGAGGCCAAAGCAAGGGATATCTCGTAGGGCTAAAGCACCAAGCCCTCTGTACAGTCCCTGAATGCCCTCTTGCTGCAGTATGGTAGCTGCACAGTGAACCGGACCTCTGTACTTTGAAGTAACACATGCTGTATGTACAGTTCGATGAGGGTGTGTCTGGTTTTGGAGACGAACCTTTACCAGGTCAACTGGTGCAGACACTAAAAGCTGCAGACAGAACAGAAGCAAAGTTATCCAGCAAGTCATTCAGTATTTTTCAATGCAATACTCCACCAACTCTTTACTTTTATCATTTAAAACAAGTCAAACGGTAATGTGAAAGTGAAGGAGGTTCGACAAAAAAAAACCATCTACCAATTAGTCATTATGAGTGGAAATATCAATTATAAACATTTTGTACTAAAGGAGCTTTCATTTGTGTTCACTATGATGAACCTAGAAAAGCTTTCAGAAAAAACAGACCTTTCTAGTCTTTGTCATGTGTTAGAAAGCAAAAGAAACAAAAAGAAAGAAGAATGATGTCCCAAATTGGCCATAAGATGCTGTGACAGATGTCCAGGGACCTTGCCCCACTGGGATGCCGGAAGAAGGGAGAAGGGCAGTATCTTTCCCGGAACACAAAAGGGCAACCTCCCTGGTCTGCATGGGGGCTGCATGAACACAGCTTGGAATAATTATGGATAATTATGGAGCCCTGGAAGGCAGCACTTCTGCCACATCAGGAAGTGCTGCCGGAAGAAGATCAGGAAGCACCTGGAGCACATCCGGGTGAAGTATAAAAGAGGCCGCCTCACTCCATTCGGAGAGCTGGAGTCGGGTGGAAGAGGACGGAGCTTGCGACAGGAAGAGTAGAGGCGGCAAAAGGAAAGAAAGGCAAAAGGACTGTGAGCAATATTGGGGGCTTTGTGCACTGTGTGTATCATGTGAAATAAACAGGCATGCATTTAGACATCTAGAGTCCGTGTCTGTCTGTGTCTGGGTTCAAGGTTCACAATGAATAATGGGATGGATTGCTGGGTTAACAGCATCTTTCCACTGTTCAGCCTAAAGCCTGGACATATCTTCAAACCTAGATCCCCACAGTATTTTGTAGCAAAGGAAAACCCTTTCTGTAAGTCAAAATTCAAGGCACTTTAGGTTGGTGATGGGTCTAAAAGAAATGCAGCAACACTTAGTTCGAATTAATTGAGTTTTGGGTTATTATAGCCTCAACTAAATTTTTATGCTTGCATTGACGATGACATAACAAAGCATCTTATTAAATGAAACCTACCTGAGTCGTTCCAGCAAAGCAACCAGCAAGGAAAGCATCAGTGAAGGAAGGTGGAAAGCTGCTATTACTGGGATATGATTGGCTTAAATAGTCCAAAGTGTTGCCATAAGTTCCAAAAGCTACTGAGTTTGAGACTGCAACAGTAAAAACTGGAAAGGACATTCCTTTGAAAAATCCATGAACCTGGGGTTAAAAAAGTAAGAAAGTCTTAAGTTACTTCACTTCTTCACATACCTTTCATCCACCCATCCATTTTTTGAACCTGCAGTATCTGGACGAATGACACTGGTCCACTGCTGCTTACAGATAGGAAAAGCAGACCACCATAGAGTCATCTGCTTATTTTGGGATGCTCACTACCTCAGCATGAATAAGCATTGTCAAAAGTGTTGATGGCTGCCTATGTGTCAAAGTCAGAACACTTCAGGCTAAAGATAAAAACGAAAACTAGAAGTTTAAGAGTGGCCACCTAACAGTAAGAAAAGAGATGATCAAGCTGTCTTTCTTTCAGAACAGGAATATGCAGTAACATTTTCAAAGACGGCTGATTTTACATTGTGTTGTAAAGAATTAAAAAAAAAACACAAACCCTTTCATTTTTATAAGTCTTCTTGATGCAGTCTATGATTCCACGATATTTGTACTGTGTTTGCAAGCGGACCTGAAAGAGCAAATTTACATTGTTATTGTATTTAGTAATATAATAACAATGCTGAACAGTATTCCGTATTATGCAAATTACAATTTACTCATTTATTAAAAACAATGTCACTACAGATGGAACGATATCTGAATTAATAGTATATAAATGATGTCCAAAGCCTAAACATAATGTTCAATTAATTGACATCAAATGCAAAAAGAAAACAATGTGTAATATGAATCAAAATGTACTGCTAATGTGCACAGAATAGTAAAGGACACACAAAACATTTTCCATGTAAAAACTATAACTAAAAAATAGCTTTGGTGATATACTAAGCCACTGAAATCAGAATCTGTGCATTGGTGAGTGTTGACAGGTTCAACAGAGAGACAGCATGCCATACCATCCTCTTTAATAAAATCCCTGTGTGCGTCCAGGTGTCCGTGTGTGTGTGTCTTCTGGTGAAGTGCGCATGCGCGGGGCACGGTGCGATGCGTGATATTACTGTCAGAGAAAGTTAGAGGCGTTTTACGGAAATACAAACCAGTATTACTGCGAGAGGAAATTAAAGGTACACAATACAGTGACGCATATTACAGCCACATACAAGCCAGTATTACTGTCAGAGGAGATTAAAGGCATATTACCGACGCGCGCGCCTGTATTACCGCCAGAGAAAATTAAAGGTATATTACGGACGTACAAGCCAGCGGACGTACAAGATAGTATTACTGTCACAGAAAATTAAAGACACACAATACACGGCGGCAGCCCACGAAGAACAGTCAGCTCAGCAAGTAAACATCAACAAAAGAAAGGCTGAAAGACAAAGAAAAATACGACCAACAAACAGAATGAGGTCAAAGTCCCTTGCCATTTAATATAGACTGTTCCTACTAATGTTTATGCACTACTGTTCTAGCGCCCGTTATTGTAACGGGCTAAATGACTAGCAGATATATATGTATATTGTATGAATTAATTGTAATACACTATATATTACTTGCATATGACTACTTAATTTCCATTCACTTAAATTATTAAATAATTAAGTAGTACAGTATTGTCCACTTTGAATGTGTTCATGTGGTAGTGGATATAAGGCTCTGTTTTACTTCATTTTATCAGACATCAGTTTAACTCCTTTAACCTCCCTTTAAATGAAAACAAACACTTCACAGAAAGAAAACTGAAATGGTCGGAAAAAGAACACTGTATTTTAATATATTCACTGTAACAAAAGGCATACATTTATTCTTAGTTTTTTTTTTTGGTCTGCATGTTTTCAACAAGGCTTCATCTAATATATTTTTTTCTATTTTTCTAGGACCCGAGAGTGGGCTAGATTTAAGTTACCCTATCCCACTTTATGAAAGAACTGCAGAATAGTCGCAGAGACATACTTTTGTTAAAATCCAAAATGTTGTAACTAATCGTGTATTCATCATGAAGGTTAGAACTTTTGTTAGAACTAAAGCTAAGAGTTGTCTCTGTGCCAAGGACTTCACAAAATGCACTACTATTCAAAGAAAAGAATGGCAAATTCACAAAAGAAAGGTCGGAATCTATTAATGAAAAATGATTATATACATAAAAAATATTAAAAGTGTCTGTCATTGTATCTGCCCATGTGACTCCAACAATAGCAGCCATCAAATCACGTCTGACACTCCCTCCTTCTCTTCTGCTTCCTGTGTAAGTGCAAATCTGTTGCTATCATCTAATATTATAAAATACGGTCTTCACCATGAAATAAATGAACCTGACACTACTTGCTAAAGTATTTTGGAGGGATACAACTGAAAGCATAACACAAGCTTTATTTTTGGTCAAATTTCAGACTTCACTATTGCTTCTTTTAATGGTGTAAATTATTAATGATGACTGAAGAATAAAGAAAAAGGCTTACTGTGCACCAGGCGCATACCCAGGAATGAACTTGGGGGGATGAGAAAGCACATTAATCATAATCCTGTCTGTGATCAATCAGTTAGGACTGTCATTAAATTTATTTCAGGGGGTGTGGGCTCAAAACTGAAGTCCACTCCTAAGGCTATCTCAATGAATTATAGTCATAATCAATTATATACATCTCCATGCAAATTTACTTTCACATTTCTTGTAATTGTTGTGAAAACAATGATATACTATGGGAAATGTAGAAAAAAAAACACTAATATGTTGGTCAATTTTAAAAAGGTAATAAGTAAATTATTGAAGTCTAACAAATGCTACTAGATAAGTTGGATTTTATCATATATTGTCCACACTGCCAAAAGGTTTTTACTAATTCAAATGTATTAAATTAAGATGTTTAAATAATCTCCTAAATATATTTGTGGTCATCAAAACTTTGAAAGAATGTTTAACTAATACTGAAAACTATTAAATAAAGCTAAAACCTTTATGGTGTCCATAGGATGTCCAAGAACCAAACCAACAGCACCTATAAAAAAATAAAAAAAGAATATGTACTGATTGATTGGGACAGGCAGGCTACCTCCATTAAGGAAACTAATCACAGTACTGTATGTCCGTTGTTTAATCTTTATGCATTAATAGTAGTCGTCTTCTTAACCATTTTATTCTGCACGGCTTATGTTGTTTTATATCTATTTACAGGGCTTATGTACAATGCTTCCTCTACAGTACCCCTAGAATGCTCTTAGTCCATACTTACTTTAGATCCTGATCTGCTGAATTCGCCACTGCTCCTATATTTCTGAGAACAGGTCCATGAGCTCCCCTCCATCTCCCAGCTATCATAGGAGCCAGTAAGTAGCCTAGCTTATGTCGACTTGTCCTTTGTTTTTTGTACTTCAGTGTGAGATTTAAAAATAACCTTTACGTATATACTTATGTTCTCACAGCTATACCTTCAGTCTGTGTCTGTCTCACTCATGATAAAGTGTGATACAGACAAACAAGCTGAATATTGTCAAATATTGTCCACTCTACCAAATGTTTTTAATAATTCACATTAGATGAAGATTGTTATAATTGAAAATCTTACAACTCTTAAATGTAGTTTTTTTCTGCCTGAAATTGAGAACAGTTTGTTCAAGACCATGTAAACTATGGTCTTGCAAAGGAGACACGTTCTGCTTTACATTCATTGACAACCACATCAGGAATCGACTGGCACAAAAAATTAATGTGCTGCTGCTGCTGCACATTTACTCTACAGAGAAGGGAAAAAAAATCATCAAAAAATATAACTATCATTAAATGTAGTAAATTAAATAAAGAATTTTAAAATGTAAAAAAGTCTCAAAATAAATGCAAATGTTAAAATTAAATATTCCAAAAATCAAAATAAAAAACAACTAAATGTGGATTATGTCAAAAAAAAGGAAAAACAAATTATGAATTGGCGTAAGCTACTCTTATTGTAATGATTTACTTACTGAGGTAGAAGTACATAATAAACAGTAATATCATATTTAAGGAAATTAAATTGTGTGCTTCCATTTAAAAGTTTAAAGTCTAAATATCCTCGATTGTATTAGAAATTTTTCATTTTACTCCTTCCTATAGAGTGCTACATCTCCAGTAAAGTATCAAAAATGAAAAATAACATCATATTCATAATCCCTGACCTTGAGATAGTCTAAAATGCTTATATTTCAAATTTGCTATTTGTAATCTTCTGAGACTGGCTCTTAGAGGGCTAGGACCACCAGTACAGAATTAATTGAGCATCAAAAACAATCAGATTGGTGATCAGCAACTTCAAAATTGCACATAATGACACTCCACGTGCTTGTTTTACCGTTCCTCATTTGCCAGTTTTTTTTGAAAATAAGTAACATTGACCCCTTTAGTGCCATTAGGGATGAACCCCTGAGTCAGTCCCAAACATAGGGGAGGACCCCAAAAAGCTTGATGTTTTGCATAACTAGACATTAGGATCAACAAATGGTATATCATATGTTGGGGTTTTCTTGTACTGGTCAGTCAGGAGACACCCATAGAAAAAAAAGAAACTTAAATGATTTTAAATAATTCATAAATAATTCTTAGTCCACATCCAAAATACTTTATCCTTAATCCAAGAACAAAAGTTCAAATCCAGGGAGTCCAAAAGCAAAAGTGATGAAAAACACTAACCAGATAAGAAGGGTGGAGCACAAAAGGGAACCGATAAGCACTTGCTAAGATAGCTAATGCCACAGCTCCCTGGCTATGGCAGTCTGTGCCTTAAAATGTGCTGTTAGGCCAGGTTTATACTTCATGCGACGCATGCTCCAGCAGACGCTCCTGCTACGCAAGCGTTTTACTGTTTATACTTGTGCGCGTACTTTATGTAAATCTGGAGGAATCCACCAGGTGGCAGTGCGAGATATTATCACGGTGAGAACAGGTCCAGCTTCACTGTGTTGTGAATTGCCTGGAACACCCATTAAATTCCGATGACACCTAACTGCAATATCTCTGAAAAGGATGTTTAATGATTAAATCCATCAATCTAGGGATGTGTCCATTCCAGCAAGCATTGGGCACGAGGCAGAAACAATCCCTAGACGGGGCATCAGCTCATCGCAAGGTGAAAACAAGCACACACACACACTAGAGTCATTTTAGTGTCACCAAATCTGCATATGTTTGGAAGGAAACAGGAGCACACTGTGGAAACCCAGCAGGAAAACATGCAATCGCCAGGCAGGGAACACCAACGACGTGACTCCCCGCAAGACAGCAGTGCTAACACTCTGCCACCGTGTCACCCCCATGTGTGTAATTATTAACAGTATTCATTATTTAAACGAAATTAACTATTTATCTATAAAATGTAACATACATACTTTAATGCATTTCATCATGAAAGTGGTATCAAGTATAAATATAAATCTAAGGATTCTAAATGTGCAGAGAGTTGGAATATTGTACATTTAATGTGTTCTGTGTGGTGATCCATTGCTGTTTGCCACTCCTGTCAGGTAAGGACGAAGCCCCAGAAAAAAAGATGGCACAAAAGATGGTATGTGAGACTTTTAAAACGTATTGTGTCATTACAATCGGGAATATGCAACACTTGAATATAAAAGCACCACGAATGCATCTGTATGTCAGCATTTTGCTTCACCACATTGAACCATTCAAATATCGAAGAGTGCACATCGATCCTGTAGGATCCTCAAAGCAGCTTTCTGTCACATGTAGATAGTAAACAGAGACTCTGACGTCACATTCCAACTTTTATCACACTGTGGCCCCCAACTTTTTGCTGGTACTGCAACTCACGCACGCGTCGCGTTAATTTCACGCTGGGAACGCATGGCGGCCATGATGCAGGTGCGTATGTGTTCTGAGCGTGAAGTATAAATGAGCCCTTAGGTACTTTCAAATGGAACACCTGACAGCTCTGAACAAGAAATGCTGGGCAAAATCACAAAAAACTCAGACAGAGGACTAACAAGGGAGTAGGGGAAATGACAAACAAATGAAAAAGACTAGAAAACAGAAGTACAGTCTGAACGGTTAACCTAACATGCCCCATGTTGTGATTGCATAATTTCTTCTGGGAACTATGTATTTTTTCACTCTCCTTAAATTATGTTTCATCTAGTTTTACCTTTATCTGTTTCATTTCAGGCTCATGAATTATCTATACTAATAAAAGGCAAAGCCCTCACTGACTCACTGACTGACTGACTGACTGACTGACTGACTCACTCATCACTAATTCTCCAACTTCCCGTGTAGGTAGAAGGCTGAAATTTGGCAGGCTCATTCCTTACAGCTTACTTACAAAAGTTAGGCAGGTTTCATTTCGAAATTCTACGCGTAATGGTCATAACTGGAACCTGTTTTTTGTCCATATACTCTAATGGAGGAGGCGGAGTCACGTATCGCGTCATCACGTATTACGCCTCCTACGTAATCACGTGAAGTGAAAACAAGGAAGAGATTTACAGCACGAGTCAAACGCGGGAACGAAGGTAAATTACATTAATTATTGAGTGTCTTTTAATACTGTGTAATTGTTGAGTGTCTTTTAATACTTTGTAAGCATACATATTAACAGATGTGCAATTAAACGTGTGCATTTACGGGTTGATTTCTCAGGCTTAAAGCTCGAAGTGATCACTCGAGTGAAGGCAGCTTCACAAAAAAAACAGATCCTTAACAAACTGTTATTGGTATATTTTCCCTCAATTTTAAAAGGTTTTCTTTTCTTCTTAATAAAAATTTAAAAGCAGAACTTCGCCGGTGCGAACCGCGGGAATTTGAGCGATTGACGCATACAGACATATTCATGAGTGCAGGTACTTCGGAAAGAAAGCAACGTGTAAACCTAAAGTTTAAATTAAGTTCATAGACCTACAAAAGGTTGCCATTGATTTCAGGCAAGATTGCTTTTCTCCTGTACAACTACACGCTGCATTCTCAAGAGTGTGCTTGCAACGCTTGGTCATATTACAACCGGAGTGCTGAACTAACAACGTGATATACAAACAGAACAATCGTAAAAACAGGATTAAATAAAAAGGCTGCTTCCGTTGGCAAAGCAACGAAAAAGGAAGACCTTATATGACGTTCGTTTATAAAACAGCGGAGAGGCTGTGCGAAGTCAGTTTCACAAAAAAACAGATCCTTAACAAATTGTTATTAGTATATTTTCACTCAATTTAAAAAAGTTTTCTTCTTAATAAAAATTTAAAAGCAGTACTTCACCGCTGCAAAGCACGGGGATGTATATATATATATATATAGATAGATAGATAGATAGATAGATAGATAGATAGATAGATAGATAGATAGATAGATAGATAGATAGATAGATAGATAGATAGATAGATAGATAGATAGATAGATAGATAGATAGAGATTTATATATAGATATATATATATATAGATAGTTAGATAGATAGATATATAGATAGATAGATAGATAGATAGATAGATAGATAGATAGATAGATAGATAGATAGATAGATAGATAGATAGATAGATAGATAGATGTGCAATTAAACGTGTGCATTTACAGGGTGATTTCTCAGGCTTAAAGCTCGAAGTGATCACTCGAGTGAAGGCAGCTTCACAAAAAAAAACAGATCCTTAACAAACTGTTATTGGTATATTTTCCCTCAATTTTAAAAGGTTTTCTTTTCTTCTTAATAAAAATTTAAAAGCAGAACTTCGCCGGTGCGAACCGCGGGGATTTGAGCGATTGACGCATACAGACATATTCATGAGTGCAGGTACTTCGGAAAGAAAGCAACGTGTAAACCTAAAGTTTAAATTAAGTTCATAGACCTACAAAAGGTTGCCATTGATTTCAGGCAAGATTGCTTTTCTCCTGTACAACTACACGCTGCATTCTCAAGAGTGTGCTTGCAACGCTTGGTCATATTACAACCGGAGTGCTGAACTGACAACGTGATATACAAACAGAACAATCGTAAAAACAGGATTAAATAAAAAGGCTGCTTCCGTTGGCAAAGCAACGAAAAAGGAAGACCTTATATGACGTTCGTTTATAAAACAGCAGAGAGGCTGTGTGAAGTCAGTTTCACAAAAAAACAGATCCTTAACAAATTGTTATTAGTATATTTTCACTCAATTTAAAAAAGTTTTCTTCTTAATAAAAATTTAAAAGCAGTACTTCACCGCTGCAAAGCACGGGGATGTATATATATATATAGATAGATAGATAGATAGATAGATAGATAGATAGATAGATAGATAGATAGATAGATAGATAGATAGATAGATAGATAGATAGATAGAGATTTATATATAGATATATATATATAGATAGTTAGATAGATAGATAGATAGATAGATAGATAGATAGATAGATAGATAGATAGATAGATAGATAGATAGATAGATAGATAGATAGATAGATAGATGTGCAATTAAACGTGTGCATTTACAGGGTGATTTCTCAGGCTTAAAGCTCGAAGTGATCACTCGAGTGAAGGCAGCTTCACAAAAAAAACAGATCCTTAACAAACTGTTATTGGTATATTTTACCTCAATTTTAAAAGGTTTTCTTTTCTTCTTAATAAAAATTTAAAAGCAGAACTTCGCCGGTGCGAACCGCGGGGATTTGAGCGACTGACGCATACAGACATATTCATGAGTGCAGGTACTTCGGAAAGAAAGCACCGTGTAAACCTAAAGTTTAAATTAAGTTCATAGACCTACAAAAGGTTGCCATTGATTTCAGGCAAGATTGCTTTTCTCCTGTACAACTATATGTTGCATTCTCAAGAGTGTGCTTGCACGGCTTGGTCATATTACAACCGGAGTGCTGAACTGACAACGTGATATACAAACAGAACAATCGTAAAAACAGGATTAAATAAAAAGGCTGCTTCCGTTGGCAAAGCAACGAAAAAGGAAGACCTTATATGACGTTCGTTTATAAAACAGCGGAGAGGCTGTGTGAAGTCAGCTTCACAAAAAAACAGATCCTTAACAAATTGTTATTGGTAGATTTTCACTCAATTTAAAAAGGTTTTCTTCTTAATAAAAATTTAAAAGCAGTACTTCGCCGCTGCAAAGCACGGGGATGTATATATATAGATAGATAGATAGATAGATAGATAGATAGATAGATAGATAGATAGATAGATAGATAGATAGATAGATAGATAGATAGATAGATAGATAGATAGATATCTCTATCTATCTATCTATGTATATAGATAGATAGATAGATAGATAGATAGATAGATAGATAGATAGATAGATAGATAGATAGATAGAGAGAGAGAGAGAGAGAGAGAGAGAGAGAGAGATAGATAGATAGATAGATAGAGATAGAGAGATAGATAGATAGATAGATAGATAGATAGATAGATAGATAGATAGATAGATAGATAATAATAATAATACATTTTATTTATATAGCGCCTTTCCCATGCTCAAGGCACTTACAGAATAAATAAAGAACGGCAGAATATACAGTATATAGCATTGTACAAACCAGATAAATAAACAAAGAAGATTAAGACAGTAAATTCTGAAAAAAAAAAAACAGACAACATAATTGATGGTCTCGCACACACATACAGGTTACATGAGCATCTTGACAGAGAAGTAAACTGAGAGAAGGGTAATAAAGTCAAGTAGAGCTAAAAGCCTTCCTGAACAGATGAGTTTTGAGTTGTTTTTTAAAAGAATTCATGGAGTCAGCTGACCTGATTAATTTTGGTAGGTCATTCCAGAGTCTGGGCGCTATACAGCTGAAGGCCCTGTCACCCATGGAGTGTAGATTAGTGACGGCCACAACAAGATTACCAGAATCAGAGGACCTTAGTGGGCGGGCAGGCACATAGTGATGGAGAAGGTCACTGATGTAGTTTGGCGCGAGGTTATTTAAAGCTTTGTAGGTTATTAGTAGGATTTTATATTCGATTCTGTAGGACACAGGGAGCCAGTGAAGGCGGAGCAGGATGGGTGTGATGTGCTCGCTGCTGCTGGCTCGAGTAAGGACTCTTGCAGCTGAGTTTTGAATAAGCTGGAGCTGTGATATAAGATTAGAAGGGGCACCTGCCAGTAGGGAATTACAATAATCGATGCGGGATGTGATAAAAGCATGGACAAGTTTCTCAGCATTAGAAAAGGAGAGGAAGGAGCGAACACGGGATATGTTACGGAGGTGAAAGTAAGAAAGTTTCTTAATGTGATTTATGTGGGCGGAATAAGTGAGGGAGGAGTCAAAAATGACACCAAGATTTTTTACAGTAGAGGCAGGTCTGATGAGATCACCGCCAAGATGGACTGGGAAGGAGCTCATTTTATTAAGTTGCATTTTAGTCCCAATTTGCAGGAGTTCAGTTTTATTGCAATTTAATTTTAAAGAGTTCTGCTCCATCCAGGTTTTAATTTCACTAAGGCAGGTTGTGAGCTGAGAAAGCTCTGATGAAGTTCCACTTTTAACATTGAAGTAGAGCTGAGTATCATCTGCATAAAAATGATAACCCAATCCATAACTACGGATAATATGGCCAAGGGGAAGCATATAAATACAGAAAAGCAGAGGACCGAGGACAGAGCCCTGAGGGACTCCTTGTGTGACTGGCGCTGAGCTGGATCTACTGTTGCCAAGACTAACAAACTCTTGCCTATCAGTCAGATAGGACTTGAACCACTGGAGGGCAGTGCCAGAGATACCCAGCATGTTCTCCATTCTGAACAGTAGGATGTCATGTCTGACAGTGTCAAATGCTGCACTGAGGTCTAACAGAATTAATATGCTGGTTTGTCCAGAGTCTGCTGCCATAAGCAAATCATTGGTTACCCGTAGCAGAGCAGTTTCACAGCTGTGCCGCGACCTGAAACCAGACTGAAAGGGTTCCATCAAATTATTAGAGGTTAGGTAATTGGTGAGTTGGGAAGCTACAACACGCTCAAGAACTTTTGACAGGAAAGGTAAGTGGGAAATAGGCCGGAAATTGTTAAGATTGTCAGCATCAAAGCCAGACTTTTTTAACATTGGGGTTACAGAAGCAATTTTAAAAGTGAGCGGCACAGAGCCAGTGTCAAGGGATGAGTTTATTATTGTTGTAACAGTCGGGATTATGGCATGAAGGCAGAATTAGATAGATAGATTAGATGAAGGCAGATAGATAGATAGATAGATAGATAGATAGATAGATAGATAGATAGATAGATAGATAGATAGATAGATAGATAGATAGATAGATAGATATATGTGTATGTATGTAGATATGTATATATGTGTATATATATGTAGATATGTAAATATGTATATGTATATATATGTGTCTGTATGTGTATATATATATGTGTATATATATATATATATATATGTGTGTGTGTATGTATGTATGTATGTATGTATATGTATGTGTATATATATGTTGATATATGTATATATATGTGGATGTGTATATGTATATATATATGTATATATGTAGATATGTGTATATGTAGATATGTATATATAAGTATATATGTTTATGTATATATGTGTTTACATAACCTCTTTAACACACTACTTCTCCGCTGCGAAGCGCGGGTATTTTGCTAGTAAGTAATATTTTTCATTATATTTTGATTGTTACACAACACCATATTGGTATTTAACAAACGCCACGTTTTTTTGACTTGGTTGTCAAGACACCATCACTTGTGACTAGGATCCTAAAAATCCTAAGAAGTGACCTGCAAGGGCTTTCTTCACCTCTCCAGCTCTATAAAGCTACAGGGGTACAGAGAAGTAACTAGCTCCAAAGTGCAGAAAAACTTTCCTTTGGACCAATAAAAAAAAATCAAGAGTTAAATAAATGGAAGGAGAAAAAAGTAAAGGAAATGGCAAGCAAAAACACACAAGAGGAACAAACAAGAAAACAGCACACAAACCACGCAGCAGATGCAATCTCAACAGCTACTGAGGTGATTCGTAGCAAATAAGGTCAACAACAGGTGAATGCCAGCATATGCAGTGAGCACAAAAAATAAATGCGTCAGTATAAAGTTAAATAACGTCTAAGCCTGCAGTTTATTTGTGAAGTATTATTAAGAAGAATTTCCGTAAGAGTATTACAAAGTAAACTAGTTGACAAAATTACCACAATTATGTCTCTTTGCTCACCTTACTCAATACTAAAATACAGTCTGAAAAATGAAAAAGTTTGATTAACCACTTTGGTGTTAACACCAGGTATGACTCATCATTAGAATTCTATGTAATCACAGATATGCCCAAGTCAGACATGGGGTGACATTCAATGATCCACTTTATAGTGTGTAGCTCAAATAACTCTTGAGACAGTATTTTGCTGTCATCAAGTGGATAAAATAACATTATACTGCAAGGAAATCATGAATATTTCTATGTTTTGCCATTTATCAATATTCATGAGAGGCAGCCTTCAACCAAAACATACATTTGGGTGTAAACAAGAAGCTGAAAATCCAGTTTTAGAACAAACTGTAACTGAACCATTAGTTGAATCAAGTGATAGTGCTGCCAGTGTGAATTGGTCATCAGATCAGACAGTGAAATTGATGCATACGCACTGTATGACTGAACTGCTGTGATAAGCACGGTCACTTCAGTTGTGTGAAGTTGCTGCAGGTTGCATTGGAAAAAGGCAAAATGATAACAATGAAATAGAAAGACAAGAAAGATGTTGGCCTCTTAACCACTGTTCATACTGTGGCAACTGTTAATGGTCGTGTCAGAGTAAATGTGGAAGTCACTAAGCCTTGTGTTGTAGTAGCTTACAATAACACAAGAAGCACATCAATCATATGGGTCAGGCACCAACATTCTACCCTCTCTTGTGCAAACAGAACAAATAATAAGAAAAGTGTGCAAAGAAACATACTTAGCTACTAAGAATTATAGTTAAAAGGAGAAATACAAGTAGACTGAGTACATAGAAAACATGCAGCGGTCCAAACCAAGGAGCATCTAGTCATGATTATCGATTTTTAACGGCAGTTAGTTTATGGATCGTTACGTCAAAGAATCATGGAAAGAATCAAATTTCAGGGAAAAGATCTGCATTTTACCTTTAGAATGTAAAGCGTTTTCAATTGTCAATACTTGAAATTTAGTTTTTGTTAACTGTGAGGAACTGGCTTCTTCACAAAAGATGTCTTATCTTATATATAAACATCTACGTGTGGAAGTGTGTCTGTCTGTCTGTCGGGCACAGAAGTGCAAGGCGGCCTGGAAGTGCAAGGCTACAGCATGAAGCTCAAGCAAGGCGGCCCCAGGTTAACAAGTTGGAAGAAGAAAGAAGTACGAGGCTACAGCATGAAGCTGAAAGAAAGCAATGCCATCGCCAAAGTGAAACCACCTAGGAAAGACAAACTCACTTAGCCGCTGAAATATACAAGCGAGACGAGCACATTGGCAAAACAAAATCTCAGAGGAAAGAGAAACTCACCTAGCCACTGATTGACAAGGGGGGTGAGCACGTCAGCAAAACAAAACTGCCGACTCTGCTTTTCAATTTTTTTTCTGACGATTTAAATTGTTTCTTGGAGCCCAGGCTTTTTACAGCACGGCTTACACAGCTAGTTTAAAATAAGCTTGTGGTACAGATTGATAACCCTAATCAATTAAAATAAGCAAATCATAACAATAAAAATTACATAAACATTATAAGGTATTTTGTTGTAGTGGTCACTACAAAAGGTGCTAAAATAGATGATTAACTGATCTTCACAGCTTCAGTTTTACAGAGATCAATCAAGAGTAGCATCTTTATCATTCACCTTTAGTTTTAAGTATATTCAATGACTTTGACTTACCAGATATCCATCCTGCTATGAACTCAGCGAAAGGCATTCTTCATTAATTGGCCAGATAGATTCATCTACTAAAAAGAAAACACATTGGAAAAGTTACAGAACCTTAGCAGAAACAGAAGTCAACTGCAAGAAGAAGAAAAAATGAATGCAAATACAACAACACACTGCCCCTGTGGTTAATGCTGCTGCCTTATAGATCAAATCTCCTGTCTTTGAATTACCAAACCTGTTTGTTTTCCGTGGACAGTTTGCACATTTTCCCTGTTGCCTGTATGGGTTTCCCTCCCATTTCACTGGTTTTCCTCCCAATCTTGCATTACTGATGTAGCAACACAACAATTAGCAGAGAGAAATAATCTAATATACAGGCAATGGGACATGCAAGGGGGTGGCGCAGTGGGTAGCGCTGCTGCCTCACTGTTAGGAGACCCGGGTTCGCTTCCTGGGTCCTCCCTGCGTGGAGTTTGCATGCTCTCCCTGTGTCTGCGTGGGTTTCCTCCGGGTACTCCGGTTTCCTCCCACAGTCCAAAGACATGCAGGTTAGGTGCATTGGTGATCCTAAATTGTCCCTAGTGTGTGCTTGGTGTGTGCCGTGCGGTGGGCTGGTGCCCTGCCCGGGATTTGTTTCCTGCCTTGCGCACTGTGTTGGCTGGGATTGGCTCCAGCAGACCCCCGTGACCCTGTAGATGGGATATAGCGGGTTGGATAATGGATAGATGGATGGGTCATGCAAGGACATGATGATAAGCATTAACTAAGACTGTTCAAAATTAATTTTTCAATAAAACACAGTAAGCTTTTCTTAACCTTGGTGATGGAAAAGTAATATTGAATGTCACTTTATTGGTGGCGTGGGATACAGGATCATGTGGGAGACTGAAATTCCCTAGAAACAGTTTACCTGAACTCTTAGGCGTAGTTTTGTTTCTGGTATCATCCCTCTTCAAATATGGAGATCTCTCCTGCTTGGGATGATAATGTCAATGAGAATTTAAGTCACAGAGGTGCAAATGTTGGTGTATTATGTGACTATGCCAGTCCCTTACAGACTCCCTCTTCCCACATGGGAGTCTGCTGAACCAACACCGTCGCCAGTTATGACCGAGATGAGCAGACAAATGAGGACAATTCTCAGATGATGCCAGAGGATGGTGGAAAAAGTGCTCAAGTGCTTTTACTTAAAAAACAGTCAAAACAAAAGTAAAACCAAAAAAAAGTGTCCATTGTGCAGTGTTCTAAAACAGTACATATATAAATCCATAAAAATCATTGTGAAAAGTGGGGATAAAAAAATCAATAAATAAATCCAAGGTTAAAATGCAGACTAACTCCTCCTAATCTCATCCCACCTCCTTCTCATTCTCCCCGGCTCACCCATTGCTCATGTAGCCGGGGAGACTCAGCAGCTACGAGCTTCTTTCGGCCAACCTCCGTCTTGGCTGCCTCCAGGCATCACAGCCAGACCGTCCAAGGTCGGCTCTCCTCCCTTCTTCCTTCGTGCTCACATGGTCACACCTCGGAAGCCTAGGGAGGGCACCTGCCTTGCTCGCCATACTCCACCTGAATGTTCTGTGAGGCGAACTAGCCCCTACAGCGCCACAGTCAACGCTCCTTCGCGGGGCTCCAGCTCAAACTGCTTCCTCCTTTCAGGTGGCCAGATCGTCCCTCTAAGACTGCCTTTCACATCTGTTAACCTCTTTCAATCTTTCCTTCCATTTCTTTAATTTCTCTCGTCTTTGATTCCTTTTCTTTCTCTTGTCTTTGATTCCTCCTCCCCTTTTGTGCCGGCCAGTATATATACACACTTGTCTCTGTGGGCGCAGCGCCTTAATCACACGCTGCAGGAAGCTAATGAAGCAATTGAGAACGATGGTACCCACACGTACAGGTGCGACTCACCCCAACTACCTTATTAACTCCCCGTGGTCATGCAATCGTGCCGACGGATACTGGCAAGGCTTTATGGATTTAAATCATGGCCCATTTTTTTTTGGAAGCCGTGGACCTGCCATACCACATATTGCTTGTGTGTCTGCACCTATCAACTATTCAGCCTTCTTCAAGGCCGTGGTTATAATGCATGAAAGTGTACCACCTCCTGATGTTCTAACCCTACTGGGAGACTTCAGTACTTATGTGGGGGGTGACAAAACATACAAAGAGGAATGACTTATAGAAATTGACATGTTGGTCCATAATGATAGGCTAAACTGGTCTAGTAACACAGAGAAACTACAGAATATAACAAAGGGCAGAGCAGACTTTTTTCCTTGGAGACTATGCAACTTTAACGTGAGTAGTGACATTCTTTGCATTTTCTATAACTTTGTGATTTTTTTATGCTGTAGTGTGCTGGGCTAGTAATACCTGTACATCCAGTACTGTATTTATATGTGAATTTTAAAAATATTATGCAATAAAATTTTCATTTAAAGGTTTAAAATTTTGTATTATGTGGTTCACAGCGATACTCCTCATGTTAATACGTAGCACTGGTGTTTGTTTTCTTGATTTATACATCACAACATAGGTGTAGGGAAGTGGGAGGAAAGGTGGAGGGGTTTATGGCAATCCTGGCTCAATGCTAGAGAAAAGCTGTGAATGTAAAAATGACAGCACTATCCAGGCCATGACGCATTTCTGATAAATGAATGAGAATGACTAATAACATTCATGCAGCAATTTTTTTTCCTTCTTGAGGTGCGTGCATCAATTTGTGTCACTCAACAGAGAGTGAATCAATCCAATTGCTACAATGCATGGGTAAAATGTGTGGATCCTGCAAAAAGAAATAACTGAAACAAAAGAGCGACAAGGAGCACGACTTGTTCTAAAAAATGGAAAGTAGACACAGACATCTGAACTTTCAAATATGAATGGACGAACCAATGTGTGTTCATTCTTCCTGAGTGTAGTTCAAAACCAGTTTATCTCATGTGTTCCGGAACCGTGGCTTTACTAAAAAGTAGCAACATGAAGCGAAACTATGACAGGAAACATGGATTGTTTGTGCAAAGTGAGGGCACGTAAAATAACTGAACTGATAGCTCACTATGACAGATCCACCAGAGCTCTTTCACATTCATTTACAGCCCAGCAGCGTGCAAATGAATGTTCAATTAAAGCAAAATGGACTTTGGGGCAACATAAAAAAATCATTTTCTGATGGGACACCTGTAAAGGAGTACACTTTAAGTGTTATTCAGATGGTTCTGTTTTATTTTACTTAAAATGTGAATGTGATATGCCTACTTTTATTTTGCATTAAATACAGTTGTTTATTTGTTTTAAACGTTATGTTAAAGATAGCTCTTTATATTCCATACAAATAAAAGGCCAGTTAAATTCAAAGGATCCACATGTTTAAAGTCCTTACTGAAAATCGAAAAGAAATATTGTTGAAATGCTTTGGTAAGTACAGTTTATTTTTTTTATAGAAATGGTATGACTACATATATAGGGATCTAAATCATAGCGCAACGGTTCTGACTTTTAATAGGAGAAAATGTTGTTGGTCAGACCTCTTTAAATTTTAATTCAATACCCCTGCTCTAATACCTCTCTTTTTAACTAATTGGTTTGCCAGGTATGTTACAGTGTTGACTACCCTAATATAAAGGCAAAATTCTGCAAAGTATATTGATTATCCCTACCCATTATTCCAGTTTGCAGTATATTCACTAGTTTATGCAAAGAATGCAAAATAACCATCCAAGTAATGCACAGTGTCAGTTTTTAAGTGAGGCAACAGCAATAAAGATCTTTTTTAGCGTGTCAGAAGCAAAAGTGTGGTAGAGCAGTGTTTTCCAACCTTTTTTCTGTGGTGGAACACTTTTTGTAATCCAAAAAATCCCAAGGCATACTACAATTCTACCAACCAAAAAAAGCATTAAATCTCTTAGATGTGCTAAACTGTCCAAAGGGGTGAGACAAGGGGAAGCAAAAAAAGCAGCTCAGAGATTGCCATTCACAGACACAGCACTTAGTGAGTACTTTGGATGCTTTTCCCAGCTGCTTTGTCCCTTTGCCCACTCATACAAGCAGTCCTCTCTCTGCCTCACTACACTGACCTGTGGTCAGAGGCAACTCGTTTGCCCACTGGCCTTCAGCAGATGAACGCCCAACATGTCTCCTGGCCTTGGCCTTGTTTTTTTATTGCCTTCTTTTCAACTTGCCTAGGATTTTGTTAAACGTTCAGTTTTAAGGTCATTGTTTACGTTTAAACTTTGCCAATTTTTTTAATTCCTTTGTGTTAATTCTACATTGTTTATGAATCATTGTGTATTTACTTCATGATTTATGTATTACTTTTATAATTACATGTTTTACATACATTTATGTGATTACTTAGTTCATTTTTAAATCTACTTACACCCTTATATCTTCATCTTCTTTCAGCTGCTCCCATTAGGGGTCGCCACAGCGGATCATCTTTTTCCATATCTTCCTGTCTTCTGCATCTTGCTCTGTCACACCCACCACCTGCATGTCCTCTCTCACCACATCCATAAACCTTCTCTTAGGCCTTCCTCTATTTCTCTTGCCTGGCAGCTCTATCCTTAGCATCCTTCCCCCAATATACTCAGCATCTCCTTTCTGCACATGTCCAAACCAATGTAATCTTGCTTCTCTGACTTTGTCCTACCTGAGCTGACCCTCTAATGTACTAGTTTCAATCCTTGTACACACACACACACATATATATATATATATATATATATATATATACAGTGTACTGTATATATATACAAACAACACACACACACAGTGCCTTCAATAATGTTTGGGCCAAGGACGTTTTAACTTGATGTACCCCTCTGCTCCAGTTTAAAATTACAAATAATAAAAGTCATTATATAAAATTGATTACATTGCACAAAGTAGACTTTCATTTAAAGGTATACATTTCAGTCACACCACGTTGAAAGTGCAACACTTTTGAAATGAGCATCTAAAAGCCATGTATGTCATGTAATTCTAGAAAAGGCAGTATCAAGTATCAGCATGGCTCTCACTGTTGCACTATGCCACATGGAAATCACGCCTATTCAAATACTAAAGTTCGACAATGAAAAGCAGCAAGCGTAACAGGTTCAAGCTTCGCGGCCCCTTTAAAAAGTGAACTTTGTAAAATTATCAAATAGATACAGATAAAAGCGCATAATGACGAGTAAACGTCACGCTGTTATTACAGATTAACACACAGACACGATCAGTTACGTTTGGTCTTCAGTTTTAAAGAAAACTAGCAGTCACGCTACTTTATATCCATTAAGTGAATATATTTCTGATGATGTTTTATATTATTATTACACGCACTGAAAATTCCTTCAAATTTCTGGTTTCGAATTCCTATTGAAATGATTGTGGTTAAATGCACACACGAATGCTAAGCAGTATCCCAACCCTTTGTCTTTCAAGACACAATAATTTCCTCAAACATCCAGGCACGGACATATTTGTGCCAATTTATTACTTGTAAGCAACAGTGCAAATATGGGAACGAATGCGGCGTCGCTTAAACTGGATGAGGGAAAACTTCTGTGAAAACATCCCCGCCTTTTCCTCCCTAAACTGCACACTATGCTCCTTGGCAATGAGAAGCTTATTTTTAGAAGTTTTAAGAAATGCATAACATGTAACGCCACTTGTACTGGCTAGTTTGTGTTTAGTGCAGTAAAAGCGAAATTTGTTAATACGTACTTACCATAAACCCGGCGTGCATCCCGAAGACCGACAAGCGAAGTCCAAAATTCAAGATAACAAGCGATAATGCTAAACCGAGCAAGATCCGCCTCCTCCTCCTCCCTTCTGCGCCTCCTCCTCCATGTGTGCCAGTTCGTTGGTTCTAAGAGAAGAAGGAGAGGGAGAGAGAGAGAGGAGGAGGAGGATGGCGGGATGTCCTGTACCTCTGAAGGCCTGACCAGCAGAAGGCTCCGGATAAAAAGAAAGATGCGCATCGGAAGACCCTCGAAGCGCCACAGATTATTCAAATCATGAACAACATAGGAGATCCCAAAATGTGAGGAGAGATCAAGAGAAGCAATTAAATGTTCATTTTCAAATACCATTTTGAAAGATCTGCACATTCTTTCTTTCTTTCTTTCTTTCTTTCTTTCTTTCTTTCTTTCTTTCTTTACTCATTTATCGATCGATTGATTGATTGCATTGCATTTTATGTCCTGTGAATACCAACCTTGTTTCTTATGGTTCTGCTGCAGTATGCATATGAATTTCCCCATGGGATTAATAAAGTATACCTGGTCTACAGTAATCTAATCTAATCTAAAAGTACGCTCAACCATACACATTAAACGTTCCAATGTTTCCATATTTTTTTTATGGCAAATGCTATCTGTGTTTAAGTTTACAAGTCAACAGAATGAAATAGGCTGTTGTTTTGTTCACTGAAATACAGTACATCGACCTTAAATGTTATTGTGCAAAACTGAGTCGTTTATTTTAATACATGTTGTTTATTGTGGGGAGTGGTGGCATGTTGGCAGGGCCGGATTTTCCTATAGGCTAACTAGGCTTCAGCCTAGGGCCTCAAGATCAAGAGGGGCCTACATTCAAATTGTTAGCAAAATTTTATTATCTCTCATGTAATTTACAAACTTAAAAATGGAAGGTGAAAGGGCCTCATAAGTGGAATAGCCTAGGGCCTCTTTTCATGTAAATCCGGCCCTGCATGTTGGACGGTCTAATATGCAACTGAGAACTTCACTGTACTCTGCAAACGTGACAATACGTACTACTATTTCACTAAAATGAACTGAGTTAACATAAGGAACACCATGTACAAGAACAAGAAACACTGGTTACACTCCAAAATTGAGGCTGCCAAGGAACAGTTACTTGACAGTTACTGCTATATAAAAAAACCTTAACAAATGTTTTGTTTGGTCTTAATAAGGCTTATAAAATACTAATTTAGCACTTTAAGTGCTAATTCTACTGCATGTATCATATAGGTTTACAGGGTCAGTACTGTCAAATTTACATAGTACAGATTATTCACTCCTATATAATAATAATAATAATGTATTTTATTTACATAGTGCTCTTCCCATGCTCAAAGTGCTTAAAGATTTTTCAAAAGGGTACAAAAGTTATAAAAGCACCAAAAAATATAAAATTAACACTGGAAACTAATATTAGACATTAACGCCAAAGGAAGTGGTGGTGTGCCATTCTCGTGGACAATTTCTACTTATAGTAAGTGTTTTCTAAAAACATTCATTTATTTGTGTTGTCAAATAATGTATTTTACTGCTTTACGTTAATACATAGACCCTTTATTGTTGTGTTTGTGTTCCACAACAGTTTCCATGTTTTCTTACAGATGATTAAAGAAACCCTTCAGATACAACATTAATGATATTAACAGAAAACAGACAACACAAATTTTTTACAAAAAAGACATTTTGCTGCAACCAAAATAGGCCTTAATTGATTAAAAATGATAGCTATCACAGCTTCTACCCCATTGCTCTCTGGACTCTGAAATCTGTGCTGTCTCCATGCCATCAGATCTGCCCCAAGTAGTGAATTTATATCCAGTAAATTTGTTACACTTGTCACTACTGTTGTTTTTATTATTAGTTTTAATGTTATTATTTATATGTTACTATCTATTTCAAATTATTATATCTATTTACTTACCTATCATTTACTTTTAATTATTTTTTATCTTTTTTTATTTGATTTAAAAAAATAGGAAGAGGATGACAAAGTAAAAAAAAATTCATGTTTAAACCCGCCCTGCTGGTGACTACCCCTGCCTACCTTGGAGCTATACAAAAGAGAACAGAGGTAAATTTAAATTAATAAAACATGCAGGTCACTGTAGTCTCAGAGGCCCAAACATCTGGCTGAGCAAGAAAAATATAAAATTTACAAATCAAGTTGAATCCTGAGCTCACTGTCATGCATGACCTAATCATGGAAACAGTGTCTTTCCAGTTGCTGATAGTTACAGCTGGTATTCCATTAATCCATGCGGTTAACAATTCTAACAGAACAAGGTTGTAAAAAGAGGACTTCCAGACAGAGAAAGCAACAAGGTCAAGGTTCCTCCATTGGGAAGCTGTAAGAACTTTGGCTGCTATTGTAGCTATTGAAATAATGCACTGGTGATGAACAGAGGGAGATAGAGTAGTGAAATCTAAAAGGAGTAAAGTAATAGGAGAGCAAGGAAAGAGGCAGTTAAAATGGAAGAGAGTGCAAAAGCAACTGAGGCCCAAAGAACTGCAACAGTAGGACATTCCCAGAATGTGTGGAGAAAAGTGCCCAGAGCATTAAAGGAACACTGGTGACAGAGTGGATCTGGAGCTAAACCCATCAGGTGACACTTTCTAGGGTAATGATAAACTCTATGAATAACTTTATATTGGATGTGTTGATGACTTGAATTTCTAGAGGGACTTTTTATGTTTTTAAAAGTTGTGTTCCAACAGAATGCAGTTGACAGAGATAGATCAATGATCCATTTGTGCGTGACTGGGACAGATGTAATTTTGGAATCACAAAGATAGGCATTCAAAGAGGAAATGTGTTTAGTGGAAAATGAAAATGAGAAAAAAATAGTCAAATAATGAATGGTTGGGAACAGGGGCATGTCTTGAGAACAGGTTTAATCTGTAAATAGAAAAAGAAAAAGGAGGAAGGGATTATATATTTGTTTTTAAGAGACTGGAAAGAGGTGAAATTGGTTCAAGCAAACAAATCACAGAGTGTGCTGATACCTCTTGAAGCCCAAGTTGGATTGGAGATCAGATGCCCACCAATGTTTAGAGAGCTGTTGTGAAACAGTGCTATAAGAGAGTGCCAACATGGAATGGAGCCAAGGTGCTTTTCAACCCTGTGCCAAATGCACATAACATAATTTATAAGTGGATTACGTTCATCTACCTCCTTTTTTTTGTTTTAAACCTGTTCAATGGTAACTGCTGCAGAGAATGAGGGGAGACAAGGTTTGTTTCTATAAGTAGCCAGGAGGATTTAAGTGGTGGGTTTAACCAAAGGGAGATCAGACATAAGACAAGTCCCCAATGGTATTGTTCAAAATCAGGAAGAGAAATGCTTCTGCCTGATGTGGCGTGAATTTGATAGCAGGTCTTTCAGCACTCCATAAAAAAGAACTAGTGGCTGATTTGACCTGGTACCAAAAAGGGCACATTAAACTAACAAAATTTAAATGAGGGGGAAATTAATTTTAATGATTGCCATACAAGACTGAAAGAGAGAGAGAAAGGGAGAGAGAGAGGTTATTCCAGGACAACATTGACTGTTTACCTGGAAATTTGACAGTAATGGGGGGTTTAAAGGTAATTCCTAAATATTTTAAAGAGTTAACAGCAAGAAATATAGGAAGGAAAAGTGACAGATTGACAAGCCCAGTTATTTCTTTTAAATTATTTACTTTTCTGTTAATAGTATAGTATAGTTCTTTACCTGTCTTGCACTTGTTCTGTATTTATGTAGGTTGCACAGTACTCCTGGGGAATGTTATTTCATGCCACTGTATGAGTACGGATGGTACAACAATAAAGCCACTTGACTTGTCTTGCACTATTCTTAAGGTGCAGTTGGATAAACTGTAAAAAGACATTGAAAAAGTTTGATTGTACAGCAGAATCAAGCAGCTCAAATAAATGAATAGGAATTAACACTACTACATGACAAATACATAACCTAAATCATTTGGTAATCACCTGTTTGAATCTTCTGAGCAAGTGAACTATGTACGTGTTCAAGTTCCAACTTAATTTTTTGTAGCCATCCATTCTTGGCTTCGCTTGATCCTTTACGCATGGCTCCATTAGCTGTTAAGGCATGAGTATAACTCTCATTTTGATCATATCTCTGATTATAAGATATTCATCACAATGGTATGTAGTTAAAAACAAAACACAAATAGGCTAATGGATGCTGAAAAGCTTTCACACACAGAAGACTGTAATTCAGTTAATGTGAAATTCATATCAATCGATGGAAGGTTAATAGTTTTGACTATAGTTGTGGGCCGTGACTCATTTTAGCTTTAATTTATAACAAATGGGAACCCCTCCCCAAAAAAATAACCACCAAACAAGTATTTAGTGCTGTAAATACAAGACCCTCTTTCTCAACCTTATTAATACCACACCTTTCAGTTAAACAAGCTAAAGGTGAACTCATACTGCATGAACAATTAAGTGAAATTACCAAAAGAAAATAACTATAAAAACTAAACAAACAATACAGTATATAATGATAATTAATACTACTTCATGAAAGAAGTAAAGCACCTAAAAAAAGTTCCCCACTTAGTTATTAATATTAGTTAAAAACCAGGCCCCTTCGTCAGGCAAGCTGTAGTACTGTACTACAACTTGGCTGAAGAAGGGGCCTGAGCTGCCTTGAAAGCTTGCATATTGATCTGTTCAGTTACCCAATAAAAGGTGTCATTTTGCTTTACTGCTCCTTGCATCCATAATGGATAACATGGCACATCACTCTACTACTACAGTTAAAAACCAATAATTTATTTAGGTTAGGAGCACGCGCTCATACAACATATTGCTGCACCGACCACATGACAAACCAACTCAGGATCTCAGAGTAAGACCCAAGTGCAGCCATGCAATGGGTGACACCTCAGCACCACACTAGATCAGATGGAGTGGAACCAGTGCAAGGTTTTTTATGATGGCTGAAGTGCCAATTCTGCCACCAACCCCCAGGTTTTCCCTGCATGTTGGGGGATCTTCTTGCAGGGCTGGATGCAGATTAACGTCATACCCAGGACGGAGCAATTGCAAGTTAAGGGCCTTGCTCAACAGCCCAACAAAGTAGAGTCACTTTTGGCATTTTACGAGATTCAAACTGGCAACCTTCTGATTCCCGGAACAGATCCCTAGCCTCAGAGCCACCACTCCACCCTGATAATTTATTCAAATCATCTAAATAACTAAGAACTTGTATTGGGTCTGATTTATTGTAGAATTGGAATACCAAAGATTTTAGATTAGTTTTCAAAATATACAAAAATAAAACCCTTTAGGCCATAATCACAACTCTTTGTCAAACATTATACTGCTAAACAGCTGGTTTAGCATGGCACAAGCTGTAGTTCTGCTCCATCTTTGCTGTTTGTGGCACTTAGCCCTTTGTCCACCATAGAAACTGAATACCACAGCGCGATCCTTTTGGTATGCCCTGTGGCTCTGATCTTTGGCCCATATATAAACTGTAGTTACCTTTCTAACCTCATGCTATCGCTACCTTTCTATCATCTAAGGCTGGCAGCACACCACATGTGCTTCAGAACAACTCTTCCACCTGAAGCTAAGTATGTTGAGGCCCAGCCAGAACATGGATGGGAGACCATCTAGGAAAAGCTTGGGTTGTTCCTGGAAGAGGTGTTGGTGGGCCATTACAGTGCCCCAGTGCTGTAAAAATGGTGCCGTCCTTTGGATGAGATGTAAAACCGAGGTCCTGATTCTCTGTTGTTATAAAAGATTCCTGGGCATTTTTCGTAAAGAGCAAAGTATATCCTGATGTCCAGCCTAAATTGCCCACCACGGCCTAGTCATTCTGGCCCCATAATCATCTCCTGTCTCTAATTGGCTATCTCTCTCAGCAGTTACCACCTAACAGCTAATGTGTGGTGAAGATACTGGCACAAAAATGGCTGCAGTCACATCCTCCAGGTGGATGCTACACATTAGTGGTGGTTGAAATGACTCCCCACTCACTGAAGTGATTTGAATAGTGAGAAAAGCACAATATAAATGTAAATAATAGTAATTATTATTATTATTTAATTGTGATTAAGTAGTTCAAACACCTTTTAGCTGCAGATTGAGGATGTCTGTTCTTTATAATAATTTTGTATAGAGAATGCAACCGTAAGGTAGTACTGCATATACTGTGATGTAAATAATGTTGGTTGAGTCTGTTCTTATTGAGTGACGCTTACATAATTTCGTTTCCATTTATTTCCAAATAGGTGACTTTTTTGTGTGTGTGTTTGCATGCGCGCTGCCCCCACAGTTTTTTACGAACTCGTACTGGGGATCCGAGTGGCTGTCAGATTAGTATTTTGATTCCTGATCTGGAAAGGATGCCCACTGTACTTTCTGACGCACCACAATGATAAGAGAGGCTGTGCCAAGTGGAATTGGGGGTTCAGGTTGGAGTCGATTGTTTGCTGAGGTCTATTGTATCTCCTGTGTAAGCATTGTTTGATGACTGTTCTTAGGGGAGCAGTTTGATGAGAATAGATGGAAACGATAGCATCTTTCATTCTTTTTAATTTCCTACATATTACAATGGGTGTAAATCCTTCAGAACAGAGTCTTAACACAGCTCTGTTTATGCGATGAGGGGTGATTGCTAGAAAAATGTAATATTTTATCTATATAACATTCCTTGTGATAAACACTCATAGTCAAAGTGGTGTTGCTACCTCTTTTAGTGGAGATATCCAGGAAATTGATGCGTTGGTTCATTTCTCTTTCCACAGTGAGCTGGAATGCAGGGAATATTGAGTTGATGTGGCTGTGGAATTCACTCAGCTGGTCACTTTTTAATATGACAAAAGGTTTTGTGCACGTAGCGTATCCAAAGAATACTAGTAGCATAAGAACAGGGGTTCTCAACCAGGCATTTCAGGGGGTGTGACAAAGAGGAAGGTTGTGTCACAATTTGCCAAAACTGAGTGAGGTGTGTTGTCTGACTTTATCGTGGTGCAATTGGTGTCTTGCAGTGTGCCATCATTTGTAGGTCATTTATTAGTCAGTTCTCCTGTTCTGAGATATGAAAAGAATCAAGCATTCCAAGCACAATTGTCATCTGTAAATTAGCCACAGAAATAAACATTTTCACAGGATTCCTTGCTGTAGGCAGAGCATTCGTAAAGGTAAACTTTTTATGAGAATGGAATTTGGAATTGCAGTGATCTGTTGAGGAAGGTGAGGTCTAGTACTGATTTCTGTGCAAGTCCTGATTGTGAAACATCACTGATTGTTGAGGCTTAATTGTCATTTTTGCTAGGGGATGGCAAGGGGAACTGAATTGGATACAACTCCTCCCGGCCATAACACAGCAATTTTGCACTGTGCAGCACATCTGTTTTTGAACTGCAGTACAGGTATTATTGGGGGTCAAAGCTCACTGACTGTTTTTCATTGCTTAGTGGTGCACCAGCACTCAGTGCTTTATGGGAGTGTCCAATCATGCACATCCATCAATTGTTGATCATGTGTCATTTCCTTGCAGTGCTTGATGCTTCGTGGGATACCCCAACCACCAGATCCTCCATTGAGTGTGTAAGCTTCAAGGGGGACACATTTACAAGATTACTGAGATTTAGCAAAGCTGATAAAAGTATAGAGCGCCAGGTCAGCAAGGCAGAGCAGCAGAGAGATCAGGCATATGGAGTAAAAAAAGGTGAGAGTAGGTGGTATTGCAGCAAGTTTTTTTTAAGGAACACAAGCTGATGCCATTAGAGGTTTTAATCCAGCAAATATGCGAGATTATATTATAAAATACATAGCAAAGGAAACACTGGAAAATGGCAGACTTCAGTATAAGGTTGTGGGTAATTCACTGCTTAGTACTCTAAGTCTTAGTACTCTAAGTCAGTGATTCCAAGCCTTTTTTCTGTGGTGGCACACTTTTCATAACCAAAAAAATCCCAAAGGCACACCACTATTCTACTAACCACAGAAAAATGAAATCTCATACATGTGCTACTGGAGAATCTGGAAAAATGCAGCTCCAAGATCGGCATTCACAGACACAGCACTTAGTGAGCACTTGGTTGACACAGGATCAATGATCCATTTAGAAGACACTAAATGCCAGGTCCAGGAGGTTTCTGATCAGACTTCATGTGGACACATCTCCCAGCAGTTTCATCCTTTTGCCTGCTCCTCTCTGCCTCACTCCACTGACCAGGGTTCAAAGGCAGCTTTTAGGCCCATTATTCACAATCTCTGTAAAACTATACTGCCAGGCAGAGGTACTCTAGCACCCAGAAGAAGTGTCTGAGGTGCTCTCTAAGTGCTGTATATACAAAATGGTAATAACATAGCTGCTTTTATGCCAGCTTCTCCAAGTAGTCATGTTCTCCTTGGACAGGTCTTGACCACCTGATAAGCATGTCCCTCTCATGTCCAAACACGATAATTTCTAAGGCACACCTGGGCAGCTCTCACAGTGCACCACTGTGCCATGGCACACCAGTTGAAAAACACTGCTCTACGTCTGCACAGGAAAGCTGATTCCAGAAGAAGTGTCTGAGGTGCTCTCTAAGTGCTGTGTATGCAAAATGGTAACAACAGAGCTGTTTTTATGCCAGCTTCTATGCCAGTACTTAAATGTCCTGAAATACAGAAGTTGGGATGGTTACCATGTAACTGAAAGAATCCACAAGTGAAGGCAGGCACCACTCCACAGAAAAAACAAGCATGTGGTCCTGGTTGAAATGCAGCATATCAGTAAAAAAACATAAGATATATTCCCGAAAATTCAATCTTTTTTTAAAAAAAAGTCTATTCATAAATATGATATCAAACAATTGAAAAGATTTCATTCTGCAAAGCAGATTCAAATCAATTGCTCCAGAAGTTACAATTTTAGTTGAACTGCAAATCAAAACAGAAACTCAAATCCATGATGAACAGAGCAATAAACAGTAGTCTATATGTAAAAAATAAAACAAACAGCTATGAAAGAAAGCAAGAAAAAGTGCAAAAAGTAGGCAGAGAGGAGTTGTAACAAGCATGCACTAACATACCCTCTCTGATTGTTTTTTGTTTGTGTTACAATGTAAGATATGACCAATAGATGCACTGTCTTAAGTATTACTGAATTATGTATGTCATATGCACTTATTTACAAAAGGGAGACAAAGCAGCTCCATAACCTCGGGCATAAATTCCAGCCCAGGTGACTGGGTGGGTCTTGCTGCTTGTTTTCCCCATGCCCGCCTGGGTTTCCCTCCCTCTACATGCCTGAGGTTAAATGGCGAATAATCTGGACTCATGTAGCGTGTGTGAGTGAATGTGCTTTCTGTATGTACCTGCGTGCCTGAATTGGATAAGTGACTAAGAATAGTGAATAGATGGATGGGCATTAAAAAAGCTCTGTAAAAAAGTTTTAGAATATTTTCAAATATAAATATTTAGTTAAGCATATCGGTTTCTATTACTAGAATATTACCGAATAGCAACATTTTCAGCTAGTAAAGGAAACTACATAGTTTCAAGATAATTGTTTACCTAAATAATCACTAGAATATAACTAAATAAATATTTCTCCATATGCTGTTTATGATATTAAATGTTCATGACCATCACTCTGACAATCCCTTCTACATTAACAAACATCCATCTATCCATTCTCTGTGTCTACTTTTTCCATTGCAAACCTCAGCTAGCTGGAGTTTATTCAGGCAGTATCCATCCATCCATCCATCCATTTTCCAACCCGCTGAATCCGAACACAGGGGGTCTGCTGGAGCCAATCCCAGCCAACACAGGGCACAAGGCAGGGAACCAATCCCGGGCAGGGTGCCAACCCACCGCAGGACACACACAAACACACCCACACACCAAGGCCAATTCAGAATCACCAATCCACCTAACCTGCATGTCTTTGGACTGTGGGAGGAAACTGGAGCGCCCGGAGGAAACCCACGCAGACACGGGGAGAACATGCAAACTCCACGCAGGGTGGACCCGGGAAGCGAACCCGGGTCTCCTAACTGCGAGGCAGCAGCGCTACCACTACACCACCGTGCCGCCCGTTCAGGCAGTATCAGAAGCAATAATAATAATAATAAGAAGAAGAATTCTTTACACTTATATAGCACTTTTCTCACTAATCAAATTGCTCTCCACGCAGGGAGGATCCGGGACATGAACCCACGATTTCCTTACTAAGCAGCTTTAAGTCAGGAACCTGCTCTGCACAGGACAACGTTCCACTATTTGACGTACACTCACACATACACACACTCATTGGCTCACTGGCATGGAATTGGTGTCCTGGATTGAAAATTTATATTTGTTCAGTAATTAATAACAATAAAACATACTATCATTGTTAACACTTTTCTCTACATAGTCTATTGCTGGTACATCAGGAAACAATGAACCTTGAATGACTTACACTGACTCCACACTAATTTAGAGTGGTCAGCTTACCTAATATAATTAATCAGAAGGCCAATACATAATCCACTGTTTTATCATGAACATTGTCCACAAAAGGCATTACACTAGCCTCCTGGGTTCTTTTTTTTATTGTTGAACAAGAAGAAATGCTCTTGTACTGCACCTTAACTTATTAACATTGTTTTACATGTACACCCTGCAATACTCACCCCAGAAGCCTCAGCAATGGCAGGCTACATGCTGCTGGGATCACAGCTCACAATCTGCTCCCACCTTTCAAACACTGAAAGCACTTAACAAGGATGTCTCCACATTTCCTGGCAGGACATGAGCATTCTTGTTAGACAGGAGCATCCCCTAACCCATTCGGCAATTGCAAGCGTCATTAAACAACAAGGTCATTTCAATGAGTTAATGAAAAACTTTATTTAATTTAAACCTGCATATATTTATTTGGAAAGAAATCAGACATAACAAACACTAGGACTTAAAATGGGTGAAAAGATAGACCCTGAACGACCCTGGCTTCATATCAGGTAGATGCAGAGACAGAAAAACAGATGTGCTTTTGCAAGTTTCAGAAGAAGAGCCAAGAGAATCCTCAGGAGAATCGCTTCATGTCAGAAGAACCAAAAACAGAGAGATCCTAAAGAACCTGAAATACTTTCAAAATCTCTTTTATGTAGTGCCCTGGTGGATGGTCATGTAAGATGTGCAGAAACAAGGCAATAGTTACATTATGCTAAACCTTCAAGAGGTGATAACGTATTAATGATCAGGTTATTTGTATTAACATTACTGTGTAGCTAATATAATGATATATCAGAAAGGTTTCAGTTCCTTATCTTATATCTTCTATAAGCCTATACCCACTATTTTACCTTAAACTTAAAACTCTTGCAAGCTGTTAATGCTGGTACTATATAAGTGGATGCTCGAGGATGTTTTTGGTATTTTCAATTATTTCATCAGCCTAGTCATCATTCTTTATGTAAACATCCCATCAGCCCTCAAACTACTTTCTCCCTGGAAAACACTCACCCCAGCCATGGTAAATTCTTTAGCTTTTTCTTATAACATCTACACTAAAAGCTGCATCTAATTTAAATAATCCTATATTCCTATATGAACACATCACACAGATGAAATATTATGAGTCTTATTTAACAAACTATTTTTCACCACCTGATGAGACCAGAAAGATCGATTCAACAGTGAGGCAGCAGCACCACCTCCTGTACCACCATGCTATTCATTGTCAAAAATACATTTTGCAGCTAAGGTTTTATGTGAATACAGTCATATGATAAAGTTTAAGAACCACTCTCAGCCTGCATAATAATTTACTCTACTTTCAACAAAAAAGATAACAGTGGTATGTCTTTCATTTCCTAGGAACATCTGGGTGTTCTTCCAGGTGTCCTATAAAAGGGACCAGTCGCCTCTACTCAATGGCCAGAGTCGGGAGGAAGAAGGACAAAGCATGTAAGGAGGACTGGAGGCTAAGGGGCTGTGCTTTGCTTGTTGGTATTTTATGTACTGTGCTGTGGGGATTGAGAAAGAGCGCTTCCTCACTTAAAATAAATGTGTGCTGTGTGGTGAAACTTGCATCTTGCCTGACTGTGTTGGGTTAGGGTGGCTGTATACACCCTGGGCTTCACACACACGTGTTTAAATTCTATTGCCCTATCTGCGGCTCTGTGGAATTCCTCTTTAATGATGGTTATTTATGACTGTTTTGGGAACACAGCCCATGAAGCTGCACTGTGACCATTTCATTTCATCAGCAAAAGTGACTCCAAGAAATATAAAACTGCTGAATTTCATGGTATCGTCTTCTAATGTCCATGGGACTGTGGTCTGTTTCCTGTATCTGAAGTTTGTGACAGGTGCCCTGGTTTTTGCTGACATTAAGGGAGATTATTGTTCTGTCAACCCATTATGTCAGTGATCAGGTGGTGTGGTGGAGTGATGGTGGTGTTATTAGCAAATTCAATGTCAGAATTTAAACTGTGTTTGGACATATAATCATAGGCAATCAAGTTGTACCCTGGGGGCTCGGCCAGCTACCCACTAGAGTGCCAATGTTGAGGAACAGCATAGAGAATGGGATGCTGCCAAGCCACAGCCTGTTAGGATGATTGAACTCCAGGTTTAGAGGATACTAAATGCCAGGTCCAGGAGGTTTGTTATCAGACTTCATGGTACAAATTTGTTAAATCTTGAGCTGTATCCTGGCATACAAGTTGTTATTATCTAGAGGAGCCTGGGTGACATAAAATATATCCTCTGTGCACCACGATTTGCAAACTGCAGGAGGTTCACACTGTCTGGAATACAACATTTAGTGTGTCCCAATACCAGACTCTCAAAGCACTTCACCACAATGGCAGTGAGTGCCACTGATCTGTAGTCATGGGGATAATCCACTTTGGATTTCTTTGGCACGGGAATAATTGTTGTCTTTTTGAAGCCAGTGGGAAACAGAGATTGTCTTTGTGAGTCATTAAATTCTCATGAAATAAAGCAGCTAATTGGTTCCTACAAATTTTTTAAAATATGCCCTTGAAATTCCATCTTCTTCAAGGTTGACTCATTTAAAAATACCTTCTTATGTCATCCTTAGAAAAAAGAAGAGATGCATCATAGGGTGCTGTGGTCACTTGCATCACAGGAACTTGGTTTTTTAAACCAACATGGTTACAAAAAGTTCATATGGCAGACTAAATATGTATGCAATTGGATGACAGTTTATAATTAGTAAGCACCTTTATACCTTCCTACAATTTACATGAATCACATGAAGTAATGTCGAATAGAGTTACTAAACTAATCCAGGAATGACATTTAGCAACTCTAATTCCATTCCTGAGCTTTTCTTGTATTTATTGTATGCTTCCATATCACTGTCCTGAACTACAAGTCTCTAGTAAATTATGGATGTTGCTGATGATGCCAGTTTCTTATTAGCAAATAAGTAGATTTTTCTAAAACAGTCAACCACACTTTTTTTGATAAATCTCATCCAGATATAATAGGAAATTATCTAGAATGACCTGTGAGGCTACATCAAAATATTATGTATGGTTTTGCTCTACCTAAAAAAAACTAATCTTAAGCAAACAGGGATTAACAGAAGGCATACCTGAGTAAATGGATTGAATAGCACTGAGGCATATTGGTTTAAGAGCCTGAAACTTGTGTTTGATGTCTAGCCCAGCAATTACTTGCATGGAGTTTCTGTGTTCCTCCCAAATTTCAAAAATGTACATTTACATTTGCTGGACACCTTTATCCAAGGCAACTTACAACATTTATGATACAATTGGTTATATTTCTTTAGGTTTTCCAATTGGAGCAGAGGCAGGTCAAATGACTTGTTCATGGTAACACAGTGTCAGTAGTGGGATTTGAACTCACAACCTCAAGGTTTGAAGTCCAAAGCCTTAACCAGTGACTATGTTAGGTCAATTAGCATTTCAAGTTTGACATAGTATGAGTTAATGTATTCATCAAAGGACTGGTGTCTCATGCAGACCTAGTTTTGCATTGCAAACATCTCTCCCAATGACCCTGTATTGAAACAAGAAGGTTGTAAAACAGACCAATGGATAAATTAGACAGGTATCACCTGTTACTTTAACATTAATTGTTCACTGTGAGACAGATAGAATCAGGAGTAAATATCTCACAAATGTAATTTAACATGGGGAAATCTAGTTCTGAAATGTAGCTCAAAGTAACCCGACCAGGAATTATAACTTTTATCTTGGTTGGTGATGAATTTTTGATATGTTAAGGAGGACCAAACTGCTGTCCTCAACTAAACTTTTCTTATGTTCATAATTTAGAGTCACCACGGAACTTAACAAATTTGTACTACTGTCATTTTCAATAAACATGGAAAGCAATTTACTGTCTTGTTGCATTAAGTATATTTAATGGACCTGTTGAGCAAGTAAACAATGAAGACCTACCATGTTACAATGCCACCTCTCAGTGTCTGGATGTGTTTGATTCCTTGATACTGTGCCTGTGCTCTGTGTGGTGTTTGCATGATTTTCCATGATATGTGTGGGTTAAATCCCAAAATTCAAAGATGAATAAGTTGGCAAAATTGTCCTGCTGGGCATAAGCTCAATTTATTTTGCTTTTGTGTAGTGCTCATGGCTGAGTACAGGGTTAGGGTCCTTGTACAAATATATGATTATAATGCTCTTCTTCATCTTTTGGTTACTCCTGTTAAAGGTCACCAAAGTGGTTCATCTTCTTCCATATCTTCCTGTCTTCTGCATCTTGCTCTGTTACACCCACCACTTTCATGTCCTCTCTCACCATATCCACAAACCTTCTCTTAGGCCTTCCTCTTTTCATATTATATGGCAGCTCCATCCTTAACATCCTTTTCCTAATATACCCAGCATCTCTCCTCTGCACACATTCAAACCAACATAATCTCGCTTCTCTGAATTTGTCTCCCAACCATCCAACTTAAGCTAACCCTCTAATGTACTCATTTCTAATCCTGTCCATCCTCATCACATCCAATGCAAATCTTAGCATCTTTAACTCTGCCACCTCCAGCTCTGTCTCCTGTTTTTGGTCAGTGCCACCATCTTCAACCCTTATAACATAGCTGGTCTCACTACCGTCCTGTAGACCTTCCCTTTCACTCTTGCTGACACACGCCTATCACAAATTACTCCTGACACTCTTCTCCACCCATTCCACCCTGCCTGCACCCTCTTTTTCACCTCTCTTCCACAATCCCCATTACTCTGTACTGTTGATCCCAAGTATTTAAACTCATCCACCATTGCCAACTCTACTCCTTGCATCCTCACCATTCCTCTGACCTCCCTCTCATTCACACACATGTATTCTGTCTTGTTCCTACTGACCTTTATTCCTCTAATCTCTAGAGCATATCTCCGCCTCTCCATGGTCTTCTCACCCTGTCCCCTACTCTTGCTACAGGTCACAATGTCATTCTCAAACATCATAGTCCATGGGGACTCCTGTCTAATCTCGTCTGTAAACCTATCCATTACCATTGTAAATAAGATAGGGCTCAGAGCTGATGCCTGATGTAATCCCACCTCTACTTTCATTGCATCTGTCACTCCAACCACAGACCTCACTACACACTTCCCTCATACATATTCTGTACCACTCCTACATACTTCTCTGCCACTCCCGGCTTCCACTTACAGTACCGTAACTCCTCTCTAGGCACTCTATCATATTCTTTTGTCAGGTCCACAAAGACACAATGCAATTCCTTCTGGGGTTCTCTGTACTTCCCAATCAACACCCTCAGAGCAAACATCACATCTGTGGTGCTTTTTCCCGCCAAGAAACCATACTACTACTCACTAATCATCACCTCCCTTCTTATCCTATTTTTCATTACACTTTCCAATAACTTCATGCTGTGGCACAGTAATATACAAGTTCTGCACATCTCCTTTATTCTTAAAAATCCGTTCCAGTATACTTCTCCATTCCTCAGGCATCCTCTTACTTTCTCAAGATTGTATTAAACAATCTGGTTAAAAACTCCACTGCCATCTCTCCTAAACACCTCCATGGTTCCACAGATATGTCATCTGGATCAACAGCCTTTCCATTCTTCATCCTCTTCATAGCTGTCCTTACTTCCTCCTCGCTAATCTGATTCCCTATCGCCACATCATCCAACCTTCTCTCTCTCTCATTCTCTTCATTCATCAGCCTCTCAAAGTACTCTTCCCATCTGCTCAGCACACTCTCCTCGCTTGTGAGTATGTTTCCATCTTTATCCTTTATCACCCTAAGCTCCTTGCTGAACTCAGCCTTACAGTCTTCATTTTTCACCTTCCACCATTTGACCCTTGGCTCTGTCCTCACTCTCTTCCTATTCTTGATATTCAGTGTTATCTTACACACCACCATCCTATGCTGCCTAACTACACTTTCCCCTGCCACTGCTTTGCAGTTTCCAATCTCCTTCAGACTGACCCTCCTGCATAAGATATAATCTACCTGTGTACATCTTCCTCCGTTCTTGTATGTCACCCTGTGTTACTCCCTGTTCTTAAAATACGCATTTATAGCAATCATGTCCATTCTTTTTGCAACATCCACTACCATCTGACCTTCTGCATTTCTCTCCTTGACACCATACCTACCCATCACCACCTCATCTCCTCTGTTCCCTTCACCAACATGTACACTCTCCACCATTTCATTGAACTCATTCCAGAAATCTTCTTTCTCATTATCGCACACCCAACTTGCAGGGTATATGCATTAACAACACTCATCATCACACCTTCAATTTCCAGCTTCGTAATCATCACTCTGTCTGACACTCTTTTCACCACCAAAACACTTGACATACTGTTCCTTCAAAATAACCCCTACCCAATTTCTCCTCCCATCCACACCATGGTAGAACAATTTGATCCCGCCTCTGATACACCTGGCCTTACTCCCCTTCCATTTAGTCTCTTGCACGCACAATGTACCAACCTTCCTTCTCTCCATCATATCAGCTCTCTCCCTTACCAGTAATACTGCCAGCATTCAAAGTTCCTACCCACACTTCCACTCTCTTTACCTTCCTCTTCTCCCCCTGCCTCCGGACATGTCTTCCCCCTTTTCTTCTCCTTCTTCAACCAACAGTAGCCCAATTTCCGCCAGCACTCTGTTGGCTAACAGTACGGGTGGCAGCCATTGTGAACCCGGGCCTCGACCGATTCCGTATGGAAATCTGTATTGTTGTCCGCATATTGATCTGCCAAAATTTCACACCGGATGCCCTTCTTAACATAACCCTCCCCATTTATTCCAGCTTGGGACCAGCATGAAGAAACACACTGGTTTATGCATCCCCTGTGGCTGAGTTAAATGTACAACTATAATGCATTAACAATAAATTACAAATTCATATAACATTTGCAAACACAAACATGCAAATAACATTAAACACATAACAAAATAGTAGCCTTGAGACTGTCTGGTATTTTCTCCAAAACTGTTAATGAATTGTGCCTTTTGTTACTTTCCTCTTCAGAAAAACTAAGTCAAGAAAGTGAATGAAATTCATTTTTATATCATTGTAATGGCCTGGACTATATAACCTACTACGTGAAACCTCTCAGTCCAGCCAGGAATTGAATCACTTGGACTGCTGAGATAAATACCTGTATTCCAATAGCCTGGGAAGTCACAGTCATTGTGATGCTCTCTGGTGCATTCTGTCTGATTATGAAAATGTCCTTAGTAACAAAGAATCAGACTCATTGTAACCCATGTGTAACAGGCTCAGTATTTTAGGAGGCTGAATAAAGTGAAAAAAATAAATGCACACACTGGATCAATAACCATAAAATAAAATAATGGTATCGTTCACTTGTGAAATAAAATTCAAGCAAGTTTTTTCAAGTAAGACATAAACGAGAGAACACGCAAAAAATGTTCTTATTGCCGTTAGGACTCTTTCCTGTGTTTGTTTAAAATTAGCTGCAAACTGATGACAGCTCAATGTTTACCACGGATCATTTTTCAAAACTTTGCCTCCCTGCCGCCAACTCATTCACATTTTGTCTCGGCTCTGCCCACTGACGATGACTTTGTTATGACGTTTGGTGACGTTAGCATCGGAATTCTTTCCGGGTTGAGGGAGGGACCCGAAGTGTTCTGTTGGAGCTATTTACTTATTTCATGTTTTCTTCGCCCCTCAGTCTTATCTAGTTTTGTAGAAGCTTATTTTTGATCTGTGAGAAGAAGCCACTTAGGCCAAGCGGTTAGCCAGGTAAGAAAAAATGGACAGAGTGGCGGGTTGTAGACGAGACACACAGCTGAATGTGCCAAATGTGCGGTAAATACAGTTAAGTGGTTTCGCGGCTGCATAAACAACAACAGCAGCAGCACTGATGACATCCTCGCGGCACTCCTCGTGTAACCAGTTGCTGGCAGTTTGCAGATATTGGTTTGGCAGTTACATAGTTTAATATTTATTTCGTTAAGGTAAAATAGTTTTAAATGTTTTTGTTTTTTTCTCCTGTTATGTGCAGTCATGTATTATATATTACATGATGCTTTGCTAAAATTAAAGACGTCTAACTGCTCTGAATTAGATATCTAAAAAGTTGAAACCTCCCACACAAAGTGAAATACAGATAAAGGTGTATCAATCATTCTTCCAGTTAACGTTTGTTACGATAGATAATGACATTGGGATTGTAATGTTGTTTTATACCGTCTGATCTGCTGTATTATCAATCTTTAATTTAAAACTGTTTTTTGTATCAGTAAGGTGCTGCTGGAGTATGTGAATTTCCCCTTGGGATTAATAAAGTATCTATCTATCTATCTAATAAATAAAAAACGTTAAAGTTTTAAAATTAGTTTTGGGCAGTCCGAAATCTGTTGCTAATGTATACGCATACGAGAATACATATTATGAAAGAAATTCAAAATGGGAAAACCATAACAAAAATAATTTAACCACCTTATCAGCTATGAACTTTAACAAGCTTAGGAAGAAATATTTGCAAACTTACCGCTTTGTTAAAATTTAAAGGCACAGTGATCAAGCAAGAAACAAGACTTAGTGGACATAAGTGACGCTTAAAAAAAGGAGCTGGAAAATTAAAAAAAAACAAAAAAAAACTTTACGACTTTGAAAAACAGAATTACGGATTGGTGTTAAATTCCATCTTAAAAAAAACTATTCTAAAAGGAAATTACTTTTGCTTTTATTCATTGTACTGTACATCTAGAAAATAATAATACATTTCAATATAGATTAATTAAATTATTCCTGTTAATTAAGTGTACTAAGTGTGAAGTAAGAAATGAGGTTATATGTGACAATATTTTCTTAAATGAGTATCTTGGATTCTGGCTTGCTCTTTTTATTATATTATTCAAAATATTTTCTAGGATAAGCTACCACATATATCAGGCCCAGGCCAAGTCGTGGGGCAGTTTTATGGGGTGTGTATATGTTTAAAGGAATTGTGTTTGTGTGAGATTGCGTTGGTTTGGACATGTGCAGAGGAGAGATGCTGAGTATATTGGGAGAAGGATGCTAAGGATAGAGCTGCCAGGCAAGAGAAAAAGAGGAAGGACTAAGCGAAGGTTGATGGATGTGGTGAGAGAGGACATACAGGTGATGGGTGTAACAGAACAAGATGCAGAGGACAGAAAGATATGGAAGAAGATGATCCGCTGTGGCCTCCCCTAACTGGAGCAGCCGAAAGAAATAGAAGAAGATTGTTATTTTTTAAATACTGTATACCTGTTGCACATATTAAATATGTTTACAGAGCCCAGGGCAAAGAAGGTGAGTGCAGTGGCACTGTGGTTACTATTTCTAAATTCCCACTGCAGAGTTTAGGTTTTGATTCCCAGGTTGAATGTGTGGGTTTAGCACATTCTCCGCGTGTTTGGGTAGGTATTGCGTGGCTGCTTTACTTTCCGCTCATTTCAAAAGTCTGTATATTTGGTTGATTAGTAACTTTTATTTTTTAACTCAATGGACAAGGTCCAAAAAAGGAAATATACAGTTAGACCTTAAAAAGCATTTTTTAAGTATTTACTGCTCTTTGTTCCTATTGGACCATTTGGTTGAGCAGTGGTTAGTTGTGCTGCCTCACGTCTCCATAGTTCAGAGTTCAGATCCCTGGGTGGGTGTGGAGTTTTCATACTCTTTCTCTGCCTGCAGGAGTTTTTTTCTCTGGTTCCTTTCAACATAACAAAATTAGTCAGTAATCTTGGGGTCGAGTCCTGTCTCCCTTGACTGTGATTTGGAAGTTTTTTCAAGCATAATCATTATTGGATTGCTAGGAATATATGACAGGAGATGTCTGCTCATGTGCTCGTGTTTTGGATCTCATACTACTAATAGTTAAACATCACTAGACATATTCTCATTTGAATACAGGTGATTTTGTGTTTTAAGTTTGAAAAATGTACATTGGCACCTGGGGGCTTGCCCCCTGCTCAGTTTACTTGCCAACCCCCCTGGCCTGCCCCACGTGCCAGCCACTTTGCGTCTCTGCCGTTTGTGTTGTGACGTGGCAGGCTCCTGCAGTCGCTCCTCAGAAAACCCCTCTTAAACGGTGATACAATGGTAAACAAATACTTTTTTTTTTTTTTTTTTTAACCTCCTCTTTGCTCGATCAGCTGCCGGCTTGCTGCTGCTGTGCCACGTGATCTGCATCTCGCACTGCGCTTCGAACATTTAAAAGCCTTTACAGCAGCTGTCTTTGTCATCTACTCTTTGTCTTTTATTTCCAGCCCCAGGTGTGGTTAAATCTCTTGGCACAAAGTCTCGTCTTGTGGGACATGAGTTCTTGAAATTTTTTAGTATATATATATATATATATATATATAATCTTCTAAAAGTGTTTTAGTAAAAATAAAATACCCTTTAGTTCATGCTCAATGTCTAACGTTCACTCATTATAGAACTCTCTCATAAGTTAAATATTTCTAGTAAAATGACCCACAAACCTTAATTGGAAAAAAAAGTCTGAAAATGGATGTATATTTTTTGTGTTTGTATGCTTCTAAGTTAGTATTAAAATAAAGTATACATTGAAGAGTAAAAGTTCTCGGGTTGGAATTTAGTATTGTTTGGTATATTATTAAGATTATTAAGATAGGTGTTCATTATCTGTTATGTTTAATATGTTTCATTTCTTCCTGGGTAATTACTGCAATAATATATACCGCACAAATTCTGTTAATAGACTAGGAAGCAATGGTTGGTTAATTTAGTCATACGTTTGCCACTTGTTTGATTGATAGAATAAGCAAATCTCCTGGCTTGCTCGTTGATATTTAACTTTCAGAAGAGGTGAGGAATAAAAAAAAAAAGCCATCACTAAAAAAAAAAAAAGCCGTATTTTGCTAAGACATGTGGTTTCTATTGTTCCCCTGTCCATGCTTTCAAAATGGCAGATGTATGCAAATCTAATTTTTTATGTGGAGAACCTGCTTACGAAAGTGAAAATTTACCTACTTTTCAACTTCTTTAATCTACCACTGCATTAGCTTTTGAAAAATAATGTTGAAAGTTGGTAAATTAAAAAAGTGTTCATACTTCTGGCCATGCAGCAAGACAAAATCTATATTTGAAACACCCAGATAAAAATGTCAAGGCTATTCATTAATGCAGTATTTGCATGTATTTGTAATTTTAAATTAAAGATCACAGTGTTAATCCGAGTGGCATATTAGCACAGTGGTAAATGCTGCTGCTTAATGGATTCAGGTCTGGGCCTGGTTGATGTTGTCCTTGTTGCATCTGTGTGCTCTCCCCTGTTTGGTTTTTCCTCCTGGTAGTCCAGTTGTTTTGTTACATCCCTAAATGTTAATTGGCAATTTGAAAATGGCCCTGTGTGTGAATGTGCTCTTTGTCGGACTAGAATGTATAAGATATGACCTAACATTCTGAAACTTGCCTGCCTAGCTTCTGGTTATGGATGGCCAAAACCGATCCCAGCAGCATCAAGCATGAGGCAAGTCATGTAGGGCTTACGCACCCACAATCACAGCAAGTCAACTCTGAATTGCCCAGTTGACCTAACAAGTGGAAGGGGAAAAAAGGTATACAGAGAAAAATAAAAACACACAGACATGAGGAAAACGTGTGAACTTCTGTGATTGGGCAAGGAATTCAAACCCAGAGTGATGAACCTGTGAAGTGTTTGTACTGATATACTGTTCAAATATTTAAGATGTGGAATATTTTACCAAAACATTTGGTTACTGTAGCTAAAAGTCAAATTTTGTCAAATCTATTGAAATAAATTAATTATTAATTATTTACCTAATAGCAACATGCTTTTAAGAAAGATTGCCTAAAAGTGTCTGTTGTTAATATTTTTAGCTAAGTCATGCAGTTAGTGATTGTCTCATTAGGGATATCTGTAATATGTGAAATTCCTCACCATGTTCTACAGAGGCACCATTGAGAGTGTTCTGACCAGCTGCATCACTGTCTGGTATGGCAACTGCAACATATCCGACTGCAAGCGCCTGCAAAGGATAGTGAAGACAGCAGAGAATATTATTGGGGTGCCTCTCCCTTCACTACAGGACATATTTTACAAACGCAGTGTCCGCAAGGCCTGCAGCGTTGTGTAGGACCCCTTACACCCCTCACATGGACTTTTTACACTTCTGCCATCCAAGAGAAGATACTGCAGCATCAGAGGCAGATCTGCCAGGCTGCAGGATAGGTTTTACCCCCAAGCTGTCAGATACCTTAACACCATGCTGCCCCCTGGGATTTTCCACACTGCCTCAACCTCCTCTAAAAACAGAACTTTTATACATGCAAGCCACTTTCCTGTAAAGACGAATGTGCATGTAGAAAAGAACTGAAAATCTCATACTGACCTTTATGGATTTTGACATTCTTGATATCCTTCTGCTGTGAAACATTCTGACCTGTCATTGTTTACACATGTCTTAAAAAACTATTATCATACACTGATAATTTCTGTATTATCTATATCTTTTATTTATTTATTATATTACATATCTATTGATGTATTTATGTATCTAGATTGCAAATACCATACATTGCATCAATGTTCATATTGCTTACTACACGTCAATATTGATGCTACTTCTTTGTCTTGTCTTTACACAATCTCTTGTCTTGTTTGTGTTTTAATTTTAAAATGTTAATTTTAATTCTATTTTTAATTTATTATTTGCACTTCATTGTTATACACTGTGGACCCTGAGCTTCGCAATTTCGTCTATCTGTATACTTGTATATGGTTGAGATGACAAAGTTCGCTTTGACTTTGACTTTACAACAACAACATTTATTTATATAGCACACTTTCGTACAAATGGTGTAGCTCAAGTGCTTTACAAGATGAAGAAAAATATAAAAATAAGATTAGGCAATACTCAGTAACAAAGAATAAAGTAAGGTCAAATGATGAGGAGGACAGAAAAAACAAACAAAAAAAAACTCCAGGGGGCTGGAGGAAAAAAAAAAACAAAATCTACAGGGGTTCCAAGGCCTTGAGACCACCCAGCCCCCACTGGCCTACCTAACATAAATGATCTCAATCAGTCCTCATGGTTTACAGGCTTCACGTGAAAGAAATTAGATGGTCATGTGGACGTCTGGCCTTCAGTCCATCAATGTAGGGACTACATGGTGCCTTGATCAGGTGGTGAACTAAGAAAGAAGTTATTTAGTGTGATCTTGGCAACTGTAAAAAGGGGGAAATCAGTCTTCCTTCATTTGTTTCTCTCCCTTTCTTTCTCCTCTTTCCAGTGTATTGTTATAAAGAGACCAAATGGAGGGATGTGACTCAGGACTTCCTTCTGAGCCATCAGAGCCATCACAGAGAGGCAGTCTGTCCTCAGCTGGTGCGCGTGGTAAGTGATGTCACAGATACGAAGATTTTGTATTTTCCAGTTATACAGCATGTGGTGGTTGCCTTATTATTGTATTATGTGACAATAAAATGAAGGTCAAATAGAAAATATTGATAAACTTGTCTTGAATGATAGATGTGTTTTTGAAAGTACTTATGCAATCAAGGATTTGGATATTTAGAACTTAGCAATCAATCCAAATCATATGCAGTGATCTGTGCTTTTTTTATGTCAAGAAAAAACCCCCACTTTCTATAAAAAAAATGGCGTTCACTGTTTGCCCTTGTTAGTTTATTATGAAATAAGCATGCTTAATGTTATTTTAGGCTTCTTCCTCATCTGTTTTTCCTTTAAACTTCTATCTCAAGTGACCTTTTTATTGGAGGGAGTCCCACAGTTGCTATTTTTAAGGGCACATTGAACTCAGGATATTTTCCTGCCTTCTGCACATGACTTTTACATTTTACATACACTTTTGAAAGTACAAAAAGGTGATGCAAAGTACAATTAAACCACATTTCCTCCATTTATGAGTATTTGTCTGAATTAAATTTTTCATTAACTATGACATGTAACTACTCTATTATGGAAAAAATCTTTCAGATATATATTTTTTTTAATCTTTATCTTGCTAAATTATATTTCCTCTTTTGCCTAGCTTTAGAGGTTCTAATCTATCTTGTGAATGACACTGCAATCCAGCTGATGGTAGATAACATGACATCTATTACGGCTCAAGATTTAGGACGAAGTGTCAGAGAAGCCTTGCAGCTTCCTGAAATTGCAGGAGATGTGTTTACCTTATGGATCGTCTCCCCCCTTCTTGGTATGATTTTAGTTTTCTTCACACTGACTTTATGAACTCTGCTTCTCGAGGGTTTACAATGAGCAAGATAGTTGCTGACTAGCAGAATTATAATTCACCACTCTGATTCACGTCAGAAAGGCTGTTCTGTATCAGTCTCTCGCGTGAATATTTAAATCTTTTAGTGGGACTACAGAGTGAGTGGGGAATACCTGTTTTAGCAATGAATATTCTGTTAGGCACATACGTTTAAACAACAGTTGAACTATTCCTTGGTGCAACCTGAAGTTGCATTAAGTTAACTCCCTTGTCCAGTAATGCAAAAACTGTATGTGCAGCTGTATGTGGGCAACTCCAGTGTTGGAGAAAGACCCCCTCCATCCCCAAGGTTGAAAGGTTTGGTTCCACAGCCACTGCTGTAAATGGAAGTGAGTCACACAACAATTTGAGAATATTTCATAACCTCTTACAGAAGCTCTGTCTCTTTTCCTGCTAGAGAATGTGTGTCAGTCTTACCAGCCATTTGACTGGCATTGTACCCAACCTGATACCCACCCTTTGCCTTAGGGGTAGTGAGCAAACATATTTTGTAATTTAGAATTTTACTGTGCCCAACTTGGTTGTGTGGCTTACCTAACAACTAGGCATTCGTTAGCAAAGAACACCCTTAGCATTGGGTCCAGGTTTCTCTTTTTTATTTAGGACTATTATGAGGGTCTATGATTGGTTTAAGTATATTTTAACCTTTTTTTGTATGTAGAATACAGTGCATTCTGTATAACATTATTTGTGTATTAGATAAGTTGTGAGTAGTTGTGTTACTAACTATATCATTTAAATATTTTTAAAGATCTGTATTACAAACTAATATTGCACCAAAATGTTTAATGAGTTTTATTTTTGAAATTTTTTTAAAAGAACTACAGCTTAAACCCAAACACCAGCCTTACAAATTGTGCCGACAGTGGCAGGATCTATTGTATAGATTTACTGACTGCTCAGATGATGACATTGCACATGGTAAGGACAATAGTTTCTGGATTTTTCATTAGTATTGATTCTTTTGAAATATAAAGTGTATTTATTCTTGGGAGTACAGTTTACGTCCTTTTTTGAAATAATTTTGTGTGATTCTTTGTAATACAACTTATTTACATAGATGTTTTTTTTTTTGTGTTTTTATTTGCAGATGAAATTTAACCTGCTGACAAATTAGTTTTTTTTTCTGCTCTTTTAAATAATGATAATTTAATTAGGAACACCTGTCTAAATCTGAAACTAAATAGCTTAAGGTTCACCTCTATTGTGCTGTATGTGAATCCGTGTATAATACTTTCTGTAGTGTGTTTGACAGTGTAACCCCAGGGCTCTAAGCATTCTTTACAGTGTAATGAAAATATTTGCCTCCATTCTGGTTTTCTGCATTTTTGCATATTTTTATAGTTATTGTCATAAGATTTTTAACTAACTAACTAACCTTTAGTGAGTAAGTAATACAAAAATTGGGTTTTATTTACTTTCTTAATTAAAGCTAATTATGCAACATCGTATGTCCCACGTGAAAAAGTAATTGCTCCCTTTGGATAAAATACTCAGTTACTTTAACTTTAGTAACAATAACTTAAAATAAAAAGTTTCATTCCGTAACAGCCCAGTGAAGTAATTATGGTCCATTCTTCTTTGCAGATTATGCTCATTTATATTTGTGGGTTTTGAACATACACATGTTCACTTAAATATTCAGTAATAGCATCTCAGTGATATTTTGATTACTGTAGTATTTTTTATGTGAGAGAGGCCTGTAGACCCCTAACAGGCACATTACTACATGCATATGAGAGATTTGGGCAGCTTTTTCCCTTTGCATAATATGACCCTGAGTGTTTTGTAATGGAGTTCCACAGCCTTACAAATGGCTTTGCAGTGTTTTGCTAAATGATAAGCTTCACAATTTTTTTTTAAGTTTTCTTGAATTTTGTTTGGTCACAACATGGTGTGCCTATAGAAATTATGTGCTGATAACATCTTTCTGAGGACAACAGCCAAAGTTAGTGAGACCCACTGTATATTAGATAGTGCTGGACAGACTTTTTTGTATTTTAGGCAGCATGACCAAGTCATTCCTTTAATCTGCGTCTTTTTAAATTTAAGGCCGTCCTTTTATATACTACTCAAAAATCCTGAAATGTATCACCAGCTAATTCTGAAAATAATGCAACAATGCAGAAGAGTTTTCAAAGCACTTTAATTAACTGTTTTTCAAGACCTAGGTTGACAATAGTTATCAATTACACATCCAAGTAAGTATTTAAAGAGGTGTACATACCGTATTTTATATGTTAACAGACATTACATTCTTCTAAATGTTAAAAGATTGGAAAAAGACTGTATGGTTACATTAGAACCATATGAAGAGGGGGCAATTTCACTCCACACATTTCCCAGTGTTTTGCATCCATGATTAATTTACCTTCGGACAAACATTCATTTGTGGAGAAGATGGTCTTCAGCTAACAGAAAGACACAGATACATATGAGCCACTATAAAGTATATTCAGTGATGTGATTCACCTAGCAGAAAAACAAGGTCAGGTAAAAAGAAGACAGTACCTCAATGAGGAAAGTTCCAGAACTGCTTAAAAGAGACTAAAGAGAGAATTTGCTACAGCTTTGACCCGAAGCTGTTATCTCTGATGCATATTGTACATACGGGCAAACTCTTCTAGAATTTTAACCTTAAAACAAAAAAAGAGTCTTCCTCAAAACAAAATAGTCATTAACATGGAGAAAAAAGGGAGTAAAAATAAGCATCACCAACTGCACAAATAAGAACTCCAATTGAGAATTAATTGCTTATAAAACTAAAATTACTATGGAATCATTTTTTCCTTATGACCAAAAAACAGGTTTGGAAAATCACACCTGCTGTTCTAAAACAAATACAGGTAGTGATTCATTAGCCAGGCCTTTTTTTCCAAAACTCTAAAATGCTGGGACTTAAATAAGCAAAATAAAGCAACGTGAATCTACATCGTAAAAGGCTACGCATTTGTTTGGACCACACACAGGCTAATGCCTTCATTTCTTGCCAGGTATCCACCTGACTACATATCCATTGTTAATACCCACATGGTGAGTAGTTGTTTGTGGAACTGGTTGCATTGTGCTCATATGGAAACCTATGAGTCACTAGAGGCAGTTTTGAAGGAAAATTAAGTGATGCGAGTCAAATGACTGAGGTAAGAAATACATGTTAGGATAACAAAATATTATTAAACAATGGAACTAGAACTCTGAGCCTGGGACAATAAGACATAAGTAAAACAAAGTAAATACAAAAGTCTAAAACATGAGATAATAATCCCCAGCAATGCTGCAGGAATTTTTTTTTGTTATAATGTAATTGAAAGTAACTGGCAGGAGTTGGTTTTTATAATATAGCAAAATGAGTTCCAATAGCCTCAGGTGACAGGACAATGTCAATAAATAGTTATTAATGTCACGAGAGACTTGGCAGTGGGTGTAGCTAAGAGTGAGGTAAGTATCAGCAAGTAACATGCCAGTGGCTGACGATGGGAATCTATTTTTAAAATAATTACTTTTTGTTCTTGGTTGAGTTTTTAATTTGATTTTTAGTCCGGACATGGTGCATGAGGAATGTGCACATTCCACTTCTCTCTCTGGATTTTTTTTTCTGGGTCCTCCATGTTAAACTGACATAGTGTGATTTTTTTTTCTTCCTTTGTAAATTGATTGGTATCCTATCCAGGATTGGTTAATGCCATGGGGACAAAGAAGCAAAGATTTCTCTCGCTGATTACACCCTTAATTGGAGTAAAATGTTAGAAAATAGATGGAAGTTCGTTCAAGTATAATCATTGTTGGGTTATTAGGTTGATTGTATCTTAGTTTGAAGATCTGGGCTAGCACAGAATTATTTGTTTACAGAGGCATTATAGGATATAGGGATTATAGGGTCATTATTCTCACACTGTGCAGTGTACAATGAAATTCTTAATGCAACATTACTTCTGTCTTTATTGTCATGATTAGTGTGTATAAGTCCCATAAAACTTTTGCCTTTGTTACCGGATTATACTTGCCAGTCAATTTTACCTTAACATCTTGAGGGTAACATATGAAAACTATTGTACTTGGTACAACTGAGCTCCAAGAAAAAATAAAGATTATAGAGACATTTTGAGGTTTGTGGAGAAGGGTCTGCTCCACCTGTGACCCCGATTGGATAAATGGGTACGGAAAATACATGAATGGATGGAGTTGTTGTATTTGGTTTTATTTTATTTTGAATGATGATTTCTTTTGCCTTTTTTTTTTTACCAGATGAACCATGCTTACAATTAAGAAGAAATGTATTTTTCCCAAAAGCTAAGGAATTCTTGGTAAGCTGTTTGAAAAATGCAGAATTTCTTTAAGCTTAAAACCAGAAATTGTTTTTATAATATGTGGAATAACATTAAAAAATAATACATTTGTCTTTCAATTTGTGTACAAGAACTGCAAGACGAGGAATACAATAAAATTCACTTGCTGAATTAATAATAAAAATAGATTCTGCATTTGTTTTTTGTAAGGCTTGGGACCTTGACTATGCAGTAATTGCTCTTTTCCTTCTTGGTATGTACAGTCCACGTGAAGCCTTCTGGTGTTCAGGATTCTAAGTTATACACATCAACCAGAAACATAAAATATTTTGATAAGAATAGTCTAAGCTAACAGAGTTTGTCAAATTCTGTTGACATAGTATTAAATATTGAAAAATATATTGAGATTTGTAATTTTATTTAATCTGTAAGGGGAGATTTAAAGGCTTCTGAGATCTGCTTCTGACTGCACTGCTACAAAGTTTGCTTAATGTATTAATATTTTTCTTTGTTTAAAATCTGTTGATAAATTTGTTTTTGCCTGCATCCATCTATGTCATTGTGCTCTTATTATTTTTTTTAATCTTTAAGTATTTCTATTATGTAAATTTGTTATAGAATCTAAACATACATACAGTTTGTCAGGTGTAGCCATATAACTTAAGCTAAACCTCTAAATACTTGTACTTCACAGTGTACTGTATAAGGCAACATCTTTATACACTTACATATTCAGTACAACTTCCAAGGTCTTTCTTGTTGCAAGTCATTATTATGTCCTGTATACAGTACAGTAAAATTCTTACTTACATGTGCTACTCAGCATACAACATGTCACCACTTTTAAGTGGCACAATCAGCGAGTGTAACAAATTTATCTCGATACATCGGTCTTCCTTACCTGAAAAATCTCAGAACATATTTGTGATTAATAATGCAAGTTAAACCCAAAAGGCCATCAAAACATTTTATTTTAGGTATGTTTAGACTACCTTTTCTCATTTGCTCTGCATGCACTTTTATGAGCCATGAATACTTAGATAGATTTGGAGGGGCGCAACATGCACAATTGAGGACTATGAGAGACCATCTGTAGTAACAAACCTTGTGTTAGGAACTTTCTGCTTATTTCATTCCAAAAATGTGTAAAGATACAAACCGACAAAAGTAGTCTCACAAGACTGAGCCAAAAACATGACTGTTGAAGCAGACAATTGGCGAGCTTATATAGCAGGGAGCAAGGAAGAGGCGAGTTGTCAGTACAAGGAAGGGAAGTGATGTCATCCAGGGGCGTGGTCTGTTGCCGGGAGGAAAGCAAGACTGGTTTTACGTGTTCCTCCAAGGAAGGAGAAGAGGCATTAGTGCACATGACTAGCCCTGTTCACCGGCTTTCTATATTAACCAGACCGTGCTGCTGTCCCCCATGCGCACGTATGTGACACCTGATTTCTGTCTCTCATTTATCGACTAGGATTTAGCTCATCCCTTTTGTTTCCTTTTACATATCGCAATAGTTTCCTCTCCTGATCTCATGGAGAACATAACAGTCTGAGCCAAACAGTTATTATTTTCATGTGACAAGACCAAAACAAAGTTCAAGATTCAAACTCAAAATAAACATTGAAAATGAGTCCCGAGGTGTATGGTTATGTTGAAACCCCTGCCCAACCACACCCCACATTGTGTCTGAGTATATGATTATGCTTAGTTTGTCAAATGTCAACCCAAATTTGATTTCATCTGGGCACGCCTACAATAATTTTACTGATTTTTTTTTTTTTGGAGTATCCTGTTAACTTTAATGTCAATTATAGACTTACCAGTCTTTTAAATTTTTTTAATCATTAATTTACATGAATTACAAAAGAATAGTCATTAAAATAATTGCTTGTTAGACCTTTTAGATATATTTTTATATGCAGATATATGCAGATATATTTTTATTTAGACTTGTTTTAAGGTTAAGTGGCTGATATCTGTAAAATTACAGTGTTTAATATTTTGTGTGAATAAACTGAGGTGAGAAGTAAGAAAAAATGTCAAACATACTATCAGTTGCTTTGCCAAAAGAATCTTAAAACAGCTACTCTGCCTTCCAACTATCGCAGCTCTATGGAAACTCAAACAATTTAGGAGTTACTCATGCAACTAACATTTGTTACAGTGACCTGGGTATTTGTAATGGAAAGCCAAGTGTACTAAATGCTCATTTGCTTTTAGGAGTGACGCAGAGTCATTTGTTTCCAGAAGCATTAGTGAGACATTTTTAGTTCTGAGAGATAGGTAGTTTAGTGTTCATAGAGACAGGATAACACAAGTATCAAATATACGAGTCATTATTTGGTTTGGCATTACAGCACTTTAATGGATCTGACATTTTTCACTAATGCATTCTTGATGACTTGAAATATTATTTAGTGCTGTCTTAAACATTTGGACGATTTGAAGTAAAATATTAGTGTTCTGTTTGTTAAAAAAAGCTGGTTCCTTTCAGCTGTGTATGCCCTGTAAGCAAAAATATAGAAATTGTTAGTGCAGATTCTTATTTTATATTTTCTTCCTAATAAAGTCACGTTTGACTACATTTGTTTTGGATGGATGGACTTATGTTTATGACATTATATGTCTAATTATCAGTATTTTATTCAGATGGTGGTTTTCATTTGTACTGCTTTTTTTTTCTTGCACTTTTCAGATAGAGGATGAGAGCGTGCTTCGACTGTTATATGAAGAGGCCAAAATGAATATCCTTGATGGGCGATACCCATGTGATATTGAAGATTGTGAGAGGTTAGGAGCCCTGTCCTGCAGAATAGAGCTGGGACAGTTCAGCCAACAGCAGTCTTGCACTGGCTTGCTTAGGTAATATTCTGTACACTACATTAATCTGATCAATTGTGCTTAGTCCAATTCAGGATCATAGTTCTCTAAGTAAGGTGGAAAATGTATAGGTGGAATTACTTGATAAAACGGTGCACTTCAAGTATTAATTTGAAAAAAGGGCAAAAAGATATCTCATGGTATGACAGGGATTTTTTACATCATCAATTAAAAAAGTGTTAGTTTCACTTTTTAGTGAGTACAAAGCCATTAGGTTTCCCGTATCACATCTAATATGATGTGGGAGACCTTCAGTGACAAGACCCTGAAGGTTGCTTAGGTTTGTGTTGGTGTTACCAGTGTTCCCAGAATAAGGTGTTTCATCTTGCAGGACACTCTGGATATCATTGAGAGTAGTTGCAGCGCAGGGCTTGATGGCAACTACAGTCTGTACCAGGAACTGAGAAGGATGGTTGCGAGGGCTCCGAGGGCAGATAAGGAGGTGTACGTTAGAGGAATCTGTAAACAAGTGACACACCATCTATGGTCTAGTGACAAATGTCCTGCTTATAGAGGAATCAAAGCATTACGCATATTTGAATCTGTTCTTCGGAGAGCTGCAGTCAGAGCGGCTGATGGAACGGTCTTTACGGATGACAATACAGTTGTGACCCGCTGGGCTGGCTACTTTGAGCAGCTGTTTAAAGCTGATCCTCCGGCTAGGTCGTTGGATATCTCGGGGTCCACAGTTCTTGAGGCTGATCCTCCAATTAGCTGTGAACCACCCATTCTCACTGAGATTGCACAGGTGATGAACAAACTGAGGGTAGGGAAGGCTGCAGGGACGTATGGTATCCAGGGTGAACTTCTCCAGGCTGGTGGCAAGGCTGTCCTCCTGGCATTGCAAGCAATTGTGGCTTCCGTTTGGGTGACTGGTGTCATCTCAACTGATTGGAAAATGGGACTTGTCATCCCTATCTGGAAAGGGAAGCTTGATTGCCTGGATTGCGGCAATCGCTTTCGGTACTGGGTAAAGTCCTTGCTAGGGTCATCCTCAATAGGATCACTTACTAAGCTACCAGTGACCAGAGCAGTCTGGTTTTACACCTAAGAAGCCTAACATTGACTGCATCCTGGCACTGAGGGTTCTCATGGAGCACAAACATGAATATCGGCAGAGTTTCTTTGTAGCCTTTGTCGATTTTCGTAAACCATTCGACTCGAGCACCCTGTGGTACGTCCTGAGATTTCGTGGAAGCCCCTCAAGGTTGCTGGATATCATGACCGGCCTGTACACTGGTACAGTGAGTTCTGTGCAGAGTTGAAGTAGAACCTCTGCGTTTTTCCCAGTTGATTCTGGGGTTCGTCAGGAGTGTGTTCTTGCTGCTACTCTGTTTCATGCTTTCATGGACTGGGAGTTGTGCAAGGTCGTGGGGTACAGCGGCTTTTGGGCATCTGTTGGTAAAGAAAAATTAACTGATCTTGACTTTGCTGACAATGTTGTTATCTTCATGGAGTCAATGGAGGCTCTGATCTGGGCTTTTGGAAAGACTGAGTGAGGTGTCTGAGTGTCTGGGCTTACGAATGTCCTGGATAAAACCCAAGATCCAGGCTTTTAATGACCTCTTACGCACACCCATCAGCAGTGTTTCTGTCTGCGGAGAGAGTGTCAACCTTGTCGAGAGGTTTACTCACCTATGACGTCGGTAGACGGATTGGGAGAGCATGGGGGGGGGGGGTCATGAGGTCGTTGGAAAGGGGTGCATGGCGCTTCTGATATCTATGCAAAGGTCAAAGGTCCAAGTCCTTAAAGTCCTGGTGCTTCCTGTCTTGCTATATGGTTGTAAGACATGGATGTTATGCAGTGACCTGAGATGAAGATTGGATTCCTCTGGTACTGTGTCTCTTCAGAGAATCCTTGGGTACTGCTGGTTTGACCTGCATTATGACAAAGTGTCAGTTATGGCACTGTGGCCAAGTGGCGCAATTCCCCGAGGGTGATCCAGCTCGCAGGATCCTCATTGTTGAAGACCAGAGTGGCTGGACCAGGCCAAGGGGACTCCCACGTAACACCTGTCTGCAGCAGATAGAGGGTCATTTCAGGAGTGTGGGACTTGACCGTGTGTCTGCCTTGGGGGTTGCCAACCAGGATCCTGAGCTGTTTCGTCGTGTGGTGGGTGTGGCAACGCGCTGTACCAGTGCAAGCTCCCCAAGTTGACCTGAACCTGACCTATACAAAGCCATGAATCCAAGAAATGCAACTTTTTTCTATTAAAGTAAATTGTGCCAGTGGAATAGTGTTCTGGAGCATGATCAAATGTGCTACATGATACATCTGACCTTTTTTTGGATTTTGATGATATAACTAGGGAGAAGCTGGACTCTTACCTTCCAAGTCACCTTTGTCGTCGAGGCCATGGTAATTTCTTTTCTGCAATTCTCGGGAAAGGTGCTCGACAGCATAATCTTGAGCAAAGCTTGCTACAGGCCTATCAGACCATCACAGATCCCAGTGACTACACAGAGGATCAAAGGTTGAAGAAGCACTTACAGGATTACTTGCACTTATGCCATCAGTTGCCTTACTATGGGTAAGTCTTTGAATGAAACAGAATTAATATGATATTGACATTTACTCCTTCATTTTGTTTTAATGGAATTAAAAGTTTGTTGTAAATATATTTTAAAAAGGTAATTTGATGCCAGAATTGCTTCTTTTTTATTATAATTATTCAAAAAAGCTTACTTTTTGGGTGATCATTATGTTCAGAATGTTTATACCAATTTATACATTAAGTTATAATTATAAATTATCAAGCAGTTTATTTTGTAGGTAACTTCTATGTGTAATTAGTCATATGTAGGTGTAAATTTTGTAACGACGATGGAACACAAGGTGTCTGAAACGTGACTTCACTTTTAACCACAAAGATAGAATTAATTGGGCTTTTTATTAGTATACAGTAGTCTTCCCATTTCAGTGTTTCAAAGTTTTCTCTCTTAAACATAAAAACATTTATGATAATACCTACTCAAGAGTAGCCTAAATGATTTTAATCTACAAACGATAGTTTAACATCCTTCTAGCAATCATTCATATCTCATGTTGTTAGAAAACCATAATCAAGAACTACAACACAAATTTAGAGTTCCACTTTCATGTTTTGAAAAGTATATGGAGAGGGTTGTGATATCATTTGAGAAACAAGAAGTCTCTGGTTTTTGAGATTTAACTAATCCAGTATTAACTAAAACAACATTAAGTATTGGTTTGTTTCTTCTAATCAATCAATAAAATGTAAATAGCACGCTAGACAATCATTTGCTTCTGTGCAAATGCCAAACGTTCCTAGTAATAAGTTTGGTGAAGAATATTTCTATATGCAATGGTGTATCTTTTTTCATAGCACATTGCTAAGTGTGAAAACATCAGCAGATATCCGTAGAATTTAAAACACACTCTGTTTGCTTTGTCATGTATCTTTGCAACTTCTTATTCACTGTCGACTTTTCATATTTTGGTTAATATCCACTTTACTTTTTATAGTTGTTTTTGCCATTTCCAATTGATTAGATTTTAGGATCTTCTTATTAGACTTTTGTTTTCATTTAAAAAAGCAGTAATTGTTCATATCTAAGGACAGTTTTTGAAATTTGTAAATATTGTACTACTTTATTGATTGACGTGTTCAGGGTACCCTATTTGCATGCTTGTTGGCTTAAGCAGTGGAAAGGGCACATCTTTACACTAAAGTAGCTTACCTGTTTTAAACAGATGATAAGTGGGTGGATTGTTAACTTTCCATACTTTCAGTTCTATCTGATTCTTATTTTTTAATGTATAAATTTCATTTATAAAAATATCATCTTCAATGTTTTGTGACTTTATTTTTTGCAGATGTGCGTTTTTTACTGGAGAGATTGATAAACCAGTTCAAGGTTTCCTGCAAAGAGGGGGTAGAAAGTCTGTTTTCATTGCCATTAGCCTGGAAGGTGTTTATGTCATTGATATCAAAGAAAAGGTAGATGCTCTCTCCTCATCATTGCTTTTAAGATGTTTGAAAAACAAACTGAAGCAAAAGCCCCACTGATTGAAAACCCTACTTCTTTTCCCACTTCTATGTGGTGTTGATGTGCTTGATCAGTCCTGCACCTCCTCGCTAGCCAAGACCTTTTCCTTCAGATCTTCTTTTACTTTATCCGACCACCTCCTCTTTCGCTTTCTCTTCCCATCTACTTTCATTTCCATCACTCTTGCACACATATTCATTGTCTCTCCTCATCACATAACCATACCACTTTAACTTACTTTCCTGTACTTTCTTAGATAATGCTGCCATGTTTTGTTGCTGTCTCTCTTTTTTGGTTCTGTCCTTCTTTGCAACTCCATTCATACACCTTAACATTCTCATTTCTGCCACATTTAACTTCTTCTCCTGTGCCCTTTACTTACAGCCCATGTCTCAACTCCATACATCATTGCTGGTCTTGCCACTGTCTTAAAACCTTACATTTAACTCTACTGTTCTGTAAATATCTGTCAAATTGTTTATTGATAATTTTTTATTATGGTAGCTTTACAGCTCTTCATTTGTGGTATTCAAGTTTTATAATCTACCTCGCTACACTTGATGTTATTCTATTATGTTGACCTTCTTTGTTAGTCACTTTAGACAATAGTGTCTGCTAAGGAAACAAATGCAAATGTAAAAAATATTTTTTTCAAAAGTATTAATTAAAATCTGAATAAAATGGATTAACAATATCTGTAAAAGAATTAAACTCACCTTTGGCTATGCTTAAGGAAAGTCTTGCTTATTGCTATTTAGTCAGGTTTTTTTTATCTTCAAACATTTAACAATAAAGTAGCCATTACTGTATACGCATGCTGTTTGGAGTGTTAGTACATCTTTGCTATTGTTTTCACAGCATGTTCTTTTGGGCTTGCACTTTAATGAGCTCTCTTGGGACCACACATACCCTGAGGAAGAAGATGACACCCACATCTTGTGGCTAGAATTTGATGGGGAGGAGGCAGGAACATCTGTTAACAAACTTCTCAAGATTTACTCCAAACAGGTAAGTATCTTATTTGAGGTACTAGTTGTAACTTATTGTGAGGAAGTCCGTTTATGGTCTGTATTTTTGAATGGATCTGGGAAAGTCATTTCAGCATTTTTGTCTGTCGCAATGTATAAAGGGGTGTGTGTTAACATCATACCAAGCTCAGAACAGATTTTAACTGGATGTTAAAATAATATTTACTTTGGAAGTGGACAGTTAAAACATTACTGGAATCAGCCTAAAATGTGTATTATTATATTATATCAAAGTGGGATTTACTTAGCTAGAGGTCTTGTTTCCTACTTGAAAATAATACATTACAAATATTTAAATAAATCAGAATATATAATTTAATACAAACAAAAAAAAAATTAGAGAGATATTGTGCTAGTAGGAGGTTTGTGAATGGTTTGATGCCTGTTTTTGGGTATAGCTCCTGTCTGAATTGTGTTTTAAGATAAAAAGTTTGCACTGTTCAGAAAAATGAAGCTATTAGGATGACACATTAAAAAAAGAAAAAAAAATAGTCTAATTTTGCTATAACTCATAGTGTGAAAGTGCTGCCATTTAAGAGAATAAAGAAAACTTTATTCAAGAGAGAGTACAAAGTGTTGCTGCCCATTGCAAGTCTCAGTGCATTTTGCAGTTTTTCAGTCATTTTTGCATTTAGGCAGTGGTGATACACTCTTTATTCTGTAGCGTTTTGTGGTCTGTTCAGTAAGAGTTTAGCTGTTTGTAATGTTTTCCAATTAGCATTTCAAAGTAGTGTGGGAAGGGAGTGAAAGAAAAAGATGCTGAGACAGGCGTACAAAATTATTCACGTGCTGTAGGAATTTTTGGAATGAACACATTGCTCTTTTTGTGTGAATTTCTGACCAGCATTTTGAGAACAATACAAGATTATTGTCTTGAGCTGTTAGATCTGCACAAAAAAACAAAAACAATATATATTTTTTCCTGAAAATAGGAATCTGCTTAAACATATTTCACTACGTACAGTTGGACCACAAATATGTTGGTTTTGGCTGGCCTGATTCTTTTCTTTGGTCCTGTAGCTCAAGAATGCACCTGACGTTTCTAAAGCACAGTACTATCAGACACTAAGATATATGAGGTACCATAATGAGAAACTTAACTTCACCTTAGCCAGTGAAAGTAAGACATTCTATGCCAGCAAATGAGCACATACCAATAAATTATTTGAGTAGAGCTGTCATAATGTCCACAGTAACATTTTAATGACTAACCAATGAAAACTAACATCAAACTAGGCAAACCTCCATTATTTTGCACAGCTTTATTTTTGCCATGACGGAGAGTGTAAATTTGAACTTGAAATTGAATACAGAAGCAAACTTTGCCTATTCAGTTGTCATGTTTGTGTTAGGTGAGCTTTCTTCTCTATTTACCGTATTTGCATTTTTGATTCCATTCAGTTAACGTGGTGGCTCTGAGGCTACCTTTTTGAAACCCGTAAATGCCACAAGTAACTGTACCCCATTGGGCTCTTGACCTGCAATTGTTTCATCCTGGATATGACGTTAACCTGCATCCAGCCCTGCAAGCTGGTCCTCCAACTTGCAGGGAAAACATGGGGGTTGGAAGCTGGATTGTCATTCATACTGTTTCAGTGTGGTGCTGAGGTGTCACTCGCTGCACTTGAGTCCCAATCCAGGTTGTGTGGTGGGTACGGAAACGTGCTATCAGCACATGCTCCCAACCTCAGCTAAAGTAACCTCCACACACTCTAGGATAACTCACACGCCAAGTATAATGCAAGTTACAATGCTAGTGAACTGTCTGAGCAGTACGGATCATGCAGAAATGTACAGCTTACTTTTATGCCTTATGCTATGTTTTCTGCTTCAAAAAGTAAGACTTTTATTCACACCAAAAAGATAAATATGCTATTAAAGCAAATTTGTCCTCAGTAGCATTTTCTCATTTTAGCGTGCTGATGGTTTTGTTTCAATTTAACTTTATGAACCAGTAAATGAACATAACACATACAATTTTTTTTTCTGGTAGGTTTCCATCCTTTGCAGCTCATAGTTGTTAATATTTGCCAGCAAAACACATTAAGACTTTCTCAGTGAAGAAGCATAATAATAGTGGATATGGTACATGTCTGATTTTAGTAGTTTAAAAAACTAACCAGATAGTACAAAGTTTAGTAAACACAAAACATGAAATCCTGTCCTATGGCTCAGCTTGTTATAATAGCAGAAATTTACAACAGTTAGTAGGACATCTCATTTAGAGCAGTCTCTGTCTGAGCACAGGTTTACAGGTTCCTGTAGCTACATTGCAAGATGTTTACAATATTAATAATTTAATGCAGAGTTGCATAAAAGTTACTTAAATTCATATTAGAATTACTTTGTCAGTCTTTTACCTTACCAATTTCAAATTATAGCTAGTATTCCTCTAAATGATGTACTACTGTATACCACTTAACAATTCTGTTACACTTTTCAGTAAAAATGAGGATAGGCTGAGACTGCCTGATGCTGGCATATACTGTTTTATGTATGGCTATATGAGTAGCCCTATATTAAACATTTTTTATTTGAAAGAATGTAAGTAAGAAGTATATGTCTATGTAAAACAAGGTCAAAGATAATTACAGTACAATGTAATGTCACTAGCATTTATTTATTTATTTAGAACATATTGATTTACTTATGAATTACTTATCTAGCAAGCAGATGAAACTCCCGAATCCACAGTCCTGTTATTTATCAAACAATACCATTATCATTTTCAGCCACAACATATGCTACCTTTTTGTTTGGTCTTGGTTCTTATTAATTAATTTGTTCAAAAATAGTTGATTTACAGTACTGTATAAAAATTTGTATTTGCCATAACAGATACTAAAGAACTTTCTACCTACTCTACTCTTTTATTACCACACAGGTCACAGAAATTTACATTTAAAAAATCAAAATGCCATACATTTCTACCTATTATAGAGTATATCAATAAAATGTATTATTATTATTATTAATATTATTGTCATCATCATATCCAAACATGTATATATGTTATTTGTGGTTTGGCAAGAACTGCAGCAGACTGATTTATTGATTGATTGATTAATTAATTGATTGATTAATTTTTCATGAAAGCTTTCAGTAGATGTGATATATGTGCACAATTCAGTGTCAGGTGTTAGTGCTGCTATTGTAAGATTTCTCAACTCAATTTTTAATATAGATAACTTCAATGTATGGAATTGTATGTTACAATCATTTTCTCTGACTTTTACGGTCTTCTGGTTCCTCACATATCCAAGAAGCACATGAAAAACTGGTTTTCATTCTCCAGCCTAATCATGGAGTATGTGGGTTGAGTGAATGAGTGCTTCTACAGTATACTGGCCCATTACAGATGAGTGTCCTGCAGTGGACTGATGTCTTATCCAGAATCGGCTCCTATTTAGCCTCTGGTGTTTTTGAGTTATAATAAAATAAACGGATTCAAAAACGAGCTGATCCTTATTGCATCTGCTATTTTCCACGTTCTATCAAATTTCACATTTATAAATATTCAGCCTAATTTTTCCCATCCTTATAACTGTTCTTCATTGACATAATTTCAGATCTGCTTAAAACAAATCTTATATGTGGCACAAAGAATGCCCAAAAATGTCCTTTTTGTGTGTAGAAGACAGCTCAACAGGTGATAATCTATGTTTGCCCATATTTGGAAATAGTAAATGTTAACATTATAAGAGCTGATTACGATTATGTTCCTATATAACCGAGGAAAAAAAGAATTTCTGTTGGTTAGTAGTAGATGTAATTGTCAGATCATCCATCAAATATTTTATGTGAAACTTTTGAATCATTCAAAAAAAAACAGTGGTGTCATGAATAACCTGTGCAGTTTTGTATTGTAGTACAGTATTTTACTTTTCCAGTAAAATTATTTATGCTTTTCAGGCAGAGCTAATGAGTGGGCTGATTGAGTACTGCTTGGAGCTCAGTTCTCTGGAGGTGGCAGGGCTTGAGACAGGTGATGCCTCAACCTCCAATAATTCATCACAACGGGTGGTAGAGAAGCGGGGGAAACTGAAACGGCAAAACAGCGTTGTATGTAGTCGGATCCAGAACCTTGCAACTATTAACTACGTTGATGATGGTAAAACATGTTTTTTTCATTTAAATCTATTGCATATATATATATATATATATATATATATATATATATATATAAAGTTTTTCAGAACTTGGAAAACATTATAATAAAAAGTAAATTGGAGACCTTATGGGGGATGGAATTAAATACAGTTTTGCCAGAGTATCATCTTTCATTATAGCTAAAACATAAATACTAATTATGCTGTGTATCACTGAATTGTACTGCTGGCCGTTAAAATTGAAACGCCAAGAAAAAAAACAGATGTATCAAAGCGATATTTACATTGCAGACTACATTGGGTATGTGAGAAGAAATAAAGCTGGGTCACGCATGCAGAACACACAATGATCAGAACTTAGTGTATTCAGCACAATCGGAAATAATCACTTGCATGTGGTCCAGCATGGACAGGAACGGTTGTTGGATTTGTGTTTGTGGAATGGTATGCCATGCAGCCTCAATATGTGCTGAAAGAGGTCTGGTGGTCTCTAGCATGCCAGGCACTCTCCGACTATTTCCGTGACATGATCAATGCACACATCTACAGTCACACTCTTCAATATAATGATGGCAGTCCAACAAAAGCATTGTGGTCAGACAGTGGAACAACAGTTTCAAATGCAAAGAATTTTTGAAATACCAGCCGGGTCGTTCCCTTTATTTGTTGCCAGATGAAGGTAAAAGATTTCATAATGGAAAAAAGAAATTGTGTGACCTCATGCTACTCCCTGCTCTGGGGCTTTGCATAAACTGGAAAAAGAAAGGTTCACTTCTTGGAGTGCTGACTTACAGCTTGCTCTAGCCTGGTAAGATGTGGCTTCCAGGGACAGCCAGTGTTTAAAGCGACCGGATCGGTAGGGGCAGGGTTAGAAGAAAGAAATGTTAAAGTTAGTGATAGTTGCCCCCTTTCCTCTAGGCTGGTTATTTCATACCTGTACTGAGCCAGTGAAGGAGTCCTCCGATGCACATGCATAACAGCATGAACTTTATTTGTGGGGTAAAAACAAAATTTACTTCTATAGTGCATTTTCATACACATGATGTGGCTCAAAGCACTTAATGGGATGTCGAAATGAAAACCTATTTAGAAAAAAAAAAAAGATCAAACTTGCATTAATGATTGTTGTAATGTTCAGATATATATTTTATATATACACATACACACAGACATGTGAAAAAGGAAGTACACCCCATTAAATGCTTTTTCTTTTATAACATATTTGGACATTTGGATATTTGGACATTTAACCTCCATTTAGACAGCATTTACATTTACTTATTTGGTTGATGCCTTTTTCTGAGGTGACTTACAATATTTATGATACAATTGGTTATGTTTCTTTTGGTTTCCTAATGGGAGTACAGGGAGGTCAAGTGACTTGCTCATAGTCGCACAGTGTTAGTAGCAGAATTTGAACTCACGACCTCAGTGTTTGAAGTCCAAAGCCTTAACCAGTAAAACATACTGCCCACACTAGATACCCACACTATTTTTACATAAAAGTAATGTAATTGGGAGAAAAAATAAAAATTGACTTTGCAATTATTTATTCAATGAAAAAATAAACGGATCTGCTATTTCCAGTTGTTGAAAAAGTTAAGTATATCATTGTCTCTTCATTGCTGGTATTATCCTTTTGGCAGAAGCAGCCACATGTAGTCATTTCCTATAACTGCTGTATCTAGCAGTCTTTCACATTAACTGGAAAAAACATTTTTCCACCCCTCATAGCATAATTCTTTCAGCTGTGTGATGCTTGAGGGGTGTCTTTTGTGCCCTGCCACTTTCAAGTCCCCCCATAGCATCTCTAGGGAAGTCAGATCCAGGCTTTGAATTGACCATTCCAGAACCCTCCATTTCTTTCTTCTCAGCCATTCCTTAGTGGATTTCTGGTTTTGTTTTAAATCATTTTCATGTTTCAGAGTCCACTTTTTTGGTTGAGCTTCAATTTTCTGACAGATAGTCGTATGTTGTCCTCAAGTGTCAACTGACTGGTTCAGTGAAGAATTCATAGTGGGTTCTGTGATGGTAAGCTGCCCAGGCCCAGATACAGTAAAGCAGTCCCAAACTTTAACATTTACACCACCATGCTTTACAGCTGGTATAAGGTTCTTCTGGTCAAATGTGGTTTTTGGTTTTCTCCAAACAACATGTCTTCTGATACTGTGAACAAATAACTGTATCTTTGCCTTATCTGTCTACAGCACATTGTTCCAGAAGTCCTGATCTTTGCCTAGGTGTTCATGCTCAAACATTATTATTATTGTCCTAATGGTCCTTTTGGACAGCAAGTGTTTGTTTCTGGCACACCTTCCAGGTAGATCTAATTTGTGGAGCCTCTTTCTAGTAGTAGACTCATGCTCCTTTGACATTAGCAATGACAAGAGCTAACTGTAGGTTCTGTGCTAAAATTCTGCTGTTCATAGAGACTTCTTTCAGCATCTTGCGTTCTGCTTAAATTACTGGGGTGGCCTGGCCTGGACAAGTTTTTTAAAATCTGGATTGTGAAATGATTGATTTATAATTGTTCATAGTGATCTTTTTAAATCCCTTCCTAAACTCATAGGCACCTGACCTGGTGCACCTGACTCTAATTTTAGGGAGCTGAGGCAGTGATAATTGTAAGGGTCTATTCATGTTTTCCAAATGCAAAATTTGCATTTATGCTTAATTAAAGGTATACAGTGGACAACAAAATAAATGTGGCATGATGTTTATTGATAAAGGTGATCTAATATAACAGATACTGTTTAATTAACATGTTCACATATGTTTAAAAAAAAAAACATTTCATGGGGTATAACTTACACACAAATCATGAGAAAAAGTATTCTGTATAAAAAATACTCAGCTTCACTTAACAACACAAGTGTCCTGGGCAACTGAATGTACAGTATACCACGACTGTCAAAAAATAACTGAATTCAAAAATAACAAAGTTATCCTTTAATCAAACCTGAATTACACAGTACAAATGTTAATATGTTTAAGAAAAGTCAGAAGGGATATATTGGCTCATCTGAGACAAGGTAGATTTTGAGTGGAATTACTGAGCAAAATGACACCTTTTATTGGCTAACTAGAAAGATTACAATATGCAAGCTTTCGAGGCAACTCAGGCCCCTTCTTCAGGCAAGATGTAATACAGAAACTGAAGTTTCCTATGTTTATATACACACTCTAGGACAAGAAACAACATTGGTAAATATTTACCAATGTTGTTTCTTGTCCTAGAGTGTGTATATAAACATAGGAAACTTCAGTTTCTGTATTACATCTTGCCTGAAGAAGGGGCCTGAGTTGCCTCGAAAGCTTGCATATTGTAATCTTTCTAGTTAGCCAATAAAAGGTGTCATTTTGCTTGGCTTTTCTCTACATTCATAATGGCTAACACGGTACAACACCCTAGTACTACAGTGGAATTACTGTGATTTACAGTACTCTGTTTGGACTCAATGAGAATAATTTACTAACTCTGCGAAATGAGAGAAATTAAGAGTATTGCTCTTTGAGCATGGGAAAGGCACTATTATAAATAAAATGTATTATTATTATTATTATTTTTAAGAACAAAAACTCCAATTTGGTACTGCCGCTGTATTCTATGATAGTTTTCTGTTTTGTATCACCTTGAAGCTTGATAAACATTATGCACTAAATAATTTGTATTGGCAGAAAAGGTGCAATTTATGTACTGACCTAGATTTCAACTGCTTCATCCTCTGATGTGGTTTGTTTCAATGTTAGATCATTTCAGTTATCTTTCTTAATCCTAGGTGTTTAGAATAAAAAATATACCTAATATACCTACACTGTCCTTCTTCCATTTAAGTAATGTTTAGTAGTTAACGCTTATGTTGACAATTGTGCAGTTTGATTTATAAAGCTTTTTTTCCCCCCACCCCAGGCAGAGAGATCAAACGTGTGAAACCAAAGAGAGCAGCTTCCTTCTTCACCAGACAGGCACCTCCCAGCTCCTCGGCATACACAGCAGTCCAGGTGTCTGAGAGCCTGGAGCAGGGCTGAAGTCGTAAAGCTGCTCCGCTGTCCCACATCCCCTCCCCTCTGTCTACAACTCTAAATTCCTGCTTCTGTGAGACCAAATGGACATTTGATGAAAGATGACAAGAATTACCAGGGTGGTAATGTAAGAGTTTGACGATGTGGACCAATATGCTACTTACTGGACAAGTGAGCCACATTCCAGTAAGATGCAGTACTGTAACTTTACATACTGTTAGATTTGCTGCTTACTTGATTACATATCTTTTTTTTTTTTGTTAAAAATATGTTTTGTTTATTTCCCTTGGAAACAGTTAACTTAAAATTATAGTGTGTTTAAAATGAATTTTTATACCATTAGCTAGATGTTGACCTACTCTCAATATTTAATCTTTGTTTAATATACTTATGTATAAGCATTAACTTGTTAGCCGTGTCAGTTTTTTTTTACAGTGTAATAAGATTAGTTATATATTTACCACCTAGATTGTCAGAATAGGTTTGCTATAATATAGCTCCCAGAACACATTCAGAAATATAGCATGTCTCCTTTAAGGGCGAGAAGCTTTACAGCCATTGAGAATACTGTGGTAAATAAGGAAAATGGAAAGGCAGCAACACTACAGACATAAGTAAAGTAATTCAGAGTTTAACAAAAGTGAATTTGAGTGAACAACAATCTGAAACAGTCTGCAGTATACCAAGTTAAATGATAGTAGTCCTGTGTGTTAATATATATTTACTTTTTTATTTGTGCAATAAACGTGTGAATATTATGGTTTGTCAAAAGAGTAAGAAGATTCCTCCAGATAGTTTTGTGCTGTGGTTTTCCCCCTGCATAATAATGATGTGTGATATAACAGGAGGCTGAATATTTAGATTATAGTTACACATTTACATATTTGAAACACAAACGTCTTTAAGTGCACTGATATGTTTATGAATTTAATGGGCCTTAAAACTGGATTAGAGTAGTTTTTATTTTATTATCATTACATGCCACTTTTGCCTTCACTGGTTTCACCCATGTCCTTAACAATAAAACTCTTAGTATTAAATCAATCTGTTAAATCTGATTTAAAAAAAATGTAAATAGCTTAAATATATCTATAGAAATGTTGAACTTTAGAGTGAAAACAAAAAGTTTGTTATGTGGATTAACAAAATCCTGCATCAGTTTGACAGCCATTTTCCTCATCAGGTAAATTGTTGGATACAAGTTTTAACATTTTGTTTTTCCAAAGAGTGAAATCGATTGTAGACTCACATAAACTTCAAATTAAATTGGACTTGGGCATCCAGAATAAGCATTTAATGGTCAAATTACTATTTATCATTAAAAACACTTTATAAACTATTATTTGGATAAATAAAATTGTTCCTAAGATGCATTTTGTAACATAACTGCTTTATAGGCTTCTTTGTGATATTGCTATAACTTTGACTGAAGATGGAACAGGAATGACAGAGCAAAAAGCTCTGAAGTTCCAAGATAGTTACTTAACTTAAATGTTTCTTTATTTTTTGCCAACATTTCACCTTGTAATGTCTTGACAGGATTAAATTCTGAAATGCCAAAGCAAGTGATGAAAGGTAATATATTAAAAAAAATCTCACATTTCAAAATATTGCTAAAATAAATATTTTTCTAAATCCGAAAACAAGGCATGCTGGGGCACGTTTTCAAAAGTTATTATTTTTGCCTTCTTGATTTTCGTCACCTTAAAAATTACTACTTGTGGTGGATTAATCCAGCAACTCAGCATTTCAGATTACTAACAAGTAGATTAAGTTCAGCAAACACATAGTGGTGCAAATTAGTCTTTTTTTTTGTTTTGTTTTCTTTGGGAAGATGTAGTCTGAAAATCTCAGCAGTATCTTGTGATTATCAATTTGTTTAAACTATTTTATATGTAGAAAAAAATATCAGGATATCTTTTTGTAGTAGAATGTAACATACACAATACACACAGAGAAAGGCTTTGAAAGAACTGGAGTTTATGTTAATTGGCGTTTTTGAAGTAGCCTTTTAATATTTAGATACTGTATCCATATTGCCAGCTTTTTCTGAAGGAACTGTTCATATTGTATATAATGTGATACGAGTGTTAGAATTACCAATGGCTAGCATTTTTAGATAATTATTTTAATAAGATCTATATTTTCTAAAGCCAAGTCAAAGCTCTGATAGACCTGCCTTACACTGATTAGAAAAAATATGAATTTAAGTACTGTAACTACTGCTGCTGTTAGCTTATATCAGACAATCAGTGTTTCAGAATGCATACCGTTTGTGTATCCCGAAAAGTCAGGTAAAGTGCAATTTGACACTGGACTGTTTCACATTCCTACTGTTTCAGAGGTTTAATTAACTGATTTGGTGGCAATGGGTGATGGCTCCCATTAACCAGTGATACAGTACAACCAATTTCTGAAACTGGATTGGGTGGGTGTAGGAGTACCAATAATATCTGTTGTGATTCTGTGTACATAATTGTCAGCTGCTTTTGTAATAATAAGGGCTTCCACTGTAACAAATTAAAGTGCTGTTGGCTACATTCATTCTCTGTTGTATTTCTTCACATTGGCATTGACGTCTTAACAATATTTGTAAAACCCTTATTGAAATACATTTTACTTTTACAATTTTACATTGATTTTCATCAGACAGTATAAGAACGTAACCACATTTTAGCATATATATTGTGTTCTCAGTACTGTTTAACCTCTTTATCAAGAGAAAGTGTGAATTCATAAAGGTTAGAACATATGTTGTTTGCCATCTGCAACCGGTTTAAAAGGTGAGATTAAAAGGATTATTAATTAGTTGCTGGTATAAGTGTAAATGTAAACTTATGCGTTATCAAAAGCTCATCTCATCAGCACATTGCAATAGAAAGTGTTGTTGGGCAGAACTGCTTTTCTTTCCTTCGTCATCCAAGACTCAGTTATTCACAGGGCAAAGTTCAGTCTATTATTAATTCTTCCACAATCCATGCCAGCTGCCACCCCCTCTAGCCATGACTGGAATTAATAGTTGCCAGTAAAACTGACCTTTGTGTTAGCTCTTGCTGCCGCTTAACGTCAAATCTGCTGTTGCTGCTTCTCCCTTGGCAGGTGCTCTTACTTTCTATACTTCATCAGTTAAAAACAGACCTTGGCTTGCAACCACTCAGTTTATTACCTCATTGACATATATTATACTCCTATATGATGTATTTCTTACAGCAATAGATTGCATGTCTGTTTATTTCATATTGAAAACAACAAGCAAATATTTCAACATTTACAAATATAAAATTGATATTTTTTAACTTGCTTCATAACCAGTTAGGCTAAGTAAAATCATATTAAATTTAAATCAAAAGTTATTTACTAATTATAAAAACTAATAATCCAGTGACTATAAACATATTTCAAGTTGCTGCATTTATCAAAAATGCAAAATTTGAGTGTATTTAAATTAATAATAAGAAAGTGGAGTGGGGGCTCTGAGGCTAAGGATCTGTGCTGGTATCCAGAAGGTTGCCGGTTCGAATCCCCGTCACTGCCAAAAGACATCCTACTCTGCTGGGCCCTTGAGCAAGACCTTTAACCTGCAATTGCACCAGGGGCGCTGTACAATGGCTGACCCTGCACTCTGACCCCAAGGGGTATGCAAAAATTAACAAATTCCTAATACAAGAAATTGTATAAGGCGAAATAAAGAACAACAAAAAAAAAGGTATAGCTATTCCAAAATCATTACATTCATTGGGCTCAGTGATTTATACTAGACAAGTTACAATTTGTATAAATACAAGTTTATTGATGGAAACTGTACAGCGCTATGGTCAACGTCTGTTGTTTAAATACAATTTCCTTGACAAATATTTCAACATTACGTACTGTGTATCAGACTAGTATGGTGGTGTAAGAGTTCCATTCCTAGCCCAGTCACTGTCAGTGTGGAGTGTCCTGTTGATACTGTGATTTGTTCTCCCCCGCTCAGTGTCCTCAATACAGATGTGCATGTTACGTTGACCACATTTTTCTCTGTCATCACCTCAGCCTCTACCTCAGAGTCCAACTCACTGTACTGGAGTTTTTTTCTCAGGTTTTTCCACATGGCTCAAGAATTGGGAGTACAACTGAACATCGGGTAAGCCTGTCTTGTGTTGTCTGATTACTAAACTGGAATTTAAGTGGTGATGTGTTGCATGTTATAGGAGTTTCACTACTATATACTAGGGATGCACCACATTTTTGGCTACTGAAAATATTCATTTGAAAATAGCAAAAAAAAATGGTTCATTTAGTTTTCAGTTGAATGAGCAAAAATGGCAGATTTTTTGGCTGCACTTGGGATGATTTTTCCTTTGCTCTCTCACGCTAGTTATAGAAGATGTATTCAGACAGTCTCCTGTGCTATAGGGAATGAGTGATGCACCACATCGCATTGCATTGTGGGGTGTGGATACCATCTTTAGAGGATTGTACTGGTTTGTTTATAAGAAGGAGTAATTCCATACTGCAAGGAACCGCAAAGTGAAAGCAAATGGAACATACCGCCAATTTACCCAACCAAGACACAAATCAACAATATTTGGATGAGCTGAGCTTAGAGAACAAGCATTGGACAAAGCACTCTGACAAACTCACATTTTGTTACCATTTTATTAGTTTCTCTGGGCCAGACACAATTCTTGAATGAGAATACACATCTGGGGACACTCGTTAAAAAGTTTGCAGTTTGCTACACCAACTCCCAATTTACTCCACTTCATCCATTTTAAATTTTCAGGGTTGCAAGGAGACAGCAAAAGAAACTGAACTAAAGACAGTAAGAGAAAATAAAAAGATAAAATTGCTGTTATCAATTCAGGAGCTTGGTAGCACAAGGTTAACTGAAGCTAAATGATTAATTTGTACATTTTAATGAGATGCACGTAGACCAAAGCAGCTACTTAATCACACACATTTGAGAAGTATTTATGCATGCTATGATATCTTTCTGTCATTTTGACTATTGCATTACTATATGGCATAACAACTGCGAATAGTGTTTAGATTATAGTCTGTGGATATAGTACATGTTAAAACTCTTAACTGTCCCTGCATCATCAATGCCATTGTGATCTTAGTTGACTCTCCCCTTTGAACACCAGATTTCACTAGTAATCTTGATGCTTCCTTATATTTAATAATCACAAGATCTGACCCTCCCTCATTATGTCCTTATTCCGTCTTCTGTTGTCTCTTTAACTTGGACTATTGAAATTCTCTCCTAGCAGCTGCTGCCTGACCTCTTCGACTCATTCAGAAGTCTACTGCATGACTTGGTGTATTCTTTCCCACAGTTCTCCACTGCTTTGCTCTCACCACTGCTATCCTGTTACTATGAGGATCAAGCTTCTGTCCTGACCAGCATTCTTCTGCTCCTCAGTTTTTCCAGTCTCGGGTCTTTCCAGATGTCTCTCAAAGAAGCCTTTGTTCTGCCTCTGCCTACCTACTAACTGTGTCTCCCCTCGCCAGATGTATTCTGTTTCACAGATAATGTTTCCAAGCCATGGAATGAGCTTCCTGTGATCATAAGAAGTGCTGTTCTGATGTTGTTAGAAATGCAGCATTTTCGGCCTGCTTAAGCATTCTGTTTCTCTCTCTTTGTTTTTTTTTTTTTCTTGCTGACTTTATCAGCTCTTAAATTATTGAGTATTTGTGATATATTCGTTATCAGTACTAAACTTTTTGTGCTCTATACTAAATTGTGTTTTCTATAGTCTGTTAACTTTGTAAAAAAAAAAAAAATTCTTTGCATTTATATAGCGCTTTTCTCACTACTCAAAGCGCTCAGTAATTGCAGGTTAAGGGCCTTGCTGAAGGGTCCAACAGAGCAGAGTCCCTTTTGGCATTTACGGGATTCGAACCGGCAACCTTCCGATTGCCAGTGCATATCCCTAGCCTCAGAGCCAGGGATATTCCTTGTACTTCCTTGTGTACCCTACGTATGTACTGTATTATGTGAAAGGTTCATTTTACTAAGCTGCCTAAAAAATGATAATTACAATATAACTGAAAGTAGGTAGAGCTGTGGATAATGAGGCTGCCTAAAAGCATTTCATTGATTTTATTTGTTAACAGTTGGCATCCTTTATGCTGATGTCACATTACGCAACTTCTAGTTATTGGGCAGGTCAGACTGGCCGACTGCAATTGCTGATGTCGTAGCCAAACCAGGTCAATTTACATTACTAAAAATCACTAGCAATGTCATATTATGTTATGTTCTAATCTTTTTCTGACCACTAAAACATGCTGCCTGATAGAGCTGGCATTGTATAAAGAGTTAACAGAAACAGAGAAATCAGCAGCAATCCCTGTCTTTTCATTTCTTTTTTCCATTCTGTCATGGTACAAAAAATATGACACATCAGACTAACAAGTTTCTCTTCTGTTTGGGAGGACCAAAATACATGTGTTCATTATTACCTTACTAGGGGGCTCCGCCCCCTGCTCGCCAACCCCTAGCGTTGGGGCATGACAAAGAGTGAGATGTATGAATTAGATATAGAATAGTGTGCAGGTTTGGATGATGCCTATAGAAATAAAAAATAAAGTTTTTGGCATAGAGTAATGTTTTATTGGAATATTTCTTTGTATACAACATTAGTAGTAAAGATGGTGTCTTGTCCTTGAATGAGTCTTCCTTGGCATGGATCATTTATAACTTTAACTTTAACGTCAGATGAACGTCGAACACGTGAGAAGGCAACATAAAGTTGTCCATGTCCAAAAATGGGTTCAGAGAGGTAGATGCCAACCTTGTCCATGGTTTGTCCTTGTGATTTGTTGATGGTCATGGCAAATGCAGGTTTAATGGGGAACTGTCGGCGTTTCAATGTAAAAGGTAATTCTAGGTCCGAACTTGTAAGGTCAATTCTAGGATATCGACGAGAAGATTGTATCGTCTTGGATCTTGTTCTTTGTCCTTTATCAAGACTAAAGCAATTGTAGTTGCTGCTATACCTTCTGCATTTGCTTTTGTATTGGCCTCCTTTTCAACTTCATGTAGCATTTTTATAGACTTAGCTAATGGGTGATTGTTTATGACATGAGTGATGTTTCTCATTATAAGCTCTGTGCATTGTTTGTTTTCAGGAAGGTTCATTCGTTGATAGATTGCCTCATCTGGATCTAGGATGTAGATTTGTGCATATTTGCGTTGTTGATTTGTTTCAGGGTGCACTGTTCCAATGCAATGCAATATTTGTCCACATATGCGAAAGCAGTATGGGCCATTGCCTTTTGGTGGCCTGATATGTACTCCGGTAGATGCAAAAGCAAATGAACTATTGTAGGATCTAATGCAGTTCATAAAGTTTTTACTTTCAGGCACATCGTTAGTTAGAAGCTTCTGTAGATATTCAGGATATGAATGTAAAGGAGGCAGTCTAATCTGCCCCTTTTGACAACAACGTGTAAATTCATTATTTGTATTGCCAGTTGTTTCTTCTGGGAAGTTAAGTGAATGACAATGATTGCAAATGACATTCATTAATCCCAATGAATTTTCCTCAATAGTGGACTTATTATTGAAGGCGTTGTCAGCCAACTGTCGTAAGCGTTTAGCAGGTGTCTGGCGTTGATGTCCGTGACGGGCATGTTTTGCTTGTGGCGTTTGAGTGCCACGTTGTTGCATGTCCATTATTTGTGACGCGCTATTTTGGAGTTTTAATTGATTCGCCTCCGCTTTGCGAAAAGTCCGTTTCAGTCTACGTCGTGCATTGTTTGTATCGAGCCTTGTCCGTTTTTGTATGTCGGTCAGTTGAGCTTTCTGCTTTTGGAGTCTTGCTTGCTTGTTTTCTGGCAGTTCATATGCGCGTTGTACATGTCTGCGTTCATTTATTCTGTCTCTTCGCTCCCTTTTTTGTATGCCTGCGATGCGAGCTCTTTTGGTTTGAAATCGTGCTTGTTTCGATGCAGCACTTTGAGATGCGTGCTGTATGCGTCTACGTTCATTGTGTCTGTCCATTTGGGCATGTCTCTGTTACGGGGCTACTTGAGCTTTGCGTTTTTTGATCCAAGACATTTTTTCTCCCGGAGTTTCCGAAGCGCGTTGTATGCGCCGCCGTGTATTTTGTTCTTTCATTCGTGTTCGTGTGTTTGGTCCCGTTATCCGATCCGAATCGTTTTGTACCCGTGACCATGTATTCATGACTTGTTTGTTCCTCAGCATGCGAAATATGGATAAGTAATAAGGAGGATCGCACTCACTGTTAATATGGAGCCTTTTCTGCTGTTGAACGGTTAATAGTGCTTTATTGTAAGGAGATCCACCTATGCTGACACCTATGCTGCCTAGTGTGAAGGTGTTGAGATGACGTATGTTTAATATGGACGTTTCCTTTAGAAATGTGGCTTTGGGTGTCACTTCTTATTGATGTGTGGGGGGGGGGGGGGGGGTGAGGATTGTTGTTGCGTGAGCGTCTTCTTTCTTTTTGTGTTCCAGGGGCTTGTTGAATCCCCCTCTTTGTGTGTGTCCTGCCCGTTGCTTGTAGGGTGTGTGGGGTGGTTTTGTGTTCTTTTTTTTTGTGTTCCAGGGGCTTGTTGAATCCCCCTCTTGGTGTGTGTCCCGTCCGGTGCCTGTAGGGGGGGGGGGTGCCTTGCTGTTGTGCGCGAGCGTCTTCTTTTTTTTTGTGTGCTAGTTTCGTGTGCAATGGGTTTCGTGCGGCGCTGTGCGGCGCCTGCGTTTGACTACTTTTTTCTGTGCCTTTTCCTTTTTTCTGTGCTCGCGGCGCCTCATTTCTTTGACTGCTTTTTTCTGTACTCACTCCTTTTTTCTGTGGTCTTGTCCGCCTCTCGCGGCCCCTCATTTCTCGGGGCGCCTGCGCAGTACGTCTTTTTGCGGCTACGGCCCATGGCTGGATGTCCCTGCGTCCATCCGGTTTAGCATTCTCGGTTAGTAATATGGATCACAGCCTTATATGCATTGTACTTCCAGATGAGCATTCATCAGTGGTCGGTTCTCATACACACAGAGCCTGCTCCTATGATTAAAGACAAAATCACACCAGTCGAGTGTGACATGGTGTATGTATGACTGCTTCTGACGAGATTATGTAAATGAAGGCTATGACGGAAAACCACTGAAAACATGGCCTTAATTCTAAACATGTATGTGTGTTGGGTTAATCCGTATCTCTAAATTAGTCCACTCTGAGTCGGTCAGTGTGTAAATGGACAGGCATCCCATGCAGTGGGATTTAATTAATTGGGTTCAGTACTTGCCTACAAACAATTAATTTAAGAAAAAACATAACATCAAAATATTCATCAAATTACAGTAGACAGCATCTCTTAGGTTGTGGATAAGTACGATTATGAAATCCAGTAGTGGGGACTGACCTGAGCTATTTGCCAATTACAAGAAGACTAAACAGAGCATTGGAGTGTGACAAGTTGAAAAAGATCTTAATTGCTTTATGCTTCAATCTGTAGTACTAGGGTGTTGTGCCATGTTAGCCATTATGAATGTAGTGAAAAGTCAATCAAAATGACACCTTTTATTGGCTAACTAAAAAGATTGCAATATTTTGAGGCAACTCAGGCCCTTTCTTCAGGCAAGATGTAATATTATTACATCTGGCCCTTTCTTCTGGCAAGATGTAATATTATTACATCTTGCCTGAAGAAAGGGCCCTAGTTGCCTCGAAAGCTTGCATATTGTAATCTTTTTAGTTAGCCAATAAAAGGTGTCATTATGCTTCAATCTGCAAATGTTGGTGGAATTTGGGTTGTTGGGGTTGGCAACCAAAGATTTTAGAGGCTGTGACCACCACTAACTGCTGCCTGTCCACAGCTAAGACTTTGTGGCACTCTAACCTTTTTAAGAAATAACAGTCTTTGGTTGGTTTTCTTAAGCATAACAAATGTGCTGATCTCCCATGTTTGCATGCTGGAAATGGTGGTGCCCAAGACTCTGAAATTCTCCTCTACCTCTACATCTGGCCATTGATTTTTAAAGCTGAAAGTATTTTTTAACCTTGCTTATAGTCTACCAACATTTTTTTTCTTTATATATTTTACTCCAGATTATTAGACTAGTCCCACTGATTTTAGTCCTCTTTTACTGAGATTTTTTAACCCTCAAAAAGCAGTAGAACAGATTAATAAAACCTATACAGAACCACCCAGCAATGGATGGAGTTCAGGGAACTGTTACTGCCTTGTGCCCTATGGTTGCTAGGATAGGACCCAGCTAAAGCACACCCCTGCTCAGGATTAAGTGGGATTAGAAGATGATATAGTATGGTGCACAGAACCAACTGCCTGCTTACATTTGTCATATTATAATGTACTGTAGTAACGTATCACACCACTAGAGAGCAGTACATGGACACTGACTAAAATTTCATTCCCTCTATTTTCCAAAACTGCTTGCTTCAACAGATTAACATATAAAGCTCACATTAGCTGCTAAGAAAAAAATAACAAGAATCCACCTTAGGCAGTTACTTACAGTTACTTATGCAGGGCCTAAACGGAACAGTCTATCAGTACAATCTGCACAGTTTAAAGAAGATGGAGGTCACAACTGAGGAAGCAAACAACATGAGAAATGTACAAAAAAATATCACAGAGGTAATTAAATGCTCTGTTAACCTGTGTTAATGTTCTGCCCACCAGTTTTGTTGTCTTTTATAATTAAGAACTAAATAAGAGTCTGTATAAAAATATTTTTTCACCATTTTTAAACGGCACATAATCTGCTGTGCCATGGAGAACAGAGTCTTACCTAAAATAATGGAGAACAAGGCAGGAACTGATCCTGGATAGGGCACCAGTCCATCTCAGGCCACTCTTCAGAAGAGTTTATAAGTACACTTGGACATTTTAGGAATAATGAGGGCACTCTCTTTTCTTGTTTCACTCATTGCTAAATAATGAACACAGTGTATATTACTCCGGTAACTCAGATCCTAACTGTATTCTGACACTCTTGTTTCTGTGCTCTGCTATGTGTCTTAAAGCCAGTGGCTAATCCTTTCCTGGCACTTACTTGTAGCATGTACTTTATAATAAATTCCTATTGTGACTTTATGTTCACAAAGGCTTAACTGTTTAAATATTATTTTTGAAAATGGAGGTCCAGTGATGTAACTTGCTGATGGTTACATAACTGAATAGTGGGGACTGAATCGACGAAGTTGTGTTTTATACTGCAAATGGTTACTATGTCCAGAAATAATCTACCTTACCTACTTAATTTAGCTCCTTTTCTTCTAAGAAATATTAGTTTACAACCATGTATTATTTTTGCACATCCAGCCAACAAGCTATACTTACTGTCAATGCATCAATTTATATTATTATTAGCAATAAAAGTCCCGTATAATGTTGTCATTTACTTCAAATTATCACCATCATAAGTCTTTTCAATTAATATTGTTTATTTTTTTTTATATTTTATGTTTATTCATGCTTTTCAAAGGGCATCTACATTTTGTGACTGTGGATGTGTGTTGCTGGGCAACATGGTGCACATTTGTGTGGCGCTTGACATTGGCGCAACATCAGTGTGCACTGTGAAGTGGCCGAACATTAAGTCATGTATTGTGACAACTAGCAAAAATCAAAAAGAATTATAGCTGGGGAATATCTCTGATTAAGAATTTAGTTTTGGTTTTTTAATTCTCTGTCCAAAATGAACACCATACAAACATTGCAACCTACACTGGAAAAAAGGGAAGTCTAGACCCGATTATCAGGAATGATACCACGGTCACAAAACATTCAGGGTCACCAAAAGAAGAGAGAGAAAAAAAAAATTGGAAGCAAGGCAGAAGGTTGAGCAATGTGATTTCTCTGCAGAGAAGTAAGACACAAATTCCCTTTTTCAGAGAATGTCTGAGGTCATGTCACAAAGGGCCCATAGTTCTCCAGGCTACTAGGTAGCCATACATGGCACTTAATCAAGAATGCTGGGATTATGTTGTTCATTTGTGGGAGAAACTTAGAAGGACTAGTAGGTACCCAATACTGTCTTAACCAACTACTACAGACCAGCAGGTAGTGTTTGACTGGGAAAATCGGAGCTGTAGTCCCATTTTAAAGTTTGAGATTCCTCATAGGTCCAGGGTCACTCAAGGGCAGCTACAGGGAATTTTAGCTTAGTGTCACTTTGCCTAAAATGGGATGCCTTTTATTCTGAAAGTTGTGCTAGGACCTGTTCCAGAATATCACTAGAGATGCGTGTAAAAGGCTCTCAAGTGTGAGGGGAAATATGATACTAGTGGGGAGTGGGAGAAAAAGAATTATCAGTGTTATATATAAAAAAAAAAAAAAAAAAGGTGAGGTTCATGAGAGTCAGAAAGAGAGAGAAGATAAGATAGGAGGGTGCCAAGGAGGGCGTGTATGCATGCAAACCTATCTGATAAGCATGATAAAGGAACCCTCTGTTGCAAAGCCTAAAAAAAAAGTGGGATTGTTTTTTTTTCATTGTTTTCTCCTGTTAATAATCCCCCTTGCCTGCTTTAAAAAAATTATATATTTAAGGACTCTTATCTTAATTATATCTATCTTATGTAAATGTGCTTTATTTATTTTTATATACAATTTATGCATTATTGTTCTTATCTAATTTTAATTTGTCTTTCTTTGCATGTATCTACAATTATTGACATCTTCTAGCCTTTCGAGTTTATCCTTTTGTATGAAAATGTGCTATACCTTAGCTTTATATCTGTAAATAATTTGGGGTGGTGATTCCTATAAAATGGTGAAATGCAAAATGAAATCTTGCTTGTATCTGTCCGATTACAATCATCATGGCAACAAACGGAAACATGTAAAAAAAAACAAAAAAAACCCTACAAATGTTACTAAGAAGTGCATTGTGCTAAATACATTGTCTTAAATATATTTAAGATCAAAAAGATACTAGTACACCAAAAGTTATGGAACCTAACCGATTCATTTCATTTTCCATTGTCAGCACATGCTGCATCCCAGTGAAGGCTGAAAGTACCTTTTAGATATTCCTCATTGCTATATAGAAAAGTATCTGGCAAGCTGCTTTCAAGAAAGAACAGTCCATTTTAATCAGCCATTTGTCTAACTAATTATCTGTTGTTATTGTTCTCTTTTAGACTAAATCAACTTATTTTCTTATTAGTTACAGAATTACATTGTTGAGAATTCATTTAGCACCTGGCAACATGTTAACAGTTCACAGCCAATGATAATTCTGTACATGCAAATGCAGAGAAAGCAGACGCAGTGCTGTATGCTGACAGCTTGTAAATTTCCTAAGGGATGTTTAACAACCAATCAGAAAAGTGCTAGTACAAAAAAGGCTGCAGATGTGAACTGGCAGCTTGAAGGAGGGGCTGAAACAGAGTGGTTTCAGTCTTGGGCAGAACATTCTGGAAAATTCCAGCACAAAACAAACAAAACAAGGCAAAGCATGTCTGCCTCCTCTGAACTAAATTGTCAGATGAATTGTTCTTCAAATGTCTACATTTGTAAACAAATCGTTTACTGTAAGTGAAATTAAATTTAAAAAACTAACTTTTTGAAAAAAATCTTTTTACAATAATTTCAAAAGACACATACAATACTGTGTAATACCTCAACTAAAAAGTTTCGTTTTCATCGACTAAAAACATCAGAACTCTAGTACCCGGTCTACTATACAAGCCAAGCAACATGTTTGCCTCGGCATTCGGCAAAAGTAAACAATTTTCTCCAGAGCTAGTTCCTAGATTGTAACCATGCTATCGGGATAGGCTCATGCCCCATGTTAACATCCACATTACTAACCGAGAATGGTAAACCGGATGGACGCAGGGACATCCGGCAATGGGCCGTGGCCGCAAAAGACGTACTGCGCAGGCGCCCCACAAATCTCTCCCCCAAAGCAAGCAACGGGAACCGGATGGAATGCAACGTAAAATAAGAAATGAGGCATCGCGCACACAAAAAAGGAGTCAGACCACAGAAAAAAGGAGTCAGACGCCGTTGCACACGAAACGGGACACACAAAGAGGAGGATTCAACAAGCCCCTAGCACACAAAAAAAAAGAAGCCGCGAGCACCACACAAAGCCCACTGGACACGAAACGGGACAGACTACAGCCATAGCACACGAAACGTACACAAAAACGACAATTCAGACCCTCGACCACAGTAACATAAATAACAAATGACACACAAAGCCCCATTTCTAAATGAACTGTCCGTATTAAACATACGTCATCTCAACACCTTCACACTATGTAGCATAGGTGGATCTCATTACAATGAGGCACTATTAACCGTTCAACCGCAGAAAAGGCTCCATATTAACAGTGAGTGCGATCCTCCTTATTACTTATCCATATTTCTAACGCTGAAGAACAAACAATTCATGAATTCACGATCACGGGTACAAAACGATACGGCTCGAGTAACGGGACCAAACACACGAACCCGCATGAAAAAAAACAATACACGTCGGCTCCAATGCGCTTCTGAAACTCTGGAAGAAAAAATGTCTCGGCTCCAAAAACGCAAAGCTCAACTAACACAGTTACAGAAACGAACCCAAATGGACAGACACACTGAACGTGGACGCATGCAGCGCACGTCTCACAGTACTGCATCGAAACAGGCACGGGTTCAAAACAAAACACCTCCCGTCTCAGACATACAGAAACAGCAGCGAAGGGACAAAATAAATAAATGCAGACGTCTACACCGCGCATCTGGACTGCCGGAAGACAAGCACGCAAGGCTCCAAAAAGAGAAAGCTCAACTGACCGGCATACAAAAACGGGCAAGGCTCAATACAAACAATGCACGCTGTAAACTACAACGGGCTTCTCATACAGCACAGGCAAATCGATTACACCTCCAAAACAACACGTCCCAAATAATGGACATACAACGACGCGACTCTCAAACGGCACAAGCAAAAGATACACGTCACAGACATCAACAACAGACACCTGCTAAACGCTTGCGCCAGTTAGCTGACAACGCGTTCAATAATGAGTCCACTATTCAGGAAAATTCATTGGGATTAATGAATGTCATTTGCAATCACTGTCATTCACTTAACTTCCCTGAAGAAACAACTGGCAATACAAGTAATGAATTTACACGTTGTTATCAAAAGGGTCAAATTAGACTGCCTCCTTTACATTCATATCCTGAATATCTACAGAAGCTTCTACCTAACGATGTACCTGAAAGTGAAATCTTTATGAACTGCATTAGATCCTACAAATCGGTATCCACTATGAACATTAACAGTGGCACTGCACATGACATCCGTCTTGCAAAACTGTTAATTATTGATGAATGTACAATGGCATCCACTCACTTACTCAACACCATTCATAAACTTCTACAAACGTTTATGAATAATAATATTCCCTTTGGAGGAAAGGTACTTTTATTAGGGGGAGATTTTAGACAGTGCTTAGCTATTGTTCCACATTCCATGCGCTCAGCTATTGTTCAGTGCACCTTAAAATACGCAGACAATTGGCATTGCTTTCAAAAGATAGTTAGTACAAAACATGCGATGTCCAGATCCAGATCATAACAATTAGTTATTACAACTGGGAGATGGTACACTCACCAATACAGATAGACTTCACCCAAATATTATTACAATTCCTCAAGCCTTTATCTGCGACGACTTAGTTACAGACAGATTTGGAACAGCAATCTCATTAGACCAAATGCCCCTTTTAACACAACGCACTATATTATGTGCAAAAAATATTAATGTGGAAAACATAAATACCCAAGTCATTGCATTACTTCCTGGAGAGACACAACTCTTTCTAAGCTCTGACAAACTTGACTCTGATCACGACAATAACCATCTTCATTGACCTTACAAGTTCTGACCTGGAATTACCTTTTACACTTAAACAGCGTGTACAAAGAAATTTTCCAATAAACCTTTACACTGTGCCACACACTTTATTGTTTGCTTTCTATTTGCATCATCTACACCTTCACACTATTCTATATCTCATTCATACATCACGCTCTTTGTCATTCCCAACACCAGGGGTTGGCGAGCGAAGCGAGCAGGGGGCGGAGCCCCCTAGTAAATTAGATTTAGAGGATTTCATTATGTTATGTTGGTCTTCTAATCTTTATTGTTTTCTATTCTTTTACTGATTGACTTCCTTTTAGAAAACAATTTTACATAATTTGCTGAGCATTTCTGGCCTGTTGATGTTAAAGCCATGTTTTTCCCCCAAGTCCCACCTACCCTTTTCATTTCCAAATATTTAAGGTTGATGATCCAATCTAAATTAACCCAATGCAGTGTGTATGTGTATCCTATGATTTAATTCTGTTCAATATATTGTCATTACACTGTACTGTACAAATGAATACAGTTAGCACTGATGCAGAAGTATCAAACATAAAGTACATGATACATTCATATTGTGTTGAAAAGTCTGGTCAGTAAACATGGCAACTGCAAATATCAGTAAGCAGACAATACACAAATCAAAAATGTGAAAATCAATGACTATATGTAAGTTAAAAGCTTAAAAACCTGGGAGAAAAATATGTTTGCAAATGTACTGGTATGGCATTGAATGTTATAATATTGCTTACTTGAATACAGAGAGGCAGACAGTGGTTGCTAGTGATTGTGGAGGTCTGAGATTATAGAAAACTGTTTTCTTAGACATTATTTGCCATTAATATCTTTTAGGAATTGTACTATGGCCCCATTAATAAACTTGACCCTTTTAGCCATCTGCTGCAGGGCCTTGCCACCTCTAATGCCCAAACCATGATAACACTAGCCAGATTCTATTAAGTGTGCAACTGTAGAAATTAGCAAGGATTTGTAGATACAGAACTACAGATTGTCCCCAAAAGGACAACATACTGCAGAGCATTCTTAACAAAGTACTGTCTATCCATATATCTAACAAGGAAAAAAATGTTGAGACACCAGCATTAGCTGCTTTGTTTTGTTGAAACTGAAAGATTTTTTCTTTGCACACCCTGATGTTTAACCCTGCAGGCTATTTCTCTTTTTGTTGGTAATTACTCCTACTACTATTATGCAATCACCAGCCTTTGTGGTGTAGTTTGTGTCATACTTGGCAATACAATCCTAAGTAAACATGGAGTAAACAAACCTGGTGTGCTTTGGTACTCAAAGCGAGAGTTCTGTCCTGCCACCCTTTTCAGGTTTGATGAGATGTATCGACCTGCAAAGCCACAGCACCATATGTCACCACAGTCTACGTCAGCAGTTTCAGGGCAGAAGTTACGCATTTCTAGACCGGGCAGCTTGATAATAAACGTCTATAGGTCATCACAAATCAAACTGATTAACACCCTAACCACACCAAATCCTAACCTTAACATAACTAACCCCTAGCCTTAACTTCCATCCTATAAATGCTGGTGTAGACCAGTGGTGACGTATGGTGCCCTGGCTCTGCAGGTGCATAATATTGGGTTTGAGTTTTGCCTTGCACAGGCTGCTCCTGGAATTGACTGTTTCCCCACCTTTTCATGGAGCTTTACAAAATGGATGGATGGAGAGAGGTTGAAAGCAACTACAGAATTCTGCAACACTTTATTATATTTCTGTTTCAGTCAGACAGCTTCTAGATAACTGTGAAACTAAACCCCCACCTTATGTGACACATTTGATTCCGAGTAATAGGACTCTGAAAGTACCACTGAACTACCAGTGTCCTCTCTTTTCTATATTACAGTTTTAACATTTTTCATTTATTTAAGAAGCCACGGATTGTACTAAAATTTCCAGTCTGTTGGATACTGGAAGCAAAATGAAGGTAGGTACTTTTCTAATGAACCACAAATACTATTAAACAGATTTCAGAATGTTGTTATTCACTTTAAAAAACTGCAAAGGAAACAAGGAGCTGTTAGAGTTAAACAAACACACCAAAGCAGAAACCATACTTTAAGTTTTTATAGAAAGCTCTATGTATTATACAGTATATCCATAAAAATAACACTGCATTATATTATTAACAATAACCTTAAATAATGTAACCCAACGGATAGCTGTTTTCTCAAATTATTAGTCATCCATAAAAAAAAAAAATTACACCTTTGCCGATTAACAAAAGGCGATAAACAGACATGCTATTGGTCACCCAGTCATGATTTTGTCCCCACAAAATTGTTACAGAAAACAATTCATACGTTCCACTGTCGCAATGCGACGGGATGTCGAAGTCGCTTTGTCTTCGTCCGCCCCTCCACCCCCCCATACACACACACACACGCAACAGTGACTGCGACTGTAGCTTCTAGAAAAAGCACGAAAGTACAATAAAGATACATTACTTCAAGCGACATAACATATTTAATAGTCTAAACAAAGTGATTTAATAGTACAGATAAAGTACAACATATATAAACGTCTTTGATAAAAATACAACAGATGAAAGCAAGAAAGCCCATGTTTTTTTTTTTGACAATGGTATCTATCGATTAGAAAATAACTCAAAATCCATTAGGCTCAGTAGATCAATATTGTATGTCTCGATTACCAGCTTGATTTACAGAATTAAATGAACGCGGCGTCATTTTGATAAGGATATAATTTCGTAGTATGCGTTAATTATACTTTTTCCGAGGTTAATTTTTGTTACAATCTATGCACTTTTTTATATCTTAAATTAACCTGCCATATTTACAATTTATCGTCCTTTTTCAGTGTTTGTTATGTACCTTGTGTTTTAGTCAGATTCACATGCAGTTAACCCAGTGTGTAAAAAATTGTTTAATATCAATGCGCATTCTGTAATCTACTTTGTTAAAAAGGGTTACGGTTTGAAGCCAAACTGTCATTATGTAATAACAAACCAATGCCTTTAAACGATAATAAAACGTGTTTTTCTACAGTCTCGTGCGAAATGTCACGTCCTCAGCAGCAACGCACCGTGCCCTGCCCCCTCTTTGGCCAGTACTTACTTTTGTTCTTGTAAACAAATTCTTCCACGTGAGTTCCAGAAAGTTCCAGTCAACTTTTGATGCCCTCCTCCTCCTCGTCCTGCACAAACCGCATAGAACCGGTCTAACTAGACTGACTTGTATCAATCCGCCGATATGTAACTATAATAAACATTTCCCCACAATAATAATGATAATACAGTTGATTTATATATCGCCTTTCCCATTCTCAAGGCGCTTTTCAATGAAACTTTCTGAAATATACTACAGCTTATAAAAGTTAAGCATTTGAGTGGTTTAGTTATTAAAATTATACTTTCACCTTGTGTTATGATGCATCGGCCCAAATTCATTTAATGGATATAGATTTTAAAAACGTAAATGTCTCGTTTTACCTTTTTTGATCGCTTAAATCTAGAAATAAAACGCTATGTAAAAGAATGACTAAACATAATTTAGACTACGTTTTCTTTTACATGATCTTGTAAACATTAACGTCACGTGACTATTCTGTACGATAAGCGCGGAATCATTTGTGAAGCTGTGATGCGGTTGCCTACTGTATATAAGGATGTGCAACAATGCGGTATTACTAAGACGGCAAGAAAAGAAGATGAGATACGGTTTTGAGAAGTTGGCGGCAGCAACAACAAGAAGAAGTTTACAGTCATCGTTTGTGTTTCTTCGGTCAGCGACGGCATCAGTAACTGGCCGGGGCGATTTCAATTGTCGTGGTCGGTAGGATGAAAATGGTATTTTGTTGAATACCAAGCAGTGTAAATTTAAATTTTTGAGGGATGCATGCCGTTACTATAATACTACAGACTAAATGTTTAAACTGGTGCATGGTTAGTTAATATGATTTAAAGTAATCGTACACAGATCACTTGTAAAGTCGAATCAGATTCTGCAGAATTGCTGACGTTTAGTATTGTTGCACAACCATGCAATCGATGCTTATTTTGCAGTAATATATTTGAAAGAGAAAATCTGCATGGAGAAAAAACTAGCTAAAACGCATTAGTTTTGATTTAATCATGGCAGACGGACAAGAGGGTTATTTTGAATTTTAACTATTCGTGTGTTTTATATATAATGTCCTAAATTATTTTATGGTGTTGGGTGAGGTTATGGGTACAATAGTTTTTAGTTTAAATGACTCAAGGAGGGATGTTTGTATGTCTGACTTCTTTGATACATTTTGACAATTATATTTGGGTTCTTGGGTTTATTGTTTGGCAGACGCTGAATGCACAAATTAATTTTTTAAGAAGTTACTGAATTTCAAAGCTGATGAAGTAAAATTATTTAAATAGGGCGGGTGGGAAAGGGTTTACTTAATCAGAAATGTTAGTTCTTTTTTCCTAGGATGAGTGGATGGAAACATTTTGGAAGGTGTATAATCCTTGACGAAGACCTGCCTTTGGTAATGTAGGCTAGCTGTTAAACCAAACGCAGTTTTCTTGCACATTTAACTTACTGGCCCACTTAAGATGCTAGCGTGGCATTGATTTTGCTTAGCTAACTTGAATTGTAGGGGAGTACTGGAAATTATACCAGTGGTCAGTGTTAACGGAGTGCAGCTAAATTTTAAAAGAAAAGCAATATTGATCCTGCTGCATGATTTACATAGATGTTCATTTTTAATCCTTTCTTGCATGAATAGCAACGTAATAATTGTGTAGGCTTCAAGGAATGTAAAATGTGTTCCTTGTAAAGTTGGTTTCCTATGAGATAAAGGGGGCAAATATATTGTAGTATTTAATGCAGTAATAATGCAAGTTTAAGCTAGGGTTAAAGAAATCATCTTGACAAACCTGTTTATGCAGCAAACTAAATCTGCTACTGGTGCGTCTGTGTTGCCAATATCCAGTACTTGACTCAAGATGGCGTATTTTGACAGCGATTAATAAATGTAATGACCAATTTTAAAGCCCCTGAGGCAAGCTTAAAAGTGGCAACCAATATTGCGTCCATGCATGAAAGGTTTAAAGTATTTTGGTATAGTTTAGACGTGCCAAACAACTGTATTGGGAGTACTGGCACAGTTTCATAATTTCAGTATAATGCCAAATTTAACAAACTTGAATCAAGTTAGTGAAGCAAATTGTTTTTTGAGGTGTGTTTGGGAGGGGGCTCTTTGAATTTTGTCCTTAGCATTTTTCAGATTTTTAAAGACCACAAAGAGTAAATGAGAAGTGAAACCTGAACAAGTGTGCTGAACTACAAAAGTGTCTACCATGATTAAATGTGGAGCTGATCCTATGCTACATCGATGCAATTTTCAAGAGAGCCAGTGAGAATTGCACCCCTTCTGATCATTGAGGAGTTGGTCCCTGTATTTTGAAACATTCCTTGAGGTTTTCTAAAAACCACAAGGGTTTGGGTTGTTCTGATTTTATTGGAGTTTTTCAAGCTGGAGATGAGCGCAGAGCACCTGTAGTTGGAGATCTTCAGTCGTAATTTTAATTTGAGGGTTTAAACCACCAAGTATTGAAGCAAATTGAATAGATGCCCATTCTAATAAAAAGGCTGTATTGTTGCTGCAGAAAGCTGCAGCCCATCACCTCTAGAATTAAAGGATTGCAAGTTCTTCACTTTTTTTTTTAAACCCAGAAGGAAAAGGATACATCCATTAGTTAAAAGTATTGAGTGGATTTTAAGACAAGGAACAAATCATCTGAATATGGACACATACATTACTGAACCGACTGTGCCTTGACTTTTGATTTTTAAGCAGGTGTACTTGAACCGACTATGTGCCTTGAATTTTGATTTTTAAGCAGGTGTACTTCATGGTGACCACACTTTAACATTAGGAGATACCAAATGTAATCTTGATAATTTTTTTTGTGACAAGTAATGCATTTATGTAGTAACAAGTCTGTAAGTTTTTTTTTTTTATTAACAAGCTTGTCTGTTCAAAGTTCAGAGGAAGTTTGCACAGTTGGCAGTGTTTCTGCCCTTTATGGTAAAATGTAAGGACTGCAAGAAACTGATTCCTTTAAAATGTCCTTTTATGTATAATAGTTTTTATTTATTTTTATGTTAATGTGAAAAGAGGGAAAATCTTCACTACATGGACACAGCACAACGAGTATAAATGTATGTTTTCAGTTTACCTATTTTAAGGTGTGGAAAGACTGAAGGAAGATATTTACAATTCTATTTCCTTGATTTCTTTAGATTTTAAAATGTGACCACTTGATCTAGAGGCACGACTCCATTTCTGAGGCATTTTATTTCTCAGGTTATCATATTTGGAATTTTAAAATTTAAATAAAGCCTGTCAGTTTAGACATCTTCACTTGCATGAGGCCACATTTCTAGCAAACTTTGAATACTTGCAAAATAAATCATTTGTATTGTAGCATAAGTAGTATTTTATAAGTATTAATTTAATGTTCAATTATATTTTTTGCCGATGTTCAACTTGTCTAGTTTATCTATAATTTTCCAAAAGAACATACCTTGGCATTACGGCCACAGTTTCTATAATATCTTTATTGATGGACATTGCAAAAACAAAAATCTAAACTCCTTGCATTAGTTTGGCATGTATAATGTTTTGAAAATCTTACAATTAAAATAAATTCTTAAAACACACATTAAACCTTCTTTAATTAAAAGTTTAGAAATATTTTTAAACACACTTGCCTTTATTGTCTTTTTTTAAAGGGTTGGGTTAATGTAGGGTTCTTTCTTCACAGTTTCTCATCCACATTTGTTTGTGGATGAAGTGACATTTTGATAATTATTGATTGCAAAGATCCCATCCAGTTCGGACCTGATTCAGAAGCAAAAAGACAGGTATAGTAAAAAATGTTGCATGGAAGTGTTCTATCCGTAAAGGCCACACGTGGTCTTCTGCACAAGTTGTGCTTATTATGATGTTTGAAGTCCAATTGTTGACGATTTTATTAAATATTTTTTTGTAATCTTCTGATAAGGGGGTCTTTTCAGTTGTCACATACCCTATTTTATTAGTAAATATTTTTCTGTAATTCTGATAAGGGGGTCTTTCAGTTGTCACACACCCTGTGCAAAAACTGTAGTGTTTCTATCAGGTGCTGTCTAGGTCGTTTTTTTTTTCTTTGTTAAATTTGTAGTAGACTTAAAGTTGAAACATCAGGAAAGACACGGGCGGAGGCAGATCTGTATCTTGAGGACAGCTTTTCCATTGAATTTTGCTTGTGTTAGTTTAGCCTCCCAATGTGACCTGGAGTCATTCTGTTATAGTTGGAGAACTAGATCAGGCATGATACTGGTGTTGGTCTGAATGTGACCTGGAGTCTGTTAATACTTGTTGAACTAGATCAGGCATAATAATGGTGTTAGTCTCACTTGTGGAAAATGGAACTGTTAAATTGAAACGAGTGCCCATCTCGTCTTCATTTAATCAATGTGAATGTGACCTGGAGTCAGTTCGGTTATAGTTGTTGGAGAACTAGATCAGGCATGATACTGGTATTGGTCCGAATGTGACCTGGAGTCTGTTCTGTTAATACTTGTTGAACTAGATCAGGCATAATACTGGTGTTAGTCTCACTTGTGGAAAACGAACTGTTAAATTGAAACCAGTGCCCATCTCGTCTTCGTTTAATCAATGTGAAAAAAATGCAATTTGGTGCTTATTGCATCTCTCCACTTTTGAGTGCAGTAGTAGCCCTGCATTTTAAATACTGCTTTATAAGTGGCAAGTTATATGTGCATAATCAATTTATGGCTTGATTTCAAATAGGAATGGTTTTGTATGGTTCAGAACCTTTATTTTAGGAGTACAAAATATAAAAATGCATAGGCTGTTGCACAGTGAGTAATCTGCTGCATTGATTATAATATTTAGGAATGCCTTTAGTATCTAGCAAATGGTAACTTGTTTTCTGTTTTTACGGTGTGAGGTAATGAATTAGTACAACTTGAAATTAGATATGGTTGACCTTCCAGTTGGTATTTTGAAATTTGCACACAATGTGTAAAGTGTTGCTGCAGTATTAGGTTTTGGAATTTTTACACATAAAACCTGTACGAGTCACTTTCTGAAAGTAGTCTCAAGTGGTTATGAGAAGGAATCGTGTTGACCAGCTAGCATTGCAAGATGGATATAATCTTAATTTCAGGACTATTTGTATAATCTACAGTTTTTGTACAGTTGTACTCGAGATTGGGTGTAAAAATAGCTTTAAAAAAGTTATAACTTGAGCTTTGATATTAAATCAAGACCATTTTGTTAAGCTAAGGTAAACAATCAGATGCATGAAAAACCTTGTTACACAAAAGTAGTGGTCTAAAATGAGATGCATAAACTAGAGTTTAAACCTCACTACAAAAGTTTGAAGTGCATTGGAACAAACTATATAATGATGCATGGTTGAGTTTTGTCTTTGTATACTTCATTTAAAGTTTCTTAATCTTGGTCAAGGTTTTGGGGAGCAGCCTTTTAAATAGTACCTGAATAAGTCACAAGTGACCATCAGTTATCGTAATGGAACATCAGTATTTTAATTTTATGTTGAAACATGGTTGTATAATAGTACGAGCATTGGTGGTTGATGGAAACTAAACTTGAAAGTTGAAACCTAGAACTTAAAAAAATCCTACTGAGAAATATTTGCACAACTTGGGCAGTGAACTTTTTTCAGGACTTTGATTTATCCTCATATTTCATATGAAAGTGGGTTTAAAATGTTGCAAGATACATAAAAAAATACGTCTTTGAACAATGTTATTATACAGGTTTATATAAAATTGTAAAGCTCCAAAAGGTCCTGCACTTAAATTTATTAGAAAATGGATAGTAAAGGTAATAAGGTTTTTGTATTATGGTACACATTAAATCAAGTGAAACCTTTTGTATTCATTAAAGATATGTGGTGTTAATTCCTAAGACACACAATTGTCTCTTACTGGCAGTAGGAACGAAGTTCAGAAATTGGACTTAAGGTTGTGAACAATTACAAAGTATGTAGAAGTGTAAATGAAAAAAAACTACATGGGTTTTTTTTGGTGTACCTCATAGGTTATGAATAATGGATGTACTGACCGATGATTACTCTTAATTTTTAAACAAGATTAAGGGAGGTGACTATGTAGAATTCTTAAGGTTAGAAGCCTATGATTAAAGGTATTGTGTATAATCTGTTTTTGCAGTGGGACATGTTTAATTTTAAAATCTGCCTAATCCAGTAATCCATTTTGTGTTTACTTCCATTTCATCCTTGGTTGGGAGAATGGGTAAGGCAACCAATTAAGGTAAGAAAGACAGAAAATTTCAAGTATGGTTGTTACTTTTAATCATTAAACTGCCAGAGAGTGGTGATGACAAGTGGTCACAAGTTGAGCACACACAATCATTTCACTGTGCATGTAACAATGATGACTATATACTACACCAATGTGTATGGCAAGGTTATCAACCAGTTAAATATTTTGTGAATTATGGGGAAGACAAACCTCTTCAAAGAATATATTTTATGTGTTGGATTGATGCTGTGCATTGGTATAATTGTACCATAAAAGTGCGAACTTGTGAATTTCATGTTACTGTAAGAAATGGCTTTTAAAAATGTTAAGAGGATGTTAAAATCCTCATTTGTCTGGCTTAATTTTTTTATTACCAAACAATTTTTTTGAAAGCACAATTAGAACCATGCATGTTGCTGGAAACGAGCGACATTTTTGAAGCAACTGTTAGAAAATTGATGGGCAATAAGCAATTTGTGGAAGTGAAACCTTTTTTTTTTTTTAAGCTCGGGTCTTTCAACAGTAGATTGTGAATAAAAATATAATGCAGGACTGGAAATTTTAGAAACTTTGGGCACTGAAAGGATGGGAAACTTTGCTACACATGGTGATGAAATTGCATCAACAAAAAAGTTTAGTTTCAAAGTCTTGAACAAATCACAGTAAAAATACATTGAATTTATTAGTAAATACTTAAAGCCTGAATTAAGTTTGTTTGCACCTGTTAATGTAGTTTACGTTCAGTAATGCTTGGGTACTTGAATGGTATAACAAATCATGAACTAAAAACTTGTACATAGACTAATACCCAAATTAAGAAAAAAGCACATAATGTGTTGGAGCCAACAGAAGAATTATAATTAAAAATGTCAAGAGATTGTAGTATTAAGAATCCAGGGTGGCATGGGCACTTACTAAATACAAAGGTATTGCATATTTGTATTGTATGGAGGAAAATACCTACAATCAGAATCAAGAATTGGTTATGGCCCATAAAAAAACAGATGGTGTCGGTTGAAGAATACCTTGTCACAAGGTGAAAAAATGCAGGTGTCTCCAGTAAATGAAGGAAATAGCTGAAATTGCAGCTTGGGATTATATTTAGGGATATGTTGATTGATAGTAGTGTGGTAAGTTAATACTAAAATAATGTAAATGGAAAGTGGTTCATATATTTAAAGCCACAAGTGATAGGAAAAGGCAAAATTGAAGCAACCAAAATGCAAGGATACGCACAATTTTGAGATTATTTTTTACCTGTAATGTATAAAAACACAAGACATGAGAATTTAGAAAACATTTAATGAATGTTCAAATTGAACAATCTGTCAAGCTGTCGGTTTCCTCCTGTAAAATTAATGTCATTCTATATGAACTTTAAATGTTTTAAATCTTGAGAAACACACAAATGAACAAACACCACTGTTGTCACTTCTTTTTTTCCCAGGTGTTATAAATGTGCAACTTAATAATGGCTCCTTAGTTTAGTGGATTATGAAATAGCCTGTTGTCTTTTTGTAATGGTCAATTTTCTAGCTTCATACCCATTTACTTGACAGTGCAATCAAGGTTAGATGTTTATCATCTATATAGTTCTGAATTTTGATGAGAATCCAGCATTACTCATAAAATAGTAATAACCCCAGTAAGGACCTTTTGTAGTACTAGATTTAATCATTTTGCTTGCATCTGCACTTGTTCACGCTGTTAAAAAATTTCCCCACTATAGAAAACAAAGATGCTGAAAAAATTTTTTTTACCCCATTTGAGCTTAATTGTAAAAACGGTCAATAAGGTACTTGGTGTTTGCTTGCTGATGCACCATTGACAGTTGTGACTATACACGACGTCTCTTTTTTGCAGTGGGACACTGTGTGGTAGCTTTGATAGCAGCCAAAATTCTAGTTGTGGTTTTAGGAGACTCGTTTTTCTTGAATATGCTGTAGTACTAGGGTGTACCGTGTTAACCATTATGAATGTAGTGAAAACTGTGGTGGGTTGGCACCCTGCCCGGGATTTGGTTTCTGCCTTGTGCCCTGTGTTGGCTGGGATTGGCTCCAGCAGACCCCCGTGACCCTGTGTTCGGATTCAGCGGGTTGGAAAATGGATGGATGGATGTAGTGAAAAGTCAAGCAAAACGACCTTTTATTGGCTAACTAAAAAGATTACAGTATGCAAGATTTTGAGGCAACTCGGGCCCCTTCTTCAGGCAAGATGTAATACAGAAACTGGAGTTCCCCGTGTTTATATACACACTAGGACAAGAAACAATATTAGTAAATTAATAGACTCCTTCAGGCTAGGGTTCATTTAACAAGAGAGGACAACAATGTATGGTCAAGATCTTTGGATAAGATAACTGCCCAAAGTCTTCTGAAGTTTCTAATGAGTTTTTCAATACAATGTGGATCTGTAGTCAGGTTTACCTGGTCATAAAACTCTTTTGTCTCTATTCAAACCATGTTGCAGTATGTTAAATGTTAGCACGAGTTTAACATTCTTTTCTCTTTTGCTGTGTTCTGAAGTTGCCCATAAGCACTGTTGACTTTAAAGTCCCTCTCGCAGTGTCCATGGCTGTTGAAGTGGGCCGCTACAGGAACATCTGTGTTGCCACGTTTAATGTGGAACCTTTGTAAATTCATTCTCTGGTGTATTGTTTGTCCAGTTTCTCCCACATTTCATGCAGAGAATTAGGTAAACACATTAGATGATCTGCAGGAAAATGATCCCTTTATGTGATGTTCTAGTCGGCAATGTGGTATAACTATACAGTCTATTATAAATGTGGGCAAACGTTTTATATCTTTTCTGTAGGCAGGGAGATATGCCATTTTCAGTTGGTTTATTTAGGGAGCTTCGGAACATTAGTTGCTGAAGGTTTGGTGGTTGTCTGTATGCCAGGAGAAGAGGTTCAGGAACTACATTTTTCAGTGCTTGGTCATTGTTTAGCATTGGCTGCAGTTCTTTTGTAATTTTTCAAAGTACTTCAAGATATGGGTTGTAGGTGACAACAAGCGAGATGCGGTTCTTGTTGTCTTTGTTTTTATATTCCAGAAGGTTGTCTCTGGGTATGGCAGTAGCTCTTGTTGTCTTTGTTTTTATATTCCAGAAGGTTGTCTCTGGGTAGCTCTTCTTATTTGAGTATCTGTTGTTTTGGGGGTATAACCTTGTATGAGCTCCTGCAGTTGTTAATCCCGGTCTGTCGGGCCTGAGCAACACCAAATAGATTGTACCGTATTGCTTGGCTGAAAATATGGAGCACCTTGTATTCTTGGGGTGGAAGCTATCACTTAGGTAGGTCTGTCTATCTGTTGGTTTGTGAAAAACAGAAGTTACAAGGGTGTTGTCTTTCAGTTGAACAGTGGTGTCAAGGAAGCTGACTTCTGTTTTCGAGTAATTCAGCTTTATGTTGGGGTGAAAAGAATTCGTTATGAAACTAGATGAGGTCCTTCTCACTGGCAGTCCAGATTATGAATATGTCCTCTATGTAACGGAGATGCAACATTGGTTTAAAGATAAACATTGACATGAAATCTTCCTCCCAGTTTTGCCATAAATATGTTTGCATAGTGAGGTGCAAACCGAGAGCCCATTGCAGTCCCCATTTGTTGCAAGTAGAAATCTTGTCCAAAAGAGGATAAATTATGTGTCGGAGTGAATTTTATCATTTCTATTTCTGACTTTGTGGGTATGCTTTGAATATGCTTCAAAAAGGACATTTAATTAGATTTTACTGATTTTTAAATAACAGTATTAAAAGTAGCTGCCTTCATAATAAGGAAAATCACATTCAAAAATTAAAGATTATTCTCTGTTAGATGCACTGTGTACCTGGTGTTAACGTAGCTTTTGAAATGGCTGATCATACACCTTGACATCCGTGCATCTGTAACTGCATTCCACTGATTGTGCCAAAGGAATCCGATAGAGGCCAACTCCCAGTATCATCATTTGTACCCTTAAAAATGTATAGAACTTTTTTAAGCTGACCTTACCCGAGTAACAAGTTACCTTTTCAGGTCAAGGCTGGCCCACCTACTCTTATTACTTGTCTTTACTGTTGTTCATTTAATGACACCACGGAGGTTCTAAACATTTTAAACATTTGTTATTATGTTACATATCATAAACAAGTGTTACGTTTGGTAGTCTCAGAAAAAAATTGCAATAATACACTAAAATAACTTAAAAAAATAGAAAAAATAAAAACCATGCCATAAAGGTGTAATTTACACAATTCTTTCAAAAATTTCAAATGCAAAGGGAAATACTACAGCTACAGTGATGTGCCATAAATAGCACAGGGTACTGGGATTAAGTGCCAAGAGTATTGCGCAGTGGTTAATATTTTGGGTACAATGTGTGCATAAATTGGAGATTGCAGTGCAGTTCGAAGGTGTCAGCATTTTTAAAGGCGCGAAGTTTATATATATATATAGCAAAATGTTAAGTATATATTTTAAGCCGTATGAATTTTTTTAAACCTTCCTGAATGCCTCGTTTTTTTAGATCTAGTAATGGAAATATCTTGAATTTAACAATGATTTGATTGAGTTTTAATAATTTAAAGGTATTGTATTAAATACGGCATATATAAGAAATTGTCTAGAACAGAATTAAAAAATATATATATCCAATCAGTTCAAGCCTGAATGCGGAGTCAAAACTCCAATTTTAAGAATGCAACATTTTGTTTGTTTTATGGTTAAATTAAAAGTTGGTTACTTGAGTAGTGTGTGGAGAAAAATAAGGCACATTAACTTCACACTTGCATAAAGTTGCTCAAAATTAGTTTTTACCTTCACTTTGAATGGTATTTAATTGGGTATTGAGAGGAACATGTTACATGTGTAATGTCCAAAAAGATTTGGCAGTGTTTGTTGATTAAAGGTAGTATTCAACAGTATCGTAAGACTAGGGAATTTTTGATCAAAGTGTCCCTGCATTTCTAGGTGAAATTACACAAATGATGGTGAATCAGCAATCCAGTTGTAGTAGTTTATTAAGTTTTGAATACTTCCACAAACTCTTTTAAAAATTAAAGTAAAGTTAGGAGATGTGCTGTTTTACCTATTCAAGCTTCTTTACTTGGCCCTAAGTTTGTGTACTGACTGTTAGAAACGGGATGTTTCAAGTTAATTAATTAGTCTTGATCTATTTTCCTGATATAAATGGTCCTTAATTATGTTATTACCTGGTGAAAAAATTTCCATCCATCTGAAAGGAACATGCTTTTCTTTTAAGTCTTTTAGAATTCTTTATTAGGCAAAATGAGCAGGTGATGTAGGCAATAATTTATGAGTTAAAAAGACTAGTTTTTAGGGAAAAAAATAGTTCCATTTTAAGCTTCATCCTTGTTACTTGTAATTTCTCTCACAAGGTAGGATTACATCCCCAAAACCTGGCAAGTCTGTGTGACCAGCGCTACAATCCCTCTAGGTATTTCCAGTTCATAATGTCGGCTACAAGTGACAGAAATAGTTGGTAAAAGTCTAATAATATAAAGTACTGATAAAAAGTACTGACTTAAAACCTTGAAATACTTCACATTTAAGTAACCATCTACTGATGTGATTATAAGCGAAAAACACCATAGAGACACAGGAGAGATGATTATACTGGTAGCAAACCAATTGTACAATGTCAGTGTTCACTCCCAGGAGGTATTCTGGCACTTGGTTACAAAGGTCAAATAGCCTCTGAACTCCTTGGGTCCTCAACCAGCGTTGTTTACAATGCAACCCATGTATAAAATTATCAAAATCATCTATTTTTCCTTTCCTTCCTTTTCCACGCCATTTCTGACAATGCAGGTTCAGTTTGTTTTGTAATTTAGCTTTTATTAATTTGTCACTATCTTTTCTGTATCTGACTTGCACAGGCAGTTTTTCACACAACTGCATTGAACAATTTCTGAAAGTCAAAAGATCTTCTAATACTCAAAATTAGTGTATTTGAAAGAATTTACTGATCTATGCGAAAATGTAAATTTGGATAAAATGTTACATTGTATGTGTAATTTTCCAATTTGAAATGGTATGTACAGGAGAACAGGTAAATTGATTTATTGTTGCAAATCACGGTTGGGTATATACGATGCATGTCTGTTTTCCCTGTGCTGTTCTATTTGATACATTTGATAAGATATCATATTGCACCAGCTTGTAAACGAGTGTCCCCAAGAAATTCAAAATCTACAAATGATTTAAATGAAGCACGCAGCCTTGAGATTTAAATGAAGCACGCAGCCTTGAAAATTACTTGTTCCTTTTACCCTTAACCTGTCCAATTGTACTCTAGCAAGTCTTTTCACAGCTTTTTATTTTACCTAGTGGTAATTTGTACAGTGCCCTCTTCCCATTACTTGCCCCAGCACTATGTTGGTCTTGTTATTCTTTATTTTGGTGAAAAAATTTCTTGACTAAAGGTTTTGATTTGGACACTTGTCAAACTTATTTTATTTTCTAAGATCTATTTGTTATTATATTTGCTTGATAAGCATGGAAGGTTTCAGAATGGTTACAATGATTGAAAGGTCCTCTCAGGTATTAAAGGTGGAGAAAGAGATTGATTTTTATTATTGTGGCATATTGCACAACAATTGAAAAAAGTGTTATTGCTTATTCTCCATTAGTGGTGACTTGGCTTGAATTTATGATGTGAACATATCTTAAATAAGCAAGTTGTTTTTTTATGTGGTGAAAAGTAATTTGACGGTTGACAGTAAAATCCAGAGTTGGTTTACATTAAAAGCGCTATATAAATGTAATGAAATATTATTATTATAAAAGGATTCAAGGAAGGGAAAATCTCCAACTCTTTGGCATAGTTCACGGTTAGAACTATTTTTTCATCTTGGAAAGTTTTTCCCATTGTAATAATGTGGGGTCAATATATTGGACCAACCTTCTCCACTCTTGCATGTTGTTCACTTCTTGCCTGATACCCTTTCTCCCTTAGATCTACCTTCACACAGTCCCAACTGTTTTCTTTTGGTCATCATCATCTCCTATTACTCTTCTCCCCACATTGTTAACCTCTCATCATGACATTCTTGTACCACTTTAACTTCCTGTGTTTTCTTTTGACATTTTCCCAGGGTCAGCTGAACCTCTGATTCTCTCATTCCTGGTCTTGTCTAGCTTTTGTTACGCCACACGTCCATTCCAACATCCTCACTTCTGTAGAATCCGTTTTTTTACTGCTCATGTTTCAAACATAACAGTGCTGGTCTGACCACTGTTTTGTACATGTCGTGCATCAAATAATTCTGTAGTCACACACCTCTGATTCTGTAGTCACACACCACTTCAGCCTGATTTCATTCTATGGTTAATTTCTAAATCTAGGTCTACATCCTTGGTTATGGTTGATAATAATAATTCATTACATTTATATAGTGCTTTTCTCAGTACTCAAAGCGCTATCCACACAGGGAGGAACCAGGAAGCGAACCCACAATCTTCCACAGTCTCCTTACTGCATGTGAAATATCACACTTTATTAACTTTCTACCTATCTTTTTTCCATAAAGCCTCTGTCCTCCAATTGCTCATTTCCACTGCTCTAGTTGCATAATGTCATGCAAAAACAACCTATGGCATGGGGCCTGATGTACTATTCCTTGGGCAATAACATCCATAAACATTGTAAAAATGTGGGCTTAATGATGACAATGATACTTGATATATAACCCACCTTAACTACAAATCCATCTGTTATTCCTACACTACTTCTCACTTGTGTTCAGGCACCCTCGTTCAGATCCTTAACTTTGTTTACATTATCTGTTGCACCTTTTCCTGACAGAAATAAATTCTACTTTGTCCTTACTGTTATATGTATACTTTATTAATCACTTGTTAATCCTTGAGGGGAAATTTGTCTTTTGCCCTTTGGGGGTCAAAGAACAGGGTCAACCATTGTGCAGTGCCACTGGATCAATTTTGAGGTAAGGGCCTAGCTCAAAGGCCTTTCAGAGCGGGATTTGAACTATCCAGGAATATTTGAAAATATGTGAACTTCAACTCCAATAACATCATCTTGGTGTTAGCGTAAAAGTTCTGACATTATATACACCACTGTAAGTAGTTTCAGAAATACAAATATTAATGGTGTTTTAATGTGGAAGAGTAGGCTCCTGTATAAATTGAACAGTTAGAAATGAAGTGTGAAAAGCTATTGCTTTCACACAGTCCTGATTCATTAAAAACAACTGTGTGAAGTTAAAAGAAATGCACATTTAAAATGTAATGAAGTTTACTTTTAATAATACACAAGTCATAAAGTTAGAACTAAATATTAACTGTTAGAGGGAAAAAGTGAATAATTTGAGTAACACGCTTGGAGATAAGACTGCTTAATATTTTTAGTTTCTTTTAACAATGCTTTGCAGACTTGAATAAGCTGTACGTGTCCAAAGAATATTATTAGTTAGATTGTACCAATGAATTTGGTTGGTCATTTTCAAACCAGCTTATAGCAGGAAACATTATTTCCTGTTAGTACCTTAATTAAATGGTTATGTGAAAGGAGGTCCATTAAATGAATAAAGTTAATGAAGAAGCATCAGATTCCATATATGTTTGGCACATGGAACTGTATGTCCAGTGTTACTATAAAAATGCAACAAGAATAAAAAGGCAGCAAATTTCCTGGTCGAGTTGTAAAAGTCCCGTGATGGTCTTTTTCAATTACAAGACCAATTTTACAAAATTGAGGTACTTTTTGTTTTTTTTTGTTTTTTTTTTAACATAACTTTCACCCTGTCCAGGATTGATCCTAACCTTGGGCCCAGTGCTGTCGAGAAATGCAGCAGGTTGCAAAATATCCCCCCAACAAAAATTTCTGAAAGGAGCTTTAATGATTACAAATTGTTGTTTCTTGTTCATGTAATGTTGACAGTTTTTAATTATTTAATGACCTTTTAAGGCCTGGCGTTAATGTTGCATCTTCTAATGCTGTTAATTTTTCCAATTCTGAGACAAAACATTTTGCTTTGCGTTAGTTGTGACCTGTGAACTCAATGATTTGAGCTCTTTGTAGTAGTTTGTAAAATAAGCCCAACATTTCTTCTTTTTATTGGGATTTGTCACTTCACTTTTTTAGCTTTACACAGCTTTGTGGTGTAGCATTTTCTTATTTGTTGTATATTCTGAGAATGACTTAATTGTACTGATAAATCCTAGAATCTCTAATTCCACATACAGTATTACATAAATTAAACAGAACAGTCTCAGTACTGCCCTACAGTACAATAGATTTAGAAAACATTCTTGGAAGTCATCACTAGATTGAGCCTGCTGTTGTGTGCTAGCATCTGCACTTCTGCACTGAACATACTGTTAAAAAGTTTCACCAGGCTAGTGAGCAATCTTTAATAGCATTAAAATTCTCTCCAGTTGAAAAAACGTCCCTAACATTACAGTTAAACTGTATTAACACATAACCTGTATGTGTGTTTCAGTATCTTAATTATTTCCATTGATTTCCTTATGACACCTTTGTTATGCATCTATGCGTAAACAGCAATGGGACAATAGTAATTGCAGTTTGAGAAATTCATTTTTATGTTCAGATAAGTTAATGCAGTCAGTGGCATGTTAACCAACTTCATTGTTTGACAACATATTACTTAGCTGGCTTTACTTGATATGGTTCATCTTGGCAAGATTTTATTAGAAATAATACTCCAAAATGCTTTCTGGCATTTTTAAGTTTTACATTTAACTGTTGTTCAGAATTAAGGCTTACTGTTCGATCTTAATGGGTTTTAACTTTTGTCAGCATTCTGTGTCCATTGTTTTAAAAAAAAAAAGTATGGGTATTCATATCGTTTCACTTTTACATAGATGTATGTACTTGGTTTGGGGAATTTAAAATTTTCAGAAATTTGCGAAAACATCTTGGACAAAGGATACATTTGCTTATGCAGACTTGCCAGTTTTGGCAAGGTTAATTCTTAAGTTGCTAACTACTGTTCAGGCGCAACTAACACACATATGAGGTCAAGGACACAACAAAATAATCTTACAAGGGTGCACCTAGCAAGTCCAAAGACATAGTACAGTATTATTTACTAAATATTTTCAAAGTAGCATTACTTGAATACCAGTTTGGGCTACTCCAACAACATCTGGTAGTCTTGCAGTGATGTCCTGTAGTAAATGATTCCTAAAGGTACTGATTTACTGATCAAAATCCCATGATATCTTTAGCTGTCTATACAGTAATTTCAATATCAAACCAGTCTTGAACCTTTCTACAATAATAAACTAAAGCATAATGGCATAATCTTTACTTTCCATAAGGCAAAAGCAAAGGAAAGAACTTGATTATTGTAAAATAATGCAGTGATATATATAACCAGTGGTCATATAGGAATTACCTGTTCGAGTATAAATGTGAAGTGTTGGCCTGCAAATCTAGAGTTTCCTATGCAGTGGTAATCTGTTGTATAAATAATACATATACAATTGGTATATTAATGGTTTTAAGTTACATGACCCCTAGAATTTGTATTTCCAAGTTCTTTGAAGGTAATGGTAAAAAATATTGGTTACTAACCATTCTTGAAATCAGTTTATAGTTTACAAGAAGTGCCATTTTTGAGGTAAAACACAATAAATCTAACATGGGACTGCTGGTTATTATTTAGTTTAAATTGCAAAAATGTGATCTCTATGGTTCAGTGTTTGAGGAAATTGACTGTTGAGTCTTAATTGTAATCAAATCTTTATCAATTATATTGTGAAGAATTGATGTAAAATATGTAACTGACCTGCAGAAATAATGACTAGATTTTTTTGTTCAAGTGTTTCCTGCAACAGTGGTGTGTTTTAAGAGATTTTCTCAAGTTTGTAATTCATAGTTAATATATATTTCAGTGTCTTCAGTTACAAATAAAAGTAATGTGAAATATGTATGAGAATCAGGAACTTGCAGTACAGTTTTAAGGATGTGTCAAAATTCTCGAGTTGGCAAAATCACATCTGGTAAACAATTTTAAATAGATGAGATGAAAATTTCATAAGCTTTCAATTGCATTCTGTTACTCTTGATCCAGTTGTGGAATTGTCATGAGCATTTAAGAAAAGTTGTAAGGGTGGATATTAAAATTTCAAAAGGCTTTAACTGTGTGAAATCTGGTTAACAGGAAAGGTTTAAATGCTGAAACCAAATTTCATAGTTACAGGTATGAAAAAGAAATAGCCGAGTCATCAAGTAAAAATGTTTTTATAGATGGGGGTTTAAAAATTTGAAAGGTATTCAGTGTGAAAAATCTGATAAATAGAGCCTCAAAGTTTACATTTTTAAAGCAAATTTTACTGGAATTTAAAATGTAGTTATTTTTAACTATATGTCTGAACATGAGTCAAAAGATCCAAGTTAATACAGTATTCAGTATTGTGTTATTGTCAGATTTAAAGTTGGTTCCATTTGTTGGACAGTGAAATTGAAGAAATAAGGTATATAAACTGGACAATTGTGCATTTGATTGTTAGAATGTTTTCATTTAAATTCCACAATTTTCCTTTATATTTTTAAAGAAAACTATTTCAGTGAAGATTTAAGAACATTTCACATTTCAAATGATTCCAAGCATGATACAGTGGTGTTTATGTGAAGTAAAAGGAGGTATTCACAAATGAAAATTTTTTTTTTTTTTAAAGAAAGTTAGCATTTCTATAGGAGTCCCACAGAGTACATTTCTGCACTGAGAAATGCATAATTGATACATTGAGCAATGCAACTGAATTCTTGAGTGTTAGGTTTTGAATACTGCCCTCTTGCCACAAAACCATTTTATATTGGAGTGATGGGATGCGTTTTTGGCTATACTGTTTTTTTTTTGTTTTTTTGTTTGTTGCAGTGCAGGCACCAAAAGAATACAATGTGTATGCATATGATAATACAAAGAAAGGGTCTGCTGGAGCCAATCCCAGCCAACACAGGGTGTAAGGCAGGAACACACACGGGGAGAACATGCAAATTCCATGCAGAGAGGACCCGGGAATATTTAACACGGTGAACACCATCCCCAAGTGCTAACACAAGATCAAACATGATTTTGAAGTACTAGAAAATTTGGCAGTCCTTTTAGCAAAGGAAAAGAACATGTTATGGTATGACTAAATGAAGTGTTTTAAAAGAAGCGCCTGTTAAGTGAAAATACGAAGTGGCAGGTGCACAGTCCTATGCAGCGGTCACTACTGCAGTAAACTGTTGAGTAATTCTATATGTACAATGGATGGTTTTATAAAATTTATTGGAACAACAGAAATTAAAATACTGTATTGAAGAATGCATGCTAAAGTAGTCACTGTTCCAAAAGGGGAGAAGGGAAACGAGGTTTCGGAATACAAAGTAAATAAGCTAATTAAAATTAATTGGTCAAAAAAATTTGTTACATGAAATAAGAGTCGATTCTTTGGGCAGTTAGAGTGAAATGCCCTTGACATGATCATAAACCTCAAGATTAACAAGTTAAACATTCATTACAAAGATTTTATTTTGGAAAATTACTTGCATATTCCTAAATTTAATTAGATTTTTGACAGAACTGAAGATTAAAGAGCAGTATTTTAATGAACTGGTTAAAAATGGTATTTCTAGATGTTCCATAATGAAAGGGGCAATTTCCTGTTAAAAATCTAAACTGGGACTGTTGGTCATTTAGGTTTAACTACAAAAACATGGTCTGTATGGTTAGTGTTTAGGAAATTGACAATTGAGTCTTGTATGTAATTGGTTAAATTGTTTATCTGTGAAAATTGTTTATTTAATCTGTGAAAATTTTGTAATCTTTTGAATGTATTCAACTCTTAATCAAGCTGTGAGTATTTGAGAATCTATATGGGTTCAAAAATGGAACAGTTCAGTCATGAGTGGTATTATGAGCTGTGTTATAGTCAGATTTAAAATTGGCTATGCTTATTGGTCGATGAAATGGAAAGATAAGGTACACATCTTCACATTTGCACAGTTAAGGTATCCTTAGAAAAGTTATTTTCTAAATAAATTCCATTGTTACTTTTGTTTAACTTTTAACAGTATTTTACTAGAGATTAAGAATCCTTACATTTCAAATGACTCCCAGCAATACTCCATGGTGTATGTGGGTTAAATGAGGTATGGTATGTCTTGTCACAAAACGATTTGTCCATGTTTGATGAGTTAATAACAGGTTCCAGTGCTTCAAGATTTATGTTACAATAGATAATGGTATGGAATTTTTGAGTCAGTGTTCAGTTTTGATGTTAAGTTTTGAATACTGTCAGGTACAAACCATTTTGTATTGGAGATGTAGTGGTCAAGACTTTGGACTTCAAACACTGAGGTTGTGGGTTCAAATCCCGCAATTGACACTGTGTTGGATTGTAGGCAGTGTGTGTGCACACAATACCCCAAAGAAAATCCTTTCCTTCTTCCAGCAGGTAGTGAATATAGTTTAGAACCAGTTGTTAGAAGTAGACTATAGATATGCCATCTCTTAGTGCATGTCTCAAGTGCCCTGTTTTATGAGCAAGAGAACAGTTTGTGGCTCTTCATGTTTCTAATGAGGTCTAATCTCCCCATCATAGGTTAGATTCTCTGGCAATGAAGAGGTTTCTGCTGCATTTGCTTTTAGTCACATACCATTTACTGTATCAGTGAGCAGCCACATTGCTTTTTCCTCAACTGTTACAGAGACAATTTCATTACCTTAGTTAACCTAAACCCACTTTTGGTCCCAATGTGTATGCCTTAGCATTAGATTTACATCTCTTAAATTGTTTTTATATGAATCAGTAAATTTAATCTGAGAGGGTCAAAAATGTTTGTAGGGCTTTTGGGAAGCATCCACTGTACTATGCTAATGAAAATAACCAGTGTTAGGGAATGGAGAATTTTACAAGCAATTGCTGTTTCAGGATGCCTGATAAATTCACTTCTGTCCCACGTGCTCAAAATTTCTAGTATGTAGATTCAGTTGCCACAGTTTCTACTTTCTTTTTCTTCTGCTCCCATTCAAAAGCCAAAAAAGCTGTTACTAATAAATATCACATGTATATTTGTTAAAAGTCATTGTCATGCTTTGATTCTGCTACAGAGCAGTGATTGCACAGTACTGGGAATATAAATTGCATATCTGGTTGTATCCTTTGCTGTATGTTCGTAAGATGGATTGTTAAATGATTTACCTAATAGTTATTATTGTGAATTGGATGAATTCAAAATTCCGACCCATCTCCGAACTTTGTGCATCCTCAACTGGTACATTTCTAAGTGTAGCCCAAGAATAAAAATGAGTAGATGTTAACAGCACAGTTATCTGCAAGCACAGGTCAATTGGTTTATTGTTCAAACTACATCATGGTCTGATATAAACCAAGCAACTTCATTCTGGTTTGTTTTAAGATACTGGACTCACTTTTCAAGTTTCTTGGCAGTAACAGTCGACCACATCTTTGATATTTTTGTCCCAAACAAATTGTGCTCTATAGCTCGATCAACCTGGCAGTTTTGAGAAAAGACTCAAGTGGATGTTTGTAAAAATAAATATGCGGAAAATATTATAGATGCACCTTGTTATTAAATATAATAATTCAAAAAGCAGACTATTCAAGGGAATATGTTAGAATGGCAGAGTTAATGGCTTTGAACTGAATGAACACACAAAATTATTGGTGGAGGTCACCACTTGGATAATTAAATAGGAACCGACTGGTTAAATGGAACTGAACAATGTTAAGATGAGTGCAGTTTGAAAGTCAATTCATTGTGTCTTAATCATCTGAATTTATTTTGGTATCATGGAAAACTTTATAGTGATTATAGAACAGACGTTCTTAAAAGTTTTGGAAGTTGACACAATATTTTTAAAAATGGCACTGTATGAAAAACAAATGAATAAATAACGTGATAAAACATTTTGCTTGATTCAAAAGTGTTTTAAAAAAATTATCCTTGCATCATCGTAATGTTCAGAAAAAGAGAAGCAATAAATAATTGAACATTTTTCTGCAGTATCAGTGAATGAAATAAGTAAAAGCAAATCTGAATACTTGACTCAATGAAAATTTAGTATTTAGACATTCTTGTAGATTATGCAAAAGTTATGCTGCAGTAATTAAAATTGAAGGTTTGCCAAGCTTTAAAAAAAAAAACCCAGGAGGAAAATGTGTTAATACTAATTAACAGTAATATAGAAATGTTGAATCAAAAGTTGTAAAGGCGAAGTCTGATCAGTTTGGCTAAAATCCAGTTTTGTATTTAACATGCCATGTTACCGTTTTGCTGTTTGGAAATACATAAATGTATGTACTAAGATGATGCTGAGGATAAAATACAGAAAATAAATCAAACAAAATTTTAATATTAGGTATTTGTTCTCTTTTGAGGAACAGTTGCCATTAACTGAAAAAAGATTATAACCGTTTGCTTTATTTTTATTCCCTGTGATTTGAGACTTCACTTGAATGTTTGTTATTTTATCATTAACAGTTTAAAAATACTGATGTTTTGGTAAAATCATGAGATGTCATTTTGTTAAAAGGTCCAAAGTAGGTAAAATAATTCTCAAGTGTCATTTAATATTTGTACTATGGTGTCACAAGTATATTCATTGTGTAAATTGGATCCTAAGAAAAAATGTAACACATTGGGAGTACTTTGGAAAAGAAAGCCTAATTTGCAGTAAATTACTATGAGATTTGAATTGTTAAAAGTCAAGTGAGCAATCGTTGATTACTAGTTGCCAAATTTATCATCTTAAAAGTAGTATTTGGAAATGAAAACCTTAAATCTTGAACAGTCAAGTGATATTTAAAACGTTATTGTAATTCATGGTACACAAAGTTTAAAACATTCATGGTATTGAGTATTGGAAATGGCTCAAGATTGGAATGCTGGAAAAATGCCAGATGATTGTCAATTCTGACTGAGCAGTTTCAAAACTGGTGAACGTGTCAGGGGCATTGTATGTAGATTATCTTAAAAAAATGTCCCATATGTCAGGTTATACTGCTGCAAATCTAGCAGTTAAAATGCAGCAAGGACAATTATTGTTGTGTTAAATAATTTTGATGGGTAAAAAAGCCTATTTGGAATGGAACATCATGAAGTAAAATTAAATAACATCAAAAACACAAATTCTTGGTTTGCACAATCAATTCTGACTGAGCAGTTTCAGAACTGGTGAACGTGTCAGGGGCATTGTATGTAGATTATCTTAAAAAAATGTCCCATATGTCAGGTTATACTGCTGCAAATCTAGCAGTTAAAATGCAGCAAGGACAATTATTGTTGTGTTAAATAATTTTGATGGGTAAAAAAGCCTATTTGGAATGGAACATCATGAAGTAAAATTAAATAACATCAAAAACACAAGTTCTTGGTTTGCACAAAATTTAACACTGTTAAGAGAAGTCGCACAACTCTATAAAGGTTGAAATGGTATAGCACACAAGCTTATAGCATCTTTATGCTTGCTATCTACATTTGGCAATTATGAATTCAGTTAATCAAGCTTATTGTTTAGTGTCTGGCAATGCAGAAAAAGTTTCTTGATCAGTAGTCCACAGTCCTTTGAAATAGACTGTATCCATAGTTAAGTCAGCTGCCCATCTGTCCAACAGTCCTTTGAAATAGACTGTATCCATAGTTAAGTCAGCTGCCCATCTGTCCAATGCTTCTTCAAGTCCGTGACATCCTGAACATTTTAATGTTCTGTTGATATTATTGAACCACTCAGGATTATCCCAGGTCTATCTCATTCTTGCATGGCCATGAGGATTGACGTTTTTGTGGTGGCACAAAGTGCACCAGCAAGTTTTTGACCCCCATACTTCCAAGCATATCATGTCAGGTTATGTTAAATTCCCAAAAGATGACTAACAGTCCTTAGATTGAAGGTTTTAATGTTCTTTGAGAGAAAGGGAGAAATGAACATGTCAAAAGGATTTTCAGCCTTGTAACAAAATCCTTGAAAAACAAATATGATAGAAACTTGAGCAAAAACATTTACCATGGCTGCATAATAAAGTGCCCTTAAAGCCAGATTGCATGGAACCTTTTGGCAGTAAGTACTAGACGTAACATGAAACTGACAATATGAAAAACTAAAATACTACAGGGGTCTATTGTTAGGTTTCAAATGTTAAATTCTATTCAAGTGCTGAAGTCTAATCAAATATGTAACATAACCAAGGTTTCCTCGCTCTAGCGCACACATTTCCACATCTCTTTGAATTACATCATATACCTACTTCTAAATGTGTCATTTTTCTTTTTTAACATTTCCTTTAAATTTGACTCCCGGAACCATTTCTTTAGTTAAATATCAATTTTGTATTGCATCAGGAAAAGGAATGCTCCCTAGTCCAAATTTCTGGACTTCATGCTAGTTTTAATACTCCGCATTGCAAAAACAACCCCCCAAAAACTTAATATTATAAATATAAATTTTAAGGTGGAAGCAATTTCTTAGGAAAATTGCACATTACCAACAGCAACTGTGTTACCATGAAAATTCTCAAGAATTTCAAGAGCTGGTGGATATCAAAATTAAAAGTCTGAAATTAGAAATTGGTTCTTTTGAGTAATTCACACCTGAGACTAAAGCAATGCATTATTTTTAATTTCTCATAAGATATGAAGTATTTTTTCACTGCATTGCTGAAGCAATAGGTAACCATTCTGTTGACATTTGTTATAATGGTTTAAATTAACTAGGCTTTTAATGTCTTGTCAGACTTAATCTACTGTATATCTGCAGCAGAATTCATCTTTGCCCTTTTGTAAACAGTGTAGCTTACTCTTTCAGAACTATTTCAGAAAAGTAAAAGCAAAAATCTTGCTCACTTTTTCAGATCAGTGCTTTGACATCTTAAATAATGGGATGTTTGGTCATATTTGAATTTCAGCAATTTCTGGTACATAAATTTGTCTTGTAGAGTTGCCATAGTTGGCTACATTTCCAACCAAGTTGATAGTGGTGTGTAAATCATTTGTTGAGTATTTTTTCATGAAAAAACTACACCCAGATTCCATTAAGCAGTGCATTTTAACATCTTCCCAAATTCCAGATTATCCATTTCAGTTCATCTGAAAATCTTTTGTCTACCTCAAAGTTCTCCGAGATTCAGGATGTTTTAAACTGTAGCTACTGGTAAACTGCAACAGTGGTATTCTGATCAGTTATTTGGAACACTGCAACAGTTTTGTTTTCAGATCCACAAATTTAATTTGCAGTTGTATTAAGTAGGCAAATAACCTTTTGTACTACAAAATGAATTTTGACACATTTTGTTAGGAATAGGCTGGCCCCTCCCAATTAACTAATATTTTGCTTTTTTATTTAGCGAGTTTATTCCATACAGTCACTGCAGCCTGTTGTAGTTTTTCATGATGCACAATTTTAATCATCGGCTTCCCCCAAAGAAAATGCTGCATAACTTTCAGTAGCTAACTTTTAAAAAATTAAATTGGAGGAAATTATTACAACAAAGTATTAACAAAATATTGGTAGAAAAAAAACCAGACCACTTATAAATGGTGAATGTTCCCACAATGCTTCCAAAAGCTGACATACAAATGGAAAAGATTTATTCTAAATGGTACAAATGGAAAAGATTTATTCTAAATGGGACGTGAAGTAGAAATTAGCTTTGTCAAATGTAGAGAAAGGTACACAGCTAGTGTACTACTGAAATTTTGAAAACAATACAGAAATCCAAGTACAGTATTATCCATGAGTGCACATTCCAGTTATTTCCATATTCCAGTTATTTCAAAGTAGTAATATTTGTATGAAGAGAGAACTTTATAAGGTTTAAACATTTCAGGTTTAAACTTGAGGTTTGTGTGCTGCAACAATCTGAAGTAAACTTGAGTCACTTTCTAAATGGTATTAAGATTTCAGTGCTTTTACAGTATAGTTGAGAAGTGTTCTTGATGTTGTTTTCCATTTCTTTATGGTAAATCAAAAGTATGAAGCACCCTACATAACAATTCTAATTATTACACAGGTAACATTCAGTGTTTTGAAACCATTGATGCAGTAATGTCTGAAATGTAAATTAAGATGTTCTCTTATCCATGGAGTGAGTTTATAACATCCAGTAATTCTGAGAGTGTCAGGTACTCTTATCTTTAAAAATGCTGAGATTCAAGAGTGAAGTGTTAAAATAATGCAATATTTCACACAAGGTAAAATCCCGGGATTCCTGATTATAACGAGCTTTAGATCAGTTTCACTACAGTATCCATATTAATGTGTGAAATTAAACCACTAAACGTCAAAAACAAAAGTAAAATCCCTTTTTATAACATGACCAAAAGAGGAAAGAGCTTTGGGTGAATTACTAAGAAAACGGGAGTAGCCAAGAAAATATTAACGATTCTGCATCATTTGGAGAAAAACGAAGTTAAATCATATGTTGTGACTGCCAGTTGCAGAGACTTTGAACTACTGAAAAAAAGAAAATTGATCAGTATTTTGGTTTATATTATTTACAATTGGAAGGAGTTTCATGTTTGAAATTTGTTCAGTAACAGGATTCTGTATGGAATGAAATTCACAAATTAATGGTTTTTGAAAATTCATAGTTAAGATTTCTTTAACAGAACTTAAGTCTGTTTGGCTTGCTGGGTTCTAATTTTTTTTACTGGTTTTGTGAAGTGAGAGGAATGGTTTTAATGTATAGGTTTTAATTCAGCTTGGCTAATCACAATTACGGTTACTGCTTTTTGGATCTTTCGCTGTTAAACTAATAACTATGTTGTTTTGACAATTTGGAACAGTAGTAACAGTCCTTATCAACCTTTTTTATGGTGGTAAATAATTTAGGATGGAGATTCTTATTCCAACAGTGGAATATGCAGTTAAATCTGTTTCCTGTACCCAGATATGATAACATTGGAATTGCAGCATTGTTTTTAAAATGACCATATTTATATTTGGTACAATGTTCAAATGGTTCAATAGGAAAATATAAATGGTTCAGATTGAAACTCATTTGACTAATGTTCATTACTTATTTTTGTTGCATTAATCTCGTTGCAAAAATTTAAAATGGAAACTAGAATGTAGTTGAAAACAAAAATGCTGACTGAGATATTATTACTAGAATAGAATTTTTGTGAAGTGCACCTCAAAAATGTAAGGTATAAACTTAATTTTGTAGGAAAACCTTTGAATATTCAAAAGCAAGAAACAAGCTACATTTCTGTGTATGAAAATGTGATAATGTTGGTAGTTGTTACAAACATGGGTAACAATATATTTAAATGTGAAGCAAAATACAATAAATATCATTTTTTTATGGTGCTAAACTATATAGTGTAATTTTGTAGGAAAATCTTTGAACATTCAAAAGCAAGAAACAAGCTACATTTCTGTGTATGAAAATGTGATAATGTTGGTAGTTGTTACAAACGTGGGTAATAATATATTTAAATGTGAAGCAAAATACAATAAGTACAATTTTTTTAATGGTACTAAACTATATAGTGAATTTGCAAATACAGTACAACATCTTTAGAGAGGAATATTTTCTAGTCTACTATTCTACTTGGTTTTACTCAGTAAATATCTGATCTCCACACAGTGGGGGCAGGTGCAGTTGCACAAATATTTTTAAAAAGCTGTCCTACTTGTTACAGGTTTATTCAACAATTTCACACTCTTGGTTTCAGTACATTCCATTTTGGGAGATAGCCTATGTTGCCTCTAGGCTCTTTAATCAAGAATTTTGCTTCTTTACTAGTGTATTATCATTGAGTTTCAGTAATTTATTGATAAATATGTAAAATAGCACATTGGACCAGTGTCATGCTGGTATACATCCCCAGCTTTCTTTTAAATTTTCATTTCAATCCCCATTGCAGCCCATTTCAATTAAGTAGAAACCTTGTGATTAATTCCACACCTTTTCCGCTTAATCATCCAGTTATGCAAAGACGCTGCCTATTCTGGAAGCTTTGTATACAAAACATGGTGTCACTCAGTTGCAGGGCACCCTTGCACAAACACTAATCCAATAGCTTGCGTTTATTTAGCTGCAGTTATTTATAATGAGATGTATTGGGTAGTATTAAAAAAGGCATCCTTTCCCTAGGAGTAAAAACCATTAAATAATCATTTATACTAAACCACTGCTACGTCATTAAGGCTATAACTATAAAATGTCCACTCCAGTAGTACTGTCTGATGTGCACCACATGAATTTTGGAGAAACCTGTGCTACACCACATTGTCTACCAATGCACATATTCTTTTAGTGTTCTGGTCCCTCTAAATTCTGCAGCTAAGCACATGACTAGACTACCTTTCTAATAAACACACACACACACACAAATTCCATTCAATACTGATCTGCCATTGAGAGCTTGGAATTAACCCTACGAGCATTTCAGCTCAACTCATAGTTTTTCTGAAATGATTTACGTTTGTGTAATATTTATTGATTTTTTCATTTATTGTATTACCCCCAGAAAAAAAGAATTAAAGTACAAAAATTCTCATTTTCCTGTATGCCAAGCTTTATATATTGGCCTTTGAACTTGAATCAGACTGAAAACTGAGTGAAAATTGCAGTTAATGCAGTGTTGAGGCAGACTTCATAGTTATAAATTATTATTCACAAATTTGTAATTATTAAACACAAATTTGTTGTTCTGGTCTTGCAAGTTGAAAGTAATGCTGTGGTTATGACATTTTTTTTAAGTAATTAGATGTCTGGATTATCAAATAGTGGATAGTTGAGGTGCGCAAGAAAATCATGCAGTACTCTCACTTAAGGTAGTTAAAAAGTGGGGGAAAAAATGTCTTCACGTTGAATTTTTTAATAAAGTTCTCAAAAATATTGTTAATGAAATTACTCTTAATAGATTAGCATCCTTTGCCCAATTCCGACCAAAGTATCGTCGGGTGAAATATATAGCTCTTGATTTTATTTATATATATTTAATCCTTTCAATAATAGCAAAGGAATTTTCATATTACTTTGATCTGATTGCTGTCCCAAAAAGTGACTTTTTTAGTCACCTCAGGAAAATTCTGGATAAAAGTCAACAATCCTCCTATTCATGATAGTTTTATCTATGGAAAGATGAAGAATTTGACATGTTATCCACTGCTATAAAACACAGATTTAATTCTTTAGAAGAATACATCCTGGAGTGATAGAAAATTGTACATCCAACATATGTTCTTTAAGACACTTGGTATTGCTTCTGCCAAATGTTTTATTTGTATCATCACAAAAGTTGGTACCTTCAGCCAATTTTATTCCATTTAAATATTTTCAATATCGCAACCACTTTTGAAAGTTTAGCCTATCTTGGTAACTTCACTTCTTCTTTAGCCATTTACCTGATATTCAGTCTCCATTAATCCTCATTCTATAAAATGCTTTTCTGACCCCATATTTATTTCTGTTCTTGGCTTTATTAGCAATAGTTGTGTCAGACACCTTTCATTGATGGTTCCTGCAATTTTAATCATTAGGATTGGTTAATATTTGGTTTAGTTAGGATTGGTTAATATTTACTAGAAAAATATGAAATCAGTTTATACCACTAGAAAAAAATTAAATGTTGGAGTGGATATGAAATTGAAAAATGACATTGTTCTTGTATATATGGTTGTTGTGTGCATTCAATTGAATGAATTGGTGTAACAGATTCAGACTGGAGGTGTAGTCTCTGGACATTTCTCTATTATAAAAAAAAATCTTGGAAGGAGATGAGGCGTGATTTTCTCAGAGAGACACTTGTACGTCCCGTGAGACAAGTCCTCGCCCGGGGTCGGAAATAAAGGACAAAGAGTAGATGACAAAGTAGAACGTCTTGAAGAATTCAAAAATGTTGGCGCGGAACACACATGCAAAGCAGGTTAGAGATAATGGAAGTACAAAAATTCGAAAGTCTCAAAAAATAAGTTAGGAAAGATCGAATTGGCACAAACTGAAATTATTACTCGGTGAAATAATGGAACAACGAAAAGAGATTGAGTATAATGATCGGTTTTAAACTTTTAAATTGGAGACTTGTAGATCACTTTAATTCGTGTTGCCAGTGATAATCAAAAGATTCCAAAAACGTTGCCGCGGTATGAAGTTGAGACGTAGACTTTTAACATGAGATTAATGATCGGTTTTAAACTTTTAAATTGGAGACTTGTAGATCACCTTAATTCGTGTTGCCAGTGATAATCAAAAGATTCCAAAAACGTTGCCGCGGTATGAAGTTGAGACGTAGACTTTTAACATGAGAGTCTTTCAAGTCATGCCCTACTTAAAACTATTTTCACACAAGACCATGGTCATCTAACCTCAGTCATGTGAATGCTTTTGGCAGGGACACTTCCTGCACACTCAACTCTTATAAATTTTATCAGGACAATAATTTTATGCGTTCTAGATGACACTAAAGTTTTAAAGTAAAAGTGAAAATAATGCATATGTAACAATTCCCATGAAAATAAATCTCTTTAAATTGTATGTCCGGTTAACCAAATCCGGTGATGGGCGAGTGAAGCGCCCCCTAGTTTTAAACGGATCCATCTGATCTGATTTGTAAGTGTACCAGAACTTATAAAAAAGGTTTAATGCAATAGTATATTTTCAACCTAATAGTATTTAAAGGGGGAGAACTTCAAAGAATTTTTAAATATTGGAATGTTGAAAAGATAATTGGCTAACATTCTTACTATGGTCTTAATAAATTATAAGAAGTACTGTATTCTGCAAGGTTTAATGTTGTGGTGTGCATAGTAATCAGTGGGTAAATGGCTTTGTTTTCTGAAGTTCAGTCATTTTAGTAAGAAAAATGTTTTAACACTGGCCATGTTTTTAAAGTAAAAATAGTCATAAATCTAATGCAATTTGAAGAGGGTATTGTTGGTCAAAACTCTTATAGCTTTAATTGGGTTTCTTAAGGAATTCTGTTAAAAACGCTTGTAGGGCTTGTTAGATAAGAAAAAAAAAATCCAAATTGAACTAATTGTCAAGGAATGGTTATAAATTAAATTGGATATTTGGTAACAACTTTCAAAGACCAATATGTAACAGTTTTTTAAGCATAGGTGGGTAAAACAAAGTAATTTGTTTAATAAAAATTGCTTACCCACAGTGATTTTAAAATTAAATATGTCATGATAGAAAATCATTTCTGAAGTCTACTGGGTATAAATTGTATTGCATTCCTTAAACTTAGTGTATTCGCAAAGTGTATAAAGGAACAGAGAAATAAAAAGTCAGGACCAGTACAATTTTGAGGAATCCCTTTTATAAAACACTGGGTGTAATTTTGAATCTGTATCCAAAATAGTAGATGTAAAATAAATGAACTTAGTTATTCTATCAAAACAAATTGATATCATTGTAACTACACAGAAATACGCTGAATAAAATACTAGTGTATGTTTATTTGCCTTCCTCTAGAATTATTTGAACTTAAATCAAATGTGAAATTTGGAGTTGCAAATGAATATTGCAGTGACCACAATTGGCTTACCTGTAAAGACTTACAAACTTTTGGATAAAAGGCTTTAGAATCAATGAAGCTTTAAAATATTGAAAGGAGACTAATTCATTTACAGACTTCTTGATGTGATCCATTTTATGTTATGAGAGATTCATTCTATTTAATTTAATAATTTCATCTAATACCCGAAAAAATAATTACAGTTTACAATGGATCATAATTTATCAGACCCATTTATATTTTCCCATCCATACTTGACAGCATATTCCTTGTTCTCATTAGTACATCTGTTACTCAAGAATTGATTATAATTTATTGCCCACTATCAAATCTTGCAAGTACGATGCAATTCTCTCTTAACTGTGCACCTCTGATTGTGGAGATTAAATCACTCTTTCTACACACTCATTTTCTAGCTGGCATCTTAACCCCTGCTCATTAGCTGATGAGCATTGTACAGAATTATTCTCCAAGCAAACTGATTATTTTTTATGAGACAAATGCATCCTTCGAGCATTGTGCAGAATTGTTCTCCAAGCAAAACTGATCGGATTTTTTATGAGACAAATGCATCCTTCGAACTCTCCGCAGGAATACTCTGATAAACTGTAAAGGTCTTTTTAAGAGAACAAATGATATTTCAAATCTCTCCCACAAAAATAAATTAGAAACCAAGGTGTCAGACTTCACAGGATAATCACAGGATAGATCAAGAATATGCCAGATCTCCAAATGAGGCACTTTATAGACAAACACAGGTTCTTCAATCAGAATTTAACCTCTTTTGACAACAAAAGTTAAATAGCTACATTTCATCATTAAATTGTGACATTATTGCTAAGAACACACAGCTAAGGCTAATAAGATTTTAGCTCAACAAATCAACAAGCAGGAAGTTCGTAGTGCAATAACAATTAGCAACAAAGATGGAGATAAAATTATTGACCATAAAAATATAACCCACACATTTATGGAATACTACAAGTCCTTATATTCTAGTCCCTTTAAGGACGATAAGACACAATCATGTTTTTTTGGTGCAATACAAATACCACAGTTGGATACTATTGGTGCAGAGGAACTGGATAAACCTGACACCCTAGAACTACTGGATGCTATAAACTCACTCCAAGGTGGGAAAGCAACAGGCCCTGATGGCTACCCAGTGGAATTGTATAAAAAATTAAAATAAATTAATCCACTATTATTAGCAATGTTTACAGACTCTAAACATTTTGCCAAACATTAATTACTGTCTTTCTAAAGAAAAATAAGGACTGGGAAAGTGCTTTCTTCTATAATATCATAAGATCAAACTGGATTTATTAAAGGTAAACATTTGGCTTCTAATCTTCATTTGTTTAATGTAATATATAATATATATATAGTAAAATCCTGCATCATGAACTTATTAATTCATCCCAGAAAACTGGTTGTGGACTGAGTTCGTCATGGACCGGGGGTATTTATCCTATCTTATATATAATTCGCCAGCCTACTCACTCACTCATGTCTGTCCGAAGCCGAATGCGCAGTCGCCTTCTGCGCACGCCCGAAGCCGAATGCGCAGTCACCTTCTGCGCAGCTGCCTGAAAAATCTTACGAGACCGACATCGCGGCAGGCGGCGGATTTACGGACGCAAAAATTCAAAGAGAAAGGCGACTTCAATTAAAGCTCTAGAGGCCTGAAAGGCGATTTCGACTACAACTCAAGGCCTAATTACGCATTCATTCAATACACCTCTGTCAGGTTTGTGGTGCTTATACTTATTAGTATTCCATATTGTACTGGAACATTCATCATTCAATATTATACTATAGGCGTGGAAAATTCATCAACTAACAGTACAAGCCTGTACAGTAATGAGTAATGCGGACTACAATCATTACAAAACAACAACTTCGTTACTTATCATTTGTTCTTCATACACTGCTGACACAAACTTGTGCCCATTTCATCTTGCGTTTTCGAAACGGGCTCTTTGTCTAGTGAGAAATAATGGAAATAGAATTGATCTCTTCCAAGTCCCCAAGAATCCCATACGTAACCTATTTAATACCAATATTTTGAGTTTTTTCTGCATAATGCAATACAGTATTGTTTAAGACTTCTATACCTAACATTTAATACCCATAATTGTTTTATAGAAAAAAACATGAATAAAGAATAAATTGTACACTGCAAGAGATTGACATAAGAATAAGCATAGCATAGCTTACAGAATTGAAATTTAAGAAACGTTTACAAAGCACTGGGAAACACCGCATTTAAAGTTTTAAGGCTTTGTTTACAACACTTCTTTGGTCGTGCTTTTGATATTTTGTTTGTGTTCTGATGCATTTTTGGGCACAAAAATCCGGCCAATCCGATCATATCTTTATACTCAGAAAAAGCATTTGACATGGTTGAATGGGACTACCTAGTCACCACATTGCACAATTTTTGGCCCAGACATATGTGCATTGATAAAATGTTTTTATACCATTCCAGAAGCCTCTATTTGTATCAACATTATACTTTTCAAACCACTTTAAAGTAGATTGTGCTAGATTCCCCAAATCACAATTGTTCTTTGCAATCGCCATCAAGCCATTGACCATTTACTTTTGAAAATGCATGAGCGAGAAGGGGGATTACAAGAGAAGGTCTTGGAACAGAAAATGTCACTATATTCAGATGACGCATGTTACTGTATATATCAGACCCATACACCTTTGTACTAGTAGTCCTTAATGCACTAGCAGAATTTCAAGAGATATCTGGACTTCAATTCAACAAAAGTGTGCTTTTTCCAGTGAACTTTCTTGTACATAATAATAAAACACCCTTTTATTTTAGCAGATCAGTTTAAATACCTAGGGATAATAATCACAAGTAAACAGCAAAATTCAACAAAATTTTGCTATCTGCATGGAAAAAATTAAACAAGATGTGAACCTTCCACGTACACTAGCAGGGAGTATCAACACGGTCAAGACGGACATCCTTCCCAAGCTTTCTTTTTATTTCGGAACATCCCCATAAACGTGAACAATTTATTCTTTAAGACTCGGTTAGAAACTCGGTTATTTGGAATTTGAAACTTCCACGCATCCACAGTGCGACTCAACAATGACCTAAAAGCAGAAGGAGGCATGGCACTACCTAACTTTGAATTGTATTACTGGGATGCTAAAATACAACCTATAAGGACCTCGAAATCTACAGGAATTGAACATACACAAGTGTGGTCTGCAATAGAAATAAAATCGTGGCTGTACTTTTTTAAATGCCCTGCTTTGTGCTACAGTTAACACAAGTTGTCAATATACAAATAATCCAGTTATACATCAATCACTCAGAATATGAAACCAGTGCAGGAAGCACTTTTAAGACCAAAGCTTTTGTCTGTTGCAGCTCTACATGATAATCACCTTTTTCTACCCTCTCAAGCCTACACAGTATTTAATGTCTGGAAAATGTCCAGGATTTAATCACTTAAGAGACTTGCATACAGATGGTTTTTGCATTTGCATCTTAATAAACAATTGCGCTTCAAATCTGACTTCCCATCAATTTTTCCACTACTTTCAAATCAGAAACTTTGTTAAAAGGAACCTGCCTATTTTTCCTTACCTACCACCCAATTCTATTCCAGAATAAATACTAATCGGGACAACATCACAATAGTATATAAGAAAAAATTTTAATTTCCTTCCTTTCAGAGATCCCAGGATACAGTGGAGAAAGGATCTCTCACTTGTCTCAGATGTGGAGTGGAAGGCAGCAGTGTATGGAATACACTCTAGCTCCATATTCACAAAGCATTCAATCATTCTAACTCAATATCAACTATCGAGTTCATTTATCTCTTGTTAAAATTGTCCAAAATGTATTCAGGGCAAGATCCAACTTGTGAACATTGCAATTGAGCTCCAGCCTTACTGGGCCACATGTTTTGGTAATTCACCACCAAATTAACATCATTCTGGTCAAAACACCAATTAACAGCTGTGTTTGATGTACTCCTGGATGGGCTTAAAAGTGGAGAAGGACAAATTGAATTGTAATGGTCTACACCACATTATTGGCAAACACTTACCTTGCTCAAGTGGAAGAATGCCAGCCCACCTGATACAGGTCAGTTGGTATCTGATGTTCTATACTAATTGAAATTTAAAAAAATCAAATTCTCACTTCGAGGATCTGTCCAAAACTATTTTAAATATAGCAAGACCTAATTAATAAAATTTTAGATTAAGCTTTTATGTTGGGAAATATATTTTGCCTTCTTTGTGTTTTCTTTCTCTTGGGCGGGGATTGATTTTACATTGTAATGTTACTGTTAATGTTAATTAAAATCTACAAAACAAAATAATGAAATGCACATTTGGTGTTTTTTTGAGTTTGGAATGAATGCTAACTTATTTAATTAAAATCTACAAAACAAAATAATGAAAAAAGCATATTTGGTGTCTGGAGTGCAGTTTGTTTGTTATCAATACTATTCATGATAAACAGTTGGATGTTTGGAGGAAGTTTAACACTTGTCATTATTCATAGTTTTTCTAATAAAAGATGGTGTGTTTCGGTTACAGAATGGACTTCCTTAGGATCCTAAAAAACTTGACATTTTTATATTTTATCAGAATGGTGATATGTAATATTTGAAGTCTTTATTTTTTAATTCAGCTCGCTTAAATTTCTTAATGATGCATATTGTTCCTGGTGATATGTAATATTTGAAGTCTTTATTTTTTAATTCAGCTCGCTTAAATTTCTTAATGACGCATATTGTTCCCAATATAAGCCGATTCATTTTAAGATGATAGGATATATTTTCATCCCATGAAAGTTGACACAGTCTGATCCAGTCTAATTCCTGATTTGACAGTTGTGATGTAGAAGTGCACAAAATATTTCAAGAGTTGGTTGGACTTTTCCCTCTAATAGTTACTTCAGCACTTGAGCATTCTCACTCTCATTTGCTCAATTACATCTAAAACGTGTTATTTTCCTGCCATCCCTTTTCTGTTGCAGTTGATCTTCTTGTTACATGGAAATATAAAACCCTTACATTGCAAGTACAAATTTGACTAGCTTTTATAACTGTTAATCTTTGTAAGTACAAATTCTAGCTAACTTTTATTAGCTCTTGACTTAATCCCCCATTGTTTTCTTTGTGCATATATTGAAGACTTTATCATTGGGCACACATTGATTTAACAATTTTCAAACCCACTTACCCAGAGCAGGGGCACAGAGTAGCTGGTGCCTATTCCAGCAGTAATTGTGTGCAATGCAGGAGTCCATCGCAGGGTGAACACACACATACGCACAGGCCAGTTTAGCATGCTGGACAACATAACTTGCATGTCTTTGGACTGCGGGAGGAATCTTCCTTTCAGTATGGTACAGGTTGAATAATGGACAAACACCGGAGGTTTTTGAAATCTTCAAAGGTAATAATGGTCAGCGACGGCTGCAGCATTAAAATATTAGAGAGAGCAGTTCTAAATATATTTTGATTATTTTAGTCTAGAATTGGAATAAATTGATCCATGGCAAAACTGAACAAATCAGTGTGGCAGTAAATTTAGAATACAAATATATTTTTTGGGTTCTTGTCCAGTTAGGGTAGGTGGCAAATATTTAAAAATAATTGGTGGTCATTCTTACAGGAAAGCAAAAAAAGCAGAAAAAAGTGGTAATTGTAGTCAAATATAGAGGAATGTTTTTCAGCCTCCAGGAAATTTTATTGTAAGGTGGTATGTATATTTTAAGGTTTCGACAAGGGAAACAAAAGTATAATGCATGAATTAATACCAGAAGCATAAAAAATAAGGATATGGATTTAGTGTTAATAGCATGTGACCTATCCTGTACTGAACAATAAAAAGTATATTTAAACTGATTTTAAAAATTGAAATACTTAAGTTACATAAGAGTTTTTTTAAATAAAGGTTTGAATAGGCTAGTCTGGAAAAAGTCTTGTAAATTGTGAAATATTTGCATAAATATATAAAAGTGGACTCTGGCCTGCCGTACAGAAGTATAAAGTTTTTATAATTAACAAAACTAATGCAAGAGTGGCTGCTAAATTTAAGTGTAGTGTGTGGAGTAAATGGGAGGTATGAATTTCTTAAAATTATATAATTAAAATGTTCAGTACAGTATACCACAGTTATACCACAGTTAAATATATATATTTATATAAATATATATATTATATATATTAAATATATGGTGAAAATTTCAACAACTGTGCTAGCTCTGTGCTAAAATGTTGTTATTTGGCTGGTTCAATTCCAGACTTGAATCTGAATCCTTTATGTAGTTTAAAGTTAAATATACTCAAGTCATTGAAACAGTTGGAGATAATGGTTCATTTTTTTTGGTTCAATGTAAATGTACAAGGTCAGGATCAGTTAATGTTACCTTAGGGTTTTTTTTTTTTTTTTTTTGCATATTTCATTTAGATGAAAAGCTTAGAAGTTAATGATAGGCACTGAATCCTATCTGCAGTGTGTAAATGTTCTCTAAATGAACATTGCATCATTAGATTAACCTAAAACTAAAATTACCTTGTAATGGTTCAGAAAAGACATTACACATGGATATAAAATTTTTAATGTGTGAAAATATTAGAATGCAGTCATCAAACAGAGAAAAGGATAAATAGACATTTTGAAGGTAATGATGACTGAATATTACAAGAGAAAGATCTTGCCAGGATAATGTTTTTAAAAAACTTATACTTCAAATACAAATCACAGAAATTATAACTGGGTTGGATTATAGTTACAAATACCGAGAATAATTAAAATTCTCTTAAGAGATTTTGCTACAGAAAGTATCAATTCCATTCAGTGTAGCACACAGCATATTAAATCTGGTTGAAGAAATTATTAAAATGTTGGAATAGTTTAAATCCTCATTTTGTGCAAAATTTCATTGGATTTGAATGAATTTAAACTTTGTGGACATAGAGATGTGTTAATGTTGTAGAGTACAGTAGGATTCTTTTAAATTGTATTATAAAATTATTTCCTTCCACAGACCAATAAAATTCTGTCTTGATGTTTATCATATACACATCTCAAGTCTCTGTGTCATGTAGGACTTGCTGTTTATTGTCTTTCCCTTTTCTCATAGTGACTTTTAGATTAATCTTGCATCTATTTTATAGTATGTTTTGCATCCGTTCGTTTACCTATGTTATAAGTGCCTTTCACATTTATCTCTACAGGTATACCTATACCTCTGTCTTTACTCTTCTGTCTCTTCTCGATCACTTTGTCAAGGTAGGATTAAAGATACGTGTATCCCATCACATTTGGGATTTGGAGATATTTGTATTAAAATTTTGTCTTTCAAATTAGAAAAAGAATCAATACGAGTGGATGCCCTTTTGTCCAAATATTCTTACCCAGTTTAAATCCAGATCTGCTTTTCTCCTTTTTGACAATTAGTGCAATTTTACCATCTTCACCTACATTTATATGTATATTAACTGAATTTCTAAAGTTTATGCTGTCTTGGTTTGGATTGACCTCTGCACAATCCCAATTGCAACACTGAGAGAAGAAAAAATACTGGTAGTTATACAAGCCATAATGGTTTCCTGGTATGGTTTGTAGAGTCACACTGTTGAATGTACAGAGTACAGTGGAATTATTTGGGTGATTGAGCTAATTAACGTTTAATGTTAATTAAACGTTAATTAAAATGTTTATATTGAAATTTTTAATCTCGTGTCCCGAATACCACTATTCATAGAGAAACCAAAAGCAATTCAATACTCAAAAAATTGAGTTGGAAAAATTAATTACTAAGATGAATTCGTACTCTTGCACGACACTGAAGTTATCCCTTTTACATCAATGAAAACATTTAGCTTTCGAGAACGTACAAATTTCCTGAACTCTTGAGCCCTTTTCCAAGGTGCTTCCAATTTATATAGCTCTTTTAATTCAGAGCTCAGCTGTGTTTTTTTACTTTTTCAGTGACATCAATATTTGGTACCAAGTAATGAAAAGATGCATTTTACTAGAGAAATAGTCAAACAAACAAGGCCAAGGGAGAAGCCCTTGGAGCATACGGGCCAGAGGCTACTTCCCAGTCCAACACAGGTTCCAAGTACAAATAAAAAAAGGTTTTATTGTACTAACACCTTACAAAAAGTTTCTTTAATAGTCAAAACACAATTCTTTCTCTCTCACTGTCTCTCTCTAATCCTACTGTCATCCCAGGTATATAGTAAGCATTGAAAAAGTGAATTATGAGCCATGTATTGACAAATCATTGTTTAAGCAGTAACCCAAAAAATTAATTCACGTGGTGTTAAGTACAGTAAGTGTAAATTTTGTTAAAAGATTGAAAGTACCCGATTTGTTTAAAACTATAAACATAAATAATACAAGATCATCTAAACTTCATATTACTCGGATTTTGAACTGTCTCGGTTAATTTGAATTGCAACCCCCTTCAAGAATACAAGGATGTGAAATGAGTGGATGCATACTTTTTGCCACAGTCCATTCTTGTTTTGGCTGCATTACCAACTTGATTTGTGGAACAAAGTATATAACACTATATACACTAATGGGTATCAACTGATAAATATTTAATAGTAAATGGCAAAGTAGAAGGTGAGCTTCTTGGCCTCTACGTATGCCAAATTTGATTATCAAGTGTTAAACTTACTTTATAAAGTAAACGCTATACAAATTGTGTAAGGTTACAAGTTAGTTTTCTTTTGCATTATGTTGGGTTTTGAGTTTTTCTTAGATTTGTCCTTGTACAGAGCAACTCCTCTGGTTAAAGACTGTAGCCCTCAATTCAGGGTCCCTGTCTCTCTCAACCTCGCCAGGCCGTACTGCAGCCATGTCACACTCGTTTGAAGGGCATCCGTGTGCATTTGAGCTATCGTGTTACTTCAACTGTCCACATTCCCAAGTGAAAACTTGATGGTTTATTAATATTGCTGTTGAATTTTCTTCCCTACATCTCATTTTTTAAATCAGAGTACACTGCATATTGTTCATGTACTTGTAATTGTCTTGTTATGTTAATCCAAAGGAAATTTAAACCCACTGGTAAATTTCCACTATAAAGAACCTTGTCCAGGTTTGATGCTGAAGGACAGATACTTCCTCCTGCCATACAAAATCCTAACTCTAAACTCTAAAAGTGGTTTCCAGTAGGCATTAGCATCAATGATGGTATAATGCAGTTATATGTATATATAAAAATTAAGATATTTAAAACAAAAGTAACTTTGGTCACACAAACTTTTACATTTAGTTTAACCTATTTATGATAATAAACCAAGTTTGTTAATGTGCATCAACATTTAGATTTAGTAGTTACAAGGTATGAATGGATTTAAGTTTTAAAAATTCTTTCCAAAACCATAAAAGGTAAAAACGTTACACCTGATTTAACAGTAGCATTAATCTACAGCAGTTTATAGTCTTGCATCAACTTTGAATTTTAACGCAGAATAATTTCATGGTTTAAAATGGCACAAGATTTGAGTTGACAAGGAGAAGACATTTTAACTACCATGGAATAATTAATGACATGGAAAATAATGAAATTTGCTTAATTTTGTTGTGTGGTGATTGATAATCTTGATGTGGTTTTACACATAACACATGTAGAACAGTCTCTTTCACAGTTGACGCTTAGTTAAACCATTAACTGTAACCATAAATGTTAGTTGTCGGTGAATTAAATGAATCGGTAACATAGTGAATAAAAAATTATATTAAAAGAAATGAACATTACAGTTTTGGTGTTAAATGGAGGGTTTTGAAATCACATTAAAGGTGACACTAAAACATACTTGTTAAAAGGTTGATATTATGGTGTCAAGTTGCTTAGCATGATGTAAAAGTTGTATCAAGGTAAATCTCCTTTAGTTTACGAGACAGTGCATTTAGAAGGCTATGCTGAGCCAGGATTGAAAAAAATAGGAAATCCAAAGTTATATTAAAAAATCTAGTTTGTAGCTAAAGCCTTGTTTTAACAAGCCACAAGGAAAAGGAGGCTTTTCTTAAATAAAATGGTGAAAATGTAGTATTATAGGTCAAGAATGGAATGTTATACTTGTACAGTATTCATTCATTTAATGGGAAAGGAAAACAAGTCATTGCATATCCCACAAAAGCTACCAGTATGGGTAAGAAGGTTGCTATTTTGGTAGGTCTGGAATTTTTCCAAATTAACCATTATGAAATGTTGCGTCAAGATGTAAAATTCCAGATTTTACATCTTAATAAGTTGTGTATTTCATAATCTTTTGAAGAGGGAAAAAAAATGCAAATGTTCAGTGTAGGTAGAATTGGGTACATTGAAGTTACACAGTGGTCATCTTTTGAATGTACAGGTCCAAAAAATGCACAGTTAGAATGATATTTAATGTGTGAGATGTCTAAATGTACAAACAAACCATTGAAAACACAATCATAAATACATACAAATGGGCAATTCATTACATGTAATGGCAAAATGATTTGTTACAGTCTAAAAACTGAAATAAACGGTGCATAGTTAAATTTATTTTATGGACTATAGCAAGTACATATGGAAATGTGTGTGTTTCTTTTTTTTAATGCTGTATTATATCTGAGATAAGCAGTACAGTTTTTGAGACATAATTAAAGAAATAAATTCTGGGCTTCCATTAATGGAAACAAATGCATTTTGTAAATGGGTGTCTTACTAAATTAAAAGTAATGTCGATTATATGAAATTTCTTGATGTAAATTTTACAAGCTATACATTAGATCGGGAGTGAACAGTTGATCATGTTGCAGAGTTTAGTTGAAATGTATACTAAATATGATTTTGTTTTTTCATCTTGGATATTAAAATGTAAATAGAATCTTCAAAACTGAGAGTTATGATAAAACTATAAAATTCTGGACTTGACAAAAGTGTAAATTGCTGTAGTTTATGAAATCTATTATATTTAGAAACTACTTTGGAATTTAAAAACTTGACTCGTTACTAACAATTATGAAACTCCAGAATTAGTAATTTGTGAATTATTTTGTCTAATTTCAGGGATTAAATCCATTATCGGTTTTATGTTGATATTTTAAATTTGGCTTTGATCCCTGTTAAGTTTGTGCTTTTAGAAATCACTTTTCTAACATTTTAATGTTGTTTACCCCAACATTCTAGTTAGCTTGGTGGTAAAGATAATGTGGTTTAATAAAACTGTCTGAACAATACAATGCACATGATTAATTTTCCTGTAACAGGAAATGTGAGCGTAAAGATTTATCGAGGTGTTCATATTTTCAAAGGAAACTTTTTAAGTGTGTAGAAGCACAAAATATAAATGTCTCTGAGAAAATGTATTCGACAAAAGGCTGACAGCCAAACATTTCAAATTACAGGTAATCTTTTGGTTGCACTAAAACTTTCTAATAGTAATGGATATTGCAAATTTTATTGGGGAAAGAAAGAAAGCATTATAACAAGTTGGTTCTCCTCATCAGCAGGCTATTTCAAGAGTTTTTGAAGGGAGACTTGTTAGTGGTTTTTACTAAATTTATCAATAACTGAAGAAACTTGAGTCAATGATTGTACATGCTTAGAATGATTTTTAAAATGATAACTGAATAGCTTGAAGTAAAACATTTTATGTGACGAGGTTCTACTAGAAAATAGACAACTTGTTTACTTACAATACGGTATGTTGTTATATTGATGGATGGCCATAACAGCAGTCCTAAATAGTAGTAACACAATGTTCTTTGACAAATGATTATTGGCAAGATGATGATTCATTATTATGCTGAAGCATATTGAGAGAAACACACAACTAATTTTCATTGCTGTTCATCAAGGAGTAAAATTTTCAATGGTTATGATGGTAATGCGTAAATGATTTGAATTATATTATTATATAAAATTGTAATGCAAGTTTGGATCAAAATTATATTTATATGATGTCATTGATAGCGTGCACCATCACATGTTGCATTACAGGGTAACTAAGTTACATTCCATGGGAATAAATTAGCTAACGTGTATCAAAATTATAAAAAGGAGCTATACAAAACAAACCTCTGCTTGTGAGGGTAAGATGTTTTTAGTGTTACGGTGTCAATAAGTAGATTTACGGAGTCAAATACCAGTGGTACCAACTTGCATCCTGAGCATGACTTAAAAAGGCTGTGACTAGAATTAAGGATGTGCGCTTAGCTAAGCTAGTTGATGAGATGTAATACATTCTTTAAGATTGAACTTTCCGATTGGGAAACATACAAAAAAACATTGTAGGAGCAAATCTCGTTTTACCCATGTAGTCCATTTAAAGATGAATGCTGATTACTTGCAAGTATTTAATGGAATAAAGACTTAAGCAGGTTAACCAAGACAGGAGCTCATGAGTCGAGTGCCCCATTCTCAGGATTTTGTGGGCTTTGCTAATAATTTAAAAAAAGCAGGTGACAGTAGTGGTTTCAGCAGGCACTGCTAGAGGAGGCCATCCAGCAGATCAAGCGAACAAGAGAAGTACAATACTGTGTATGACGCTTGCTATGGATTATTTTTTTTATTTCAGCAATGTGAAAGATTGAAATTGACGGACTCGAACCAACATTCAGAATTCAAAACTTTCTTAAAACAAATTTAACGACATCTTTGTCCCGTTTTTTCAAAAAGTGACTTTCTCTATAGGTGAATTCAAATATGGGAGTAGAAAAGTTCTTTATGGTGTATGGTCTTGACACAAACTACCATGTATTAAACAGCAGCTTTATTGTATTATAGATAATTCATAAACAGTATCTAAGTTTGAACCCTTGGCCTAAAAATGTACTTGCTCTCCGCTAAGTACTCTGCTAATTCTTTCAAAGGTGTATTGTAGTTTAATTTTAATGGCAAGACAGCTCAAATAACCAATAGTAAAGATTATTAGAAAAAAATGTTGTGGTGAAGAATATATAGGATTATTAGGAATTCTGTATCTTAAGAGAGACCCATTTTATGCAGCCATGAAATACTATAGTAGAAAAACCACAAAACCAAATCAGTTGGCAAATGAGACTGCAAATTGTGAGTGTTTATTTGGAAATACTGGAATAGAAGGTAATATTTTTAATAAAGAACAATAAAATATAACTAGGATGCAGTGATGTGGCTTAATTTAGTACTTCATAGTGTTGTGAAAGCACTTTAGTTTTATCTACATATATCTGTATGTTATGAAAAATGCAGAGTTCTTTAAATGAAGTGAAAAATGAAATTGAATTGAGGGCATGAATAAATGTCCAAATTACATATATGCAATATTTGTATAGTAATAATGAAAAAATGATGATCCCTCGACTATACAGGTTCACTTTTGACCAGTTGAATGAATTCGTATCTGCTAGTTGACAATATAGTGAATGTAAAGTAATACAAATACCTCGTATAATACAGGCCCTGTTAGGCCCTCTCCTTCTAAGGGACATTGTTTGCTCCAAGCCACATTTCTTTCAGACTTGGCAGCATTTCAGTTACATAGGACCATAAAGTCTTGAGGACATGATTAGATAATACAAGGTTCAATATAGATAAAAGTAAACTACCTTGGCCATGAAGACTTTTTTTCCTGATTTTTTGACTCATCCTTAATTTACACAACACACTACAAGTTTTAACACTCACTATCTGTTTAAAGTTCAATTCACAAGGTCTTTTGCCGTACCATCGGATATCTATCATCATTGGATATCTATCTAGAGATTTAAGATTATGTAGACTGCTATTTAATATGGATTGGTCTTATTTTATGTTTTATGGTATAATAGAATTACCTACTTCTTATTGAATAAGATTAATGGATTTTTTTTTGCCCCACATGCATCATCTGTCCAGGTACAATTTACAAAAATTGCTGATGTTTAGAGATATACCGTGTTTTGTAAAATAATTTCTATAAAGTTAAAAGTATTGGAGTTAATAGGTTAAGCTCTGTAGCTATATACCCAGGACAAATGTCTATAACCATTGCCTGCTGCTTTTGTGTTCTCCTACTAAGGGTTCCCTTCTGTGTCAGTTTCTTGAGGTTTTTAGTAACTAAACCTTGATGCATTCAATTGCCTGAAAGTGGAGGTATGCTATATTTGTTACTGTTTCAGAGAATTGCAAAGCTTGCAAATAACTGCAGTGTCAAAACTTATAGATGAGTATGATGTAAGAATAAACAAAAGAAATTCTAAATTTATAGAACAGACTTTAAGAGACAGATTAATGATTAACTTGTTAAAGGTAAACATGTTTGTAAACATGTTTCCAAAGTAAAACTATGAGGTTATCTTGAATAGACTAATAAATATAAACTTAATGTAACCTTTCGGTGTTTTGACTGGTTTTAAATTTTTCCAAAAGTAAATGTAAATACTTAAATATCAAAATGTACAGCATTATTGTGCATTTTAGACATGGGCGAGTATGAATTATGAGGAAGTGTAAAATAAAGATTGAAGCAAATAAAATGGTATTTTAACAAAACTTTTGTGTTTTAACTGAAAGGTGACAAATAGTCCCACTTATTTTAGGTGGTAAAAATTAAACATCTCTGATTCACCAAACGTTCTGTTGGAAATCCAATTACTGAACTATTCCATTTCAAAAAAGACTTGACAAGTCTGCAATGTAAATTATGTTTTCCAAAATAGGATTTCATTGTGAATCTACAGTTGGAGCTGGGCATTCAGGTGATGAAGTGTGTCATACAGTACTTGTCAGCAAAAATTGTAAAAAGTGAAATAAATGGACAGTCATACAATAGGGATTTCAGTTGTGGACAGGACAAATGTTTTTATTTTTTTTCTAAAAAAGAAAAAATGGTTAAGTTTCAAGGTTGAAGATTCTGTGACTTGCATTTTAATAGTAGTTAAAGGATGATAGTCAAATAAGTTATAAAACATTAATGGAATGGTCATACATGGAGAATGAAACAAGAAATTGGGTATGTCTGGAGTTGTATTGATGTGTTTACCTAAAAATAAATAAAAAGCAAAGTGATGTCAAATTTAGAAGTTTACAAAATTCCGGATAATTGGAAAGAAACTCTGTAAAGCTCCTGTTATGAGAATAAACATGGTAATAGATGGTATTATACCCTGTATACCAAAGGATATTTGACTTTGAAGAGCGTCAACTATTTAAAATACAACAGTTGTTTAAAAAAAATAGTGTTTTATTAATTTGGTCAAAATAAAAATAGCAAAATCCATTATCCAACCCGCTATATCCTAACTACAGGGTCACGAGGGTCTGCTGGAGCCAATCCCAGCCAACACAGGGCACAAGGCAGGGCACCAGCCCACCGTAGGACACACACACACACACACCAAGCACGCACTAGGGACAATTTAGGATCACCAATACACCTAATCTGCATGTCTTTGGACTGTGGGAGGAAACCCACGCAGACACGGGGAGAACATGCAAACTCCACGCAGGGAGGACCCGGGAAGCGAAAATTTGCAAAATGTGAAAATTTGCAAAATGTAATATTAAAAATGTATTAATCTAAAGCTTTAAACAAACGAGTTACAGTAACAGGTTTTATAACAATACACCAAATGAGAAACAGATATGAAGGTATGAATGGGTGTTGAGTCAATGTGGTTTATACCTGGAATCGGTGACCATGCAATATTTTTGAGATTGGATTTTGCACATAAAAAGAGAGAAGCACCTAGAAGTCTATTGTTAGGGTAATTTGACTTGACATTGCAACTAAAACTGGAGTAGTGACTTCTTTCTTTTTGGATGCATGGTAATATTATGTGGTGAATAGTAACATGTTTTAGGGTTACGATTAGGGTGCAGTATAGTATCTATTTAGTATAAATTGTCTGAGACCGAGGATTTTCTTTTATCTTACTGTGGCAGAAATTCATTGTGACAATAATACTTGAACGTACAGATTTAAAAAGGACAGTTAATGTCTTGAAGATACAAGCCGTGACTGAAGTTGAGTGCACATCAGACTATTCTGTAGCTGTGGTACCTTTTTTCCTCCATAGCCAATAATGGACAAGTTAAGTTGCTTAAGGAGTCACGTTTAGAGATTCAACTGGCATTTTACTCTTAAAAACCAGAGCCATGTTGCAAAAATGTTCCAATTGATGATTAAACAAAATTTCTATAGGTCATTTTCCTACTCCGGATGTAGATCATAGTATAGTGCTTTACAAGATGTCAAAAAAAGGCTTCAAGACCAGATGACTGCCCAGCCTCACTGGGCTCTACACAAGCAGAGTAATGATGCATTAAATAAGCTGCCAGCACAAAGCCCTTTATTTGGGTCTTAATGTTAATGGTGCAAAAAAAGAATGTTGAGGCTACTCTGTAACAATTCTCTGTAAACCATTTCAATCTAGTTTGCAGTTTTAAAGACACGAGTGTATTCTAACAGTGTGTCCACACCACACTTGCACATAGTACTCTTTTAAAACGAGTTTCAGCAGTAGGGGTCTACTGTACCTCCTTAGATTTCTTGTAGTACTTCTCAATCCCTGCTGCATCCAACTTTCTAGATAAAAATAATAAGCATCCCACTTATACACATACATCAGTGTAGCCTACTGAGAGGTCCCTGAGTGTTTTGTTTTTAAAAATTGTTAAATCTTTGCATAACTAGTTAGATCTCTGAATTTAGATAGATAGATAGATGCTTTATTAATCCCAAGGGGAAATTCACATACTCCAGCAGCAGCGTACTGATACAGAAAACAATATTAAATTAAAGAGTAATAAAAATGCAGGTAAAAACAGACAATAACTTTGAATAATGTTAACGTTTACCCCCCCGGGTGGAATTGAAGAGTCGCATAGTTTGAGGGAGGAACGATCTCCTCAGTCTTGTCAGTGGAGCAGGACAGTGACAGCAGTCTGTCGCTGAAGCTGCTCCTCTGTCTGGAGATGACACTGTTTAGTGGATGCAGTGGATTCTCCATAATTGATAGGAGCCTGCTCAGTCCCCGTCGCTCTGCCACGGATGTCAAACTGTCCAGCTCCATGCCTACAATAGAGCCTGCCTTCCTCACCAGTTTGTCCAGGCGTGAGGCGTCCCTCTTCTTTATGCTGCCTCCCCAGCACACCACCGCGTAGAAGAGGGCGCTCGCCACAACTGTCTGATAGAACATCTGCAGCATCTTATTGCAGATGTTGAAGGACGCCAGTCTTCTAAGGAAGTATAGTCGGCTCTGTCCTCTCTTGCACAGAGCATCAGTATTGGCAGTCCAGTCCAATTTATCATCCAGCTGCACTCCCAGATATTTATAGGTCTGTACCATCTGCACATAGTCACCTCTGATGATCGTGGGGTCCATGAGGGGTCTGGGCCTCCTAAAATCCACCACCAGCTCCTTGGTTTTGCTGGTGTTCAGTTGTAGGTAGTTTGAGTCGCACCATTTAACAAAGTCCTTGATGAGGTTCCTATACTCCTCCTCCTGCCCACTCCTGATGCAGCCCACGATAGCAGTGTCATCAGCGAACTTTTGCACGTGGCAGGACTCCCAAGTTGTATTGGAAGTCCGATGTATATAGGCTGAACAGGACCGGAGAAAGTAACAGTCCCTTGTGGCGCTCCTGTGTTGCTGACCACAGTGTCAGACCTGCAGTTCCCGAGATGCACATACTTTTAACACCTTCTTTGAAAATGTCAGTGTTAAGCATTCTGTAACCTTATATTAAAAAGTTCTTAATAAAGTAGTGCAGACTAAGTGATGGACCCACACTCGTTCCTATCATAGTGGTATTTAACAATGAGATTTTTCCTTTTCGTGTAGTGTAGAAAAGAGGAATGAAAAGAGGAAAAAAAATGCCTAAAAATAAACACCTGGTAAATGGGATGTTACTTGTAAAAAGCTGAGCATTTTGTTTCTTTTTCAGTGTCATCCCTTGGCAAATTATGCACAAAGAACATCAAGGTAAGGCGAGTACTGATCTTGGGCACACACTCGAGAATCGCATGGAGCCAGACATCATAATGAGAAAACTTTAGGTCTAAAAGAGATTTAGTAATACATACCTGATATGTAACATACTGCAGTGCACAGTGATTTCATTTGCAATTCTCAAAGCTACAAAAGCTGAATGTTACAGACTGGCTGATTTCAGTATGTTTTAGAGCCTTCGTTCATCTATAGCACAAATTGAGTAACCTTAGTGTGTGCCACAAAATTTAAAATACCATGGAAATTGTTGCTAAAAAGGAACTGTGTCTCCAGTTTCCTTAACAATAACTTGTTTCTGATGATTACCTGCACTGTATTCCAGTCTTATCGCTGTCCTCATTTCGCCCTCTTAGTTTTCCATATGTTCATGGTGTAGCTTATGTGGGTAACGAGAGTAAGCCCTCTCTAGGCAGCCCACATCTGTCCTTGTACCAATTTCAGTTCATACAGCTTGTCAGTTCTCCTCTTAGTTGTCCCTTTTAAACCCTTGTAATTGAATTTGTTTTAAGATGCACGCAGGACTATGTCTAATGATGGAGTAGTTACGCCCAGACATCCAGAAATCTCAGGTTTTATCACTGAAAACTTGGAAGTACTGAAAGATGGACAGCTCACATTAATTGCAAACAAAATAACTTGAAATGGATGTCAAAATCAAACTGGGCCGAGAGGAACAAGAGGTGGTGAGTGGAAATCGGAGGCAGTGTCATTAAAACAGGAGAGAGAGAATGTTTTATGAAAATATTAACTTGAAAGCAAGAAAAATCTCACATCCATGTATAGATTCTCACACCTGCCTTATCTGGGATGTGTAAAAAATGGTAAGGATGAAGTTGGTGAAACTGCTGAATCAATTTGGGGTACTATATTTGTCAAAATGGTGAATGTACAATGATAACTTTAAAAGTCACGATTAGGGTTTTGGACTCTGCAGGAAGTCGCTTGGGGGCGAAAAACAAAACGTTTTTGAAATTGTTGAAAGTGTACAATATGAAAGTTGCTTTATGCATATTGCACACTGCTTAGGTGGTTTACTGTTTTCAGACTAAAATTATTGTACACACTCAAGTGATCTTCAATTAGAAAAGTTCAGAGTTGGTCGAAGAAAATAGAAAAACTAGTTTAG